>NC_140955.1:35626738-36226738 GCF_014529385.1 Adiantum capillus-veneris
GGGCATAAGGTGCAAAGTCGATGACACTCCTCGCCAGTGCCCCAACGTCCTGTCTCGCAGCGTAGAGAATGGGAGCTAAGACGAATGGAGGCAATGGTGCGGACCACACTCAACGGGATGGGCTCAAGGATGTAGGAATGGGTTCGGTTACCTTGTTCCGAGAAGAAGAGAGATTTGTAGTTTGGGGCAACGTGTGTGGTGTAATGGCTGAAGCGAGAACCTCCGGATTTCTCCCAAGCCGTGATACATTGGCGTTGTAAGAAGGCCTCATTAACTTGGGAGTCGATCGACGCATCCTTGACCAAGTGACATGCATCCCATCTTCCAAACCATTTCTTAATATCAAGCATCCACCCCGAACTTAGTATTTTGCTCTTGCATGTCTTTTGTACCATTTGACTTGCTTCATATGCGATTCTAGGAAGTCGATGCAAAGGGCTACGTTGTGTCTTACGCATGTACTCCACAACCCTTTGCATGCCCAAGACCTCAATGGGAAGCAATCCGGACTCAAGAAGTAAGAGCATGTAGGGTGTTTGTGTCTTGACTTGGAGAAAGTTGGTGAGAAAGCGCTTTTGGACATTCTCAAACTCTTTCCAAGTAGACTTCCCGATGCTTCCACCCCACACCTCCACTCCATAAAGAAGCACCGGTGTCACCAATGTGTCAAAGAGGTACTTTTTGAGAGCCCAACACTTGATCTCTCCTGCATTGCACATGTTCTCAAATGCATAATAGGCCCTCTTTCCGGCTTCCAAGCGACGCATTGCACAATCCTTCCATTTATGATTGGATGGAACCTCAAGGCCAAGGTACTTAAAGTGATCTACCACTTCAAGTTTCTCATTGTTGTATACAATGCATGGATTTTCATCATTGAGGGTCTTTACAAGCATAACCTTGGTTTTGGATCCATTCACGATCAGCCCGCTATGTAGGCAAAAGCGTTCCAAGACACTCATAAGCTTTTGTGCATCTTCTAAGGTATGTGCCAAGAGCACTACATCATCGGCATAAAGCAAAAGCATGATCACCGCATTTCCGATCTTAACCTCTTCTATGCCTTCTTGCTGCATAAAGTCAAGAACCATGCATTCCAATTCATCGATTTTGCCAAAACTTGCCACATGCATGTGCTTTCTCTTGTGCTAAAAGAAGTTGTTTTTCGACTTCCCACCTTCTCCTCTTCTTTTGAAGAAGTGCTTTGTATGTGTGTGAACATTCCAAGTAAACTTCCTTGTCTTTGATTGCATCCAATCTTAGTAAGTGTTTTCGGGCTTGACTACATTCCATGTCAAACCATTTCTTCTTGGTGCTACCCTTCTTAGACCTTTTGCAAGACATGTGTTTCACCGAAAAGCTTTCCTTCGTACAAGAGAAAATTACTTCTTTGAAAACTTTCCACTTGCATTCTAATGTTGGGCTCTCTTGATGCTCTATCATGCTTAACATTTGGTCCACCATATCAGCAAATATAAGTGCTCGTTTGAGGTCTAGACGTAGGTACAAATGATTCACATCATGATTGGAGGCTACATGCTCGGGCCGTTTACCACACTTGAGGTCAATACATAACATCCTATGATCCGATTCCGGATTCCATTCACCAAGTGTAAAGCTTTGTATGCATTCTAGAGTGGCTTCCGAGAACAACATATAGTCAATCACGCTAGCACCGTTGTGCTTTCTACATGTAAAGTCATTGGTGCCTTGCCATAGAGATACACCATTTTCAATGAGCATTCCGGTACTATTGCACATATGTAGAAGTGACTTTCCATAGTGATCCACTTCTTTTGCATCATTAGAACTTCGATTATACATGTATGAGTCATCCATTCTTCTTGAGACATGCGGCATGTCTACTTGTTGTGTGTCGTGTTGTAACATATTTGTGCGAGCATTCATGTCTCCAAAAACAATGACTTCACCTTGATCCTTGTAATGAGCAATGTCTTCCTCTAGTTCAACAAAGGGTTGATCTCTATCCATATTCAAGCAAGCATAAAAGTTGGAGTCATAGTGAGGAATGTAGCAACCGGCCACAAACATGACTTGACCATTTGGTGGACTGATTTTCAGCCATAAGTAGCATTTATACTTATCTTCTTTGACAATGGAAACATCTTTCAAACCCTTTTTGGTCATACATGCTACGCCTCCTTGGCCTCTTCGTTGCTTTGCATTTTTGGCCCACATCAAAGAATGCACATCGTATTTGTCAAATCCAAGAATTCGTTGCGCATCATGCTCCCATGTTTCGACAAGAAGTATCACATCGGAGTCATTGGTAAGCTCATCAATGCCAATTCCCGCATTCCATGGATACCCATTACAATTCCAAAAGCTTATTCGCAAGCGTGAGTTGGTCTCATAGATCATGTGTCCCTATTTGTTGGGTGGACTTGCATCCTCCTTAAGTGGCTTTTCTTCTTGAGGTGATACCTTAACCTTCTTGCTTCTTTCCTCATATGCTTTGCGACGTACATTTTGTTGCATAAGAGTGCAATCCTCATATACATTACAACCTGTTCCTTTGAGGTAGATCCAACCATTGTCAAGGATGATCTTTCTCTTTACCTCATCAGCCATGGTACATACAATAGGTCTTTCTCCCGAGCGAGGGACTCCTTGTTTTCCAACTCGATGTGCACCATAAGCCATGATTCCTGACATGCCAAAGTGTGTAGCAAAAAACTCTTCAATAGCAACTGCAAGAGATTGGGGTGTTTCCATTCTTTCCTCCTTGATTCCACGAATGACGATGTTCTTTGAGCGTTTTTGTCGTTCGTGCAATTCTTGAGTGTCCACATTCTCTACATTCTTTGCTTGGACAACGGCTTGCGTGATAGGAGATGTAGAAAACACATTATCCTTACATATATCGGCCCATGATTTGGATGCATTTTTCATCTCACATACATCATGTCGTATTGTATCTATTGTTTCCTCTTTCAATACATGATCACTCTCAACTTTGCTCAAGCGCTCTTTCAATACATTCATGTCAACAAGAGAGCGTTTACATTCTTGAACTTCATTCTCAAGATGCATCAAGCGTGTTGTTTGCATTTCAAGAACCTTCTTGAGATGCTCATTCTCCACAACGAGAACTCTTAAAGTACCATTCTCCATTGCAAGTGCGCGCAACTCTTCACCTTGTTTGTTGACGGTTTCTTGTAACGAGATCAAGTAAGCCATGATCATTGCTTCCGTTGTTGTAGATGATGTGGTTGGCATCCAAATTCCTTGGAGATTTTGCATCATTCTCCATGGCGAGTGTGGCTTTTCCACCCTTGCGAGTTTTGTCTAACATTGCCTTCAAGTCGGCAACAAAAACGTAAAGTTTTGACAGTTTTTTCAGTTCTGAGATGCTGTTACAGCAAAGCCTTCCATTACACAAAAAAATTATGTCTTTACATCAATGCGTAGAGGGCTTTGTGCTCTTCGATTGAGGCTATAGATCACCTAAATCGGAGTTCGGATGAGCAAGTTATGGTCAAAAGAGTGAACTGCTGTCTACTAGGTCAAAAAACGGCTGAGAGAGATAGATAGAGAGAGAGAGAGAGAGAGAGAGAGAGAGAGAGGTTATATAGTGATAGGGAAAGAGAGAGAAAGAAGAGGAGAATCTTGAGGAAGAAGGGTGATTGTTGGAGGAGAGAGGGCGGCTAGAGGAGTAGATGGAGAGAGGAGGTGGAGGAGGAGCAAGGGAAGACAAGGAAGCACATGGGCGGCAAGAGGAGGAAGGGGAAGTAGGGAGGGAGGTCCTCCAAAAAAAAAAAAGCTCTCTCCATTGAGCTCGCTCGAAGACCTAACTCCTGAACAAGTATTTGATTTTTATACACAACAATATGAGGGATTTGGCTTAACCTTGGAAGGGATAATGTTGACTTGCTTCTAACCATTGAATATAGAGGCTTTTTCAAACATTGAACAACTCTTGCAAGAATTTGCAAAGGCGTTCTCTAAAAGGAGGATCAAGCACAACACAGTGTCACATACCTATTCTTTTAAGCAAAAGGAGAAGGAAACATTGCTTCAATCCAAACAATACCTTGAGAGGTGTCCTGCACAAAAGTTACTGCAAGAGGAAAGATTGTCAATTCTCTTTATAGAGGGCTTAAAGAACAAAACTTAAAAATATGTAACACCTTTGAGAAAGTTAGGAAAGAAGCTTTGTATCTTGTGAACAATTGTAAAGCTTATGGTGAGGTTACTGAGGATGCAGAAACTACAACAAGCAATGTTCCTCTTCTTCTAGTGAAACCAACATGCTACGAGCTGCTCAACCTCAACCAATGCCCAATCTAGATGAGCTAGCAGAAGAAGTAGCACGATAATTGAGCTTAGACTTTGGTGGAAAAAACATAAACATGAGACAGCCACAAATGAGAAAGTGTGACACATGTGGAAGGATTATCCTACTCATTTATGTAATACACAGCCAAAACCAGCAATAGTCAATGTAAAATACCCATTGAAATGGTGTACCATAGAGCATAAATAGACCAATCACGAGATGAGTGAGTAATATTATAACAAGAACAATGTGCGAGAGAGACCATACAGACCTCAAGCGGGGCATCAGTTGCCACCTCCAAGATTCCCAATGGGTCAAAATAGGAATGTGCTAGACATTGAGATACCACAACCATAGTATATGACACAACCCATGAGAAATCATTATTCCATGAGCAAGAACACCTTAATGTTCATAGCCAATCAAGAGTATGGATCAAATACCATCATACCAGGAAAGAACAACCATCTACACCACCATCTATGCAACAAGTAGGACCATGCTACGAGTGTGGAGGCAATCATTGGGCAAGAAACAATTATTTTCATACAAATAACATAGAGATACTTGGATATTGTCTAGAATGTGGTGTTACACATATTGTTCCTAATCGTCCAAAACACCCAAACAACAAGGGAAAAGCAACAATGAATGTTGTAAAAGTGTTACCTTCTTCAAGAAGATCTAAGTTACAATCCACGATTCCTATGGATGTGATGACTAGAGCTCAAGCACAAGAAGCTACCAAAAGAAAACCTATCGAGGAAGAACATATACTGCCTATTCAAACAAAAATTGAGGGCATATCAATGAGGACTGAAAGAAACTCGTGGAAAGCTAAACAAGACAAAATGAAAGCACAAGGCTAAAAGAGAATATTGCCTTGGAAACTAAGCTGCAACAAACTAAAGAAGAGCTAAAAAACAAAAACAAAAACAAAGAGCAAACACGAGGAGCAACGTCATCCAAAAATCCAAAATATCATTGAGAGGTTCAATGCTAGTGGTGGCTAAGGTTATAGAACCTTTAGAGGGTCTATTACAAGGTTACAACGCGAGATTGTAACCCAATCAGACATTGGAACAAAAATGGTTGGCATATCCGCACCCAAAAATTGAGAAACAGAGACTTGAAATGTGTAGGAGGCTCATAGAGATAGCTCAAGCTTTGATGGATCCAAAAAAACAAAACATACCTAGACAAGAAGTATTAATCTGTGAAAGGGATAGGAAATTGATCATAGAGAAAACAAAACAAATGATCAAATGAAGCCTGAGACAGAAACACCATTGGACAATAGGATAGTGGTTAATACCACAAACGACTGAAAGTCACACAAATGATGCTTTCCGTCGATAGCATGTAGGCATGGCCTCATTGTCAAGAAACACGTTCATGGGATGACATGAATCTATTAAGGGAGCTTCATGGCAACTAATATCTTGTTTTTCTTTTTTAAACAAAGAAAGTCTAGTACGAGTAACTTCTTTTTGGTGTTGGGAATCTTTCTAATGAGAGTATGATTCCACCTTGAGAGGATCTGCTGCTTAGCTTGATTAAGTTGTGAATAAGATTTCAATTTGAGAGGATCTCATGTTTTGTTCAAAGCACTGATTGCAGCTATAGGAGTGGTATTTCTAGGGGTATGACCAAGCTAATGCCAAATCACTCCATGTACGTTGATATTTATTAATTGACCTCTTCACTCTTGTACTTTCACAGAAAGTAGTTTTAACTCTACCAAGGGTTGGTAGATAAGCTCAACTTGCTTATACTTACTATTGGTAACACGTATCTTATCAAGGGGTGGGTTTAACTTTGTAGAATCTAACTAAGGGGCTTGGATTACCAAGGCCACACCCAGGGTTACAAGTTCATTGTTGCTTGATTTTCACTAATCTTTCATTTAGTGTTTAATAGGTTAAATACATATTGGGCCTTTTGAGGCTGAACTTTTAGTAATATAACTTTCAAGTTTGGAGAGTGCACTTGACTACGGCTAGGTAAGTGCAAGTAATTTTCCACCTCCATGTAAGCATATGATTTGGTTTAGTTTCAAAGTTTTTCAAGTGGGATGTATATGGTAGAATGCTTTCATCCATTTTTCTCTTTAGAGTCTAGACACATGACAAGATGATGTTAGAGCAAAGAATTTTGATAGTCGTGTACCAGATACATTTCTACACCCGGCAATTCTAGACCTACATGGAAGGGTTTTGTTTGGTACATGTTGCTAGTCACAAGGTGTACAACATGGTCTAAGCACTCGTGGCGTTCAATTTAGCCTGTGTGAAGCTAGGTTATGAGTGTCCCTCTCACTCATGTTACTGAGTGTTTACAGTTACCTCCACACACTAGCACATCTCGTACTTGATGGTTGGGTGTCATATTTTTAGACATCATTATATGAGATATATTCCACATCTGGAGAATATGAGTCTTTGGGACTAACACTAGCGCATGTTATTCAAATTACATGTCATGATAGAGTCCTTATGTGTTGGTCAAATCCGTTTATCATACCATTTCAAGCGCGTCATATCAGGAAGAATGTCAGCGGCCAGAAGTTATCGAATACCAAGTACGGTTAAACAACATTAACGAATGCTTGTTTACACATATAGCAAGGCTATGTACTATTAATGAAAATGTTTCATTGTTTGTACCTAGATGTGATTTATGTTTCCCATTCTTATGGTTCAAACATTTTTGCAAATCTTTCAAGTGCTTGCAGCGGAAAGTATTTAGTTTCTTTCATAGAGCTATTTACCTTCCTGTTCCATGTGTGCTATGAGCATAACAGCTGCCATAGGCATTGGCAACTATAATCATGAAAATGAAGGTTTGGATCTGTTTTTGCTCAAAGCATGCACAGTAGGTGTTATGGGCCCTAGTGTTTAGCAATGGTAGATCTAGAGTGCAATGCACATTCATGATACTAATCACTTACGAAGCATTTCTCGATATATGTGCAGTATCTCTATGAGATTTATTATGGGTCTACCAATCACCATCAAAGGTCATGGCTCAATTTGCGTGATTTATCAAGTATATTTGGTTAATTATTCAAGCTCTAGAGTTAACCAAGTTGGATTTCAATAACCTGTATAGATCATATAGATTCCTCAAAAATAGTGGGAGTAATTAGCACTCATGTGCACCAATCATTTTTGGAGGACTGTCTATAAATGCTTGGGGAGAAACAACTCAACATCAATATTGTCAGTCATCCAAAGATGGATAGGCAGTTTACAAGTGCTAATATTGTGCTAAAGGATACGCTAAGAGTGTACGTTAGCACAAAGCAATCCAGCAAAAAGGTTATCTCTCTAGTTGGAGTTTGCGACTAACTTTAGTCCCTTCATGTTTAGATCGGGTTGTCAACCTTGATCACCATTTATGGTGGGGTTACCTACACATAAGAAATGAAAGCAAGTCAAGGATATAATCTAGGTTGATGAGTTAGCATCTTACATGAGAAGATGATCTTTTACATGTGTCAGCATCTTCAAAAAGTATGAAACATGGTCATTCATTTAGACACCTCTTAGTTGTGGTAACTCATTTAAAATACTTTGAGTTATAAATAGTCTACATACTATAGTGGATATAGGCTCATTATACAAAGCGGTTGTAAAGGGACAACAATGTGGAAAATTCAAATGTTTTTCTTGGTTTCATTGAACCTCCTATGCTGAATTGTGCATCAATCAAATGGACAGCTGGATCCGTGGTGAGGGATGCCATTGTGGACAACATTAGTGTTCTTACGAAGATATCATCACTTTTGTTTTTGCGGACGAAAATGCTTCTCCAAAGGGGGGATTAATGCCAAGCCTAAGGTAAGACTAGGTAGGCCAAGGATCGGGACGTCCATGCGATTTAGGGTGCTATATTTAGCAGGCCAACGGTCTATATATGGCATGGATGGGTGGAGAAGAGCATGCATGAATTCCCGGTCTCTCAGATTAGAAATTTCACAATTAATCATTTCCTTGAAGTGTCTATTGGAAGGAAGAAGTTGCATTTTGTGCCACAACTTTGACAACAACACATTTGTACACAATCTGATCATCAAGTTCTTTTTCAGAAACACAAAAAAATTGTATTATAGAAGAGAAGGGTCAAAAAAAATTTTAATTATGATCAATTGCCTCCCAACGAGATTCTCCAAAAGTTCTTGAAGCATATTTTGGTAACTCCTTGCTTCTGAATGATGTGAATGTTGGTTGGAAATACAATGACCCCATTAAGAACTTGTTCTATAGCAATAATATTTTAAGAATAAGGGAGATCTTGGTTTCTTTAGAAGAAGATTTCCCAGATTTGCCAAGAATGTTGGGAAATTTTGTTTTGCATGTATGCACCATTGATCCCAACATTGTTACACATCTTCAAACTAGATAGCATATAACTAAAGGCCTAAATCACATCCTCAAGAATCTTTTAATCCTCAACTAACTATTTCCAGCCTACTTGAATGTTTGGCTGACCTTTCCCTTAAAAAACTCAAATTGGGGGATAAAGTCCACTTAGGATTCTTTTCTTTTTATACAAGATTAGATATATTGCCTAAGAAATGGATGCATATTGGCTCACTACTTATCACAATGTGATTACACAAACTTACTGAAGTATTTGCAGGTATGTGCCTTCTTGATCAAGGCTCCTAGTGAGGCTTCATTTATCTATGAAAAACTAGCTGGGAATATAGCTCATGATCAAATACCTGGGCTTGATTGTTTTAAACTCTCGCAAAACCTCTTTGAATTATGTAACTATCTTTGTGAAGCGGGTGCACGAGCTCAAGTTTTTGTCTTCAAATAGAAAACTTCCTACTCTTTCTCTCACCTACAAGGGGCATACACACAAGCTTAGATGGGTCTCAGATGCATTCAATGGAGCATATATAGAGAGTATAGGTTGTCTTACCTTTTATCTTGATCTTGTATTTTAGAACTAGAAAAGGATGTGCACAAAAATAGAAGATTTGGAAGCATTTTTAGGATTTTGATTATATTCCTTTCTAGAAGGTTTGCTTAACCTACATATACACACAACAAGTATTACACAATTTATTGCCTTTTGTGTAGTAGTGTGTCTCAAGATTTCCGCATGCTTTTTTCAAATCCAATAAAACAAAATATTGAACTCTCGATTTCATAAGTGTTAATTGAAGTCATTGTAACTTTTGAATCGGATTCTTTGATCAAAATTTGTAGGATGGATGATACTCTTTGTTGTGGGAATTTCCGACCAAGAACTCTAGCCCTAGCTCATATTTTGATGGCTTTAATCATGCCTTGATTGTCTCTTGAGACAGTCCTATGACACAATGAATATAATTTGTATTTACAAAATTTTTACTAGGATTGTGGACTATTGGCCTCATGTTTTTTTGCTGATATTGGTTTTCACTTGGTACTCCAGTTAATGACACCAAGTAATGTATGGACTGATTGGTTTCAATATGGGATACCTTTTCCCGGAAAAATTAGCTCGAAGTTTTTGGTTATTGGGATCCTTGATGTAAATCTTTGGGGTGGCATGCTACTATAATAGCAATTTGGCTTTTTGTTACTGGTTTATACGCTGTTTAGCATTTTGTGGTTTTTCTTGTGTCTAGATTCCTACTAGCAAAACAAATTTTTTGCTTATTGTTATTTATAGAATGATGTATGATCAAAACCATAGACAAGTGAGTAAAAAGATTTGACTTTGAACGCTATAAGTTGGTAGGTTGATGATAATGTTTAGTTAAGAATGGAATGGTTTACACTTATCAACACTCTAAATATTGGTTTTTTTACATAGAGCTTGGCAAGATAGTTTGGTGTTAATGTTGAGAAGTTTTCCTTACTTAAATCCTTGGAAAAACCTATCAGTTTGGTTTGGTACCTTGCTTAAGAAGGGATTTGAATACAATTTTGGTTTCCAACATGGTCAAATGACATGTTTTCTTGCTAAATATCTTTATATTATGATCTTTTGGGTGATTCGTCCCACAAACAACAACTACCTAGCACCGTATTAGACTACGGGTTTTTGAAAGAGTGTGTAGTGCATGGATGTGTGCGCGCGTGATGTGGTGCCGAAAAGGGAGAGGCAAAAGTGCACGGTGTGTGTGGGTGGAGCAAACCTCCAAGTAGTGAGAGGAGCTCCTTATCCCTTTAGGTATAAGAAGAATAAGGGAAGTGGTCAGTGGGGGGCAGTGGGCGGCTGGAACCCGCACGTCCGGCCTCGGGCAAAAACATAGCACTCTCAGCTAAGAAACATCGCCTTTACCCCAACAGTTTTGGATAATCACATACAAGACTATTAATAAATGTTCCTTTTTTTGAACTACTTATACACTATTCTATACCTTGTTGGACTAGTTAGGGAGTAGTGTGCAAACTTTGGGAAAGAACAGTGGGATGTTGATTCTATGTTCTAATGAAAAGATAGTTTTTCATGACCACAAGGCTTTTGACCAACATAGTCATTTTAATCTCTACAATGTAACTTGTTATTTATTTTGTAAAAATGACACTATAAAGTCTTGAATATTAATCTTGAATATAAAGTCTCCTTGAACAACCTTTTTTTTCTTTTGTGGCAATTTTGGTTTATGTTTTTAAAAAAACGATAACAAGTCCTTGGATTGATCTCCTTCAATAAAAAGAAATTGAAAAAAAATGGTTTTAATATTGCATAGGACTCTCTCACATGGCCATATCAAATTGTGGTTGAATCCTTCAAAATATGAGCCCATATTGAGAGCAACATCCATGTTTTCAAGTCAAAACTTTCAATAGCAAACAGTATCAGTTCATCCCAAAGTTTTTCTATTGAAGAGCTAGTCCAAACGTAAAAACGGCTCCAGATAATGCATATGAATGAGTTCTATTCTTTTGGTCTTGAAGCCAAGTAGGAGACTCGATTAATAAACCAAAATACACACAAAAAAATTGGAAAAAAGCATGGTAGGTAATTTATAGTAAAAATTACCAAAATACCCCTCTAATTTGTGGAAATTCCCAAAATACCCCCATTATTTTGTCATAAATTCCCAAAATGCCCTTCAAATTATCCAAAATTCCCAAAATACCCCTGGTTGTGAGATTAAATATCTCCAAAAAATTTAAAAATTGTAGTTTTTCGTAAGAAGACTTATTGTCTATCAATATAAAATGCTAAAACTAGAATTTGAGTTGGTTATGGTGGCTTTGGAGATGAATTGCTTCATTATTTTTAAACATCATTGCCTTCTTTTGCAAGGTAATTTGTGAAATATTACATGCTAAGGAATAAATGGATCTCAATTGTCAAAAAGGAATAAAGGTTAGAAAATAGATACACGCCATATCAAATTGTGGTTAAATCCTTCAAAATATGAGCCCATATTGAGAGAAACATCCATGTTTTCAAGTCAAAACTTTCAATAGCAAAAAGTATTAGTTCATCCCAAAAAAATTCCTATTAAAGAGCTAGTCCAAACGTAAAAACGACTGCAGATAATGCATATAAATGAGTTTTATTTTTTGGTCCTGAATCCAAGTAGGAGACTGGATGAATAAACCAAAAAACACAAACAAAAATTGGAATAAAGCATGGTAGGTAACTTATAGGGAAAATTACCAAAATACCCCTCTAATTTGTGGAAATTCCCAAAATACCCCTCAAATTTCAAAAATTTCCAGAATACCACCATTATTTTGTCATAAATTCCCAAAATGCCCATCAAATTTTCAAAATTTCCCAAAATGCTCCTGGTTGTGAGATTTAATATCTCCAAAAGTTTTTAAAAAAATTGTAGCTTTTCATAAGAAGGCTGATCGTCTATCAATATAAAATAAAAACTAGAATTTGGGTTGGTTATGTAGGCTTTGGAGATGAATTGCTTCATTATTTTTAAACATCAATGCCTTTTTTTGCAAGGTAATTTGTGAAAAATTACATGCTAAGCACGCAAAAGTGGATCTGAATTGTCAGAAAGGAATTAAGATTCGAAAATCTGGAACAATGCAACCAAAATAGATACAAGGATATTTTTGGGAATTTCCACAAATTGTAGAGGTATTTTGGTAATTTTCCCTAATTTATACTACCCTCACAAAGTAGGTAAGGAAAATTTATACTACAAAAAAAAAAAACCATGTGTTTGATACCAACTTGAATGTGACAACAAGCATGAGGCCAAGCATCTCTTATGTAACGACGATTGGTTAAGAAGAAGCAAAAGTAACCAAAAGCTGGAATTCTTTAAAAGCCAAATTTAGTACCTATAGCATATTTCCATTCCCTTCGATTATTAAAAAGACCATGCCGGATAATAGACAAAAAAAAAAAAACATTCAATACTTCCAAGTCATGTCAATAGTTGAGTGTCCATTCACACAACAATGGTGCAATAATCTACTCTATATTATTTTCTACTTTATTTTTTAAACAAAAATGGAGAAGTACCTACAACTTTGAAATTACAACACACACCCAACCCCCCTAGTAGGTGGAGGCAGCCCGACTCTTAAAATGAGTCTTTCCCGCCAGGTAAGGTTGGCCAACCCATCATATGGACTAGGGCAACAGCCCCTAAGGGCTTCATGTCACCCGAGCTGTCAACTACTCTCTATATTGCAACAAGTCTCTTGATCAACTTTGTGCGACAATACTCTCTCTCTCTCTCTCTCTCTCTCTCTCTCTCTCTCTCACACACACACACACACACACACACACATTTGCCTATCATTACTTTGTACCTTTAATATAAAAAGGACAAAAACTCCTAGAAAAATCCTCACACAATTGAGCTCAAGGAGCAAAGCATCCTTTGCCTTGCATGAAGTATAACCCAGACCAATCAACCATTGCACCATACTCATACCTTCTCAAAATATTTAATTGAAATAAAAGGTTTCTTCAAGAAATTAAAGTTATGGTGTAAGGAGCCGATCTTCAAAGAAGTGGGTAGGGGTAGGGGCACATGCAAGGTATGTTATTTTTTCCTTCTTCTTGTTTCAATCAAGTCTTGTGTTGTTTAATTCTCTGTTTAGTAAAGAAGAGTATCACAAAAGATTGTTCTTAGACAAAGAGACGTGCCGAATGAATGTCCTTTAGAAATGCCTCCAAACAAGCTTTGGTTTGTCTTTACGTAGTTCTAGTAGGAACAAGCTCTTGGCAAGTCGACTTGAAACTTAGGCTCCAAGAAGCTCACAAGAAGTTTTTGACAAATTCTCACAATAACTCCGACATTGTGACTTACCTCAGCATCATTAGCTTCTGTGAGGGAGGCATTGCATACCTAGCTAGGTATGATTGGGGGCAGGAGATCGCCGGCCCGCCGGTGGGGGGCCGGCAGTCCCCTGATCCCAATCGTACCTAGCTAGGTATGCGGTGCCTCTTGAGCAGAAGCTCGTGATGTTATGTATTGTATGAAAAGCACTGAAAAAGACTCTGTTTTCCTGCATGAGAAAATGTTTAAATCTTCTTGTGAAGCCTCATAAGACATATCTCCAATAACTCCAACTAACATTGTTGGTGGGAAACCATGCTTGTGTAAACTGCTATTAAGTCAAGGGGATTTTCTACAGACTTGGTACTGGTGCTGTAATGGATGAGAGTGTTTGATACTGCAAAATAGGGGAAATTTGATATGAAATTGAAGCATGGTTAAACACTAATCGATCAGTGTCTTCTTAATCAATGACAATTAGCACCGACGAGTGAGAAAAGTGACTCAAGGTATGAACCAAATATATATCCCACATCTTAGGTACAAGGGCAAAGATTTAAGAGAGAGAAGTTATTAGATCATGGCTACTTACACATACTGATTATGCTTCAAAGAATCTCAAAATTAAGGGTAGTGGCTCAAGGCTTTCCAAGGACTTCGAGCATAGATGAGTAATTAGGCTAGTAATTAGTGTGAAATTCAGTGGAATAAGGCTAGAGAGAGGAGGTGATTAAGATAGTGGTTAATCAATGAGGGTAGGCTAATCCTCATTGGCGTGGATGAATACCAATTGAAGCACATACGGTATATAGACAAGAGCCGCATGCATGATGAAATGACCATGGAATTGCAATAAGCCTCTTAACATAAGCATTAGAGAGGAATTTGTGACATCATGACGCAAGACGCCAAGAAATCATCAAGTGCTAATATGGAGTCTTATGACTACACATGGACCTTATATCCATACAAAGATAAAATGGCCGAGTCTGGTTTGATAGAGATGATCTTCTCCGAACAGGAGTAAGCTAGACATCAATCAACACCTTGTCAAGGTGCACTAAAAGTCCATAATCCAAAGCAAGCACTTCACATTGGCAGCTGGTTTACACTGGGATCCATATGCCATTTCTTTTGAAGTTGGTCTACTTGCATACAAGAGTAACTGACTTTGTGGCCTCTTGGAATTGCTCCTACTACATTTCTCTGATTCTCTCACATGCTAGGAATAGGATGCATAAGTTGGGACTGGAATACAAAACAATTGCCCATCATACACAATAGAATGTTTCTCATGTTTCATCCATGACAAATGAAAAAGGATACCAATGTACATACTATTTGTGTGCTTTTCGTGTTTCTCCGAGGACAGCAGTGGACATCATTCTTTTCTTAAACATCAGTATGACCTTAGGGAATCTCTCTCTCACACACTCACTCCTCCACTTCAAGCTAGGGCATCACAAGCCGAGGAACCTGTATGTTTGAACTAATATATCAGACTCCCGATATCATTAGTTGCATTCACAGTATTGAAGTTTGAAAATGCTCCACTGGCAGGTTCTCCATGAAAACAAGTGCTCAAAATTTCACCCTCGACAATGAAGCTATAATGACCACTTAAAGTCCAAAAACAACAAGAACATGTGAAAAAGGCTAACCAAACGTTTTGGTAATGGTAGAGTTTCTTAATTCTGGATTATTTCCGAGTACTAGCAGCTTTACAAGCAATTAGGGTAAGTCAATAAATTTTCTAGATCTTATAATACCTGACTTCATCCGACTACTACACGGTGCAGTCCATGAGATCTCAGTTCTGAGAAACAGCTAAATCATGCTAAAAAACGCGAACAAATGCTAGAAATGCCTCTGCAAAGTAATGCAGATTGAAAATGTAGATGCACGAAATGGACGCCAAGACTCAAAATATTTTAAGTAACATCAAAAATCTATGTGTACAACTTGAGGGGTCATATTTCACAGGTTGAATCTGAGGCGATGTGCCCGTCCTGAATTCCACCTTGATAAATTTTTGGCTAATATTTGACATCGTCTAGGTTGTAGAGCACCATATTCAGTCATCATAGTTGGGGATGCAAGTCATCTTCTCAATCTTATGCCAGGTACTCCATTCAATGCCATCTTTGAGGCAACCATCCTTGAAAGGGCTGGAGGCTCATCAAAACCCATTGAAGCACTAAATTGATTCGCATACTCCACCAGCATCGCCTTGTCAAGCGAGAGACCTTTCAAAGACCTGTAGTAGCCGAGCCATGATGTGTAGGCCATCTCTTTAAGAGGTGCATCCACCAGTGAAGCTGCATTGAGGATCTGCATGACACAAGATGAAAGTTGAAAAGACAAGGAACGCACAAATTTAATGCAGAATTTGAACCAATGTGCCACCAATGACCATTCATTTATTTGTCAATACATGTGTACATATATACATACGTAGATACATGCGTCTACATACGTGCATGCATACATGCCAACAAACAAGCGCTACCTGCAAGCATCTTGGAAAGCACATAACTCTTATATTTTCCATTTCTCCACTTGTAAACTTCGCTAACAAAAAGCAGCTGTCGTATTTAGAGCTGAGTCTCCCATTGTTATAGTGATATAACAATTTTTTGATGTGTAGTTGTAGTCCCACTTCAAGTGTGAAAGAAGGGGAAGTGAAATAGCTAAAATTGAATGGAAAGAGAACATGCAAGTGGCACCTAAGAACAAGGGAGAATTCTCATTCGTTATCATTTAGGAGTATTTCTACATTTCAGACTCGTGTTCCCTTGATATTGCTAAAAAGGGTTGAAAATTGTGCAACCTACATTTCGTGATATTTTCTTAATTTCACTAATATCACTAATGCCTAGGGGAACTCAGCTCTTACCTGTCAATACACAATGCAAGAGTTAAATTTAAGTGTAATCAGCAGGCAATAGTTAGGACGATAAACAATTGCCCAGCAAGTACTTAAAGCCAGAAAAAATGAAAGAACCTAGAGGAGTAAAAGTTAATGAGCGAAATTGAGTCAAAATGAGAAGAAACACAACAATTTCATCAGATTTTCTCTGCGTACTTATCCTTGCAACATTCACGACAAGCACACGAAAACTTACCTTTGTCTTGGCTTGTGCTGTTAACTTAGGTGGGGGAAGTTGAGTTAATGGTAGCTTTGCCAATTTTTCTAGGAAGTAGCTTTCCCAAGGAGCGAGAATGAGCAAGCCTTCACCCTTTTTCCCTGCACGCCCTGTTCTGCCAAGCCTATGAATATATTGCTCCATCTCAGACGGTGCTCCAACCTGCAAAAAAACAAGCCAGAAGAGAGATAAAACCAGAAAAATTCTTATACAAGGACCTGTTTCTAGAAAAAAAAAATTGGTACATACATAGTGCAAGGAAACTCTAAAGAAAAGAAAACGTTCAAGGGAAAGGTAAAGAACCAGTATAAGATCTAATGAATTTAAGGAGGCATGACTGAAATGAAAAAAAAAAGCCATGTATTCCTAAAAGGGAAAGGAGGGGGGGGGGGGGGGGGGGGGGGGGGGGGGGGGGGGGGGGGGGGGGTGGTGTTAGGTAGGGGAAGAGAGATCAAGAAATGAGTGGTACATCAAAGAGAATGGTCTTGGTTTTCTCAATCTCAAGATTTAGCATTAAAGAACAAATAATAATTTGAAGATACCCACTCAAACCATCATTACCTCATCTCAAAAGCTTAAAAAAACCAGCCAAACACTAAGGCCTTTGCCTTAGCGAGTCAAAGGAAATAGCAGTAGTCTTTTGACTTCCTTTTTCATGAGGCTTTTTATTTCCTAGACTCGCCCTTTCACTGATGCTTTGAAAGGTTTTTTATTATTTCTGAAATTGTAGAGACCTAATGCCTTGCCGGTGTCACAATTTACCCAGTCTCAACCCTAAGCTCACTTACGTTAACCAGAAGATATGGTTAAAAATAATGGGCACCTGAACAACAAGTGTCACATTGGGATAATCAACACCTCTGGCTGAGACATCAGATGTAAAAAGAATGATGCCGCCTTTAGATTGACGAAACTCATCTGACACTCGAGTACGATAACTTTGATCTTTTCTTGAGTGTATTTCCTTTGAATTGAATCCCAGGTTCATGAACAGCTTGCACATAAATCCTGTAGTTCTAGCAGTCGAGCAAAATACAAGCACCTGCACAAGCATCCAATGCAAATACCCAATTATGACAAAAACTACAACACGAATAACCACGTTGTTATGTTTTTATACATATTTATAAACACAAAACACACCTAAAATGTGTACCCAAAAAAATGCAGACCTTGTAATGTGGGTCAGCTTCCATATGTTGCTTCAGTGCTGCATATAAAACTCTAATTTGTTTCTCTAGTGGAGCCACAATATACTGCTGCTTAACCTGCATATATCTCAAGAACCTTCCTTTAAAACACGGTATGCTTTTACCCGATTCACTAGAAGCTAAAATTAACAAAGGGCGGATAGATATACAGAAGCAAAACCTCTATCAAAATGCTTTCAAGATCTAGACAATGAAAACTAAAAGATTAAATCTACAGAGCAAATCTATAATCACGTAGAAAAAACAGCACATGAAAAGCATCAGATTTGAGAAAAATGAGCAACATAGAATGACCTTTCCAGTATGCAGACAAACATCCAATAAACAAGCTGCGCGATAGCTGTTATTACAGCACAGCAAACTACCAATATCCAGAGTTATATATGAAGGTGCTCAAACTCACAAACAAACATACCTCGGAAAGTTTATAGATAGCTAGGTGTAAAAAAAATATTAATCACAAAACAACGTTTTCAAAAGTTCAGTATAAAGGACAAATCACACATGTAATGAGCAAATGAACATAGCAGAAAAACTCACTACCGACAAACAGAAACAACTGTACTTATTAAATAACACTCTACCCATTTTTACAGTTGAAGACAGTGCCATGCACCACAAATAAAGAGAGCATAATCACCTAACCACCCACACAGGCTAAGATGAATGCATATGCTTGACTCTGACCTTGGCATGTGTGTCCTCGCTGTCCTTCCCAACAGCATCAATGAACACATGGTCATTCCTCAAAGCAACTTTTGCCATACTGTGCACCTGTAGACGACGAATCAAGGCAAATAATCAACCGACCTTGCAAGACGTGGGGCAAAGAAAACAACTGACAGGGTCCAAACATAGAACCTCTCTAGGAATGGTAGCAGAAAACAAAAGTGTTTGCCTCTTCGAGGGTATTGCTTGCATAATCTTCTGCAAGCTATCTCGGAAACCCATGTCCAGCATGTGATCAGCTTCATCCAGTACAAACAATTGTACTGACTTTAGTTGCCTATCCATTTCAGGAGTCCTTTGAATGTGGTCCACCAACCTCCCGGGAGTGCCAACAAGAATCTGCACAAACCCTATAGTACTTTAAAAGTGTGCCAAACAAAAGCATTCTTACTTCGAAAGGGACACTGTTTTAGTATGACATGGCACACTATCTTGGTATCAGACAGGCATAGAACAGCTGGACGTCCAGAAAAATCAAAACTGAAAAATTCAGTATCAGCACCGAAAAAACTTGATATATGTGCTGGCAAAATTGCTGTAGAAATTGTCTCGCTAAAATGAAGTCCCACAGAAGAAAATAACTGAGATGCTTCCAACAAATAATCAGAGGCTCAATGTGCAAACATACAAATCAAAAAAGGAAGTTGAATGATACGGTCACCCTGTACACGGATCTCTACCTACACTGAACCACAATTTCATGGACACAGCAAGGCTTCTTGACAGTTGTTTTCAATTAGAAGTTGAATACCAAGCCATTCCATTTTCACCACAAATATCAAAAAGCAAGATTTTTACAATCTCCCTCTCAACCTTTGTTTCACCTTGGTGCCACAATTTGAACTTGGATTTCAGTTCCTGAGCAGTTTGAAGGTCTTTTCCCTATCCAAATTGAATATGGAGGGTATATATGGGATCCTTGGGCTGCATCAATTGGCACCACTTTTTCCAGATTCAAACCTATATGCGCGGTCACTACCACTTGGTGAATTTTGAAGATTTGAAACTTCTTGTAGCTAGGGTTCCCTCTGTGCAGTCTTTTGCTCCTATGTTGGACCTAAATTGGTGAGATTTGGTGAGTTTGGTGACTGAAAACCTCCAACTTTGGTCACTTTAAAAAATTTTGGCTCAATCTGGAAATCTGTAGATTGAGTAGTTCCTGTACTTCATACCATCAAGTCTGCCCTGTCAAAACGCAAAACCACAAGTTCAGACATCCTTGGCACCTTGATGTTTTGGAGGCAATCACTGTGATCCTTTTCCCCTAATTATGTTCAATGCAAAAGCTGCTAAATTTGTCAGGCTTGATAAGGGTGCAGTTGCTTAGGTCTGTATCGAACCCACCAAAAGTAGACTTGTAGACATCCCACCATCCTGAGATACATAAGTTCTCAATCCCGTCCACATTCAAAAGTAAGCTTAGACAACATGTTGACAAGGCCTCGCTTAAAAAGCATCATACAAAAGACAGGTTGATCCTCCAACAATTACCTGACATGGGCTTTTGCTTAGATTCATTTGTTCTCCTCTTATTGAACAGCCTCCATACACAACTTGTGCACCAAGACCTCGATGAAACTGCAGTAGAACTTTAGCTTCTGCAGCAGCCTGCTGCGCCAGCTCCCGAGTGGGACAAACGATGAGAACATAAACCGGGTTTCTTGCCCTCCCTTCTGGTGCCTTCAAAATTGCTTCTATTGCTGGCAGCTGGAACAAAAGCGAACAAAATTATTCAGAGAAGAGAAGCCTCCGTCATAGCATGAAGACAAGCTAGCAGGCTTTGAATCAACATCTCTCAAGATCAAGACATGACCTCACCAAAAAAGCAATTGTTTTCCCAGTACCAGTTCTAGCTTTTGCCAGCACATCTTGGCCTGTTAAACCAGCAGCATGTTAATCATGTCACTAATCTGTGCTGTAAGTAAAAACTAACATTCAAACACCAAGAAAAATTACCTTTCAAAATTACTGGAAATGTAGCCTCTTGAACTTCAGTCATTTTTTCATATTTCAACACTGAATGTAACGCTTTTATTGACAGGGGAGATACTGGGAACTTGTCAAATCTGCATAGATCCAAAAAAAAAAAAGAGCACTGCTGTCACCAGGAACGTCCAAATGCACTGAGCAAGCTCCACCACATACAGACAAGCGACAGAACAAGGTAGAAAAGAGTGCCATGCCAAAGTGAATTCCCATATGCTCAAGGAGGTGTGACTAACACAGCTTAATGAAGCATGTTCCTATTAAAGACTGCTTCATCAACCAAGAATCATATGATCATTCCCAACAGATTTCATGCCAGAACTGTCACTATGCAGTAAGAGTTGTTCACGTACCTTGTTTTTGTAAGATAAGATGGTCCAGAGCTGCCTTCCTCTGAAGAAGAATTGTGATCAGTCGACTTGTTCACCTGCCTTACCTCAGTGTCTTCCTCTTCAGCACCATCAGGTACAAGATGACTCTCGGATGCTCTACGTGAATAACTTGCTTTCTCCTCAGGCAAATTCTCAAGTGCAACAGGCCGTTTCTTTGAAAAGGTTGCTCTACTGTCAGCCACATTCCTGTCGTTACCTGACCTCTTTTTTTTTGCACTGGCCCTCCCTTTCTCCTCTTCAACATCGTCAGAGTCCTCGCATGCATCAATGGCAGAGGTTCTCCTTTTGTTGGTTGTGATCATGGGAACTTCATCATCATCTTCCTCGGAGTCAGAAATCTTATGCAAAGCAGGAGAGCCCTTTTCACCACGAGAACTGGAGCTTCTTTCCTTGCGGTGAGGAATCTCTGGGTCAAGAAGAAAATCATCAAGCTCGTCCGATTCATCACTATCATCGTCGCCAATAGCAGAATGAATAGCTCTGGAGAGTTTTGAGCTTGTCCAATTGGAATGCAGACTAGTACGCAGAAAAGCATTTGAGAACATAAATGTAGCACCATCTCTTGCTCTGCTATTCGAGTCTCTCTTCCTTGAGGACACACTGAGTGGTTGGGATTTCCCACTCTGATTGGGTTTCTGCTCTGGCTTGGCGCTTGCAGGGGGGACGGAACCAACTTGGAGCTTGGATGTAACTGCTGCAAACCACTTCGATGGAATGTGGAGAAGCTCTACCCCATCGGAAAGGGAGGAAAAAGAACGCGGGAGCTCAGCGTGGCTTCCGTGATAAAAACTCGAGCTGGAGCTTGCGCAGGCCCTGAAAAAGGAAGCAGGTGGAACTAAAGCTCTTCTGAGGTGACCATGCCTAGAGAGCACCTGCCGAGACATGTCTGACGAACTAGGGCTTCGCAAAAGCGGCGCTTAGAATTCAAACACGCAGCGTCATCGTCATCGTCAACCTGCTGGGAGGGGGAGAGGTTTAGCGAGGGTTTGGAAGTGCCCTAACTAGCCTAACTACTAACAACATTTCCAATGTGTTTTAGTAGTAGTCAGATAGCCTGCGCACATGCAGGGTCCCGGCCAGTCTCATGTAATGAGCACATGAGTATGCTCAGTCTGCCGGTTGCTCACGTCGGATGCACTTTTTGTTGCCCGTTGCTGGCCGGATGGCCGAAAAGAGTCAAGGCTCCCCCTCTTCAGCCAGCCACTCTTTCCTTGGCTGCACCAATCAGAACACCCCTTGCCACGTGTGAGAAACACCATCCAGTTACATGTGCCTGCACAGCGGCGGGGTCTCTCCTTGTGCTCAATATCAAAGCTTCAGCCAGCCAGTCCTTCTGCGTCGAAGAGCTGTCGGGCCGGTGGCCGAATCCACCATGTGCTAAGGCTATCAGCAGCCGCAGCCAACCACCGGCAGATATCACCCACTTTGCGCACATGCCGTGGCGGTAGCAGCATCACCGGCCTGCCATTGGTCGTTATTGTGCGCACATGGAAGCTAAGCAACAGGTGGTGAGTTAGATGACGTTGGCGCAGACCATTGTGCAGAGTTTGGATGCATGTTGCGGGTGTCATCTACCATCTTTAGGCAGCCACCGCTTTGCTACCGTTGCAAACGGCTAGGGGAGGGCACGCACTTTCCGACGAAAGCGGTAGAGAAACGATCTGCTACAGTCCAAAACAGTGGCGGGCCAGCATGGAATTTGCATCGGTCGGGATGTTGTGGCTGGTACATGTGCGCACCCTAAGAGTGTGCAATGTTCGAATCCTGGCATGGCCAATCCTCAGCACTATTCGGCAGCGCACGAATCTCGGGCCGAAGGAAGGGTGCAGAAAAAAGTGAACGCATGACATGATATGAGATTTGAACCCGACACCACAGCATCTCAAGCTTGGTGAGCTAACCACACATGTTATAAAGTTACCTTTTGTTTACCCCTCCCATGTCTTCTCGACTACTTACTATTAATTGTTGAACATAGACAATGAATAGATTTTGTTTTCTAAGTGTGATTTTGAGGGAATGGTTAACTTACAATTGTTTACTTCTTACATAGATTTCTCATGCATTATGGTTTGTGGATGGTCATGAGTGAACGTATGTGCATGAAATAAAATTGCACCTCACCTGAAGTGCAAATCTTTTCTCCGCATGTTTAGTGGTAATGCTACTAGGATCAAGTTCACTCTTTAGCATGAATGAAGAGCCATTTTGAAACTTCAGCAACACATCATCAACACCGAGTATGTTGCAAGGAAAATCATTGCCAAGATGAACACAATCTTTGCGGGTTGCATCATATGTATTGAACCACTCCCTGTGAGGAGTCACATGAAAAGATGCATTTGAGTCAAGAACCCAATCCTATAAAGTATAGTCATTAGTGGCAACCAAAAATGCAGAATCCATGATGGATGTGAGATAAATATCTCCATCAGAATCTTCAACAAAAACAATATTGATCTCTTCAATCTTCACACTGCTTTCTTTGGTCTTGCCTTTACCTTGCTCTTGTTTCCACTTTTGATAGTCTTTCTTCATGTGGCCCTTTTTGTGACAATGATAGCAGTCAATTTCTTTTTGGCCATGTGATTTTCTACGATATTTTCCTCTCTAATTCTACTTGCCCTTTTCCTATGATCTACCATGAACAAAGAGAGTATTGTTATTAGCACGAGAAGCATCAAGATTCTTCTTGTTAACCTCTTCAGTAAGCAATTTGCCATCAACATCACCACATGTTAAACCATCAATAGGTGTTGAGTTACTTATGGTTGTGTGAAAAGTATCCCAACTCTCTAGCAATGTAACTAGCAAAAACATTGCTTTTGACAAAATCTTTGAAATTGACTCCTTGCATAGAAAAATGAATGAAATTTGTCTTGAACTCGTTGAGATGGTTGCACATGGGTGTGCCCTCATCCATTTTCAAATCAACCAACTTTTTAGCCAATAAACCTGTGACGCTGCACTTTGCTTCTCATACAAGTCACATAACTTTTTTTGCAGCTCATAGCTAGTATTTGCCTTGTTTACATTGAAGTACACATTCTTTGATAAAGTCACCATGATGGTGGACCTGGCAAGCTCATCCAACTCCTACCAATCATACTCATCCATATCCTCAAGCTTTATCTCCTTCATCTTTATCGACCAGATTTGCTTTTTTTGCAATAAAATAGTGTAATTATGTTCCTTCCAAAATGGGAAGTTAGTGCCATCTAACTTCCCAATGTTAAATAAGAGTTCTTTGATGATGAAACCATCATTCAATAAGGAACAAAAGTGGTAGATTTGTTGAACCAAACAAGATGATAGAAAATCTGAAATTTTTTGACAGAGTCTCTCCTGTAAAACTAACCTTTGAACCCAAAACAAATATGTACAATAATTGAAATGTTGATAAATTTGGCTAGATTTGCAAGATAGAATTTCAAAAATTGTCTCCAATTCTAGAAGAATGTCTTTGGCCAATTGAACATTATCAAACACATACGCATAAAGATCATAGTAATGCCAACAATGGTGGGTCAGCAAATGCACACCAATACTGCACCGACTGCATAGACATACATTCTATGTTGATGTTAAAACTATAGAGATGTTGCGGGCATGCTCTAATACCATATCATCAAAAGGATCTCCACATTTGAGAAACCCCCAGCTTAATAAAACCTTACCATGACCCTCAACAATAGGCTTTGCATGATGATTTCTCTCAATACATAGACCACATAAGATCTTACATCAACCGCATAAATCCTTTTTGTAACCGTTGCAATGGTTTGTCTGATTTAGCAGACCCACAAGATCTTACATAAAATATGCAAGTATAACGGAGATTATAGAAAGAGTCTGCAATGAAAACCTATATGCAAAAGTAGACCACCCTTCTGTCTGAAGTTGTAAATTCCCAAACCATGCAAAATTTGCAAAAACTTCCTTTCACAAAGTTATAGAGCACAAAAAACGGTGTAACAGCAGGGAAATTGACTCGAAATGTTGATTCTAGCCAAGAGAAATTTGATCTACAAAAATTTGCAGCCTATCCTAAACAACCTATAGGCAGTCTCAGTGACGTAACTCAAAATCGGTGAGGATTTTGAGAAAACTTTCTTCTGCAAAGTTGTAGAGCACAAAAAATCAGTTCGGAATGATGAGAATTCTCTGAACAAACACCTTTTAATAGACAAAATAGATTTGTAAAAATGTGTTGAAGTTTTTGTTGTGTTTTTGCCTACTTCCCTGCCAAGCTCCGTTGGTGCTCTATAATCCTCTAGCTTAGATACCAATTAAAGTGTGCGAGCAAGACCGTGTACATGTGTGTGCAGAAATGGAGAAGAATAAAGAAGACGAGACAAAGATTGTGGACTCCTATCACAATAATGATTAGGATATGAGTTCTTATTGTTTTATGTAGAATGAATAGTCAATCTTAGTTCTCATTTATTGTCCAACCGCCCAACACTTAGGCACATCACATTAGGCTTTACCACCCCAATAGATGGTGGATGGTCCTTGAGACTTGGGTGAAATCGGTAAGGAGAACGCCGAGTTAGGAAGGTAAAATTCAGCAAAATTGTGGTTTCATCATCATCTTGTGTTGTTTTTCAATTTCAATAGGAGCAAGATAAGTAAAATATTGTCAGGGTTGCATATGTGCTAAAATTATTTGAAGAGGATTCAAATCTTGTTAAGTAGAAGGTGTGCCTAATATCTTGCATGTTGACCAAAGACTGCTTATGCACAATTGATAACACTAATACACTTCAATCATCACACACCTAATATCTAGAGCTCACATCTGGGTCTTATATTTCAAGTTTGACCTTATGGCATGATTGCATGCATTGTTTAGATAGGGTCTACCAAGTTTGGTGTCATTTGAATCACTAGACCTCTAGATAGAGCTAAAATTGGGAGAAAAATATTGAAATAAGTGAAAAATGGGAATAACTAGGATTTTCTTGGAATTAGGGTTGCAGTGATGCACACATCTCTTGGAGAAGATGAAGAATCTCGAGGTGCACAATAGAGAATGTATTACTTAGTTGAAAGTAGAAAGATAAGATAGCCCCAGGGTGATGGGTGTATATAAAATGCACGGGAGAAAAACCTCATAGTGAGGGAAAAAATACCATGATGGTCCTAAGTGTGTTCACACACATCACTACCACATATATGGTGACAAATCCCCCCTAGGAGTGATGCATTGAATGAGAGCTATCACATAGTGTATATGGAAGTGCCATGCCCTAAGGACGTGATCAATCCACAAAGGGAAGCAAGCCCAAAGCTTTGAAGAAAGCTTCAAAACTTATCACGAGGCAATGACTTTTTAATAGATCCGCAAGGTTGTCTTGTGTCGGCACATAAGCCAAGTTGATCTATCCTACGGAGAGTCTCTCCATAACATAGTGATTATGCACCTCAATTTGCTTTGCACTTGCATGAAAAATTGGGTTTCTTGTAACCGCCAATGTGCTTTGATTGTCAGTGTATATGATGTTGCCAGTCAATACCCAAATCATCCATAAGGTGTCTAAGCCATACACACTAAATCATAGCTGTGAAGATTGCCCTCTACTTATCTTGACAACTAAAAGTATCCATAGTAAGTTACTTCTTGCTCAATCATGATATGCATTATCTATCGAGCATGAAACATAAAACCACTTGTGGACACTCGTGTCATAAAAACCAGTCCGATCCAAAAAGGCATGCAAATCTGGCGACAATGATTCTCGGTTGTGACAAAACAACCCAAGATATAAAGTGCCACTCAAGTAGTGAAAGATCCTTTTAAGTGCGTGTCAATGCTTAGACCTTGGGCTATGCATAAATTTATTGAGACTACAGACCAACTATCTAGCCCTGTATTTCATACATAAATAAGGCATCCATTGATGAAGAGTGGCATTTGCAAGATCTCTATCACCATGAAGACTCAATTTCAAACATATTTCTTATAGGAGTAGCAATAGGTTTGTAGTCCTTGCTTGACACATAGCAATACCTCCATCACACTGCTTAAGCACTCAAGCACCATCCCATCAACGCTCCTCACTCCACCATGGGCCGTCCCGTCGACGTACCGGGTGTTGTCAATGGACGCGCCGTCGGCCATCACATCCTCCAACTAGCTAGAAACACAATAAACTCATAAGACATATACTCTCCCCTTGATCTGAATGTGGGGTGCCCGTAGTACATTTAGAGACATTTTCAAACATAACCAAAAATTGATTGAATCACATGAACACTTTGGACTTAGCTTTAAGCGGACACACCCTTGCATGCCTAGAGTATTCATCAACAAAAGTCACAAAGTGTAGGTAATTACTCAAGGATGTGTTGGAATTAGGGTTGCAGGAAAACACGCACAGCTTGGAGAAGACGAAGGAAGCTCAAGGCACACAAAAGAGAGTGTATTACTTAGTGTGCAATGAAAAGATAGATAGCCCTAGAGTGATGGGCGTATATACAACGCATGGGGGGGAAAACCTTCTAAAGAGGGAAAAAATGCCTCGGCGGTCCTAGTGTGTTCACACACATCACTGCCACATGTATATGGTAACAAATCGCACTTGGAGTGATGTGGTGAATGAGAGCTAGCACATGAGTAAAGGGAAGTGCCATGCCCTAAGGACATGATCAGTCCACAAAGGGGAGTAAGCCCAAAGCTTTGCGAAAAGCTTCAAGCTTCTCACGAGACAATGCCTTTGTGAAAAGATCTGCAAGGTTGTCCTGTGTTGGCACATAAGCCAAGCTGATCTCTCCTGCTGAGAGCCTCTCCCTGACATAGTGGTAATGCACCTCAATGTGCTTTGTGCAAGCATGAAAAACTGGGTTCCTCGCAACTGCCAATGCGCTCTGGCTGTCAATGTAGATAGTGTTGGCAGTGTCCTATCCAACATCCAAATCATCCATAAGGTGTCTGAGCCATACACAGTCAACCGTAGCTATGAAGACTGGCATGTACTTAGCCTCACAACTAGAAGTGGCCACAGTAGGTTTCTTCTTGCTCAATCATGATATACATGAACTGCCAAGCATGAAACAAAAACCACTTGTGGACACTCACGTGTCAAAACAACCAACCCAATTTGAGTCTGAAAAAGCATGTAACTCTGGCATCAATGATCCCCCCTTGGGATAAAACAAGCCAAGATTTAAAGTGTCACTAAGGTAGCGGAAAATCCTCTTGACAGCCTGCCAATGCTTAGACCCTGGGCTATGCATAAATCTGCTAACTTATGAGACTGCAAACTGAATATCAGGCCTCGTGTTGCATACATAAATGAGGCATCCAACATTAGTTTGGTAAAGAGTAACATTTACAGGATCACTAGCATCATGAAGACTCAATTTCAAACCTGTTTCCATGGGAGTGGCAATAGGTTTGTAATCCTCAAGTCCAAACTTACATAGCAATGTCTCTATGTAACATCTCTGACACGAGGCAATACCGCCATCACACTACTTAAACTATATGCCCAAGTAATGATGCAAGAGCCCCAAATCTTTCATCTTGAAAGAAGCATTCAAATTAGCCTTAAATTCAGCAATATGTCTCTCATTTGGTCCAATGATCAGCAAATCATCTACATAAAGAACCACAATGAGAAGTACATCACCCTCATGCTTTATATACAATGTGCTTTCTGTTGGATTGTTATGAAAGCCTTGTTTGACCAAATGAGTGTCAGCTTTCTCATACCAAGCACAAGGAGATTGCTTCAACCCATACAAAGCCTTCTTACATCTGCACACTTTGTCCTCTTCTCCTTTCTTGATAAAACCGCAAGACTGCGTTACATAAACTTCCTCAAATATGTCACCATTCAAGAAAGCAGTAACAATGTCTGATTGATGTACATCCCAACCAAAATGAACTGCCAATGCACATAGAAAACACACAGTAGTCATACGAGAAGTGGGAGCAAAAGTCTCTTCATAATCTATGCCTTTTTGTTGTGCATAACCCTTTGCAACAAGTCGAGACTTATGGCAATTGATCTCCCCATCCGGTTTGCGTTTCAACTTGTAAACCCACTTCGTACCAATGGCCTTTTTGCCAGGAGGCAAATCACATAAAGTCCATGTGTCATTTTCTATAAGTGCATCATATTTTGATTGCATGGCAGCCATCCAATTTTTTGAATTCTGTGCTTCATCAAAAGACAGAGGTTCATCAACATCATGTAAGCTAGACACAGCCAAAGCATAACAATATGATGCATAAGATGAATGCGTAGAACCTGGACAAGTACAACTAGACAAAGGTGCATCCAATTTACTGTCACGCAATGTATGCACCAGTCATTTTGGCATACCTCTAGCCTGCTCATTTTCAACCCCTTCCTCATCAAGTACATCATGTACATATGGATCAGTGATAAGCTGATCTGTAACATTTTTGGAAACCCCCATAGGCTCTACATTTGCCTCATTGGAATTTACATTCGAACTTCCACCACTAAAAAGAGGCAACAAAGTGTCATAAATGTCATGTGATCTTACATTACTATCTCTAGTACATGACAGCAAGGGCTGAATAGAATGTCCCGTGAGCTTACATTACTATCTCTAGTACATGACAACAAGGGCTGAATAGAATCTCCCACAAACACTACATCCCGTGAAATTAAAATACACTTTGTTTGCGAACGATACAACCTGTAACCTTTGCTTTCAGCACTATAACGAAATATCATCACTTTCACCTCTTTGTGTGAAAAAAAGAGTAGGGTTTCTACATGTGATCCTATGCAGTCCGGGCTTGTTCGCTTCCTATTTTAAAGTGTGTGGATGAGTAAAGGAGGGTTTCTTCTCTTCAACTTTGCACTTGGGAAATTCTATGGAAGTTTTGAGGTTTCCATGGATGTGTATGTGTGAGGAATTGAGGGAAGAAGGTACAGTTTTCTACAAGACAATCTAACCCTATATCGGTGTCATTGGGATTGAGGTTACACCAAAGAGTCCAATGGAGTGGAGTTTTGTAAGGTGCAAGCTTTGTCCCAGAGTCACTAGAGTATGAGTGAATGAGAGAAGATGTGGAATTATCCCACACGTAATGGTGCAAGGTTGTAGAGCTACTTAAAGCTCCTTTCATGAATAGACAAATCCATTCCATTTGCATTATATGTCTCTTGTCTATGGTGATCTTGTGACGGGTTAGCCAACTACTTCGTGTTTATGAGTCCAAGTTAATCTATCTTGGAACCTAATTCGCTTGAGTAACAATCTAGCCTACACACATGCACTTGTGTGCACAATGTTCGTCTTTCATCCACCCTAGCTAGCACGATCCCATTCCCATCAAGTGGTATCAGAGCCTTGTTTCACTAGCTGGGTCTATTGTTATGCATCTCCATTAGGTTTCTCTTCTTATCCTTCTTTCTAGCTTAAGTTCCCTAATCATTAATGATATTAATTAAAACTTGGGAATGCTCTTGGCAATACCCACTATCCTTGTTAATTAAGGGATTTGAGATTAGTGGAGCATCAGGACTTTCTTAGTGACACAATTAGTGTAATTTTTCATCATTTTGTGCTGGGAATTACTCTTTGGTGTGGCATAATCTTGCACCACTGTTAGTGTGTGGAGGAACCCTACAAGTAGATCTTTTATCTGAGCTATCAACCTCTCCTTTTGGTGGTCGTTTACTTCTCCAATCAACCTCTCAAATTTGTGGGATTAGGCTGTCTTTCGCTCTGTGAATACGAGCTTAAGAGATTATTATTTGGCTTTCCTCCACATGCAAGGGAGGTGGGTGGAGTGGTTTAAGGTGTCGACTCCTAAAATTGGCAAAGCGGTTGTGAGCTTGATTTGGATTGCCTATTTTTGGATGGGCAGCCTGGATGAACGCGATTTTGCAACTTAATTCAACTTATGAACGTGGGCGGGTTTGTAGGGCCACAAACCCGCAGCTACAAGCGCACATGTTTTCTTTGGAGCCCGAAGGGTTCGTGCCCGCTGCCCGACATCCTGCCCCCACCTGACCAGCTCTCGAAGCCCTTGATCTTGCGACACAAAGGCACCTCTTTAAGTGTGCTCCAACCCCTTTAGGGGTCTCATTCCATTGCATCGAGTATTTGAGCCCTTTAAGGGCCTGCTCCCACTGAGCTGCAGTAAAAGTCGAAGCCATCAAAATTCAAAACCTTCAAAAGGCTTCAAGAGTTGTTCAAAGGCCTTTGAAGAAGATACAAGGCTTCAAAGGGGATTTCAACAAGCATTCAAAGGCGACCAAAGAACTTCAAAAGGCTTCATTTAGCTACTTCAAAGCAAAGCAAAGATTCAAAGCAATTTCGTGTCAAGCCTTTTCACCATTTGTGAAGAGGGGCTTCACTCCAGTGAAAGGGGCTTCAAAGAAAAAAGGAATCTCTCTCTCTCTCTCTCTCTCTCTCTCTCTCTCTCTCTCTCTCTCTCTCTCTCTCTCTCACTATCGCAATTAACTCCACTATTTTGCAACCAAGCATCACACTTGCAATGTATGTCATGTCATTAAATCTAATATCTAACCAACCCAAATGGTTTTTTCATATTAAACTGATCATTTAATGTGGGATAATAAACGACAACAAAGGTTAGAATATAGACATGTGCTTACAGATCTATCTCAACACGGGGCCAATGGTAAAGGGGTCCAAATGAGAGAGGGTCTGTCAAAGAGCAAGGTTAACTAATGGAGCTTAAAAGACCTTAGGGTTAGCTTCATTAAAGACCTCCAATGGTTAGTGTTGAAAGTCCTTTGACCTTAGCTTGAGGTGGGAACCCGACCTAAGCTTGAGGTGCTTGTTATGCTTGATGACTAAGGTGCGTGCTTGATGACTAAGGTGCTTGAGGTGCTTGTCATGTTTGGGGGTAAGGTGTTCGAGTCAAAAAGAGACCCTACAAACTTAATGAGGAAGATGCTTGAGAAGCTTCCTATGCACGAAAGTCCCAAAATTAGGGGAATCTTTGACTTAACCTTCCACTCACCCAAAGGGCACGTCTTTTCTCAAAGGGCACATGGGACACATGTCAGGCTCTCCCTATGTTTAACCACATGGTGTGCTTGAATGCTATTGGTTAGGCTAAAGAGGGTCCCAATGAGCTTCTAGTTCCATCCAACGAATATCTAAATATTTTTAAGCTCTCTCTCTAAGGGGTAACGAGGACACTTGTCCAAAGACTACCCATGTACTTGAATGCATGCTGCATGTGATTGGCTAGGGGGGAGAGGGGTCCAATGAGCTTGAAACATGTGTAAAAGCTACAACTCGCCCGAAGCAAGCAAGGAGGGTGTTAGGGGGATATACATCACACACACACGCACTCATTTTGTGGATCATTCTTACTTGGTGAAAGTTGAGGAAGTTCACCTCCTTCTCCAAGCTTGTGAGAAGTAAGAGCCTACACCAACACTCTTGGCTATGGAATGCAAATCCAACCAAGAGCCATGCTTCAATGCGTAAGCTTGCCATCTTCTCCATCTTCATTACTATGCTATGTATGCATGCTAGCAAGAAGAGTGATGATAAGTGAGAAACTATTTCTTTCTCCTATGGAATGTTTCTTCTTTCTCTTCCCTATCCTCATTCCCCGCTAGCTCTCTCCACCTTCGAAGGTGTTTGAGGCCTTGGGACTGAGGCTTGGGATAGTTAATGCTTTTTACAAAGTTTATGTTATGCTTGTGATGCATGAAGCTTTCCATCTTCATTGCATCACCTAGGTCACAAGGAACACAAAGATTGTATTGTACCAAGTCTCTCTTGATGGGAGAAAGTATAATACAAATGCCTATTGGAGGGGGGACCGGCTCCATATGAATCCGGTCCTCAACCATTGTCATGTTCTCTAAACTCTCTCTCTTGCAAAAGTATTGTTCATGCCAAGTTAAGTAAGTACCATGTTTATGTTGCTTCCATCAATTAAGTTCACCCGCTATGCTTACAAAGTAATCTCACAAAAGTGCTTCACCTAATTTCCTAATTCTGCTACTCTCAAAGTTCATAGGCCATTTCCATTACATTGGTATCAGAAATTTTGATTTCTCTTTTCTTGCTTAAGAAGAGAGGTCCTTAAGTAGCCTATTAATGGTTGATTTTGTTAATTATGTTAGGGTAAATGGAACTAGGATCTATTATCGATTTTGTTGAGCCCACTATGTGGGATATGGTGTACACCTCAGGAGCTTTGGTCTTAATAATGGAGTCTTTTTAGACTTGCCTATGGCTTTACCATTATCAAGCCATAAGAAGTCCGAAAGGAGTTATCCCTCGGCAACTTCGCTATGTTAGACTCATTCCACTACTCTCTATAATTAACCAAGGCGAGCCGTGGGTGTAGATACTTAAGTGCCTATTTTTAAAGGCTAAGAGGATTAGCAACTAAGGTAAGTTTAATTAACATGACTGACAATAACCGAGAGAGTAGAATGAGCATTGATAACTTTGGTTTTGCACATGAAGGTGCAAATGATGATGCCCCCATGTTTGTTAATTATCTTGTCACTAGCTTTGCAAGCCGAAGTTACTCAACAACTTCGTGCCTATGGGATTTCCTTTCCTCTCCAAGAGGAGAGAAAGCTTAGGAGGCCTCTTGATGAGACCCCAAAAGAAGACTCTCTCCCATACGAGAGGAGGAATCCAAAGATCAAGAAAGTAATGAATCCCTAAATTCCTCCAAAGATGTGGCTCCACGAAGAAGGCGGACTAAACGATTGCCAACTCCTCCCAGGAAACGGTAACCCATAGTCCTTCTCCTTGTCACTTCAAAAGGGAAGAGGGGAAACCAAGGAAGAAAAGGGCAAGAAAGAGGTCACCCTCTTCTCCTTCTTCTTCATCTTCCTCCTCTACCGATGAAAGCTATGGCTATTCTCCTAGAGAATACAAGAGGGGAGGACATCGCAAATCTTACCCTGCATAGCGAACGTCACAAAAGCTAAAGAAGTTCAAAGAGGGAGGAAAGAGTATCTCTTTTCTCACCTATGATGGCACCTTTGGTGCTACCGACAAAGTATTGGCCTTTATCCAACAATTTGATGCGGCCTTTGGAGATGAGGGCTTCACGGAGTCCTCCAAGCTACACCATGTAGCTATGCACTTCCAAAAATTGGCTTGTCAATGGTGGGCTAGCCTTCGTGGCAACGGCGAAGCCTCAAAGACATGGAAAACTCTACGAGTTTCCATTATGAAGCAATTCTTTGCAAGCGATGCAAAGGACAAAGTGCTCACCGAATGGCTGAGTTTGAGGCTTCTCTCTCAGTCACCGCCTAACAAACCTCCTTATCACATTTCCCAAGCTCAACAAGAGGAGATCATGAGACAAGTACAAGAATTGGTAGACAAAGGGATGGTGAGGCCTAGCTCCTCTCCCTTTTGTTCTCCAGTCCTTTTAGTGCAAAAGAGCGATGGTACATACCGCATGTGTGTGGACTATCGCGCACTAAACCATATCACTATCAAAAACAGATTTCTCGTACCTCGAGTAGAAGATATGTTTGATAAGCTACAAGGCTCTAACTACTTTAGTACGATTGACCTTAAAAGTGGCTACCATCAAATAAGGATAGTGAATGAAGATATTCTAAAGACTGCGTTTTGTACAACGTTTGGCCTTTATGAATATCTAGTCATGCCTTTTGCCTCGACTAATGCAACAGCTTCATTCAATCGATTAATGGAGAAAATTTTAAGACCCTACCGCAGATTCATTGGAGTGTTCTTTGATGATATCATCATGTATTCCAATTCCTTGGAGGAACACAAGTAATGTCTCCAAGTGATTTTTCAAGCATTAAGGGAGAATAAGCTTTTTCTCAATCAAAAGAAAAGCGATTTTTTCCTTCAAGAGATTCAATACTTAGGTCATATTATCTCTCAAGATGGTATCCGTATGGATCCATCAAAGTTGGAGGTAATAAAAGCATGGCCTTATCCAAGGAATCTACATGAGCTAAGAAGCTTTATTGGTATGTGTGCATACTATAGACGCTTCATATCAAAATTCTCTCAAATAGCAGGACCATTACATGACTTAACACAGAAAAACGTTAAGTATTCATGGACTGCTAAGGAGCAAGTGCTTTTGACAAGCTCAAAGAGAAGCTTACCTCCCAACCAATCCTTATGCTTCCAGATCTCTCAAAGCCATTTGAGGTCCAATTTGATGCTTGTGGTGATTGCCTTGGAGCAGTCTTGCTTCAAGAAGGGCATACCATAGCATATGAGAGCCGAAGGCTCAACACGGATGAAAGGGTCTTAGGCATTTATGAGAAAGAGCTGTTAGTTGTTCTACATGCCCTAGACACATGGAAGCTCTATCTATTGGGGACTCCATTCATTTCACGAACAAACATCAAAGTCTCAAGTACTTCATGACGCAAACAAAGCTTTCCGACAAACAAATGAGGTGGGCAAATTTTTTTTCGCAATTTAATTTCCACGTTGCTCACATTGCTAGTAAGCACAATCAAGTGGCTGATGCACTTTCACGATGACCAAAAGTTAATGATGTGTCAATAGCAACTCACAATGATCTATCTTCTATGATAGATGATAGGCTATTGACCCTGACTTTAAAGACATAATGTCAGCCCTTGCTTTTGGGGAAGAAAGAGGAACCATTCACCTTGCAGGTGGATGGTTATCTTCTCCATGGCAATAGGCTATGTGTTACCCACTCCGTTCGTGAGAAAGTCATATATGAATCCCATGCTCCTCCCTATGCGGGGCATAGAGGCATTCAACCTACTCTTCGAGGAGTAGAGGTGTACTTTTATTGGCCTACCATGAAAGTGGACATACAAGAGTATGTTTCAAAATGTGTGGTATGCCAAAAGACCAAGTATGATAGAGGCAAGCAACCTGGATACTCCAGCCATTGCCAATTCCTAATTCACCATGGGAGAGTATATCCATAGATTTTATCTTTGGATTACCCAAGTCTATCCATGGGAATACGGAAATATGGACAATAGTCGACAGGTTTAGCAAGCAAGCACACTTTATCCCTGTCAAGAAAACTGTTAAGGCACACCAAATGGCAACTCTCTTCATATCCTAGATTTTCAAACACCATGGCTTGCCAACATCCATCGTGTCAGATAGAGATCCTAGAATGACCAGTAATTTTTGGAAAGGTCTCTTCAAAAATCTAGGTACAAGATTGAATTCCTCTTTGGCCTATCACCCACAAACGGATGGCCAAAGTGAGATAGCCAACCTTACGATTCTTGATCTACTAAAGACCTATGTTACAGAAGTAGATCAACGCTCACAATGGGAAAAGTACTTACCTCTTGTAGAGTATGCGTATATAATATTATCTATACTTCTACGAGAAAAGCACCTTTTGAAATCATAAAGGGAAGACGTAAAAGTCCCGTGCTACTTAAAGTACATGGGAAGATCTTCGTTGTCGATGAATATAGCCGTGACCTGCAAGCATCTTTTCAAAAGATTAAAGAGGCTATATCCATCTCCCAACTAAGGCAAAAAGATGTTGCTGACAAGCATAGAAGGGCCTTAACATTCAAAGAACATGATTGGGTCTTACTTAAGTTTCCTAAGGCTCGATTGAGGGAAATGACGGGCAAAAATCCTACAGGCCATCAAAAGTATTATGCTAAACTAGCAAAAAGATACTGTGGTCCTTTTCAAATTTTTGAAGCCAATCAATGAGGTGCTTATTAACTCAAGTTGCCTAACCATTGGCTCATACACAATGCTTTTCATGTAAGCCTACTTAAGCCCTACAAAGGAGAGCCTCCAAAAGAACCAATTATTGAAGACCCTCTTGAAATCGCAGACCAAGAAGAGGTGCTACAATCCGAAGCTATCCTTCGTCATGAAGACAAGGTACTACGACATGGTAAGATTATCTGACGGTATCTTATAAAGTTCAAAACTCATCCTGAAGATGCTAGATGGATGCAAGGAATCAGCTTAAGGATAGTATAAACCTTGTCAACGCTTACAATGCTACATTAGAGTAAGCAAATGTACACGTTCCTTTTAAATGATCAATGTTTTTGTCTTATAAGACTAATTCTCTCTTTATTGTGCACAAATTTAAGTAGTATGCATACTAAGAATCATGTTTGGGATGACGACGTCTCTCAAACACCATGTAGAATTTGTCACTCTACTTGGGAGGATGAAATGGACTAAAGAGCACACATGCTTGCGGCAGCTATGTCTCCCAAGCACAAAATGGATTAGTCATCCATCTTGGAATGATGTTGTAGGGTAAAAAGGGATCCTCTACCCCCGCTGAGACAAATTGACTAATGACTATGGCTTTATCTCTTTTACCTCATAGTTGAGGACGATTATGATTTCAAGAGAGAGATAATGTCATTACATCTAATATCTAACCAACCCAAATGATTTTCTCATATTAAACTGATCATTTAATGTGGGATAATAAACGGGAACAAGGGTTAGAATATAGACATGTGCTTACGGATCTATCTCAACACGGGGCCAATGGTAAAGGGGTTCAAATGATAGATGGTCTGTCAAAGAGCAAGGTTAATTAATGGATCTTAAAAGACTTTAGGGTTAGTTTCATTAAAGAACTCCAATGGTTAATGTTAAAAGTCCTTTGACCTTAGGCAAGCTAGGGCTGAGCTTGAGGTGGGAACCCGACCTAATCTTGAGGTGCTTGTCGTGCTTGATGACTAAGGTGCTCGAGGTGCTTGTCGTCTTTGACGACTAAAGTGTGTGCTTGATGACTAAGGTGCTGGAGGTGCTTGTCGTGCTTGATGACTAACGTACTTGAGGTGCTTGTCATACTTAATGAGGAAGGTGCTTGAGAAGCTTCCCATGCATGGGGGGTAAGGTGCTTGAGTAAAAAAGAGACCCTACAAAATTAACGAGGAAGGTGCTTGAGAAGCTTCCCATGCATGGGGGGGTAAGGTGCTTGAGTCAAAAAGAGACCCTACAAACTTAATGAGGAAGGTGCTTGAGAAGATTCCTATGCATGAAAGTCCCAAAGTTAGGGGAATCTTTGACTTAATCTTCCACTCACCCAAAGGGCACATGGGACACATGTCAGACTCTCCCTATGCTTAACCACATGGTGTGCTTGAATGCTATTGGTTGGGCTAAAGAGGGGTCCAAGAGCTTCTAGTTCCATCCAATAAATATCTAGATATTTTCAAGCTCTCTCCCTCTAAGGGTAAGGAGGGCGCTTGTCCAAAGACTACCCATGTACTTGAATGCATGTTGCATGTGATTTGCTAGGGGGGAGAGGGGTCCAATGAGCTTAAAATATGTGTAAAAGCTACAACTCGCCCCAAGCAAGCAAGGGGGGTGCTGGGGGGATATACACCACACACACACACACTCATTTTGTGCATCATTCTCACTTGATGAAAGTTGAGGAAGTCTACCTCCTTCTCCAAGCTTGTGAGAAGTAAGAGCCTACACCAACACTCTTGGCTATGGAATGCAAATCCAACCAAGAGACATGCTTCAATGCTTAAGCTTGCCATCTTCTCCATCTTCATTACTATGCTATTATGTATGCTAGCAAGAAGAGTGATGATAAGTGAGGAACTATTTCTTTCTCCTATGGAATGTTTCTTCTTCCTCTTCCCTATCCTCACTCCTATCTCTCTCCACCTTCGAAGGTGTTTGAGGCCTTGGGACTGAGCCTTGGGATAGTTAATGCTTTTTACAAAGTTTATGTTATGCTTGTGATGCATGAAGCTTTCCATCTTCATTACATCACCTAGGTCACAAGGAACACAAAGATTGCATTGTACCAAGTCTCTTGTGATGGGAGAAACTATAATTCAAATGCCTATTGGAGGGGGGACCGGCTCCATATGAATCTGGTCCTCAACTATTGTCATGTTCTCTAAACTCTCTCTCTCTCTCTCTCTCTCTCTCTCTCTCTCTCTCTCTCTCTCTCTCGCAAAAGTATTCTTCATGCCAAGTTAACTAAGTACCATGTTTATGTTGCTTCCATCAATTAAGTTCACCCGCTATGCTCACAAAGTAATCTCACAAAAGTGCTTCACCTAATTTCCTAATTCCGCTACTCTCAAAGTTCATAGGCCATTTCCATTACATGTCATAATCTACATTTATGAAGATGATTTTCTAGTTATGCTCACATAAAGAGGTAGACACTGACTGGGAGAGTCTACTAAGCTAAGACCCCTCTATTAGCACCATGGGGGAATTTGGGGATTCCACTTCAAGGTGAGGGAAAACCGGCATCAACAGCATTAGCATCTGCATCACTAGTTCTTTTACATCAGTATTTTTACATTGCACTTGTTTTTCAATAAAGCTCAAGACAAAGCTATGGTGACGTCAACATCATTGGCACCAACAAGGTGCGGCTAGAAGACTCCAATAATATGGAAAGAAGAAAAGGGGGAAGGACAACCGTGTTTCAAGAATCAAAGACGAAGATTGTAGCCTCTCAACTTCTAGGGGAGGATTTTTTTGTCATCCTTTGTGGATTTGTCATCCTTTGTGACATCCTATGTGGATACCATGTGTCATCCTTAGTGGATATAGAATCTCAGTGTATTGTCCTAGTCCAAACCTCAAGGGGAGGATTGTAAGGTATGAGCTTTGTCCTAGAGTCACTAGAGTATGAGTGAATGAGAGAAGAGGTGGAATTATCCCACATGTAATGATGCAAGGCGGTAGAGTTATTTAAAGCTCCTTTCATGAATAAACAAATCCATTCCAAGTTTTAATTACATGTCCTAGAGTCACTAGAGTATGAGTGAATGAGAGAAGAGGTGGAATTATCCCACATATAATGATGCAAGGCGGTAGAGTTACTTAAAGCTCCTTTCATGAATAAACAAATCCATTCCAAGTTTTTTTTCTCTTGTCTATGGTGAGCTTGTGATGCGTTAGCCAACTACTCAAGACTGTGTTTATGAGTCCAAGTTAATCTATCTTGGAACCTAATTTGCTTGACTAACAATCTAGCCTACACACCCTAGCTAGCACAATCCCATTCCAACCAAGTTTGGTGTTGCTTTTGAAATGGTTTGAGAGGGTCCTTCTTGTGGCTAGAGTTTCAGTGTTTTTAATTATCCTTCTTGTGTATTTTGATAGCCATTGACTGTAGCTCTAAGCTTTGATAAACTTGACTCAATTTGCAGTGTTGTTGTAGGCAGGGGCTTGTAGTTTGAGACGTTATTAGCTTGAGTTGAGTGTGGGGAGGTTTTTTTTATTGAACTCTTTAGTGGTCTTGTGTGAAGTAAATAGAATAAGGGAGTTCCTTGTGTTGTGTTAAGGTGTGAGGGTGTGTGGATATGCACACAATGTCTTTTGCTCCATTGACAGCTACTCTAGAGAAATCTAAAGGAAGTAATGGATTCTACTCATGATTGTTCTGGGTTTTTCTTAGTTTAGGTTGTCTAGTCTCCGAAAATGGTGCCAAAAAATGTCAACCATCTATCAAGCCTCACCATATCAATGGTAGCAACCAAGAACCACACACACAAATATGTCAATCTGTGAGATATAGCTAAACCGACTAGCTCATTGAGGTTAGAAGAGGTGGCTATCCTCTTGGAAAACCTAGGTCTACTTTGCTAATCCAAAGTGAAAATCTCAGGTGGGTGTCAAACACCAAAATCTAGTCTACTTTTCTACAAGCTCCAAATGATGATTTGAGATAGCTACAATACTCCGAATGCATTCAAAATCACTACACAAATAGACTATGCCATATTACATGTCCTTATGATGTCAAATCTTTGTTTTAACACCTTGGTAATTGCTCCTAATATCAACAGCCTACTTTTAGCATGCCAATTTCTCACACCTGAAGCATTCCATAGCATCCTCTCAGCAAGCTCTACCTACATCTATACTCAAAATTTGATTTGGACAATGGTTTGTGCTCGAGGGGTGCACTTATAAGAAACCATCTATATCATGTGCGTTCAAATGGTATTAAACAAACCCATGTACTTACATGTTGTAAGGCAATAAAATGACCCCTTTTCCTTTAAACTTATTGTATTTTACTAATTTTTATTTAAAAACCCCTTTTGTAAGTAAATTAATTTTAAAAAAATTAAACTTTATGAATTAAAAAAGCCCCTCCATTTGAATGCATGCTATACACTTAAAAATTTGAACACATGTTATACACTTTAAAAAAAATAGCTACACCCCTTGAGAGTTTGTGCAATATGAGCAAAAATAGAATGTAAACAAGCATGCTTGGAATCACAAACTATCGGAAGAAACATTGAAAAAAGAGAGCTTTCATGTGTGAACATGTAGCTATGCTCAAAATTGAAATGCCATGTTGTATGAGAGAGATATGAGCAAGAGAAGAAAGAGGGAAGACACGGTGAGGACACAGTCGACAAAAGCAATCGCACGTTGTAACATTTAATGGCCTAGTAACTTGTGTGTAGCGGAAAATAGCATGAGCATAGTGAGCATTTCATTAGAATAGATTCCTAATGAGAATAACAAGAGTGCTTGGGTGGAGAGAGCAACAAAAAGCATAACACCTAGTTAGATAGCATGAAAAATACTTCAAAAGAGAGAGAGAAATTAAGCAATTGACAACAGTTGAGGACCGGATTTGCATGGAGCCGGTCCCCCCTCCAAAAGGCTTTGTATTATGGTTTCTCCCATCAAGAGAGACATTTTACAATACAATTCTTTGTGTTCCTTCAATACTAGCTAGTGCAATGAAGATGGAAACTTCAAGCACTAAGCAAACACTTATCAAACACAACATCAATTCCCTCACGGTCTCAGACCCAAGACCTCACACACCTTCGAAGATGATGAGAGCTAGCGGGGTATGAGAGTAGATTGAGAGGAAGAAGGAGTAGTCTTACGAGAAAGATGTACATCTCCTCACATAATCACTCATATTAGCATAGCTTAGCTTAGTAATTAGCATGGTAGAGAAGATGAGCATGCATTGAAGCTTGGCTCTTGGTTGGATTTGCATCACAAAGCCAAGAGTTGTTGGTGTAGGCCTCCCTTATCACAAGCTTGGAGTAGGTGATAAGCTTTCCATTAAAGCTTGAGAATAAATTCTTACTCCACACATAGACTAGTGTGAGTGTGTAATGCAATAATGCCTTGAGAAAATCAGCCCCCTCTCTCTCTCTTGGTCGATCCCTCTTGCTATTTGCTCATGCAGACACCCCATTGGACCTCCCTAGGCTTAGCCAATAGGATTTCAAGAGCATAAGTGATAGCCTTCTGACATGTGTCCCCCTTTCCCCTTTTGTGAGAGCTTTAGGTAATTAATTAATGCAACTAAACTCTCATTGACCCCTTTGTCTCATGGCCAATAGGAATCAGGCAAGCCATTGGGCTGCTGAATGCTCATTGGACCCCTTGGGAGACTGTCCAATAGTCTTCTAGAGAGCTTAATTCTTATTGGTTCTTTTATTAAGTGTTTTTAAATTAATTAAACTAGATTTACTCTAGCCTAATTCTCATTGGTCCACCTCCATGGCCATCCAATAGGATTTGAGTACACCTTGTGGGCATCTAAGTTAGGGAGCTTACATGTGTCCCTCATTCCCTTTGTGTAAAGGGAGCTTGTGTGTGTGTGTGTGTGTGTGTGTGTGTTTCTCTCTCATCCCCTACTTGCAAGGCTCGCCCCCTCGTATGTAGGGATTATGAAGACTTTTTGGGACACACACAAAGCATCCAATTTCCCTAGTGTTTTGCCTTTGGACACAACCTTTGAATTTTGGAACCTTAGCATTTTGGAAGTCTTAATGGGCTGAGCCTTAGGGTCTTTTTAGCCCATTGTTGCACCTTGCTCTTTTGCAGATTCCCCCCCCCTTTGGATCCCTATTTTCCCTCCTTTGGATCCCTACTGTGGCCGGTTTGCCAACTTAACCAATTTTCTAGCTTTTTCTCCCCTGGCACTTCCCTATATTAAATGATCAGTTTAACATGAGAAAATCATTTAGGAGAATTAGATATTAGTTATTATGACATTACCTCTCTCTTGAAATCACAGTCGTCCTCGACTATAGGGTAGAGAAGATAAAGCATATTCCTTAGTCCTTGTCCTAGCGGGTAGAGGATCCCTATGTTACCCTATGACATCGTTCCAGAATGGATGACTAGTCCATTTGGTGCTTGAGAGCCTAAGCTGCCGCAAGCATGTTTGCACATTAGTCCTATCAATCTTCCATAGTAGAGTGACAAGCTCTACTTGGTGTTCGAGAGATATCGTCTCCGCAAACTTGATCTAAGCATGCATACTACTTCATTTTTGTGCACAATAAAGAAAAAGAGAGTCTTATAAGACAAAAAACTTTGTTCATTTTTAACATTTGTACATTTGCTTACTCTTGGGAAGCATTGTAAGCATTGACAAGGTTTAGGTTATCCTTTAATTGTATGCCTTGCATCCTTGTAGCATCTTCAAAAGGATAATTCTTAAACTTAATAAGATATCGTCGGATAGTCTTACCGCCTCTTAGTACCTTGTCTTCATGCGGGAGGATGGACTCGGGCTGCAACACCTCTTCTTGGTCCTGAATCTCCGGTGGGTCTTCAATAGTAGGTTCTTGAGGTGGCTCTCATTTGTAGGGCTTTAATAGGTTCACATGAAAAGCATTGTGTATGAGCCAATGGCTGGGCAACTTGAGTTGATAGTCCATCTCATTGATTGGCCTATGAGTCTGGAAGGGACCATAGTACCTTTTTGCTAACTTAGCATAGTACTTTTGGTGTCCCGTAGGATTCTTGCCCATCGTGTGCCTTAATCGAGCCTTAGGAAATTTGAGTAAGACCCAATCATCTTCTTTAAAGGCTTGGGCTCTTTTGTGCTTGTTACAGCAGCCTTTAGCCTTTGCTGTGAGATAGAGATAGCATCCTTAATCTTTTGGAAAGATTCTTGTAGGTCTTGGCTATATCCATCTGCAGCGAAGATCTCCCGTGCACCTAAAGTAGCAGGAGATTTTTTGATCTTTCCTCAATTAGCTCAAAAGGTGCTTTTCTCATGGAAGTATGTACAGTGTTATTGTAGGCATACTCCACTAAGGGTAAGTACTTCTCCCATTGGGATCTTTGATCTACTTCCGTTACATAGGCTTTTAGTAGATCGAGAATTGTTAGGTTAGCTATTTCACTTTGGCCATCCGTTTGCGATGTCGGGGGATAAGTGTTAGCTACGTGAGCCGGGCAGGCACCGGGCCTCTGGCTGTGGGAGGCGTCAAGAGAACAAGAACAACAGGTGAAAATGGCTCTGTCAATCACCGTAACCCTCAATTAATCAATTTAAGCTCTAAGTACATTCTGCTCGCAATAGCCAAGTCGGGTTGTTAACAACACCGACACTTAGGTTCTTTGAAATCAAGGAGTTTAGGCTCCCATTACAGTTACCCGGGCCGTTAACGGCTCCGTGATTTAACAAAAAGGATTAACTAAGTTTACGGTGCCCACGATGATCAAAATTTTTCTCCATGTCATATTTCCATGCTTTGGATGTCATTGAACTTTATATATCTACATTGCTTTCTATTACTGAGCTTGAGAGATCTTTCCTTTCTTCAAAGAGGACGATAGAGAGAGAGAGAGAGAGATTTCCCTCCTTGACCTCGTCTCAAGTTTCTTGCCTTTGATTGCTTTGGTGGCTTGTTTAATATCGACCTTGCTTGGAATGTCCTCGTGCTTCGGCTTGTTCAAGCTTAGACCTTGATCCTCCTTTCTCGACCAAGCTCGTGCGGTGAATTCTCTTACCCTTCTCCTTTGCCAAGCTTTGCTTCACCCTTGAGTCCTCCTCCTTCTCTTCGTAACCTTGTTCTTCCGTTAGCCAAGGACAAGAGAGAGGATAGAGAGCTTTGCCTCCGTTAGCCGAGGTCGAGAGAGAGGATAGAGAGCTTTGCCTCCAAGCTCCCTTGCTTCCTTCCCCCTCTTGCCCTCGTTGGCCTTCTTCTCCCCTTAAGCTCTCCTTCGTATCCCATCTTCAACTCGTTTTCTATGCCCTATTAATAGCCCTCTTTAAATTTATGCAACAATGGCGCCGTCGTTGTGGGAACGGCGCCGATGATGTGGCAGGGCTGGAGTTTGACCAGCTCAAAACTTGACGAAAATGGCTCCCAACTCAATCGCCATGGGCTGCTGCTCAGTTTCCCTTTCATCAACACGCTCATCCGACCCCCCCACAGCCCGTCGCGAGCTCCTCTTTGCTTTCTCTGCGCCCTCGCCGCTGCCTGCACGCTTCCCTCTCTTTCTTTCTTTCTTGTTTTTACACACATTAAAGCTCTTTTTCTTTTTTATTTTCTATGGGCGGCCATCTTATGAAGTCATGGGCGGGCACCCACTTTTGGATGGCCTTAATGGCTTAAGTGGGCGGCCTTTTGCTTGGGCGGCTCTTCAACTTCGTAAGGGTACCGCATTTGACATGCATTTTCCCCCAAGCAAAGCAATACCAAGCACTCCCAGTGGCCATTAGGCATACATATCGAGCAAAGCATCACCTAGCTCAACAAATTTCTCCACAATAGCCACTGACTAACATTATCATTGTGAGTTTTTGTTGCCCGTTTCAGTGTTGCGGACATTGCCACAGCCATCTAGATGAAAGTATAAGTGATTGCTTTTGCATCTGCTCAAAATAACCAATTTCTAAGCCCTGCCTGTGTTGGGTTTATCCCGTAATCATTGCATTCCAAGAGATGACATTCCAAACGCAACGCTCCTCGAGCACTTATTAATCTTTTAATTGCATTGTATTCTAGAGCAGCCTGTTGAACCCCAAAAACTCCCAGATGGCACTCCGATCGAGCGAACTCGACTGGCACGGAACCGGCCCCCGATGAATCTTTAACGGCCCGTATCTTGGCAACCGTAACTCCGATCGTTGTTCTGAAAAGACCAACGCTCTCCACAAAGTGAGAACTTCAGGCCCGTGCATTCATTTCATTTCTTTCAGCTCAGCTGCAAATACCCAATCCGGTATGGATCTGGAATCGACTCAAACTTCAATATGCCATAACTTCTTCACCGTAGCTGCAATCGACGAGCCGTAAAGACACGCCGGTAGAGCACTTCAATCACTAGAGTTCTAGATCATAAACTCCCATCTATGCTCACTTCAAGCATAGTCCTTTTTAGCATCATTAAGGCATCAATTGGCCCTTTTAAGCTGCATCTGGCATACATTAATAATTAAACTTGGCCTGTTAACAAGCCCTGTTCACTGACCATTAAATGTGTAGCCTTCAAAGACGCTTAGCTTGCATATCTCTGCTCCTTTTCTCTTCATGGCAGCGGAGCTACACGACATCCACCCCCTCTGAACCTGCACAGCCTCCGGTCTGTGCCAACAACACTTCAATCTGCATTTGCTCTACAGGTACCTTAATCTCCTTACCATCATCAGACTCACTTAACTGGTAAACATATGAAAAGAAAATGAAAGAAGGCTTATACCCTAACATCAATTGTCTAGCTTAATCATTAGGTAGCTGCCCATCAAAAATCTCCACATCTGCCGTATCTTCAAAGCATTCAATCATGGATAACTTGTTTAGTGAACCCTGCCAGACTCAAGTGCTCCAGTTAATGATGCACACGGCTTGACCATTAAGCTCTCTTTAAGGAACCCTGTCAAGCTCAAGTATGCCTTACTCTGTTTGCGCACGGAATGTCCGTCAAGTCCTTTACTTCAAGTTCTGGTAGCAGAACCAACTCAAAAGATGTGAAGATACTTCATCAATTGTCCAAAGAAATCAAGTGGAAGCCAGCCATGTAATCTTATTGACTGCATAACCAAAACTCTCCTGACTCAGCATAAATCTAGAAAACAAAACTTTGTACCATGAAACCTGCTACAACAGATAACTGATACTCTTCAAATCTGGAACTTGCACTTTAGTAGCCCCGGGATCAAATGGGAACTCAATCATTTGTTCCATTGTGAGCATTCCTCTAAAAATTTTGCACCATCCTCCAGGATCATAGGGAAAATACAAGAATTTCCAATCATTACAGCATAGACATAAATTAGCCCACAAATCTTCATACAAACCGCCTGGATCATATGGTATATAAGTCAATTGCCCAAGACCATGCATATACCTGTGACCTCTTGGATCAAAAGCTTGCTCAAAATCCCCTACATCATAAAGTAACATCAGATTCCATATAGCATCAGGTAGCATCAAATACTGTCATATCCCTCGTGCAATTGGCTCATCCAATTGTCGACCATCAATCACAGGTAAAAGCATTGGCAGTGCACCTTCACTCGCACTAGTTTTGAAATCTCGATCATGCTTATCTGAATACATTAAGTTTCTGGCCAAAATCTCTTCATTAGGCTCAAAAGATGCATCAAAAAACAATTCCCTATCTTGTAAAGGCTCAGAATCAAGTAGTGCATCATCTAACAACTGCATAAGTTCATCGTCTGCTGAATCTGAACAAACTTGCTCATGCATGATTCTGAATTGATTGGTATCCTTAGCATCTGTGTTTGAGAACCCTTCCAAAGCTTCGTCTAGTAAGCACATAATGTCTAGGTCCACAGCTAGAGAAGGTTCCTCCTTCTCGCACATCTCAGGCTGTTGTAAACTAAGATTTCCACATGTGACATGCATACTAAATGCTTCTGCCGTAAATTGCTCTTTAAGTCTTGCACCCTCATCCAGATATCTTTGCACTTCTGTAGCACAAAGTTCAGCATGCACATTAAAAATTTCATCTACTGCCCTGTCTGTATCATCGGCACAGTGAAACCAATCATATTCATCAACAAGAGATTGCAATTCACTATGCACCCCCTCTGAATCAGCATCATCAAGTTCATGATCATTCTGCCTTAGTGTGAGCTGTGTGTTGCAGATTGTCAATAGAGAAGAAGTTTGCTCCCTCTCTAAATCACCATCATCAAATTTAGGGTCAATCTGCCAGATTGGTAGTTGTGCTTCACAAAAACTTGTCAATGAAGGAGTCTGCACCCCCTCTGAATCAAGCACATACTCTTGCTTAGCCACGTCCTCAAAATCTGGTACATTCAAATTAGATAAATCTGGTATACGCAAAACCACGGTCCTGCTGCTCTCAACAGCAGCCCTGCTTTGACCTATAACATCCATATCATTAATCATCTCTTTGGCAAAACCTGTACCAGTATCTTCGATCACTTCTATGGTAGAATCTGCACCAGGAAAAATTTGCTCTAATTCTGGTTCAGTAGCAAAAGTATCAGCTACAACTGAATCTTCCTGCATGTCTACCTGAATATGGCTGCACTCATTTACCTGCAAAACTTCTTCTTGAGCTTTAGACACTTCACTGTTTTGATCCCCTGATTTCTTTTCTTCATGTACTGCATGCATAGGTTCTTTGCAAAATTTATCATGTATATCCTGAAGCTGTAAAGCCTCGCCCTCATAGACTTCTCCTTCATGCAAGGCATCTGCAAACCCCAACTTTTCATACACAACTTTGACTATGTCTTCATCATTAGCATGTAAGAAGGTAGCATCCTGCACAATAAACTCATCAATCACAGCTTCTAACTTTGATCGTACTTGTCCTCGGATATCTGCGTAGTCCGGTAGACTTGCACTCTGTTCTTGATAGCTTTCATGCTGCTCATAACTTACCTGTACAATAGCTTCTTTGAAGTACTCCCAGTTTCCGTTGCAGGCTCTGGTAACCTCTTGAATCTGCTCCTTCACATCTGAACTCACTAACTGCTCAAAAGATTTGATCATCAACTCTTCTGGTATCCCTCTTACCTTGGTCTCCAGCTCATAGCACTCTAGGTAGCCCTCTGGATCGTATCCATCAAAGAGTCATCTCTCGTCGTATACTGCATCCAAAGCTTCATCGATTTGATTTTTCTTCTTCACGGTCTCTATTTCAAGCAGAGATCCTTGAACCAATTGAAGCATCTTTGCAAAATCTAGAATCGTTGACTTATCATCAAAACTGTTTGCACTTAACTCTGCAACCATCTTCATCATCTGCTCTAAATTCTCCATCTTTACCTCCCACTGCAGCTCGTTTTGCGTCAGGTTCACCAAAGATGTCGGGGGATAAGTGTTCGCTACGTGAGCCGGGCAAGCACCGGGCCTCTGGCTGTGGGAGGCGTCAAGAGAACAAGAGCAACAGGTGAAAATGGCTCTATCAATCACCGTAACCCTTAATTAATCAATTTAAGCTCTGACTACATTCTGCTCGCAATAGCCAAGTCGGGCTGTTAACGACACCGACACTTAGGTTCTTTGAAATCAAGGAGTTTAGGCTCCCATTACAGTTACCCGGGCCGTTAACGGCTCCATGATATAACAAAAAGGATTAACTAAGTTTACGGTGCCCACGATGATCAAAAATTTTCTCCATGTCGTATTTCCATGCTTTGGATGTCGTTAAACTTTATATATCTGCATTGCTTTCTATTACTGAGCTTGAGATATCTTTCCTTTCTTCAAAGAGGACGATAGAGAGAGAGAGAGATTTCCCTCCTTGACCTCGTCTCAATTTTCTTGCCTTTGATTGCTTTGGTGGCTTGTTTAATCTCGACCTTGCTTGGAATGTCCTCGTGCTTCGGCTTGTTCAAGCTTAGACCTTGATCCTCCTTTCTCGACCAAGCTCGTCCGGTGAATTCTCTTACCCTTCTCCTTTGCCAAGCTTTGCTTCACCCTTGAGTCCTCCTCCTTCTCTTCGTAACCTCGTTCTTCCGTTAGCCAAGGACAAGAGAGAGGATAGAGAGCTTTGCCTCCGTTAGCCGAGGTCGAGAGAGAGGATAGAGAGCTTGCCTCCAAGCTCCCTTGCTTCCTTCCCCCTCTTGCCCTCGTTGGCCTTCTTCTCCCCTTAAGCTCTCCTTCGTATCCCATCTTCAACTCGTTTTCTATGCCCTATTAATAGCCCTCTTTAAATTTATGCAACAATGGCGCGGTCGTTGTGGGAACGGCGTCGATGATGTGGCAGGGCCGGAGTTTGACCAGCTCAAAACTTGACGGAAACGGCTCCCAACTCAATCGCCATGGGCTGCTGCTCAGTTTCCCTTTCATCAACACGCTCATCCGACCCCCCCACAACCCGTCGCGAGCTCCTCTTTGCTTTCTCTGCGCCCTCGCCGCTGCCTGCACGCTTCCCTCTCTTTCTTTCTTTCTTGTTTTTACACACATTAAGGCTCTTTTTCTTTTTTATTTTCTATGGGCGGCCATCTTATGAGGTCATGGGCGGGCACCCACTTTTGGACGGCCTTTATGGCTTAAGTGGGCCGCCTTTTGCTTGGGCGGCCATCGAGCGGCGGACACTAGCTCACTTGCCTTGGGCGGCTCTTCAACTTCGTAAGGGTACCGCATTTGACATGCATTTTCCCCCAAGCAAAGCAATACCAAGCACTCCCAGTGGCCGTTAGGCATACAAATCGAGCAAAGCATCACCTAGCTCAACAAATTTCTCCACAATAGCCACCGACTAACATTATCATTGTGAGTTTTTGTTGCCCGTTTCAGTGTTGCGGACATTGCCACAGCCATCTAGATGAAAGTATAAGTGATTGCTTTTGCATCTGCTCAAAATAACCAATTTCTAAGCCCTGCCTCTGTTGGGTTTATCCCGTAATCATTGCATTCCAAGAGATGACATTCCAAACACAACGCTCCTCGAGCACTTATTGATCTTTTAATTGCATTGTATTCTAGAGCAGCCCGTTGAACCCCAAAAACTCCCAGATGGCACTCCGATCGAGTGAACTCGACTGGCATGGAACCGGCACCCGGTGAATCTTTAACGACCCGTATCTTGGCAACCATAACTCCGATCGTTGATCTGAAAAGACCAACGCGCTCCACAAAGTGAGCACTTCAGGCCCGTGCATTCATTTCATTTCTGTCACCTCAGCTGCAGTTTTGCCCAATCCGGTATGGATCTGCAATCGACTCAAACTTCAATATGCCATAACTTCTTCTCCGTAGCTCCAATCGACTTCTCCATCAAGCGGTTGAATGTGGCTGGTGCATTGGTCAAGCCAAAAGGCATGACAATATATTCGTGAAGACCAAACATAGTGCAAAATGTGGTCTTTACAATGTCTTGATCAACGATCCTTATTTGATGATAGCCACTTTTTAGGTCAATCCTACTGAAGTAGGTGGACCCTTGTAGCTTATCAAATAGGTCTTCTACCCATGGATCGGGAAACCTATTATTGATAGTGATCCTATTTAGTGCTCTATAGTCAACACACATACGATATGTGCCGTCTTTCTTTTGCACTAATAGCACAGGAGAACAAAATGGAGATGAGCTAGGCCTAACCATGCCCTTCTCAACTAACTCGTGCACTTGCCGCATAATCTCCTCTTGTTGAGCTTGAGAAACTCTGTAAGGAGGTTTGTTAGGCGGTGAACTTCCTGGAAGAAGTTCAATTGCATGGTCATCATTGCCTCGTTTAGGAGGTAGCTCACAAGGGATGTCGTCTCAATAAAGACATCTTGAAACCCCTTGAGAGAATCGGATAACTCCAATTCCTTTTGATTGTGTATATTTTCTTTTGCTAAAACATTAGGTTCATTTTGAGAGTCTTTAGCAAAAATCATGTACATGGAAATAGAGCTTTTATTGACTTATTGAAAGCTTGCGTATGTACAATGGGTATGGTGTTACCCATTTCCTTAGCATCTATGTACATATCTTTTTCCGTGAACCTAAAGGAGATTGTCCTTTCAGGGAATTTAACATTGGCAGCCATGCAATCAAACCATGGTGCCCCTAGGATTACATCCTCATGCTTGAGAGGAGAGATAAAGAAGTCCTCTTTGTCCACATAGCTTTGGACATGGAGCTTCAGTTTCCCGATTACGGGAGTGACTGAAGCTTCTTGCCCCTTGAAAGTATCGTCTACGGGTAGGACATCTCCCATCTCGTAAGCTTGTATGCCTAGCTTGGTGGGCGACTCTATGGATATGAAATTGTGAGTAGAACTAGGGTCAAAGAGAATAAAAGCATGATGTTCTCTTACCTTTCCCCAAGCATGGCATAGAGGAGGTCCTTTGTGGTGAGTTTCCTCCTCTTGGATTTCGACCAAGGTAGCTCTAGGACGTTCATGGCGGGTGTTCTTTTGGGGACAAGTGCGGTACACATGGCCTTGCTCGCAGCACTTGAAACAATGGTTATCCTTGCGATAACGCTCAAGCTCTTCAGGAGAGAGTTTATTTTTGCCTTTTTAAACTCCCTTCTCTTTAGCTTTGTTAGAGTTGCCCTTAGGAGACTTTTGGACCATTGTCCTTCCCCTTAGGCTCATTGTAACCCTTTTTTTCTATGGCTTAGAATTTCTTTTAGCCCCTGTTTGGAAATTGATTCGAGAAGTCACCATAGTATGGTGTATAACCGCCGATATGGTGCGTGGCCTTTGGGAGTTGACATACTCCACCATTTCTTCAGTTAAGCCCGCACAAAATTGTTGCTTTTGCTCTCCAAAATCCAACTTTTTGAAGACTGTGGCTTTGAGTTGTAAGTCCCAAAACTTGTCTACATATTTGTGAATAGATTCGTAAGGGAGAGAGCTTCAAGCTTCGCCATTCGGGGAGTACTTTGTCTTTGGCATCGGTGGCCAAAAACTCCTTCATAATGGAAGCTCTTAAAGCTTTCCATGTTCGTGGAGCTTCACTGTTGGCCCGTAGGCTAGACCACCATTGTCTGCGAAAATTTTGAAAGTGCATAGCTACATGGCGTAGCTTAGAGGACTCCGTGTAGCCCTCATCTCCAAACGCCGCATCGAATTGTTGGATAAAGGCCAAGACTTTGTCCGTAGCTCCAAAGGTGCCATCGTAGGTAAGGAAAGAGATGCTCTTCCCTCCCTCTTTGAACTTCTTGAGATTGGATGACCTCTTTCACGTGGCATAGGGTTTCCTATGGCCTCTTCTTTTTGATGGTTCAAAAGTTGCACCATCACTTTCTTCAAAAGATGAAGAATTTTGAGGAAGATGGAGAAGAGGGTGACCTCTTTCTCGCCTTTTTCTTGCCTTGATCTTCTTTATCTTCACCATCACTTTCATAAGAGGAAGAGGATGAAGAGGATGGAGAAGAGGGTGTCCTCTTTCTCGCCTTTTGTCATCCCTCTTTGAATTATGGTGTGGAGAAGCGTGCGATGGTCTTCTCCATTTAGGAGGTGATGGAGAGCGTTTAGCCCGCCGTCTTCATGGAGCCATCTCTGTCGAGCTGGCAAGAGACTCACTTCTTTCTCGTTCCTTCGGTGGAGGCTCTTAGATTCTCCTTTGGGAAGGAGATGCATAATCAAAAAGCAAATTTTTGAGCCCTTCGTATGGATCCTCTTCTTCCTCCCGAATTGGAGAGAGGCCTCTTTTGGAAGTCTCACAAGGAGGCTTCCTAGGTACTCTCTCGTCATGGTGTGGAGCTTGGAGAATCCCATGAGACGAAGCTGCCGTTGCACTTCACTTTGGAGGGATGGATTGCCCATGGCTTGTTGAAGCCTAGAAACAAGATAGTTAATAAGCATAGGGGCATCATTAGCAGCCTGGTCATTAGCAAAATCAAAGTTATCAACATTAATTTCACTCTCTTTACTATTGTCAGCCATTCTAACAACTTTTAGGTGTAAACTTTTTAGGTGTACTTTGGCACTTCAAGCCCTAGTTACTACTCTTCTTTACCCCTTTAGAAAAAGCACTCAAGCTATTGTACCCGTGGCTCGAATACCATTAATTCCAAGGAATAGAAGAGAGGGTCGTTCAACACCAAAACAACACCGGCTCCTGTCAAGCTTCTAATAGCTCAATAGTGGTTAAGCCATAGGCAAGCCCCTTAGGACTCCACTATTAAGACCCTAGATCTCGACGGTAATGCCCCGTTAACTGCACAAAGGCAGGCACACTGCAAGACTGGAAAATCCCTATTCTACTTACTCACATGCAATTAATAATACCAACCATTTCTAGCTAGCTTAAGGACCTCCCTTCTTGAGCAAGAAAAGATAAACCTTGTGCTCTAGTACCAATGTAACATTTAATGGCCTAGTAACTTGTGTGTAGCGGAAAATAGCATGAGCATAGTGAGCATTTCATTAGAATAGATTCCTAATGAGAATAACAAGAGTGCTTGGGTGGAGAGAGCAACAAAAAGCATAACACCTAGTTAGATAGCATGAACAATACTTCAAAAGAGAGAGAGAAACTAAACAATTGACAACAGTTGAGGACCGAATTTGCATGGAGCCGGTCCCCCCTCCAAAAGGCTTTGTATTATGGTTTCTCCCATCAAGAGAGACATTTTACAATACAATTCTTTGTGTTCCTTCAATACTAGCTAGTGCAATGAAGATGGAAACTTCAAGCACTAAGCAAAGCACTTATCAAACACAACATTAATTCCCTCACGGTCTCAGACCCAAGACCTCACACACCTTCAAAGATGGTGAGAGCTAGCGGGGTATGAGAGTAGATTGAGAGGAAGAAGGAGTAGTCTTACGGAATGTTGTACATCTCCTCACATAATCACTCATATTAGCATAACTTAGCTTAGTAATTAGCATGGTAGAGGAGATGAGCATGCATTGAAGCTTGGCTCTTGGTTGGATTTGCATCACAAAGCCAAGAGTTGTTGGTGTAGGCCTCCCTTATCACAAGCTTGGAGTAGGTGATAAGCTTTCCATTAAAGCTTGAGAAGAAATTCTTACTCCACACATAGACTAGTGTGAGTGTGTAATGCAATAATGCCTTGATAAAATCAGCCCCCTCTCTCTCTCTTGGTCGACCCCTCTTGCTATTTGCTCATGCAGACACCCCATTGGACCTCCCAGGCTTAGCCAATAGGATTTCAGGAGCATAAGTGATTGCCTTCTGACTTGTGTCCCCCTTTCCCCTTTTGTGAGAGCTTTAGGTAATTAATTAATGCAACTAAACTCTCATTGGACCCCTTTGTCTCCTGGCCAATAGGAATCAGGCAAGCCATTGGGCTGCTGAATGCTCATTGGACCCCTTGGGAGACTGTCCAATAGTCTTCTAGAGAGCTTAATTCTTATTGGTTCTTTTATTAAGTGTTTTTAAATTAATTAAACTAGATTTACTCTAGCCTAATTCTCATTGGTCCACCTCCATGGCCATCCAATAGGATTTGAGTACACCTTGTGGGCATCTGGGCTAGGGAGCTTACATGTGTCCCTCATTCCCTTTGTGTAAAGGGAGCTTGTGTGTGTGTGTGTGTGTTTCTCTCTCATCCCCTACTTGCAAGGCTCGCCCCCTCCTATGTAGGGATTATGAAGACTTTTTGGGACACACACAAAGCATCCAATTTCCCTAGTGTTTTGCCTTTGGACACAACCTTTGAATTTTGGAACCTTAGCATTTTGGAAGTCTTAATGGGCTGAGCCTTAGGGTCTTTTTAGCCCATTGTTGCACCTTGCTCTTTTGCAGATTCCCCCCCCCTTTGGATCCCTATTTTCCCTCCTTTGGATCCCTACTGTGGCCGACGGTCTGCCAACTTAACCAATATTCTAGCTTTTTCTCCCCTGGCACTTCCTTATATTAAATGATCACTTTAACATGAGAAAATCATTTAGGAGAATTAGATATTAGTTATTATGACACACACGTACTTTCATTATAAAAAATCTTAGGTTTGTTTTGAAAAATTAACTTTAATACCTTAAAGAAGTTTATAATAAAGACTTTGACTCACACTCTACGTAAAATAGGGCTAATGATCACATCTAAGCAAAAGATAACTACAAACTGGAAGCGCTTGGCCCCACTTACCTATCATACATCTCAGAATGAATGGATTCAATTACCAAATATTGAACTCGATGGGATTTCATTCAATAATCAAATTGAAGTTACAAAAATTGGGCTTAAAGTGAGAAAAGTGGTGTTACCGTTAGCTTAGTTGCTAACAATACTACACTTAATGGAATTCTGCATGCGAGAAATGCTTATATCCACTTTCAGTGCAACGTTAATAACCATTGTTTATCAAAATCTTGATGAAGAGTTTGATCAATAGAAAATCCTTTCACAATGCCATCTAGATAGATTCTCTTGGAATTAAACACATGACTAAATGAACTTGCTTCGAAGGAAGGTGTGCTATGCACTTTACTATGAGTACAATGATTAGAAAAAAATTCTCTCTAGTTTGAGTGCGTATCGGCTTCCTCTCTTCATTCACAATAGGCCTATCTTCATCTATTGATTCTGTTCTTCCTAGAGTACGGTCACCTTTAGATGACTCTTTATTTTTACTCTCAAGTATAGCCTTTTGCTTTTCGTGCATAATTAGGAAATTTTTCATAAATTTCCCATGGAGGAAAACCATAGGGCTAGATGTGCAATTGGTTAGTACAAGACATTGATAAAGGAGGATATTATTGCACATTTGGTGATAGTTCATGGAAGATCACCAAAGGTTCTTTAGTGGTAGCACATGGTTTAAAGTCTAGAACTTTGTATCCAATGTTAAAAACCATGTAATTTGTGTAACCGGGCAGCCAAGTGTCTCTTTGTGGCATCAGCAACGATTAGGACATATGTTTAAAAAAGGAATGAAAACCTTGTCTTTGTTCTTGGCTTTAGTTTCTAAGACTTCTCATTTTGTGAGCATTTTCTTTATGGTAAACAAATGTAGTCACCACACAAAAGAGGCAACACTTAAAAAAGTGAGTTGTTTCTTTTGTTTATGGGTATGTGGTTGGGTGGTGTAGTTGAGAGCAGTGAGATTCTTGACTGTGGTTTAGTTGGCCTTCTAGAGTGTTGTATGTGTGGGATGGTCTCAGCTTGACAAGTTAAAGATGTTGCCTCTGTGCGCCTATCATGTCATCTATGTCCTCGATTGACATTATGTTGATCTAGATAGACATTTTGTCGACATTAGTCACCTGTACAATAACATTAGCCGAGTTGCTCAGAAACGACCAAACATGTGGGCTACTGTGGGAAAATGCCTAGAGAAATTTGGCATTAAAAAACCAATGACTCAAATTGAGGAAGGGATCAAAGAGCTAGAAATGCCTCAGCTAAACACTAGGTCAGTGCCATTAAACAAGATCAGAGAGTTTTATGAGGGAAAATATGGGAACACCACTCTTCCTATGGAATTTCAAGGTGTAAAAACCATGCAAATCCTTGACAGTGTAGCTGGTGTTTCCATCACGACAAAAGAGATATGGAAGAAATGGGGAAAACCAGCAATGAGGACTACCAGGTTGAAACTGCAGCTTGTAGATGGGCACACGGAAAGGCCCCTAGGACTACTAAAAAAAGAAGTTGTTACTTCTTGTGGCATTGAATATGAGCAAACCTTTGCTATTATTGACTTTGGCAAGAAGAACAATTATGATATCATTCTAGGAAGAACATTCATGCGACAATTGAAAATGGTCCAGGATTGGGGTTATGACCATATCTACCTGAGACCATAGTTTTAGGGATGTGACGAGAACCCCTTTGGAGGAGCTTGATTCCGCTACTATAGCAGGATCAAAACTTCCAGCATGGTTGGGTAAGCCTAAAGAGCTGTGGATGTGTGGAGCTTTGCAATACGAAAGCTTAAAGTGAGAGGAGTGTATTTTAGAAAGGATTATATCCTAGAACCCTTTCTTGAGGAAGCATTAAATCCACTTGAATGGGAACACATCTTGGCTACTCTGGATGTTGTTGGGATTAAAGCCCAAGTGGCCTCTTATACGGATATGGCCGGCCGGCCGCCTAACTCGCTTATCACTAACTCTTTGTATATACTCACTTATACTTGTGTGAATAATAAGATTTGGGAGATAACCCTTCAAAGAATCCTCTGCATACTGTGTAAGCTCTCTGCCTGTGTATCTCTGTAATATGCTATCCTGTAAGCATACACTGTCTTTTGTCTGGGCAATCACAAAACCTGTATCTGTCTCAAGACTGAACCCTGAACCATGCCTCAACGGCCTGACGCATAAGATGCAATTCAGTGTCTACACAAAGTCATACATCCTATGGGATAAAATTCGCCAAAGAGGATGCGTGTAGAGGGTAACTCCAACAACCTAATCCACCTCACACTCAGTAACCCAGCCCCCAGTGCTTGGCTTCAAAAAACCTCACACAAGACCCTCTCAGATGGCTCCGCAAACTACCCAAAACTAGCATACATCTTACAATAGACCAATCACTGTCCTATGACCGCTACGACGGTCTGTCTGCTAGCGTGACTCACAACTAGCAGACCCACAATCACAGTACATCAATCTGCAATACATGCCAGTGGTATCAAGCCGTCGTATGCCCACACCACCCCTGGAACCTGGCAAGCACAAGAAGTAGCAATGCAGACTGCAATATATATATATGTGATGATATATATGTGTACCTGGTCTATAGATGATGCTTTGAAGACTAATGAGTGATGTATGTTGATGCCGACCAGCTCCTGCTTGCCAATCTATGAATGTTTACTTCAACGTAGTAGAAGAGACTACAACGTAGACAAATGGTAGAAATTTTAGCTCTTAAGTAAAAAATGGCAAAGGTTTTTGACATGAAAGACATGGGTGAGGCAAGTCATATATTGGGTATGCGTATCCAGCGAGATAGGTCAAAGAAGATGCTTTACTTATCTCAAGAAGAGTATATTGACAAGGTGTTGCAATGTTTCCATATGGATAGGGGAAAGCCATTGATGACACCATTGCCTTCATATGTGAAACTAAGCAACCAAGATTGCCCACAATCTGAGGTGGAAAAGGTTGAAATGGATACAGTGTCGTATGCGTCTGCACGTGGAAGTTTGATGTATGCAATGATTGCTACACATCCGGATATTGCATTTGCAATGGGAGTGGTTAGTAGATATATGTCAAATCCCGGCAAGAAACATTGGGAGGCAGTGAAAGTAGCAATGATGTACATTTCAATGAATCCAAGTTTCACGCTAAGCCAGAGAAGATAGAGGAGATCAAAAGAGTTGTCTTCAAGGAAGATGGACCTAGTGCTAGCACATCAAGACAACATGGTCAGGCTCAAGAACAACCTATAGTGGCTAGAGAGGCAAAATCAGTTGTGGTGAGACGTTCTAAGCGTGTCTCCAAACCACCTGATCGTTATGTGCCACCTCTAAATTATGTCATGCTCACGGATTGCGGAGAACCATCTTGTTACAAGGAGGCATTACAAGTGGTTGACTCGAAAAAATGGCAGTTGGCCATGAAATCAGAAATGATGGCTCTGCATAAGAATCAAACGTGGGATTTGGTTCAATTTCCAGAGGGCAAGAAAGCTGTACCTTGTAAGTGGGTTTATAGGTATAAGCTTACTCCTCATGATGGACAACCAAAATACAAAGCACGGTTGGTTGCTAAGGGTTTTAAGCAAGAACACGCAATAGATTTTGATGAGAGTCTTTTCACCAGTTGTCAAGATGACAACATTGAGAAGCGTACTTGCTTTGGTTACCAAACATGATCTGCATTTACATTAGATGGATGTGAAAACGGCATTTCTTCATGGATATTTGCATGAGGAGGTTTATATGCAGCAGCCAGAAGGGTAAGAAGGCACAAAACCGAAGTAAGTCTCGTAACTCGAAGTCAAAGGATGACATAGAATGCTACCATTGTGGCAAGAAGCTTTGAAGTTATAGTACATCACTTTCATCACATGTCAGAGCCTGAGCTTCGTTGGCCTAAACCTCTTTGCTACAGAGCATTATTACCAGTTCACAAAGGCCTTAGTGAAGTCTGTATTTGAGCAACTCCAGCTTGTATTTATGCCCGTTGCTTTTGACATATCTCTAATGACATCAAATTCATTCTTGAACATGGTCAAGCAATCTATTGGGCAGATCGCAAAGATTTTTTAAGATCTATTTTTTTTTGAAATCATTACTTTGCCACGCATAGCTACTCGCATACAACTTGTGCAATAGTTGTATACCAAGTTCAAGAGTAAGGAGAAACTGGAAAGAGTAGCAAAGAAAATGAGAGTGGAATCCAGCTCTTTTGATGCTACCAAAGAGCCAGAAGATACCATTAGAATAGAGTCTGCTGCTAGTGCCACTCTCGCTTTGGATGAGTCTCAACTCCCACCGTATTGCATCTTTTACTAGAAATTACAATCTTCAAAATACAAGCTCCACAACTGGGAAAAGGGAGATGGGCACACATGAAGCATGTAGGTGTCACCCATCCTGCATTTAAAGATCCACTATATGCGGCAAAGATCTTTGAAGTCCAGTTGCATGCACCACAATGGATCAGTAGGTTAAAGACAAAGTCACAATTTTGGCCATCACTCATCGCGGCATTATTTATCCACTTTCCATGGTCTGCCACATAGAGCATCCAATGCTCATTTCACGTTTTTGGAATGTTGTCCATGTAGAGCAGCGGATAAAAGAGTGTAATGCAGATGATAGTCAACCTGCCATTTGCAATTATGTGACCACTGCAGGAATAATAGAGCTGTTTCAAAATAAAATTTTGAAGATAATAAACGCTCTTCTTCAGACCCTGAAGTATCTACATGCGCACAACTATCTCCACAATGACTTGCACTCTCGCAACATGATGCTTCATTTTGGACAGAAGGGGGTCTATGCAGGCATTGTGGATTGGGGGTCATGTACAAAGACCAAAACAACAGCATGCTTTCCTCCTCTCCACGACTTGCATATAGAAACTAGAAAGCATACCAACATAGATTTTCCATGGGCCACCCCAAAATGCATATCTACTAATCCCCCTCCCTGGAATAAAGCCATGGACATCTTCCCCATGTGTCATTGTTGTAAACGACCCCTGAAGTGCATGTCAGTGCCACAAGAGAAAAACAAAAGGGATTTTTAAAGCAATGTACTTACCCACGTTGAGAGTGGCAAGCCAAACAATCCCTCAACCTGACCTAACGCTTTTGATCTTTCTCTCTGTCTAAACAGTGCCCATAGAGTGGGCTATGACATTGTAATGATTTTTGGTCTATGACTAGCTGATAATTAAAGTGATGATTTGATTATTGTCCTCTCTCTAGTCGCAAATGTAAATTATATTATTGATCAAGTTACCTTGTCTCTTTTCCAACGACATGGTGATAGATATTCTGTCTCTTTCTTGCAGCATGATTAAGTTATCCTATCTTTTTCTTTCAAGATTATAAGTAACATTCAATAAGAACACCATATTAGGGAATATGGAAATCTCCTAATTTCCACTTTCAAAATGAACTTAAGAATCTTAAGCTATCTCCCATTCCATATCATTGTCCTTTCGCAACTATAGCTTCATGGGTTTGAAAGACACTGTAGTGATTTTGTGATGCTATTGTTGCAATATTCACTGGATTATGGATAAGTCTCATATTGCAAAAAACATAGACCAAATCAGCAACCCATTTAGGGTGAAGACAATTTTGTTTCTTGGTATGCATAAAGTCAAAATGCCGACCAATTTCTCTCACGGCTTCCACTTGATGCTGCAACAATAGATAGAACCCTAATTGCAATGTGTTGTAGCTCCACTTTCTCCCCACCATACTCCTTCCACCATAGATGCGTGCTTGTGTGTGAAATGGCATCTATATGCCATGGATCTTGGAACATGTCAGTTCTATTAGCATAATCAACTCGCTGATGAAAAGCAATTTTCACATCCTTCTGTCACAATAGTTGAGAGCACACTGTTTTGGAGTCGATCACGACTTCTTTATAGGCCGATTGTTGATGCATTTAAAATTTGGGATCCAATACAAATGCAACACCATGCAACGGCGTATGCAATTACACCCATCTTTGTTGGCATCTTTGTCCTTTGCACCAAAGCGAACATGCTCTCTTACTTTGCATAATGCCTCTAACGTAGACCAATAAACTCGACCAAAGACGAAAGACTCTTTGTCAACTATTCACAAAAGATCTACAAATGGTTTGGCCAGGGTGACAATTCTCTCTACATTGTGCCAAAAAACCGGTGAATTTACAAGCTGTGCACATCTTGTAGCTGCCTCTTGGTAGCCATGATACTTGGTGAGCCAAGCATCCCATAGTCTATCGACTACTATTTCAATCAAAGCACGCTTCACTTCTTGCAATGTGGCAAGAGCAAAGTATGTGGTTGCAAACTTTGTCGCACAAAATATCTGCAAAGTTTTATTGGGTGATTTTGTTAAAAAAGGAGCATACAAAAATTGATACTCTCTAATAAAATTCACCACATGATTTGCATCTAGTAGCGTTGGTTTTATGACGGCCATTTTACGAATGTCTTTTAATAGAAAATTAAGAGTATGCGCGGCACCTGGTACATTGTAATCTCCAGGTACTTAACTTGGATAGCCCTCCCTGCAGCCTTGTTATTGGACGTATTATCTATGACAATTGCAATCACATTCTTTGGTCCACCTGCCTTCGCTATGGTGCGCTTGTATATCCTTGCTAGATAATCACTGGTCTTCTCTTTTAAAGAGGTGTCAATGGCTTCTACAAACATGGACTGTAACATTTAATGGCCTTGTAACTTGTGTGTAGCGGAAAATAGCATGAACATAATGAGCATTTCATTAGAATAGATTCCTAATGAGAATAACAAGAGTGCTTGGGTGGAGAGAGCAAAAAAAAACATAACACCTAGTTAGATAGCATGAACAATCTTCAATTAAGCAATTGAAAACAGTTGAGGACCGGATTTGCATGGATCCGGTCCCCCCTCCAAAAGGCTTTGTATTATGGTTTCTCCATCAAGAGAGACATTTTACAATACAATTCTTTGTGTTCCTTCAATACTAGCTAGTGCAATGAAGATGGAAACTTCAAGCACTAAGCAAAACACTTATCAAACACAACATACTTTCCCTCACGGTCTCAGACCCAAAACCTCACACACCTTCAAAGATGGTGAGAGCTAGCGGGGTATGAGAGTAGATTCAGAGGAAGAAGAAAGATGTACATCTCCTCACATAATCACTTATATTATCATAGATAAGCTTGGTAATTAGCATGGTGAAGGAGATGAGCATGCATTGAAGCTTGGCTCTTGGTTGGATTTGCATCACAAAGCCAAGAGTTGTTGACGTAGGCCTCCCTTCTCACAAGCTTGGAGTAGGTGGTAAGCTTTCCATTAAAGCTCAAGAAGGAGAGAGAGTCTTCTTTGCTTCACACATGAGATTGTGTGAGTGTGTGTGTGATAATGCCTTGAAAAAATCAGCCCCCCCCCCCCCCCCCCCCCCTCTCTCTCTCTCTCTCTCTCTCTCTCTCTCTCGGTCGACCCCCCTTGCTAATTGCTCATGCTACAGCCCTATTGGACCTCCCCAATCTCAGCCAATGGAAATTAAGCATCATAAGTGATAGCCTTCTGACATGTGTCCCCCTTTATCCTTTTGTGAGAGATTTAGGTAGCTAATAAATGAAACTAAACTCTCATTGGACCCCTTTGCCTCCTGGCCAACAGGAATCAGGCAAGCCATTGGGCTGCTGAATGCTCATTGGACCCCTTGGGAGACTGTCCAATAGTCTTCTAGAGAGCTTAATTCTTAATGGTTCTTTTATTAAGTGTTTTTATAATAATTAAATTAGATTTACTCTAGCCTAATTCTCATTGGTCCACCTCCAAGGCCATCCAATAGGAATTGAGTACACCTTGTGGGCATCTAGGCTAGGGAACTGACATCTGTCCCTCATTCCCTTTGTGTAAAGGGAGCTTGTGTGTGTTAGTTTCTCTCTCATCTCCTACTTCTAGGGCTCGTCCCCTCCTATGTAGGGATGGTTGAAGACTTTTGGGACACACACAAAGCATCCAATTTCCCTAGGCTTTTGACCTTTGGACAGAACCTTTGAATTTTAGAACCTTAGCATTTTGGAAGTTTTAATGGGCTGAACCTTAGGGTCTTTTAAGCCCATTGGTGCACATTTCTCTTTTGCAGATGGCCCCCCTTTTGGATCCCTATTTTCCCTCCTTTGGATCCTTACTGTGGCGGGTCTGCTAGCTTAACCAAAAATCTAGCTTTTTCTCCCCTGGCACTCCATCAGTTCAACGTGAGAAAATCATTTAAGAGAATTAGATATTGATTATTATGACATTACCTCTCTCTTGAAATCATAGTCGTCCTCGACTATGGGGTAAAGAAGATAAAGCATATTCATTAGTCCTTTTTCCTAGCGGGTAGAGGATCCCTATGTTACCCTACGATATCGTTCCAAAATGGATGACTAGTCCATTTGGCGCTTGAGAGCCTAAGCTGCCGCAAGCATGTCTGGACATTAGTCCTATCAATCTTCCATAGTAGAGTGACAAGCTCTACTTGGTGTTTGGGAGACGGCGTCTCCGCAAACTTGATCTAAACATGCATACTACTTCATTTTTGTGCACAATACAGAAAAAGAGAGTCTTATAAGACAAAAACGTTGTTCATTTTTAACATTTGGACATTTGCTTACTCTATGGAAGCATTGTAAACATTGACAAGGCTTAAGTTATCCTTTAATTGTTTGCCTTGCATCCATCTAGCATCTTCGAAAGGATAATTCTTAAACTTAATAAGATATCGTCGGATAGTCTTACCGCCTCTTAGTACCTTGTCTTCATGTCGGAGAATGGACTCGAGCTGCAACACCTTTTCTTGGTCCTTGATCTCCTCTGGGTCTTCAATAGTTGGTTCTTGAGCTGGCTCTCCTTTGTAAGGCTTTAGTAGGCTCACATGGAAAGCATTGTGTATGAGCCAATGGTTGAGCAACTTGAGTTGATAGGCCATCTCATTGATTGGCCTAAGAATCTGGAAGGGACCATAGTACCTTTTTGCTAACTTAGCGTAGTACTTTTGGTGTCCCGTAGGATTCTTGCTCGTCCTGTGCCTTAATCGAGCCTTGGGAAATTTGAGTAAGACCCAATCCTTTTCTTTAAAGGCTTGGGCTCTTCTGTGCTTGTCAGCAACAGCCTTTTGCCTTTGCTGTGAGATAGAGCTAGCATCCTTAATCTTTTGGAAAGATTCTTGTAGGTCTCGGCTATACTTATCTGCAACGAAGATCTTCCCTTGTACCTTAAGTAGCAAGGGCCTTTTTGATCTTCCTTCAATTACCTCAAAAGGTGCTTTTCCCGTGGAAGTATGTACATTGTTATTGTAGTCATACCCCACTAAGTGTAAGTACTTCTCCCATTGGGATCTTTGATTTACTTCCGTCACATAGGCTTTTAGTAGATCGATAATTGTTAAGTTAGCTATTTAACTTTGGCAATCCGTTTGTGGGTGATAGGCCGAAGAGAAATTTAGCCTTGTTCCTAAATTCTCAAAGAGATCCTTCCAAAAATTACTGGTCATTCTAGGATCTCTATCCGACACTATGGACATTGGCAAGCCATGGTACTTGAATATTTGTGAAATGAAGAGGGTTGCCATTTGATGGGCTTTGATGGTCTTTTTGACAGGTATAAAATGAGCTTGTTTACTAAACCTGTCTACTATCGTCCGTATTCCTGTATTCCCATGGATAGACTTAGGCAGTCCAAAGATAAAATCCATGGATATGCTCTCCCATGGTGAATTAGGGATTGGCAAAGGTTGAAGCAATCCAAGTTGCTTCCCTCTATCAAACTTCGTCTTTTGCATACCACACATTTAGAAACATACTCTTGTATGTTTGCTTTCATGGTAGGCCAATAGAAATATGTTTCAATCCCCTTTAGGGTAGACTAAATCCCTCTATGCCCTGCATAAGGAGGAGCATCAGATTCATACATTACTTTCTCACGTAGTGAGCTGGTAACGCAGAGTCTATTGCCGGTAGAGAAGATAACCATCATGTAAAGTAAATGGTTCCTCTTTCTTCCCTATTGCAAGGGCTGAAATTGCATCTCTTAAATCGGGATCAATACCATACTCATCTATCAGAGAAGACAGGTCATTGTGAGTTGCTATGGAAACCGCATTCACTCTCGACCATCTTGAGAGTGCATCGGCTACTTGATTATGCTTGCCAGCAATGTGAGCAATATGAAAATGAAATTGCGAAAGAAAGTTTGCCCACCTCATTTGTTTGTTGGAGAGCTTGGTTTGCGTCATGAAGTACTTAATACTTTGGTGATCCGTTTGCAGAATGAAAGGAGTCCCCAATAAATAGTGCTTCCATGAGTCTAAGGCATGCAGATCTGCGAGGAGTACCTTTTCATATATGCCTAGAGCTTGCTCAACAGGGTCGAGCCTTCGACTTTCATAGGCCTAGGGTGTGTCCTTCTAGAAGCAAAACAGCTCCAAGGCAATCACCACAAGCATCACATTGGACCTCAAATGGCTTTGAGAGATCCGATAGTGTAAGAACGGGTTGAGAGATAAGCTTTTCTTTAAGCTTTTCGAAAGCATTGTTCTCCTTGGCAGACCATGTGTACCTTACGTTTTATTTATTAGGTCATGTAATGGTCCTGCTATTCGTGAGAACTTTTCTATGAAGCATCTATATTATGCACACATACCTATACAACTTCTTAACTCATGAAGATTCCTTGGTTTAGGCCATCCTTTTATTACCTCTAACTTCGTTGGATCCATTTGGATGCCATCTTTAGAGATAATGTGACCTAAATACTGAACCTCTTGTAAAAAAAATTAACTTTTCTTTCGATTAACATAAAGTTTATTCTCTCTTAGAACTTGAAATATTACCTGGAGGTGTTGCTTGTGTTCGTTTAATGAATTAGAGTAGATGATGATATCATCAAGGAACACTCTAGTAAAGGTTCGGTGAGGCTTGAATAGCTTCTTCATTAAGTGCTTGAATGGGGTTGGTGCATTGGTCAAGCCAAAAGGCATGACAATGTATTCGTAAAGACCAAACGTAGTGTGAAATGTGGTCTTTACAATGTCTTGATCAACTATCCTTATGTGATGATAGCCACTTTTTAGGTCAATCCTACTGAAGTAGGTGGACCCTTGTAGCTTATCAAATAGGTCTTCTACCCATGGAACTATTATTGATAGTGATAATATTTAGTGCTCTATAGTCGACACACATACGATATGTGCCATCTTTCTTTGGCACTAGTAGCACAGGAGAACAAAATGGAGATGAGCTAGGCCTAACCATGTCCTTCTCAACTAACTCATGCACTTGCCGCATAATCTCCTCTTGTTGAGCTTGAGAAACTCTATAAGGAGGTTTGCTAGGCGGCGAAATTCCTGGAAGAAGTTCAATTGCATGGTCATCATTGCCTCATTTAGGAGGTAGCTCACAAGGGATGTCGTCTCAATAAAGACATCTTGAAATCCCTTGAGAAAATTGGATAACTCTAATTCCTTTTGATTGTGTATATTTTCTTTTGCTAAAACATTAGGTTCATTTTGAGAACTTTAACAAAAATCATGTACACAGAAATAAAGCTCTTTATTGACTTGTTGAAAGCTTGTGCATGTACAATAGGTATAGTGTTACCCATTTCCTTAGCATCTATATACATATCTTTTTCCCTGAACTTAAAGGAGATTTGCCTTTCAAGGAATTTAACATTGGCAGCCATGCAATCAAACCATGGTGCCCCTAGGATTACATCCTCATGCTTGAGGGGAGAGTTAAGAACTCCTCTTTGTCCACATAGCTTTGGACATGGAGCCTCAATTTCCCAATTAAGGGAGTGATTGAAGCTTCTTGCCCCTTGAAAGCACCGTCTATGGGTCGGACATCTCCCATCTCGTAGGCTTGTATGCCTAACTTGGTGGCCAACTCTTTAGATATAAAATTTTGAGTAGAACCAGGGCCAAAGAGAATAAAAGCATCATGTTCTCTTACCTTTCCCAAGCATGGCATAGAGGAGATCCTTTGTGGTGAATTTCCTCCTCTTGGATTTCCACCAAGGTAGCTCTAGGAGGTTCATGGTCGGTGTTCTTTTGGGGACAAGCGCGGTACACATGCCTTTGCTCGCCGCACTTGAAACAACGGTTATCCTTGCGATAACGCTCAAGCTCTTCAAGAGAGAGTTTATTTTTGCCTTTGTAAAATCCCTTCTCTTTAGCTTTGTTGGAGTTTCCCTTATGAGAATTTTGGACATTGTCCTTTCCCTTAGGCTCATTGGAACCCTTCTTTTCCGTGGGCTTAGAATTTCTTTTAGTCCCCGTTTGGAAATTGATTCAAGAGGCCACCATAATATGGTGTATAACCGCCGATATGGTGCGTGGCCTTTGGCAGTTGACATACTCCGCCATTTCTTCGGTTAAGCCCACAAAATTGTTGCTTTTGCTCTCCAAAATTGAAGTTTTTAAAGACAGTGGCTTTGAGTTGTAGGTCCCAAAACTTGTCTACATATTTGTGAATGGATTCATAGGGAGAGAGCTTCAAGCTTCTCCATTTGGTGAGTACTTTGTCTTTCGCATCAATGGCCAAAAACTGCTTCATAATGGAAGCTCTTAAAGCTTTCCATGTTCGTGGAGCTTCACCGTTGGCCCGTAGGCTAGACCACCATTGTCTGGCAGACTTTTGAAAGTGCATAGCTACATGGCATAGCTTAGAGGACTTCGTGAAGCCCTCATCTCCAAATGCCACATTGAATTGTTGGATAAAGGCCAAAACTTTGTCCGTAGCACCAAAGGTGCCATCCTAGGTAAGGAAAGAGATGCTCTTCCCTCCCTTTTTCAATTTCTTGAGCTTGGACGACCTCTTCCACGTGGCATAGGATTTCCTATGGCCTCTTCTTTTTGATGGTTCAAAGGTTGCACCATCACTTTCTTCAGAAGATGAAGAAGAGGGTGACCTCTTTCTCGCCTTTTTCTTTCGTTGATGTTCTTTGTCTTCACCATCACTTTCATAAGAGAAAGAGGATGAAGAAGATGGAGAAGAGGGTGTACTCTTTCTCGCCATTTTCTTCTCTTGCTTTTTGTCATCCCTCTTTGAAGTATGGTCTTGAGAAGTATGCGATGGTCTTCTCTGTTTTGGAGGTGATGGAGAGCATTTAGCCCGCCATCTTCGTGGAGCCATCCCCACCGAGGTGGCGGGAGACTCACATCTTTCTCGTTCCGTCGGTGGAGGGTCTTGAATTCTCCTTTGAGAAGGAGGTGCGTCATCAAGGAGCAAATTTCAGAGCCCTTCATATGGATCCTCTTCTTCTTCCCGAATCGGACAGAGGCATCTTTTGGAAGTCTCGCAACAAGGAGGCTTCCTAGGTGCTCTCTCGTCATGGTGGGGAGCTTGGAGAATCCCATGAGTACGAAGCTGCCGTTGCACTTCACTCTGGAGGGATGGATTGCCCATGGCTTGTTGAAGCCTAGAAACAAGATAGTTAACAAGCATTGGGGCATCATTAGTAGCTTGCTAATTAGAAAAATCAAAGTTATCAACATTAATTTCACTCTCTTTACTATTGTCAGCCATTCTAACAACTTTTAGGTCGTAACGTTTTAGGTGTACTTTGGCACTTCAAGCCCTAGTTGCTACTCCTCTTTACCCCTTTAGAAAAAGCACTCAAGCTATTGTACCCGTGGCTCGAATACCATTAATTGCAAGGAATAGAAGAGAGGGTCGTTCAACACCAAAACGACACTGGCTCCTGTCAAGCTTCTAATAGCTCAATAGTTTTTAAGCCGTAGGCAAGCCCCGTAGAACTCCACTATTAAGACCATAGCTCTCGACGGTGATGCCCCGTTAACTGCACAAAGGCAGGCGTACTGTAAGGCTGAAAGATCCCTATTCTACTTACTCACATGCAATTAATAGTACCAACCATTTATAGCTAGCTTGAGGACCTCCCTTCTTCAGCAAGAGAAGAGAAACCTTGTACTCCGATACCAATGTAACATTTAATGGCCTAGTAACTTGTGTGTAGCGGAAAATAGCATGAACATAGTGAGCATTTCATTAGAATAGATTCCTAATGAGAATAACAAGAGTGCTTGGGTGGAGAGAGCAACAAAAAGCATATCACCTAGTTAGATAGCATGAAAAAATTCAAAGGAGAGAGATATTAAGAAATTCATAACAGTTGAGGACTGGATTTGCATGGAGCTGGTCCCCCCTCCAAAAGGCTTTGTATTATGGTTTCTCCCATCAAGAGAGACAGTTTACAATAGAATTCTTTGTGTCCTTCAATACTAGCTAGTGGAATGAAGATGGAAACTTCAAGCAGTAAGCAAAACACTTATCAAACACAACAACAATTCCCTCATGGTCTTAGACCAAAGACCTCACACACCTTCGAAGATGGTGAGAGCTAGCGGGGTATGAGAGTAGATTGAGAGGAAGAAGGAGTATTCTTACGAGAAAGATGTACATCTCCTCACATAATGACTCATATTAGCATAGCTTAGCTTAGTAATAACATGTAGAACTACAAGGAGTTCCTTTTCATATATGCCTAGAGCTTGCTCAATAGGGTCGAGCCTTCGACTTTCATAGCCTATGGCGTGCCCTTCTTGGAGCGAAACAGCTCCAAGGCAATCACCACAAGCATCACATTGGACCTCAAATGGCTTTGAGAGATCCGATAGTGTAAGCACAGGTTGAGAGATAAGCTTTTCTTTAAGATTTTCAAAAGCATTGTTCTCCTTGGCAGACCATGTGTACACATACCTATAAAGCTTCTTAGTTCATGAAGATTCCTTGGTTTAGGCCATCCTTTTATTACCTCTAACTTTGATGGATCTATTTGGATGCCATCTTGAGAGATAATGTGACCTAAATATTGAATCTCTTGTAGGAAAAATTCACTTTTCTTTCGATTAACATAAAGTTTATTCTCTCTTAGAACTTGAAATATTACCTGGAGGTGTTGCTTGTGTTTGTCTAATGAATTAGAGTAGATGATGATATCATCAAAGAACACTCCAGTAAAGGTTTGGTGAGGCCTGAATAGATTCTCCATCAAGTGCTTGAATGTGGCTGGTGCATTGGTCAAGCCAAAAGGCATGACAATGTATTCGTAAAGACCAAACGTAGTGTGGAATGCGGTCTTTACAATGTCTCGATCAACTATCCTTATTTGACGATAGCCACTTTTTAGGTCAATCCTACTAAAGTAGGTGGACCCTTGCGATATGTGCCGTCTTTCTTTTGCACTAGTAGCACAGGAGAACAAAATGGAGATGAGCTAGGCCTAACCATGCCGTTCTCAACTTACTGATGCACTTACTGCATAACCTCTTCTTGTTGAGCTTGAGAAACTCTATAAGGAGGTTTGTTAGGCGGTGAACTTCCTGGAAGAAGTTCAATTGCATGGTCATCATTGCCTCATTCAGGAGGTAGCTCACAAGGATGTCGTCAATCAAGACATCTTGAAACCCCTTGAGAAAATTGGATAACTCTAATTCGTTTTGATTGTGTATATTTTCTTTTGCTAAAACATTAGGTTCATTTTGAGAGTCTTTAACAAAAATCATGTACACGAAAATAGAGCTCTTTATTGACTTATTGAAAGCTTGTGTATGTAAAATGGTTATGGTGTTACCCATTTTCTTAGCATCTATGTACAATCTTTTTCCCTGAACCTAAAGGAGGTTCTCCTTTTCAAGGAATTTAACATTGGCAGCCATGTAATCAAATCAGGGTGCCCCTAGGACTACATCCTCATGCTTGAGAGGAGTGATAAAGAAGTCCTCTCTGTCCACATAGCTTTGGACATGGAGCCTCAATTTCTCAATTAAGGAAGTGACTGAAGCTTCTTGCCCCTTGAAAGCACCGTTTGCAGGTACGACATCTCCTATCTCGTAAGCTTGTAGGCCTAGCTTGGTGGCCAACTCTGTGGATATGAAATTGTGAGTAGAACCAGGGTCAAAGAGAATAAAAGCATCATGTTCTCTTACCTTTTCCCAAGCATGGCATAGAGGAGCGAGATTCCTTCTCTTGGATTTTGACCAAGGTAGCTCTAGGAGACTCATGGCGGGTATTCTTTTGGGGACAAGCGCGGTACGCATGCCCTTGCTCGCCACACTTGAAACAACGATTATCCTTGCAATAATGCTCAAGCTCTTCAGGAGAGAGTTTCTTTTTGCCTTTGTAAACTCCCTTCTCTTTAGCTTTGTTGGAGTTGCCCTTAGGAGACTTTTGGACATTGTCCTTCCCCTTAGGCTCATTGGAACCCTTGTTTTTCGTGGGCTTAGAATTTCTTTTAGCCCCCGTTCGGAAATTGATTCGAGAAGCCACCATAGTATGGTGTAAAACCACCGATATGGTGCGTGGCCTTTGGAAATGACATACTCCGCCATTTCTTCAGTTAAGCCCGCACAAAATTGTTGCTTTTGCTCTCCAAAATCCAACTTTTTGAAGACACTGGCTTTGAGTTGTAGGTCCCAAAACTTGTCTACATATTTGTGAATGGATTCATAGGGAGAGACCTTCAAGCTTCCCCATTCTGTGAGTACTTTGTCTTTGGCATCGGTGGCCAAAAACTGCTTCATAACGGAAGCTCTTAAAGCTTTCCATGTTCATGAAGCTTAATCGTTGGCCCGTAGGCTAGACCACCATTGTCTAACAGACTTTTGAAAGTGCATAGCTACATGGCGTAGCTTAGAGGACTCCGTGAAGCCCTCATCTCCAAACGCCGCATCGAATTGTTGGATAAAGGCCAAGACTTTGTCCGTAGCACCAAATGTGACATTGTAGGTAAGGAACGAGATGCTCTTCCCTCCCTCTTTGAACTTCTTGAGCTTGGACGACCTCTTCCACGCGGCATAGGATTTCCTATGGCCTCTTCTTTTTGATGGTTCAAATGTTGCACTATCACTTTCTTCAGAAGGTGAAGAATTTGAGGAATATGTAGAGAGGGTGACCTCTTTCTTGACTTTTTCTTGCCTTGATCTTCTTTATCTTCACCATCACTTTCATAAGAGGAAGAGGATCAAGAAGATGGAGAAGAGGGTGTCCTCTCTCTCACCTTTTTCTTCTCTTGCTTTTTATCATCCCTCTTTGAAGTAGGGTGTGGAGAAGTATGTGACGGTCTTCTCCGTTTTGGAGATGATGTAGAGCATTTAGCCCACCGTTTTCCTGGAGCCATCTCTGCCGAGGTGGCAAGAGACTCACTTCTTCCTCGTTCCTTCGGTGGGGGCTCTTGAATTCTCCTTTGAGAAGGAGATGTGTCATCAAGGAGAAAATTTTTGAGCCCTTCTATGGATCCTCTTCTTCTTCCCGAATCGGAGAGAGGCCTCTTTTGGAAGTCTCGCAAGGAGGTTTCCTGGGTCCTCTCTTGTCATGGTGGGGAGCTTGGAGAATCCCATGAGCACGAAGCTGCCGTTGCACTTCACTTTGGAGGCATCGATTGCCCATGGCTTGTTGAAGCCTAGAAACAAGATAATTAACAAGCATCGGGGCATCATTAGTAGCCTGCTCATTAGCAAAATCAAAGTTATCAATATTAATTTCACTTTCTTACTATTGTCATCCATTCTAACAACTTTTAGGTGTAAACGTTTTAGGTGTACTTTGGCACTTCAAGCCCTAGTTGCTACTCCTCTTTACCCCTTTAGAAAAAGCACTCAAGCTACTGTACCCGTGGCTCGAATACCATTAATTGCAAGGAATAGAAGAGAGGCTCGTTGAACACCAAAATAGCACTGGCTCCTGTCAAGCTTCTAATAGCTCAATAGTGGTTAAGCTATAGGCAAGCCCCGTAGGACTCCACTATTAAGACCATAGCTCTCGACGGTGATGCCCCGTTAACTGCACAAAGGCAAGCGCACTGCAAGGCTGAAAAATCCCTATTCTACTTACTCACATGCAATTAATAGTTGTTACCATATACATGTGGTTGTGATGTGTGTGAACACACTAGGACCGCCAGGGCATTTTTTCCCTCTTTAGGAGGTTTTTTCCCCCGTGCATTGTATATACGCCCATCACTCTAGGGCTATCTTACTTTCCATTGCACACTAAGAAACAAACTCTCTATTGTGTGCCTTGAGCTTCCTTCGTCTTCTCCAAGCTGTGCACGTTTCTCTGCAACCCTAATTCCAACAATTGGTATCAGAGCAGGTTGCGTCCTCCCGGGCTTAGTCGCCAGCTGCTCCACTACACACCTGCTCACTTTCTCTGATTTCAGTGAGCTTTGGCGAGCGTTCGTAGGTTGACAAATATTTTGGGAGAATGCGTAGAGCTTAGTCTGCTCAGATTTTTGATTTGGGCTCATTTCGGCCTCCGTTTCCAATACAGGCAGCACTGCACAGGCTATTTTGTCATTTGTGTAGAATTTCTGTCAGTGCCATTTTTTGCATAACAGGTGCCTTATAGTCCTCTATGGTTTGTGCTATATAGCACGTGTTGTTCCCGCTCCGTTTCTCCTATTTTCGGGCAGTTTTCACATCAGGTGCAGCATTTACCATGGCTGACAACAACAACACAGATGTGTTCAAGATGTTTGCTGCTGAGGACAGGTTGGATGGGGACAACTACCCTATGTGGTCTTATATGATGCAACATGTTCTTGTGTCAAAGGGTGTCTGGAACATTGTGCATGGCGTTGATGTACGTCCTGGTTCTAAGGATGTAGGCGATGTTGAGGATGTTGCATGTCTTGCTGCAAGGATTACTGCTGTTAGAGTAGTTTTGCCTACGATAGAACAAGCTTGTTGGGATGTTAAGGATGCGCAAGCTCATGCATTGATTGTGTTGTCTGTGAACGCACCATTGTTCCTCACCTCCGTTCAACAAAATCTGCAAAACAGGCTTGGGATATATTGGCTGGTCTTTATGCAAGTCGCAATGAGGCTAAAATTGCTTTGCTGCGTAAAGAGCTGGAGTCGAAGATTATGCATGAGGAAGATGATATGGAAAATTTACTTGCTAGTGTTAAGGACATCAATGAGCAGCTTATTTCTGCAGGTGAAGTCATTTCAGACAGTTCCCTTGTGCAGACTGTTCTTGATGCCTTACCAGACTTTTGCTAGTACTTGGAGACTTATGACCCAAGGAAATCCAGAAGTTGTCAAGTTTGATGCATTATGCACATTGCTTTTGCAAGAGTCACTTTCCAGAAAAAATAGGACTAGGCAGTGTGCAATTGAACAGGATTTTATTGCTTCTCAAAGAAAGGGTGGTAACAGTAATGCAGCCACTTCTTATGGTTCTGCTGCGAGTGGCAAAAATTATGTTCCTAATGCTTCTGCTGGCAGCAATTCATCTAGAAATTCTGGTGATAAGGGCAAAAAGAAGATGTGTTGCCATTATTGTAAAGCTAATGATCACTTGATCAAGTCGTGTCCTAAGTTGAAGGCCAAAGAGGCTAAGAAGAAAGAGGGTGGTTCCACTGCAAATGCTGGTTCCACTACAAATGCGGCTATTGTCGAGTCTTCTGTGAAAGGAGACTGTAATGCTGATGTTGATGTAGTATGGGCTTTTAGCGCAGAGTGCACTTACAATCCTGCTGTCCATGATGCATGCTTGTCAGTTGCTGCAGATTCACATGTGTGGTATTTCGACAGTGGTGCTACAAAGCACATTACCTCACATCATGAATTGTTTACCTCTCTCGAGTCTGTCCCTCATGGGAATTCAGTCACTTGTGCCAACAACGCCTCTTATCCAGTTCAGGGAGTTGGAAAGATTGTGCTCACTGCTGCTAATGGCAGCTCCTTCACACTTGTTGATGCACTTTATGTCCCTGGGATCAAGAAGAATCTCTTGTCTGTATCCGCACTTGCTAGACTTGGACTTGTAGTCAAATTTGTGGATGACAGATGTATAGTTCATGATCTCAATTTTGGTGATAAAATTGTTGCATCTGGGCTTTTGTGCCGTGGGCTGTATAAGATCACTTTGTATGACAAGTGTGGACAAAATTTTGCAAATGCCGTTGCAGATTCAAGGGCTATTTCAGATGCAAAACTTTGGCATGCACGTTTTGGTCATCTGAATTTTGTCAGTTTGCTGGGTTTGCAGAAATCTAATATGGTTGCTCCTTTGCTGCCTCTTGAAGCACCTGTCAAACATGTTTGTGAAGGCTGTATTCTGGGTAAAATGCAACATTCTAAGTTTCCAAAGGATGGTTCAGTTAGGGCCACGTGCAGGTTGCAGCTTGTGCATAGTGATGTTTGTGGGCCCATGCAAACTCCGTCCTTGGGCAATTACCTGTACTTCGTGACTTTCATTGATGATTACTCCAGGCATGCATGGGTATTTCCACTTAAAGCGAAGTCCGAAGTTTTTATGTGCTTCAAATAGTTTCTGGCTATGGCTGAAAATGTCTCGAAATGTACTATGGGCACCCTCCGTTCCGATCGAGGGGGGGAGTATATGTCTCATGAATTTAATGCATTTTTGGCTAGTCGTGGGATAAAACACCAATGTACAGTGCCTTATACACCTCAGCAAAATGGTGTTGCTGAGAGGAAAAACAGGTCACTGATGAAAATGGCACGATGTATGGTCAAAAGTCAAGCTTTGCCGCATTCTTTTTGGCTTGAGGCAATCGTGTGTGCCACTTATGTACTTAACATGTGTCCTACGAAAGCTTTGCAGTCTATTACTCCATATGAAGCATGGCATGATAGAGAGCCTTCTATTGAGCACATGCGTGTTTTTGGCTGTTTGGCATATGCTTTGGTGCCATAAGTGCAGCGCAGAAAATTAGATGATAAGGCTATCAAATGTATTTTTGTTGGTTATAGTGCTGAAATCAAAGGTTACAGGTTGTATCATCCGCAAACAAAACGTATTCTGGTTTCTCGAGATGTAGTGTTTGTGGAAGATTTTGTTCAGCCCTTGCTGTCATGTACTAGAGACAGTAATGTAAGCTCACATGACATTTATGACACTTTGTAGCCTCTTTTCAATGGTGGAAATACGAATGTAAGTTCCAATGAGGCAAATGTACAGCCTATGGGGGTTTCTCAAAATGTTTTAGATCAGCCTATTACTGTGTAGATGTACATGATGTACTTGATGAGTAAAGGGCTGAAAATGAGCAGGCTAGAGGTATGCCAAAATGGCTGGTGCACACTTTGCGTGACAGTAAATTGGATGCACCTTTGTCTAGTCGTACTCTTTCAGGCTCTTGCCATGCATCTTATGCATCATATTGTTATGCTTTGGCTATGTCTAGCTTACATGATGTTGAGGAGCCTCTGTCTTTTGATGAAGCACAAAATTCAGAAAATTGGATGGTTGCCATGCAATCAGAATATGAATGCACTTATAGAAAATGACACATGGACTTTATGTGATTTGCTTCCTAGCAAAAAGGCCATTGGTACAAAGTGGGTTTACAAGTTGAAACGCAAGGCGGATGGTGAGATCGATCGCCATAAGGCTTGACTTGTTGCAAAGGGTTATGCACAAAAAAAAGGCATAGATTATGAAGAGACTTTTGCTCCCACTTGTCGTATGACTACTGTGCATTTTCTATGTACATTGGTAGCTCATTTTGGTTGGGATGTACATCAATCAGACATTGTTACTGCTTTCTTGAATGGTGACATATTTGAGGAAGTTTATGTAACACGGCCTCGCGGTTTTGTCATAAAAGAACAAGAGGAGAAAGTGTGCAGATGTAAGAAGGCTTTGTATGGGTTGAAGCAATCTCCTTGTGCTTGGTATGAGAAAGATGACACTCATTTGGTGAAATGAGGCTTTCGTAACAGTCCAACAGAAACCACATTGTATGTAAAGCGTGAGGATGATGTGCTTCTCATTGTGGTTCTTTATGTCGATGATTTGCTGATCACTAGACCAAATGAGAGACATATTGCTGAATTTAAGGCTGATTTGAATGCTACTTTCAAGATGAAAGATTTGGGGCTGTTGCATCATTACTTGGGTATACAGTTTAAGCAGTGTGATGGTGGTATTGCCTTGTGTCAGAAAAGTTACATAGAAACATTTCTATGTAAGTTTGGACTTGAGGATTGCAAACCTATTGCCACTCCCATGGAAACAGGTTTGAAGTTGAGTCTACATGATGCTGGCGATCCTGCTGATGTCACTCTTTACCAAACTGCTGTTGGCTGCCTCATTTATGTATGCAACACGAGGCCAAATATTCAGTTTGCAGTCTCACAGGTCAGTAGATTTATGCATAGCCCAGGGTCTAAGCATTGGCAGGCTGTCAAGAGGATTTTCCGCTACCTTAGTGGCACTTTACACCTTGGCTTGTTTTATCCCAAGGGGGGATCATTGCCGCCAGACTTACATGCTTTTTCGGGGCTGGTTGTTTTGACACGCGAGTGTCCACAAGTGGTTTTCGTTTCATGCTTGGCAGTTCATGTATATCATGGTTGAGCAAGAAGCAACCTACTGTGGCCACTTCGAGTTGTGAGGCTCAGTACAGGGCAGTCTTCACAGCTACGGTTGAGTGTGTAAAGCTCAGACACCTTATGGCTGATTTGGGTGTTGGACAGGACACTGCCAACACTATCTACACTGACAGTAATAGTGCATTGGCAGTTGCGAGGAACCCAGTTTTTCATGCTCGCACAAAGCACATTGAGGTGCATTACCACTATGTCAGGGAGAGGCTCTCAGAAGGAGAGATCAGCTTGGCTTATGTGCCAACGCAGGACAACCTTGCAGATCTTTTCACAAAGGCATTGTCTCGTGAGAAGCTTGAAGCTTTCCGCAAAGCTCTGGGCTTACTCCCCTTTGTGGACTGATCATGTCCTTAGGGCATGGCACTTCCCTTTACTCATGTGCCAGCTCTCGTTCACCGCATCACTCCAGGGGGGATTTGTTACCATATACATGTGGTAGTGATGTGTGTGAACACACTAGGACCGCCGGGGCATTTTTTCCCTCTTTAGGAGGTTTTTTCCCCCGTGCATTGTATATACGCCCATCACTCTAGGGCTATCTTACTTTCCATTGCACACTAAGAAAAAAACTCTCTATTGTGTGCCTTGAGCTTCCTTCGTCTTCTCCAAGCTGTGTGCGTTTCTCTGCAACCCTAATTCCAACAATAGTACAAACCATTTTTAGCTAGCTTGAGGACCTCCCTTATTGAGCAAGAAAATAGAAACCTGGAGCTCTGATACCAATGCAAAGTTTAATGACCTAGTAACTTGTGTATAGCGGAAAATAGCATGAACATAGTGAGCATTTCATTAGAATGGATTCCTAATGAGAAAAACAAGAGTGCTTGGGTGGAGAGACCAACAAAAAGCATAACACCTAGTTAGATAGCATGAACAATACTCCAAGAGAGAGAGAAATTAAGCGATTGACAACAGTTGAGGAACGGATTTGTATGGAGCCGGTCCCCTCTTCAAAAAGCTTTGTATTATGGTTTCTCTCATCAAGAGAGACATTTTACAATACAATTCTTTGTGTTGCTTCAATAATAGCTAGTGCAATGAAGATGGAAACTTCAGGCACTAAGCACAACATTTATCAAACACAACATCAATTCCCTCACGGTCTCAAACCAAAGACCTCACAAACCTTCGAAGATGGTGAGAGCTAGCGGGGTATGAGAGTAGATTGAGAGGAAGGAGTAGTCTTACGAGAAAGATGTACATCTCCTCACATAATCGCTCATATTAGCATAGGTTAGCTTAGTAATTATCATGGTAGAGGAGATGAGCATGCATTGAAGCTTGGCTCTTGGTTGGATTTTCATCACAAAACCAAGAGTTGTTGGTGTAGGCCTCCCTTCTCACAAGCTTGGAGTAGGTGGTAAGCTTTCCATTAAAGATTGAGAAGGCGAGAGAGAGTCTTCTTGCTTCACACATTGATTGTGTGAGTGTGTAAGTGAATAATTCGTTGAGAAAATCAGCCCCCCCTCTCTCTTGGTCGACCCCCTTGCTATTTGATCATGCTACAACCCTATTGGACCTCCCCAGGCCTGGCCAATGGAAATTAAGCAGCATAAGTGATAGCCTTTTGACATGTGTCCCCATTTCCCCTTTTGTGAGAGCTTTAGCACTAGGTTGGTAACCTAACAGGACATAAAAGTGTCCTTTCAGGGTTTTGAAAAAAACCTCCAAAACCATAGTAGATCCACTCATTTTGTAAAATCCTTTCATGAGGTTATAGTTCAAGGCCTACTACACATGGAAAAAATAAGAGACTTGTAAAATTTCTCATCTTTTGGTCACACCAAGCCTCCAAAGTTGATGGACCAGTACATTTTCATCAAAACAGCCATTTCTTACGTTTTTTTGTATAAAAATAAGATTAGGGATTTTTGTAGGACTTTAGATAAATTCCCTAGTTAACTTCAATGGGTTGGTGATCTAAACATATGATTGCTTCTCACTCACTATTTTTTGTTTTGCCAAAAGAAATAGGTACAAAAAAGTTGAATTTTTACCATTCTGTAAACCTATCATCAAAGTTTCTATAGCCACGCTGAATACAAATAATATATGCATGTTTTCTTAGTCCCCTATTGTCCTTTAGGTTCATAAGGAGCCATGGAGCATGTCAAAAGTATAATATATCTCTTACCAAGGGGAATCTTGGGGACAAAGATGAAGTGCTAAATACAGCAAACATGAAAAAACTGGGTTCAACATTATGAGTTTTAGAATCCCATAGAAACTATTGAATATCTAGCCAAATTTGATCCTTATGACTAGATATGGTTACTACCTACAAAATGCATATAGTTGTCACAAGAAACTAGCAATATTGAAAAAGCTATACTTGATATACTAGAATGTTTCGTTTTCTTCTATAATTGAAAAAATCAACCATCGTTGTGTACTATGAAAAATAGGGTATTAGGTGCCCCAAAACTCAAGGAATAATAGCTTTATGTTACAATATGGGACATAGAAAATCAAAACTACATTTGGATATCATGAAAGCCACCAAAAAAATCATAGAAGAGCTAAAATTGGCTAAAAAACAGGATTTGACAATTTTTGTAATTTGGTCATAACTTACAACTTTAACCTTGGTGTGTGCAAGTGTGTCTTTTAGCAAGCATGAGCAAGTGGTGCTTCTAAGCAAAGACAAGGAAATTGGTAAAGGAATTGTGATGCAATCTCTACTAGACAAGAAGTTCCATGGAAGAGACTTTCCTAAAGGCACGTTAGGGGTAGCCTGATGGTAGCCCTCAAATTGGCATCAACCCCCGGGTTGATGTTGCCACATGTCCCGCCCAATTGATGATAATGTGTGCATGTGAGGTGTTGCAGTGGGTACCATTGTGGCTTGGCCAATGAGAGATTTGGTAAGGAGAACTCTAAATTTGATTTCCTTATATGTTCTCTTCAACTAACAACCAGCTTTCTGTGTCCAGGAAAAAGAACAAGGTATTAAACCCAATGGAACGAAAGGTTTTGTGTCTATCACCCCACAAGCCACTAGCAAAGAGTCCGGTGATCCGCAAAAACCACATGTCTAAGGACCTCCTGCAACGGTGCTTGGAGCAAAAGGTAAGCCACAAGAGAGTTGTGGTCGAAATACTCATGAAATAAGGTATTAAAACGGCTAGAGCAAAAGGTTTTGTGTTTGTCGCTCCATGAGCCAGTGGCATAGCGTCAGGTGGTCCATAAAAATTGCAAAGGCACTTGGGGCATAGGTAAGCCACAAGAGATTTGTGGTCAAAATACTCATGAAATTGATAGTTGTTTGCTAGCAAACTAAGCTAATAATTGTTTGCAATTGTCCAAGCAGTCGACGACTTTAGAAAAAAGAAGTGCATATCAAAAAAGTAAACTTGTTAAAAGCAGACAGATAGGTGAGAGCCCCCAAAGAAAAAGGGAACAACCGTTACGAAAAAAGTCGCAGCTACCACAAAGTAAGCAATCAACCTGTGAGGTGCCCACCCCGTCGTCTCAAACGACGGATCTGATGGTAAACCTGATGGCCACTAGATCTACAGTAGAAACAAACAACGTGGTTTTGGGTTCAACTAGCGGATGATCTCTCATCATTAAGTGAATCGAGTTCGAGCCTACTAGCATCGAGATCTAGTTCCACCTCGCCGGGGAAGCGTGTCTAATCAATTATTGGTCCTAAAACCCACCTTCCAAGAGGAGAGAAGTCTCGAGTGACTTTTTTCCCATAGCTTTCAGAGGCACGCACACTTGAGACTTCACCGCTCTTGGGGCAATGAGTAATACTAGCGTCAATTATAGTACTATGGAGACGGAGAGTTCCCAACCAATCGGGACCACCCTTCTCATAGGCATTTGCAACCCGAGCCAAGCCCCTACTTTCCACCCCATACTCACACTTCCTTTCTTACCTAATTACTACCACAATGGTTGTTCAACATATAAGTTCTTTGTTTATTTTTCCGATTCACAAGTTCTTTAATACAACCCTTCAACCAGTATTGCAAAGTGGCACCAAGATAATAATTCTAATAAAAATTCACTCAAAAACTCATTCATTTAAAGTTTCAATGCTCTGGAGGCACGAAATCCCCCAGAGAGTGTTTACTCCACCCGTTGTCGCCTAGTTGCCCATACAACTAGGTTGTCCACCGCTTAACCGGCAGTTGTGGACTTCCACTGCTTAACCAACAGTCGTGGATATCCACCGCTTAACCAGTAGTCGTGGATTTAAAAGCCCTTAACTAGGAACTCTAGCTCCTGCGAATAACTTCGCGAGCTGCCCCCTATGATCAAGAGGGGGTTCGGACTAGATCAACATTGGAATTGAAAATGAACTAGCTGAGCTAAATTTTCCCTAGCAACCAATCTTTCCTACTTCAGACAGTATATTCCGAAAGCATTCTTTCCTACTTGAATATAAAATACAATTAATTTAAATGCCATGGTTTCCGTTGATTTCCAACATGTTGGGAAATGTGTTTTTCATCATACCTTATCGAATGCAATGTTGCTTTAACAAACTTGAATTAAAACTTGACCTACCTCCACAATTCCCTCCTCATTGCTCCGTGAGATGGCTGGTCGACCATGGGAGCTTTTCCCTTTCTATTAGTGTTGCTTGTCCTCGCCTCGCGGTTGTGGGAACCACCGAAACGAGTTCTCTTTACTGGGGCCATTTTATACTCACTATTTAATTGACAACTTGGAAAAAGAGAGCTAACATTCGGGAGTAACATACAACCATGATGACGGATTAGTTTCAATAAGCAAATCCCCTTGTACGAGAGGTTAGACTTACTTCAAGACATAGAGAATCCCGATAGCACCATACTTGTTCTATGGGAATAGGTCCTAAGGTTAATTAATTGACCTAGATAATTATGAAATTCAGATTTTTACTTAATCAGTTCTACTAGAGATGAAATAGACGTGCTTAATCACTTCTTAATGTAAGTAGAGAATTGCAGAATTACTGTATGCATAGATGAGAGGATTCTCCCTTCCTAATGATTAATGATGGATTAATTTTCCCTAATTAAATCCTAATCCATGAGCAATTGATTCTAATTTAATTATCTACACATTATGGACTAATAGGATGCAATGGACCATTCCCACCTCAAAGTTGACTTGATTTTTAATCACAACGGTGACTAGTTCAACTTGGTCAAGAGTGACTAATTGCTTGCATGATTACTAATTAGATTAATATTTATGCAATAGATCATGGATACGGAGAATTAGAGAGTATCTAATGAGTATTTTAACTATGATTATGTATAATAGATGCGGAATTAAGAGGATATTAGAGAGGGAATTACAACAAGCATGAATTAAATCGAAATTACCGAGGTTACGGTTGAATTCCTCTCAAAATTCTGATGCAAGGGCCTCCTTGAGACAAGAAACGGGCAGCACCTTCCTTCCTAGCTCCTCTTCCAAAGACTATGTCTGCCGGCAGCACCTCCTCAAGGTGTGTGTGTGTGTGTAGGAGTGTGTGTGTGTGTGTACTTAGTGTGCGTGTGGGCATATATGTGTGCTTGTGTGTGTGTGAGCATGCTCTTATATAGGCTCACAAGCTAAAAAATTCGAATTTTCCTGCTATATGCATCTGGAGGAGTACTCACTTCATGCATGGCAGCTCTAGTTGCATACTTACCAAGTGTCCCAACTTGCTCAAGAGCTCACTTAGTCTCTCTCTCTCTCTCTCTCTCTCTCTCTCTCTCTCTCTCTCTCTCTCTCTTGCATGGAAAGTATCCTACGAGCCCTGTGAGTGTGTGAGGGCGCCCTCTTACTACCAAACTCAGTTTGCAGTGGCCTGGAGCCAGTTCCCACATAGCCCCCGAGTCCCAGTGTCTACCCACACAATTTTAGGAAAATTTAATTTTAACCTAAGACGGGCAATACGAATCAGAATTTACTGCCAAAACTTGCTATACTAAGTTCTAACTAAGGTGTATTAACATGGTTACTTGCCATATTTAGCACCCCTCGGCGTCCGAAAATGCATTTTTTTTCAAATTTGGGGTACGGGTGCAGTTTTTCGAGACGGTCAAAACTGACGCGTCGGTTGACCAAAAACTTACTATGTTTGGAAAATTTTCACAAAAATTATTTTAATTCACTTTTGGAAGCTTTATGAGATTCTAAACATCATGGCATCGACAGATTTTGGAGAACTGCTAAAAATAGTAACTTTTTTCATTATGATTGTTTCATGGTACAATGATATTCTTTTAGCTCGAGGTCGGAGACCTTACACAACCTAGCGAAAGAAATGGAGAAGCTGGTGAAGGCCATTTTCAAGAAAATACACAAGCGGAGCTATTGGCACCATCATCGAAGTAGGTCCCTAATCCAAACTATTCGAGTGAAGAAAACGGCAAAGGAGAGGACACGGGGATGAATGGCACGTGAGCAGTGAGGGAAAAATTGGGATCCCAATAGTTGATTTATATCCGTGTAATGGAGATCATATCATCAAATTTTGAGCCCTTTGTCTTGGAGTTCAAAGCACATTGCATTTGGCAAGGAACCAACATGAATTATATAAATCACTATGGAGTTGTGCACACAATCCATTGTTGTTGGCGGGATTATGGACAAGTTGTGTTCCAAAGGTTCATTGTCTTGAAAATCCTAGATGTGACGTGATGTGTTCACAATTCATGAATGGGGATTCTTGAATGTAGTGAGGTCTACAAACGTACTTGAATGTTAGTCATCATTCAAAGTTATGTACAAAGCCAGTAAGATCATGACCTAGTGCTTGCGGGGCATGTATGGATGTGTAAAAGACCCATGTTCAATACCAAGGGGCATCTTTCATGATATGTATCTCTAAAACAAAGTTATCTACTAAGAAACTAAAAGACTTACCCATAAACATGTGCGCTCCTTGCCGCACTGTCGAAGCAAGGGACTTGCCGATACACCGTGTGCGAGCCACAAATGGCTCCAAGCACACAACAAGACTAATCTAACAAGCTCAAGAGAGCAAAGGGTGTGTCACTCACCGCTCTACGCTTGCCTTCATGGTGTATTCCTCGCCGCGATGAAGAAGAAGCTGCAGTCGTGCCGCGCTCAACCGCTTCGCCGCCGTCGTGCCTTCGTAATGCTCGATCGCACACACACTCTCCCTCTCTCTCTCTCTCTCACATACACACACACACAAGGAGGTGAAGAAGAAGAAGATGGAGATGGAGATGGAGCAAGAGCACTCTTCTATTGCACAAATGAGAGAATGAGTGAATTTTAGGTTTAGTTGGCTTTTATATGATCTCACCCCATTCACACTTGGGCGCCCATGCTTAGCCAACTAATCCCTTGAATGTCCCAGTTAGAGTGCGCCTCTCATCGGCGATCACTCTTACGCTTTTCCTATTGGTCCGACAAGCCCGGTACCTGACTCTACCAAATACATAATACACGTCCGTCGTAGGTGATGGGGTGTCCGTGAGCCGTGAGGGTTAACATGCCCCCCTTCCTGATGTAGATTCCGTCCTCGGAAGCTATTGAGTTGAAGTTCGTTTGTCGAGGTGGAAGAGCATTTGAGATGAATGTCCTTAGCCTTCTTCAGTCACTGCAAAATCAAACAACATTGGCACAGTAATTGCATTCTCATAAGTGATTAAAAAGCATATGCAGTTTTAGGTAGACAAATTGATTGGTAAAAGAATTTCAAACAATTTGTCAGCAATGAACATTAAATTGCAATGTAATCAAATGCATAAACAGATGTAAAGGTAAAAAATTAAACAAGTCTGGGGTCGCTAATTTGACGGTCGAAAGGCACTAGAGATCGAATATTAATACCATGGGTAAGCTTCTTAATTTTCTGTGGTCAATTAAGTTGTTTAATCACGAGAGTCAAGTATTCATGTTCGAGGGCTGACTAGAGGCTATATCTAGAAGACCTTGTAGTTAAGCTACCATAAAAGGAATTTCTCATGAAATCATCGCCTGACTGATTACTTTTTCTTTGACTCCCCAAAGTCTTTTCACAGTGATTCAATTTTGATGTGTGTGCTTATTTTGTATGCCTTGGGTTTTTTGCTTTTCAAGTAAAAGCGCCCATACTGGGAACCTCTAGGGCTCTAGTACCATAGGCAATACATGTGAGTGAAGTACCAAATCAAGATGAGATTTCTCTTCCAGCTTAAGATTTTACAGTGTGGCACTTTGATTTTTTGTTTGTTCATTTTCAGCATTTTAATTTTGTAACTTTGGGGGGTCATATAACACTGATACACCTCCCCAGGCTCATCACACTAGTAAACTCCCTTTATAATACTTAAGCTAAAGGTCAATAGGGTCAAGCCCACTAGAAAGCCCTAGTACATTTCACACAATGCTGCCTAAATCGGATTAAGAACCTAAGTAACCATTAATTATTAGGAAGGCATTCCCCATGGTATTAAGAGAAGATTTCTAACACCTAACTTGGTCAAACTAGTTTGTCGGACTGCTTGATTTATAAACCTAGACAAGTGATTATGACAAAAAATTACATTGAATTAAATGTTTGATACTAAGCAAATGCGGTGAATATTAGGCTACCAATCACAATTTAAGCTGACAATCATAGATGCAAAAAAGATAAGGGGCAATGCTAATGGACAAGAAACACCTGTTTGTGTCGATGGTTGCGCTTGATTTGAAGAGTGAGTCGAGATAAAGATTCCATGAAGGTCCAAATCCTACCAATAGCAACACGCTCCTGTACACACTAGGAAACAAAAGGAATACCTCCAGGAGACACATTAGTGGAAAAAGGTACCAACACTTATTGAACACAACAAAAAACATAAGGAACCCTAACCTAATTATTTGCACCCCCCCTAGAGAGTCAAGGGAATAGGATATTGTAGAGGTTGGGGGGAAACCCTAAGGCTAAACTCCTATCCTCGTCGTCGAGATAAACAAAGTCATCATCCATGAGACCATATGTGCCATCCGTGTAGTCGTGTAAATTTTCTTCTTCATCATAGGTGCCCATGTTTACTAAGAAGGTCACTAGACGCCTATAGTCATCTTGGTCAAAAGGGTAGGCTTGTGCAATGGGAGAAACGCTCTCTACTAAGTATGGATCAGACGTGGTCAAGAGACGTATCAGCCATTCTAACTCCTCAAAATTCCTCTCACATGCTAGCGTACCTATCAAATCCCATTCACATGCAAGCACTGGAAAGACCATGTGAAATATTTGTGAAAAGTAACGAGGGTACATCTCACCCAAGGCAGGAGTGGATGACTCTAGCGTACTAGCCATATCTGTACACGCAAATAGATGATGGTTAGAGTGCAAATATTACAAGGGTTGTGTTCTTGTGCATAATTTGTTTTTATGATTTGTGTTATGGCTCTTGCTCTTTTACTTTTTTATCTTGTTTTTGTGAGTATAAGGCTTTATGTATACATTCCCTAAGATCGGAGATTAAGAGGTCAGGGAGAAAGGTTGAGAGGGAAGCAAGTGAATGATGGATGTCCACAAACACTCCCCCCTTCCTTGGGTAAATCATGCCGTTTGAAATGATGTCGTCACCCTTTGAAACCAATTGTTCCAGTTGGTAATAGGTGAGGATTTTTGCCAGTAGTTTTCTATTACCCTAGGTGCCTCGTCAAGTTGCAAGGGTGGTAAGGTACTCTCCCAGGATCGAACTTGAAGTGGTTCATCAGGTGATTCTTGAATACTGGGAGGTGTGGATTCTTTTGTAGCTTCATGGAGGTCCACTACTATAGATGGAGGCTGTGTAGAAGCTTTTACCTCTATGGATGTATTACATGAGGAGCTAGAAGCTTCATGGAACTCCCCCCTTTCTGAGCTAAGTGGAATAAATTGGTTTTGCCTTGGAGCCCAAACTAGCTCTGGACTAGGTGTGTAGCATTCTGTGATCTTTCCCTTCCCACGGTCTGCCATTGGCTTTAGCGTTACACTGTTTGACTCATATGGGTTTGTTGTCGATAGGGAAGGACACATTTTACGTTTAGGTACCCAAATTTGCTCATTTCCATCATAGTAGCCTTGGGCTTCTAATAGTTGTTTTGGAATCCATTGTGATTTGGTCTTGACTCTCCTAGGGCGCGCTCTTGGTTTTCCCGGGAAATTTTTTCTTGGAATGGATGGGAGGGTTGAGGTAGTTGGAAGTAAGGCCTTGGGGACCCATTGATATGTACTCTTAGGTCGTGCAGGTTGAGTACTTGCAATATTACTGCTTGCTGCAACTACAAGTGTTGAAGTGCTAGATTCATGGGTAGTCGGCAAAGACGAGTTAACCACCTTGGCTTGTGAATGTTGGCTATCCTTCAACTTTGCTAGAGTTTGCAACGTAGGTGACTTTGCTTGAATGATAGGGGTAAGAGTCGGTGGTCGCGTCGTGACACTACCAGTATCCCAATCAATAGTGCATTTGGTTGCCAACATCCACGTGCATCCCAAGTTTACGTTGCCTTCCATAGCTCCTGCGGGCATGACTAGAAACCTCTGCACTATGCTTCCATTGTCATAGACAACAGGGGTCTGAAGGACTCCAAGAATAGCAGTTTTCTTTTTATTAATGCCCTTGACTTGCATCGTACTCGGGGATAGGGTCGGTTTCCCTAATTGACACCAAACTCCATAGGATAACAAATTGTGTTTAGCTCCCGTATCTAATAAGGCATTGTATAGTACTTTTTCATAGGGGCTATTTAGCTCAATTGGGTATCGTAGGGGTGGCTGAGATTCTAATGAGTCATCATCTGTGTCCTCGAAAAATGCTTGCATGATTCCCAGATTAGCCTCTCGTGGCGTCTAAGACGTTGTTGTCGTTCTCGAGCCTCAACTCTTGCTTGGATTTTTTAAAGCTTTGCTTGTTCCTTGGCAGCCTTCTTTTGATGGATGGCTTGCAACTCTTCTTGGCTTAGAGGATCATAATATCTTTTGAATTTACTCGCATTAAGGAATCCAATGGTTTCAACTCCATCTAGAGTCTCCACACGAATGGTACCTTGCGGAGTAATTTCACACACTCGATATGGTCCCTTACCAGCGTATATCAATTTCTTCTTTTCATTACGTACCCCGTACATAAGAACTTTATCACCAACCTTGATGTATTTATCCTTTAAATGGCTATCAAACCACTTCTTTCTCCTATCCTTCTCCACTAGAGCATTTCGCACAGCTAATTGCCTTTCTTCATCTAGCCTTTCCAGGATATATAATCGCTCCACTAAGGGGTTACCATCCCAACCTTCTTGAGAAGCTACTCGAAGACTAGGAATGACAAACTCCCATGGCATAACTGCTTCTTGGCCATACACCATCTTAAACGGTGTGCAATTAATAACAACTTTATACGCAGTACGATAAGCCCATAAAGTTGATGTAAGCTTTAGGTCCCAATCAATGCGATGAGCCTCGACTGTCTTTGTCAAAATGGAGATGAGAGTTTTGTTGGTACTCTTAGCTTGGCCATTTGCTTGGGGATAATAGGGTGTAGACTTGTGGTGAGATATCATGAAGTTTGATGTGAGTTCTTTTATTACTTCATTTATAAAATGAGTTCCATTGTCACTCACAAGTTCAAAGGGGCATCCAAAACGTGTGATAATGTTCTCAAAGAGGAACTTAGCTGTTGTTTTTGCATCCGCCTTTCGTGTTGCTTTTGCTTCAGCCCATTTGGTTACATAGTCGGTAGCGACAATGATATATCGTGATTGCGTGTTATGTGCAGCCGGACTAATCGGTCCTACAAAGTCTAAGCCCCACTTTTCAAATGGTTGGGTTACCTTGATGGGATGTAGAGGCATCCTATCCCTTCTTTGTGGCTTGTTGAAGCGTTGGCATTCATCACATCCCTTTGCAAAAAATGATGCATCCTTAAACAGAGTGGGCCACCAATAGCCTGACTGTAAGATCTTTCGAGCATTCAACTTTCCTGAAAAGTGACCACCAGCTACGCCCATGTGTGCCTCTTATAGAATATATAAATACTCATCCTCGCGGTCACAGCGTCTAAGAACATCATCTTTTCCTCTCTTATAGAGAGTTCCAGCCAGTAAGCAATAGGGTTCGCATTCCTTGATTAATTTGTGAGCTATATCTTTTCGCAGTTCTTTGGGTGGAAAACCATTAACTAAGAAGTTAACAATCTTTTCACTCCATTCAGGCATTGTCTCAACAATGAACAAAGGAGTATCAGGCAATTCATTATCAACCCCCGTAGGAGATTCGCCATTAGGGATACGAGATAAATGATCAGCCATGACATGTTTCCTCCCAGGCCTCACAACAACGGTGAAGTCAAACTCAAGAAGAATTAACAAACATCGTGTAATTCGACCTGTGGAACACGGCTTGTTTACCAAACATAGCAATGCTTGATGATCAACATAAAACACAAACTTGGTAGCAAGAAGGTAATAGCGAAATTTCTTTACTGCGTAAATCATAGCTAGACCTTCGCGCTCTGTAGTAGTGTAGTTCATCTCGGCATCATTTAATTGGCGACTTGCAAAGCTAATAGGGTAGTCCAATTTATGTTCTCCTGGTTGAGTTAGAACACACCCAATAGCAAAATTTGATGCATCAATATGCACATGAAAAGGTACATTCCAATCAGGTGTTCGCAGGATTGGAGCACTTGTTAGGGCCTTCTTTAATAACTCATAAGATTGATGACATTCTTCCGTCCAGTGAAACTCGATAAGAAGCTTGTACAATGGACACGCTATCTCGGCAAAGTTTAAAATAAACCTTCGATAATAACCAACATGGCCCATAAATCTTTGAACTCCTTTATAGTTAGTAGGTGGTGGCAAATCGGCAATGGCTTTAATCTTACTCTCATATGTGGATATCCCGTTCTTGGACACTATATGCCCTAGAATGACTCCATGCTTAACCCAAAATTGGCATTTGAAAGGGTTCAATGAGATGCGATAAAATCTGCACCTTTCAAATATTTTTCATAGATATAACAAATGCTTCTCCCAAGAAGAATAAACACAAAGGTCGTCTAGGAAAGCTTCACAAAACTCCCTTAGAAATTCTTTAAACGCAGTGTTTATTAATCGTTGGAATGTAGCAGGGGCATTCGTTAAGCCAAAAGCCATAACACGAAATGCAAACACTCCAAACTCTATGATAAAAGCAGTTTTAGCTTGGTCCTCTAATGCAATTGTGATTTGATTGTAACCAGAGTACCCATCTAAAAAGCTATAAGCTTCCTTACCCGCAACTCTTTCAAGCACATGTTCTGAATATGGCAAGGGATAATGATCTCTCCTAGTGGCTGCATTAACTTTCTTGAGGTCCACGCACACTCTTAGTTTCCCATTCTTTTTTGGCACAATGACTATTGGAGAAACCCATTCTGAGTGCTCAATAGGGTATATGAATCCACATTGGATAAGTTTTTCAATCTCCTCTTGTACAATTTTGGCGTACTTAGGATTCATTGGATAGGGTCGTTGCTGGACGGGTTTAGCAGTGTTGATCATGGGAATTGTATGTTGCACCACAGAAGGTGGAACGCCCTTCATGTCATGATATGTCCAAGCAAAGATATCCTTGTATTCCTTGAGGAGCTCCTTAAGTACAGCCTCTTCAGTTTCGGTAAGGTCTTGAGCAATAAAGACTGGTTTAGACTCCTCACCTGGTTCTGCTAATTCTATCTCTTTAACTACCGCTGGACCATCATAGACTCCACTGCTTCCATTGGTAGGTATTCGTTGGGCTTTGACATACACAACCTTTCGCTCCCTCGTGGTATAAGATTTAAAGTGTTCAGGAGCCGTATGTAAGTCAGCAGGCTCTTGTCCTGACGGAGACCTTTCTTTTAGTTCTGCCTCCTTTTGTTGTTGTGCTAACTCTCGGTTTTGACGTCTTCTTATAGTTCGACTCAATTTCGGCTCTGTAACCTCCAATTGAGCAAGGTCAATGGGTCGCGGCTGCACCACATGACACTCTGGAGATGTTCACCCCAATTGTCTACTAGCTTTCGATGAGCATCACATGCCCCTAGATAGCTAAGCCATTCTGCAGTAGATCTTTCCTTGTTTATCCTAGCTCTCACATTTGCTCGATATCGTCATCTCTTATATGACCTTTGTTTCTTGTTAAGGTTTTGATTTTGGTAAATGTTTGAACTCGACTCGCTTGATAGGTCTTCGCTTGTATCTTCTTCACTCTCATATAAATTACCATAGATGGTCGTACTAGACCTTGAGTGTTCAGTTTCTATACATGGCTCCTCGATGTTTCCTCAGGTTCTGAATCCATTTCTCCTTGAGATTCCGTTTCTGATGTGTATTGGCCTGAAGCCTTTGAGGAATCATCGGTTTCACTCTCATGTAGGTGTGCCTCTTTCTTATCATCGGATGTTACATGCGCTACACCTAACATGTTTACTGGTGCAATGTGTGGTATCTCTTCCTCATCTGGTGTTACCCAGGTTGTTCCTCTAGCTCCCCATGTATCTATAGTTGCCGCTAGGTGTACCCAATCGACATTGTCTGACTTAGCCATTCCGGGTAGGATATCCATATAAGGAGAGTTCTCCCCAATATCCGCGTCTTCGTTACACGTGTAACAATGTTGTAATGGAGCTGAGTGAATTGTTGTGTCTGATCGATTATCAATGATGAATTTATTTCCTAGAGGATGCATTCGACCACTTAAAAGATCAACTCGAATGACAGAGTCTTGGAACTGTAAGTAGACGTGGTTTTTGGACCAGTCATGCACCATTTTTGCTTCCCTCATGAATGGACGCCCTAAGATCATCTCAAATGACATAGGATGCTTGGAAAAATACATGACAATGAAAGTCTGCCTTACCTTGTGTCCCAAGACCTTGATCCTGAGATGCTTTAGCATTCCAATAGGCGTAACAATAGATCCATTAGCCATTTTTACCACTACGCTTGTGGCTTCAAGGTGAGGTCGCCCCATAGACTCCCAACAACTCTTTGTCACCATGCTGACTCCCGCACCACCGTCAAGGACTCCCTTTACAGTTAATCCTTTAGTCGTGATTGGCAGAGTAGCATTAGATTCATCACCTTCAAAGTATTGCCCCAACTTGTTAACGGGTACTTCAATTACAGATTCATGTCCCGCTAGGTCAGATGGTGGTGCTAAATGTTCCTCATCATTCATTACCGAGTCAGGTTTGTTCATATGTGCAAACTGTGGTAATCCGGCCTGTAATTCTCCATTGAGGAAGGCTCGAAGAGCTGAGACTAGCTCGGGGTCTTTATATAGTTTGGACATGATGGTGGTTCTAACTTCTGAAGACATGAAATGCATCAATTTGGCAACATTTAATGGCATCTTGTGGGACGTAGGACCCTGACAAGAGAATGGTGAAGATGGAATCTCCACTTCCTCAAGGGGGTCGGGCATTCCCTCACCAAACATTCTCTCTAGTAGGAAAGGTGTGTGTCCACTTTCAGATGTCCTACCCTCACTCTCTTCCCGAATGATACTGGGTATAGCTAACAACCTGTAGTTCTTGTGAGGTTGAACTTGTGTGGGAAACACTGTGTTCGACATCTGGATATGTTTGGGTTCAGGTTCTAATGTTCGTTGAGTTTCTTCCACCAAACCCCTCAGTTGTTGGACTCGTTTAATTTCCACTGTTGGGTTTGGATAGGTTCCAATCTTTCTCTTGCAATCCTCATTTTTTGTCTCTCGTGGCTTATCTTGGGGGTTCGCAACTGGGTGGTTTAACTTTGAATACTCTTTTGGTGTTCGTCGTAATTCCCTCTCGTGATCCTCCTCACTGGCTTTTTCCTTTGTAGTAATAGTTTTGGTCTCCGTGGTCTCTATCGAATCTGAGTCATCCTCAGGGTCATTCATATACACGGGATCCTGTCCTGTCCCTATGTTAGTCTTTGAACTAGGTTTTGAGCTAGAAGCATTAAGGGATTTCTTTCTTCGTGTTTTCTTCTTTCTCGCTCGGCCAATGGATGCATCATCTCTCTCTTCGAGGATGTAATTTTGCTTTTGGAGCATCGACCGTGTGAGTGCATTCACTGGTGCTATGTTTATAGTTGGTGGTGTCCCATCAACAATCTCTATTAAGTTCAATGGTGTGATTTTTGGTGCGTTTGGATTGTTAGGACACTGTGCGATCAAATGATCTATGCCACAATGATTACAAATGAGTATTGGCATTGCCAATGCACTCCCTTGACTTGTTTGCATTAGTGTAGCATTCTTTTGCATTCTAATGGGGCACTCAGCTACTCAATGTGGTCCACCACATTCGTAGCACTGAAGAGGTGGTCTCCTGGCAAAACTATTAATGTTTTGGCCTCTTGCTGCTAGCGCAGTAGCTTGATATACCGGTTTGATTTGTCCCCAATGGTCTTCCATATAGTACATGGGACACTCCTCAAGCATGTCGACTCCATAGGTGATACTAGGGTCCATGTCCCCTTCGCAATCTACATAAGTACTAGATGACTCACAACCTATTTGGTTCATAGGTGTAACTCTTGGATGAGGGGGTTGCGGTCCTAGCACTGGAGGTGGCAACGGTGTGGTTTGGACCACATTTTGGGTTCTAGGGACCATGTGCTGTAATGGCAACTCTCGCTCCATGGGTGGGGTAGGCATCAATGCAGGAACTTGAGGTGAGTCTGCCCAAGCTATAGGCGGTCTATTTTCAATGATGCGTTTAAGCATTAGGCAATCCTTCGCTTGATGGCCATACCTACCACACGCGTTACAAGTCCCGTTAAACTTTACTCTGAAAGTAGGGCATTCACTCGTAGTATGTGGGCCCAAGCAAATTGAGCACCATTGTTGCTCCCTTCTTGGATACATATGAGTGTTTTGTGGAGCACGATTACCCCTAAGGCTTTCTTGGATGGCCTTGGTGAGATCTGCCAAAGTCATCTCAGATATCGTTTGCTCTTTCACGATTGGCTTTATCTTCATTGGCTCATGCCCTGATGCTTGCGAGCTACTTGACTTCGGCTCGGCAGACACTCTTTCTCCTGCAATCATTAAATTATCCTCCAATTGGATTGCATTCATGGTGACTGCTTCCCAAGTAGTGATACCTCTAATGACTAGGCCATTATAGATACTTTCATGTCGTAGTCCCCTAATGAATCTATCGAGCAATTGGTTGTTGTTGAATCGCTCGTTTGGATTGCATCGAGAATTCAAATTCTTTAGGTGACTAATGAAGTCTCTCACGGATTCACCTTCTTCTCGTTGGGCTTTCTGGAGCGGAGAGGCTACACCCCAAAGTACTCCCTCTCGTATGTATTCTTTTAAGAACAGTCTCCTAAGAGTAGAGTAGATCGTTTTCTCCTCTACTCTTAAGGTTCTATACCAATCTCCAGCCTTTCCGCTTAGGGTCAAACTCAAAGCCTTACACTTATGTAGCTCGTTGTGCTCTTCCAAGGAATCGCACACATGTTCAAAGACTTCCATATGCTTTCTAGCATCTCCGTCTCCATTGAATTTCTGTGTGAGCTTAGCTACTTGAACTGCCTTGCTCCTAGGCTCTCTATCAGGTGCACTACGCATGTTTTCCACAATAGAGCGACTGATAGTTTGAGCAAATGCTGCCAAATCTCCTATTTGAGCAGGTATAGTGGGTGTATGTGCTCCTGGAACCACATGTGAGATGGGAGTTGGCCTTGGCCTTGGCATACGCGCGGCTCTTGGGTCCCAAATTTCGTATGGTGGTGTACCAGACGGTGGTCCAAAGTTTACAGGCGTGGCCCTAGGCATAGGGGGTGCCTGATATGGCATGTTATTATTAAATGGCATGGCTCCACTTGTATAAGAACTTGGATAATTCCATTGTGGATTGTAAGTTCTTGGAATAATCGGAGGTGTAGGAGCTACATGAGGCTGAGGTACGACAGGTGCACATGATTGATACATACATGTAGGTATAGTTGGGGGCACTGTGCTACTAGGCATCGGCGCAGTGTTAACAAATGAACTCCATGGTGTACTTCTTGTCATGCTCACCATTGGGATATGCATGGTAGCCGTAGTGTCATTAAGAGAAAGATGAGCTAGATCTGGGAAGGTAAAGTTGTCACTTGTGGGCTCAGATTGTACTGAGGCTCCTGGCGAAACAACATATGTAGGATCAATGGGGCTCACTGAGGGAGTCTCCATTTGTGACAGGGTTGGTTGGTTGGCCTTTCCCGTATCCAAGAATCTCATTAGGCCTGTTGAAGGCATGTTGATCCCTGTGTTCTGTCTCTCTAACTCGACAATCCTATGGAGGACATCACAGACTTTCTGTTGTTGCTCATCTATGCTAGTAGCACCCGATGTGGATTGTAGAACATCTAACCAACCCACATGATAGGTGTGTCCTGTGTACCGATCAGTTAAAGCTTTTGCTTGTAGGTCATACTCCCAATTTTTGTTTAGGAATATCCCATCTAGGCCTGGCGTGCTGGAGGTTTCCCTTGAAGTGGAAGCATTATTGCTCCCCATAGCTTGCCCCTCCGTGACTGCTACCTTGGGAGCACTCGGTTGCTCGGCTGGCATGATTGTTTTCATAGGAGCCTTTGCTTTCAGGGCTCGACTTTGTTCTAGCCTTCGTAGGTTCTCAATTTCCCTCTCCCTTGTTGCTTGCATATAGCGTTCGATCTCTTGTACTTCGGCAAGACTCCTACCATCGGGTAGTAAAACCTCAGAGGGAGATAGTCCTAAAGGATCAGGAGGTGTAGTGGATGGAACATTCACATGCACACTCTCAAGAAGCATAGGGTCCATTTTAGGCATGAATGCTGAATTTACTTCCCCACTCCCTTCATTTATTTCATTAACCGCATGTTCGGAGCGAGTAGCTCTACTAAGGGTCTCTTTTAAGTGGCTAAACACGCTGGACCCGGGCCGTGGGCCCATGGCATGCATGTCTTGACTTGAACTATCAGGGTTTGGTGTAGGATACCCCTCCATGACTTCGTAGTCAGAGGAAGAATCACTAGACGCGATATGAGGATCTTGGGTCGTGCTACCTTGAGTCCCGGCCGAAGGTCCAGAACCTAGGGTGGAGGAATAATGGGGGCCCGCGTAAATGGAGGCACTACCAATATGCTCGTGCTCTAACACTCGTCTAGAGCGTAGGTTCATATGACTTGGATCCCCTAGAAGTGTCAATGAGGGCCCGTGAAGGCTGCTCACCTAGTAATTTTGGGTGTTTTGCAACCCAAGTCTTTTCTTATTTATTTATTTTTTGATTTTTTGGTCCTTTTTTTTTGACCCAGCTATAGAATAGAACGTATGATAGCTCAAAATGAGCGTCTCGGTCAGAGGGACATGCCGTGCTTTACAGCCCTCCGTTTGGTCACTTTATGTCCTCGGAATCCCTAAAACCGTCAATTTCTAGTAGGAAACTAGGCCCAAATTAGAAAGTCTAAGGGTGCAAGTGGGAAGAGAAGGGAGGAGAGTGGAGGACTTGCCCCACATGCTCTCATTCCCTCTTGAGGGGGTAGGGTATATATAGAAGAGTGAGTCTAGTTTATATCATAAGACTGTGGACTGGGGCTTGGGCTTGGGCTTGGGCTTGGGAAAATTATCCCGATCCCGATCAAAATTTTAGTGTAGCCCCCCAGTCACTCACGCTTAAATATTTTCGGTTTTTTTAATTTTTTTAATTTATATATTATTATTTTTTATTTTTTATTTTTTTTGGCGATGACCGCGCGCGGTTTAGGTGACCCTTTCTTCGCCACACACACTGTCACTACCTTATCTACTTACTAACAGTGCTGCTAACCACTGACTAATCTGTTAACTGCTTGCTGACAGTGACCTAACTGTCCACCTACTTCCTCTCTCACTACCTTACTGTGCAAAGACTGTGTGCAGCCAAACCTTGACAGAAAACTGTGTACAGACTGTGTGCAAACAGAAATTGCTAACTGCCTTCCTACTTATTCATTCACTGCAAATAAGCTAACAACTACTAATTGTGCAAAGACTGTGTGCAAACAGAAAACACAACATTATGCAGAAATCACAGAACTTGCAGACAACACAGAAATTAACAACTTAAAGAAAAACAACTCATTCCTCTTCCTCTTCCTCTTCTTTCCTACTACAAACAACTCATAGGAGAAGCACAAAGTGTCTCTTGGGCTTAGTGCAGGGCGATTCCCTGGCAGCGGCGCCAAAAATGTGCGCTCCTTGTCGCACTATCGAAGCAAGGGACTTGCCGATACACCGTGTGCGAGCCACAAATGGCTCCAAGCACACAACAAGACTAATCTAGCAAGCTCAAGAGAGCAAAGGGTGTGTCACTCACCACTCTACGCTCGCCTTCGTGGTGGATTCCTCGCCGCGATGAAGAAGAAGCTGCAGTCGTGCCGTGCTCAACCGCTTCGCCGCCGTCGTGCCTTCATAATGCTCGATCGCACACACACTCTCCCTCTCTCTCTCTCTCTCTCTCACATACACACACACACAAGGAGGTGAAGAAGAAGAAGATGGAGATGGAGATGGAGCAAGAGCACTCTTCTATTGCACAAATGAGAGAATGAGTGAATTTTAGGTTTAGTTGGATTTTATATGAGCTCACCCCATTCACACTTGGGCGCCCATGCTTAGCCAACTAATCCCTTGAATGTCCCAGTTAGAGTGCGCCTCTCATCGGCGATCACTCTTACCCTTTTCCTATTGGTCCGACAAGCCCGGTACCTGACTCTACCAAATACATAATACACGTCCGTCGTAGGTGATGGGGTGTCCGTGAGCCGTGAGGGTTAACAAAACATTAGTAGGAAATCCAGAATTTATGGGTACATCTAATCTTGACTTTGCAAAGTCTCTAAATTATAGTTCTCAGACCTTCTCAAATCTAGAATTTATGGATACATCTAATCTTGACTCTGCAAAGTAGAGATCAAATACAATCTCTAAATCACAGTTCTCAAACCTTCAAAAATCGCGCAACGTGGCAAGTTTGATTTTAATCCAGAAGACGAGGGGCTCTTAGGCTTCATCCAATCTTAAAAAGGCATGCCATCTAGGATGCATAGCACATCCATGAATTGTCTTTACAATGCAACATTGCAAAAAAAATATTCTGTTTTTAAATCAAGGGTTTGCAGTAGGCATGGAGTCTATAAGGGTAGAATGATGGCACATAAGTACAACCAGGTAAAGTACCCCAATCAAAGGAAAACTCATCAAAGACCAACATTTTGGAGCTTCCTTTCATAATAAAGAAGATGCGGTGCATGTGGTTGCTTCCAACGGAAAAATTTGTGCCATCCGATCCTTCCTTCACAACCTCTTTGAGAAGGTTTCTTGGCATCTCACACTGCAAGGGGTAAACGTGATAACACAAAATCATTCAAGAGTAAGTGCAGGGGTAATTGTCCCTCATCCTCATCAACGCCACCATCATTGGTTGCATCTGCGCAATGGCCACCACCTACTTCATTACCTTCTATGATGTCTGGTCCAAGCACTGCGAGAAGTTGAGTTTAGCGAGGGCAGGCAGGGGTAAGCCCACGCTGCATTTGATCAACGATAGCCGATGCTTGTGAGAACAAAAATTCTCTCCTGCTCTTCTTGTGTATTCCACCATCACTAGAGAAGAGGTAGAGTGAAAAAAAACACGTCACGCTTCAACATTCACTTCCACCGTCCACGTTTGCTCAACTTGGTCCATTGGGTGCCATAGGGCTGTTTTGCAGGCTCATGCCTCTCTGAGATGGGATCCATGGTGGAGAAGTGACCACACAAATCTCAAGGAGATTGCACTGTAAATAAAAGCCCATGAGATCAAGCGCTAGGGGAATTCGAACGTGAGACCTACACAATCGATGTAACCACTTAGATGCATGCATTTTGGTGTCCCTAATGCCCAAACAAAAACCTATAAAGTAAACCTCTACAAGCACAAGTAAACTAGGACACAAAATGTCCATTTTGACACGCCCTTTAAAATTGGACTATTGGGTTTACCTCGCATCTCACACGCTCACTTCGTTGGTGTAGATCTCATCATCGGGGTGTGCCCTTTTGTGCTAAGGGTTGTAGTATGTTTATTTTGAGAAAAAAATCCTAGATTGCAAACTTGAGTTCTTGCATGCATCAATGTGAACTTTTCTGATAATCATCCCAACCAAAGCACCCCTGTGTCCACTATGCAACAACTTTAATATACAAAAAAAAAGATATGACCTATCCTCCCCAATTCCAGCCTGCTCATATAGACGCGTGGTTGCCTCTTGAAAATTGTGCTTGGCTCCTGCCTCCGCTCCTTATATGGTGTGTCATTATGCTCTCGTCCCACCATGTGCATGCCTTGCCTACTATCTCCCAACTTGCACCTTCTCCATTCAACCATGACACTTTTAACTTAGCTACCCTTTCCTCTTTAACTCAAATGGGAATCCTCGTTGATTCTCCTAATAAGAGGTGGGTGTAAGATTGTACTCTAATACTTAACCAAATCAAATGTGGAAACGTATTTCCCTATCTAGACTTGGCCTCTAGTTGGCCATTATTGACCCAAAGATTGTCGTTAGCGGCGGGTCGTTGTGAAGGACGTCTGTAGCATAGTTATCTAGCACTAACATGATGTCCATATTTAGGGAAGCGACTCAGATGAGGCATGAAGACTCTTTGAGGGTGTCAACCTCAAGAAGTGAACCTAAGGAACAAAGCCATCTCTAGCACTAGCAAATCTATCACTCTCGAATCTGGCAAGCTACATATGTCCTATGTCACCCCTCTTGATCGTCACTCCATTTCGGCACTCAAACGAAGTCCAAAAACGATGAAACTTTAGGAGGAGGTCTAAGACACCTAAGGGCGTTATCCTACCAAGTCTAGCCGCAATCCAACAAGGTACTAAAATCGCGATCCATCATGATCAAGGTCATGAAAGCTGCAACAGAATAGTAGAAAATGGTCGCCCTATGGTCTAAGAACACACCCCTATGGTTTTCATGATCAAAGTCATGAAAACTGCAACAGAATAGTAAAAAATGATTGCCATATGGTCTAAGAACACACTCCTATGGTCGAAACATTAAAAAAAGACCATTAAAGCACTCAAAACAATTGATTTAGCTCACTAATGCTTAGTTACCAACCACAAAAAAATTGACAATGATTACACTTAATTTAAAGAGCAGTAGACAAGGAACACAATGCAAGTATCGAAATTGAATTTAGATTACCAGAGCTCAAGAAAAATGGATTGCGAGAGAGTAGCTGCTCTCAACTGTACGCTCCAACACTTCAAAAAACCTTGAAATGATAATTGTGTCCTTTCAGACTTACAAAAATTAAGCTTTATACCTAGGGATTCTCTTGGCCAATGACCGATCTACATGGCTCAGACTCAAATTCGGACTTTACAACTCAGATTTTACATAGGCTGGCTCATAGATCATTTGGCTAAAATTTAGAGACTCTCATATAATCATAAGGCTTTTCCGGAAAAATAATGATGAGCCATCAATTTTTTTTGGCACATTATGAAGGGGTTGACTAGGCGGACACCCGTGTGGTTATTCTGCTAACATTTTTCTGTTCGTAGTCATTGCATGCCCTTGTGCAAGCTTTGTCTTTCTCTGTGGAAACAACTGGTCTTCATGTTAATTTTCTTGAGTCTTTAGTAGTCGAAAGTTCTTTTCTAGTGTCTTTGTGAGGCGTCTGAACTTCTCTGCTCCAGCCTTTATCTCTGCTTGACCTCTCAAATCCTTGAATGAATTGTTCATTAGTGTGCTCCAATAGACAATGTGGTGGGCATCCTTTGTCATGGGGTTGAAGATGGTGGAATCCATCTAAAATAATCCCCTCATGAACGCCTCTTCAAATGTCTGTAGATATTGCAAGGGAAGAAACATGACTCGGACAAACAACCTCATGATGACATTATGGTTGGAAACTTTTGTTTCCATATTCCAGCATATGCCCTTTGTTCTCTCAAGAAATACCTACCCACGAATGCTCCACTGCCTCGATGTCCTTGAATGTTGTAATGCAAGTGATAATCATCTTTGCGATCTTTACCAGCATTTGACATGTGAGATCCAGAACATCGCGCATTTGTATTATCACCGCATGTAAGGTATGAACCATGTAGCTCTCTGTTGGTGGGAAATTGTTGGTCGGCTTTGATAAAACAAGGTAGGTCAATACTGATGGCCTTCCGCCTTGCCAACTATAGCAGTTATCCTAGGATCTCCTTCTATTGATGGGACAAAATGTTGGGTTGATCATTAGATGTTGCGGTGCATTGTGGTAGAAAGCCTCATCCTATGATCTCTTTTCAAACCATTTCTTTTTCCATAGGGGTTGATTCTCCAATTTGGTTAGCACTTGGTTGACTTCACAGGTACATCTATGTAGTCCCCCTTCATGTTTGGCTCAAGAGATGGCAATAGCTTTTTCTTCCACAGGATGGCCTCTTGCTTCATGACCGGTAAAGTAATCATCTCATGGCCAAAATTTGTTACTACTTTGTCCAGCTTGATCATTAACAGGGCTGCTGATTCCAATACCTTAAGCTCATACTACATGTACTCTTTGTGAGAGGGATCATGTACTTGTGAGATCCAGCGCTTGATCTCCTTTTTGGCATCCAATGTTGCCCTTATATCTACAAAATCATGTAGTCTTCCCTCAATAGATGTACTTGGCAGATCTACTAGGGGGTAGCTCTACACTTGTAATCATTGTTTTTGTTGCAGGTGTTTGTTGAACGAGCACAACTGCTTTTTCTTGGATGGCATTGACTGCTAGATTCTTCTAATGAAGCTCCAAAGCAGTCTTCTTAGCTTGTGCGACTCCGCCTTTGACTTTGCTAGCTGGTCTTTTAACTGCTGGATCTCTTGATCCTTTTGTGTTTGGATAGCTATGTGCCCCGCCGTCATGATCTATCTATCAAATTTGGCCTGGGCTAGCTCTGCTTTGACTGCCTTCAACTCTTCAAGTACTACAGCTAGAGCTTATAATGTGGAAGCTGGAGTTGTCGCATCTTGGATTGTGAGGAGCTTCGAGAGGATGTGCTTCACGATGTCGTAAGAATCTCTTAGCTTTGTGTTTTCGTTCTCTAGATACTCTTGCAAGCTTTGTTGTTCTAGCTATAGCTTACCGCATTATATTCTTGAGCCTCTTTATAGTGGTACGCAACATCTTTCTTTTCTCTTTCTAGCTCTTCTTTCAACTTGCTCTGACTCTCTTGTAGATCTTTAATTTGTTGCAGGAGCCTTTCATCTACTGATTTCATTACTTGAGCTTTTGCATTGGCATCTCACACATCCAAGTCTTTGATGAGCCGGTTACCATCTTCTATTATAGCTCTTCAGCGAGGTAATAGTGGTCCTCTTTTAGATGTGATTCGTTGTCGGGAGGTACCAGATTTCGGCTCTTTCGTTTCTGGTAGCTCCTTTTCTTTGTCTTGCTCTTTTTCTTTAGGTGGAGTCTGCTTCGTCTTTTTAGGTTTCTTTTTCTCTCGATTCTCTTGTTGCTTGTTAGAGTCCTTCTACTCCAGAGAAATCTATTGTTAGTCAGCCCCTTTCTTTAGAGAATCCTCTTCCTTTTTGTCTTCAGTAGCTAATCAATCTCGTTATCCACTTTTTCAGCTTGCTTGTTCTCATATTCTTCCACAAGACCCTGGTGCTCCATAGGGGTTTGGTCTTGATGTATGTCTTTCTTTTTGGACTCCCCTTTGGTCGCTACAGTAGGTTGCGGTGTGGTTGGCTTAAGAGAGAGGGGTGGTAATGTCTCCATGTGGATCTCTAGAGGGTCTACACCCATTTCCTCCCTTGGTGGTTCTTCAATATCTCCATATTTTCCCTTGGGGGAGTCCTCGAGAGATTCCACATCATCTATCTTTTGCTTCTTAGAATCCTCCTGTGCTCTCTGTCTAGCTTTCCTCTTCACTACATCGTGGATATGTTGCCGCATGGAGGCGACAAGCTCCACGCATTTGCCATTGTCCTCCTCTTATACTGCTTGATCTTCTCAAGTCATTCAACTTTTCGTGGTTTGAGGGGCTTGTCCAAAGCTTCCTCATCCTCGTCATCTGCATCAACACCCTCTGCATCTACCTTCTTTTCTTCTGCAATCTTTTTGCATCTTTTTTTATCTTAACCACTAGGCTTCTTCCATTGGCCTTTGTGTCTAGGTTATAGGGATCTATTCTTTGGGGTGCGCTTGACTTGCATTAGAGGAATATTAATATGTTCCTCTTCATCCTCTTCTTCATCTGTAGTAGTTTGGAACTCGGATGGCATGCAATGGAATTGGCCTAATAACTTGAGAGTAGTGGAAATTAGAGAGAGTACTTTTGAGAATTTACTTTGTGAGCATAGCGGGTGAACATAATTGAAGATAGCAACATAAACATAGCATTTAGTTAACTTGGCATGAACAATAATTTTGCAAGAGAGAATTTAGAGAATATGACAGCAGTTGAGGATCGGATTTATGTGGATCCGGTCCCCCCTCCAATAGATATTTGTATTATGATTTCTCCCATCAAGAGAGACTTGTTACAATACAATCTTTGTGTTCCTTGTGACCTAGGTGATGCAATGAAGATGGAAAGCTTCATGCATCACAAGCCTAACATAAACTTTGTGGAAAGTATTGACTATCCCAAGCCTCAGTCCCAAGACCTCAAACACCTTTGAAGGTGGAGAGAGCTAGCAGGGAATAAGGGTAGGGAAGAGGAAGAAGAAACATTTCATAGGAGAAAGAACTAGTTCTTCACTTATCATCACTCTTCTTGCTAGCATACCTAATAGCATTGTAATGAAGATGGAGAAGATGGCAAGCTTAAGCATTGAAGCATAGCTCTTGGTTGGATTTGCATTCCATAGCCAAGAGTGTTGGTGTAGGCTCTCAACCTCTACTTGCTTGGAGAAGGAGATGGAGGTCTTGCACTTTGCACTTCACACAATATGAGTGTGTGTGGGAGAGTATACCCCTTAAGCAGGCCCCCTACTTGCTTTGGTCGACCCCCCCTTGTAGCTCATGCTTGAAGCTCATTGGACCCTTCCAGGCCTAGCCAATAACAAGCAAGAGTCATACCAAGCAACAAGGGTAGCCTCGGGACAAGTGTCCCCCTTTCCCCTTTGAGAGAGAGGGCTTGATAAATGCTAAAATAATTAATTAATTCCACTAAATTATCATTGGACCCCTTGGAAGGCCAACCAATAGGCTTTAGGCACACCATGAGGGTAACCTAGCTAGGGGATTGACATGTGTCCTACTTACCTCTTGGGAAAGGGGTGCCCTTTGGGAGAGAGAGTGATCAAGCAACCACCCCCCCTTCTTGCATGGCTCGCCTCCTCCTTGTAGGGATCTAGTTTGACTTTTGTGCCACCTCAAGCCCCTCAACCTTCGGCCTAGTTTACACCACAAGCTTGGCCCTTAAGCCCCTCAAGCCTTGGCTGGGTTCTCACCTCAAGTACAGACCTAGTATCTCAAGCATGACAAGCACCTCAAGCATTTCAATCATCAAGCACCTCAAGCATCTCAAGCACCTTAGTCATCAGGCATGACAAGCACCTCAAGATTGGGCCGGGTTCCCACCTCAAGCATAGCCATAGCTTACCTAAGGTCAAAGGACTTTTAACACTAACTATTGGAGGTCTTCAATGAAGCTAACCCTAAGGTCTTTATGCTCCATTGGTTAGCCTTGCTCTTTGATAGACCATATCTCATTTGGGCCCCTTTACCATTGACCCTGTGTTGAGATAGATCTATAAGCACATGTCTATATCCTAACCCTTATTCCCGTTTATTATCCCACATTACATGATCAGTTTAATATGAGAAAATCATTTGGTTTGGTTAGATATTAGATTTTATGACATGGCGTATCTGTATGTTAGGACTTTACTTCTCCGCTCAATTGTAGGTCCAATTTTGTCGCTTCACTGTCGATCACTTGGTCTTTGATCCCTAGGCTCTTATTCTTCTGTTGCGAGGTGTGGATGATGAACCTCCTACGACTTGGACTGTGTGTTTGGCTTTGTGTAAAAGATCTAACTGCGACTCCGCCGATGGTAGTTGGTTGATCATCCCTAGGGCTTGCTATGATATTCTTGTTAGCACATGCCCTACATTCATGTAGGTCTTGTTCCTCTCGCTGCTCTTGAGATTTGCTTTGATAAGATTTTTCAGTAAGTATTCCCCAAGTCACAGCGGACTAGCCTTTGCTTAGCAAGCCCCATTGCCATGACAACTGCAATGTGCAGGTTGGACTCAATGTACCTTGGTGGCTTTTATACTTTCACGTGCTAATAAATGAGCCACAATGGCAGCTTCGTCTCTAAGTAGACAAGATCCTTATAAGTAAACTTGTGTCCCTGCTGCTTGACGAAGGCCTTATCGTTATTTATTGCTTATGTCTTCAACGGTAGGTTGTGATTGCCTAGAGGTAGATGGAAGGCTTGGTTGATTAGGTCGGTGGTGATTCTAAACTTTAGTGTCTATCCATCTTTATTTGTCAGGGTTGCCTCACCGTTGTATTGTATGGAACTAATGAGCACATGAGCCCTCTGGAAATCTGTGCCCCATGGAGGTAACCTTAAAAAATATCTATCTAAAGGTGCCTTGATCCCTCGAGGACTTCTCGTTGTTGATGCAAGGTCCATAGCTCTTTTCGAAATATTATTGTCTTGACCTTTGAACCATCAAACGCTTGGAAATTTCCAATAAAGATGTTGTCCGATATTTGGCAAGCTCTTCTTCTGAGATATGAACTTTCTTGCTGGAGGAGATCTCTACCACTTGATAGGGGGCAGCCGCCCACTGCTTTTTGGGTCTTCTGCGAGGCATTTTGGCATTAAAAAATCATCCAATTAGCTCCTAAATTTGGCCAAAAAATTGTCAAGAAAGTTAAAAAAACGCAAAGTTGACCATAAAATGAAAAATGAGCATAACTTGATCAAAATAAGTCCAAACTTGACCAGACTTCACCAATGCCTTTAGGACAACTACAGGCACTAGGTCACGTGGTTACAGGTCAGATTTGCCTCTGGGAGACATGGATTGCGATCCATGTTGGAGCACATCTTGGAATTCTGGTGGTACTATCTGATAAAGCGTGCTTTGGGGATGCCATGGTTCAATTCTTTTTGAATTTGGATCACTAGTTGGAAATTTATGCCACTTTTTTGAAAAGTTTTCTCAAACTTGGAGAAATTTGGCATTTTGGCTAGGGTTTTGAAGTTCAAATGACTTGCAACTTTAGGGTTAGGTTTTTCTTGGCATTTGAGACGATGGTATGACTTTGGCTTGGAAATCTCAAAAGGGGACATGGACCGTGATCCATGTTTGACATCCCTTTTGGGTGAAACTTGGGGTAGTGTTCCTATAACCTATCCTAACAAGCTAGTGAAAATATTTTCAAATTTGGACAAGTTTTTCTCAACTTTTTCCAATTTCCTAAGTTATGGCCCAATTTGGTCCGACTTTGCTATATTTGGATTTGGTTGGCATCTTTGATCTTTGATGGTGATCAATCTGCTTGACATTTTGACTATATAATGGTTTGAAGTTGAAGAAGTACCCCAATCCCAGCTGTCTGTTGAATTTCATCCTCCCAATTGGAGTTTGTTTGGGCCCTCTAGGCCCTCTGGCAAGTTTGGCTCTTTTTCGAGGAATTTTTGCTTCCATTGATAAACTTTAAACTTACTAACTCTTTTTGGCATCAAAACTTTGTCCAAGACCACAGTTTTTCCCATAGAAACTCAGAAACTGCTAAACTTAACAAATGAAGCACTTGACATGTCCAAACACAAAAAAATTGCCACATTCATATTTATTGACTTGTGTAAACAATTGGCATCCACTTTTTGGCAAATCTGCTTCAGGGGGACATGGATCGCGATCCATGTTTGGAACCCAATTTTGACCAAACTTTGTGATAGCATCTGGACATGATCCTTAAGCCATTTTTTCCTAGATTTGGGTCAAATTTTACAACTATGGGTGAAAATGACCATTTGGAGACTGAAATTCTAATATTCCTTGGTTTTTGGTGATTTCAAGGTCCATTTCACCCCAAATTTGTAGGGCACATTCCCCAAGGCATGGCCAAGCTATTGGGACAAAAATTGCTCTGTTCTAACATGTTGGGGCACGGCACGATCCATGTCCATCAACATTTTAAACATGTGATTATACCAGTGTATAAGCGCTTTCAAGGACAATCTTTGGCACAACTTATTTTTGCAAACTGAGGTTGGGTGACATGGATCACGATCCATGTTCCACCCCCTTTGGCAAAACTGTTTTTGCATGGCATAATTCTGCCCAGTGAATGGAGCTTTCCTATGAACTTATAAGTAAATTTGGACTTGATTTGCCTTCCCAAAAGTCCTCTGATAGTTTAGAGATTTCTGGGACTTGATTTGATTGATTCAATTTTTGTGATTGTTTTTGTGCACATTTGACCATACATAACTGTTCTTGCACTGATAAGGAGCATACTTGTGAAATCTACTGTGGTATAAGTGTCCAGGGTGACTGTAGCAGGTAAAAGTCCATCAGGGAGCTCTAGGTCAACAAGCTCTCTCTCTTTCTGTGTGTGTGTGTATGTATGTGTGTGTGTGTGTATGTGTGTGTGTGTGTGTGTGTGTGTGTGTGTGTGTGTGTGTGTGTGTGTGTGTGTGTGTGTGTGTGTGTGTGTGTGGCTGACTGCAAATGAAGTCTAATTTGCTCATTGTTGCCTATATGTGCCCGACTTACCCTAAGTGCAATGCATACTTACTTTACTTGCCCACATTTTTTGTGTCATACCACCTGCGGCCCAGACGTCTCGTCATTCGGACACCTGGTCGTTAATTGCCCTTCATTTTACAATTTTGGTCCATTGTAAGTTGACCCAAAATGTGACGTATGTCAAATCCTTTCACATTTGACATGCTCAAAGCTCTTGCTTAGTAGATTCGGTGTTTGCTTTCAGAACTTGAATCCAAATTTCCTGGCTCTGTTTATTATTATTTTATCATTATTATGTTAAAAAGAAAGAAAATTACTAAAAAATATTATTAATTGGCCAAAATTATTCCTCACACACATGTGCATACTTTCACACACATGTACATACTCTCACTCTAGGAATCTCGCCCATTTGTCAATATGGCTCACTATTATGCCTGATAAGAGAAAAATCTTGCTAAAAAGTCATTTAAAAGGTAAAAATTAAACAAAAAACACACACTTTATACATTGTACACATAATCTCTCATCATCTTGTAGCTTAAGATGTTGCAATATGCGGCTCCAATTTTTGTTACTTTGTTACTCTCCCCTTCCCATTCTGAGTTATCCCGGACGGAGGTTTGTGCAATGTGCATGGGCGCGAACAATGTGTCTAAGCAAGGCCGTGGAATGTGGCCTTATTATGCTTATGGAAGAGATGCATTGGGTAATATTATGATGTGCAAGATGTGGAGACTGAACAAATTGTTCAATGGTTTATGTTGATGAGGTTTCATCTAAACTGCATTTTCAAACAAAAATCTTTGAAGATGAATCGCCCATTCTTTGATGGTTGGTTTAGTGAGTATGATTGACCAGTTGATGATTTGACTTGACTTGGTTTTGGGTACCCACTTGAAGATTGGTTGTTGAGATTGTGGAGATGGTTGGCGGTTTGATTGTTTTGGTCTCCATTGCCATGATGATTCTTTGGTTGTTGTTGTCTTCTTCAACGCGAACTTGGGAATCCACTTGTACTTTGGTGAACTTGTTGAAGCTTTGGTTTCCTTTTTGGATCCCGTCCTTGGTTGAGGCTTTGTTAAAGGGTTTCTGGTGGCTTAGAAGCTTGGTTTTGCTAAGTTGGAAGATAGATTGAAAAGAGTGTCTTTGGGTAGCCATATCTGCTGTGTGGTCTTCTTAACCCAAACTTGCTTAACCTTTCTCCCATGGATGTCTGTAGTCCGTTGCAATCGGATGATTGGCTTTGTCTCCTTTGGTTTCGATTCTCCTGACTGACACTATACATTCCAAATGTGATATGTTTGTGCCCAGAGTGTAACATACGATGTACCCTTGAGGTTATACCTTAAAGTTTGTAGGGAGGGGTTGTAGCAAGACGTAATCGCAACCCACACAAAATTATCAAATCCGTGGGTCCGACAACCCGGCTAGGGCATGGAAGCACGAGCATCAGATGAATGGAATAGAGGATTCAAGAGATCAACTCTCCAATGTGAGTATAGATTAGCCATTGTAAGACTAACACTAAACCTACTCTAATCACTAACCAATTAATCTCCTACACACATCAAGCCCACCGAAGTCCGACTTGCCATAGACTAGAAACCCCAAGCACACTAATGATAAGCACACACTAATTACCACATGTCAATTAAGGCACTTCATCAATAGCTTACAGACACGAGGTGAATGGTGCTAGAGCTTCATAAAACCTATCTACACACACAAGCAAAGAATAGGGCACACACACAAATTATAAGATTAAGACCCAACTTAATCAACCTAATTTGTGATGCTAAATATCACAAATCAATTGCTTGCGAAGAGATAAGAGTGGCTACTAGCAAGAAGTACATACATCTCTCAAATCTAGAATAATGAAAGTGTAATACTATTTCATGACAAGATGAAATGTAGAGAAGAAGAGACTAATGAGAAAATAAGAATTAAATCAATCAAGAAGAGCTTACTCTAATTACAATGGTTAGCACTAGCCTCTCAAGCATAGACATTACGCTCAAGAGTCAAGGCTAGGCCATAGAGTGAACACTCTAGAGAGAGGGAGCTCTCAAAAGTGGATCCTCAAGAGTGGATACTCAAGAATGAAGCCTCCTTAACTACAGGTTTCCTTTTAAGGGCTTTCATCACAATCCCTTCTACTATGGGTTTAAGCTTGAGCCCTCAAACTACCAAAGACAACTTTGGAACTCCAAGTGAGCCCAAGACTTATACAAAGTGAGTGGAAATATTATGCACAACCATAGATCTCTCTCGCTTGATGCATATTCAGTGTAGCCTGTGTTAGCCGCTACTAACATTCCCCCCTTCTTAATTTGGCGCACGTTCTTGTGGGCCGGTGAAGCAAGACACGGTGACATGGTGGAAAGCAAGTCCATGGAAGAAATGTTGAGCTGTAAAACATAAGAACAAGTAATGAGCATCAAAGGCCAACAAGGATACAAAACATGAAGTACAATGAATAACATGCAAAGTGAAATTTTTTGCTTCTAAAAGATGGGTGAATCATAGTAAAAAACTAGACAACATAAAGCAAAAAAGATACCTATACTATTGTGAAGATTAAACCACTTGAAATTACAGTTTTTTGCATGAAACACAAGCAATCAATTATGACCCTAGGTTAATGCAAGTTCATAAACTTGCTAGCCTAAAAACTATGTGAACAGTCTTAATAAATCATTCAAGCCTATCATGTCTATGGGCTATAACAAAGCTCCTAATCTATTAGTACATTGTCAAAGATTTTTGAAGCACAATCACAAGGCTACCACCCCAAGGCAAGTCTAGGTGCGACTCTCGGCTCCTTGAACCCTCAAGAAGGTGTTCCAAAAGCCTACTAGCCTACCAAAGCGACGGCTAACCCCTATCAACCCAGGGCATCGGTTTAGGGCCTTGACCAAGCCGCGAGCCGAGGTTGATTCCCCTCGCCTGCCAAGTGCCAATAAGGTGCTAGGCCTCACATAGACACAATATAACATATAGATTTTGACTTTCATGTGTCTAGTAGCATTTTTGGTACTTTTTCTTGACACTTTTTTGCTTCATTGATTCATTTTTAGCACATTTTTATTGCTTCCAACATAAGATGTTTATGGCAATTGGACTAAAGGACTAAAGCCTAATCATAGCCCTAGGTCATGTTAAAAAATGAATAGAGTATTAAGAATATTACTAAGAGTTTAGGACTAATGAGAAATGAACCTAAATTAACCTAAGGTCAGGACCAATTACCTATGATTAGCACACATAAAACCTAATTTTTTGATGAGTTAATTTTCACAAAGCAAAGTGTTGAAACTTTAAAATGCCTAGCTTTTGAACATGAAAAAACCATAGCTTAGAAGCAAAATTTCACTTAAGCCAAGCAAGAGAATGAAGAGATGAACAAAAGAGCAGAAACATGGAAGGATTACACCTATTCATGCTCTTTTCAGCATCCTTGAGCAAGCATCCCCTTTGTAGAGAAGTCTCTTGACCTTTTTATTTGCAAAAGAAGCTAATTTGAAGCTAAGTGTAAACACAAGCTCCAAAATCCAATTATTGAAAAGCCGCACAAAAAAACATTAATGAATACCTAAAGCTAGGGTCTTGCATACCCGAATTTACCAAAGGGAAAAAACCCAAGGAAAACATGTTGAGATGTCGAGCTCTACACCTTGAGCTGGCATCCACTACGGGTCTTGGCCGCTTACGGCATTTACTCACTGGCGCGTTAGGTGACCGACACGGAGGATCTCTGCCAGTGATTCTACAGCTGGACTACACTTATAGTGCCAGCCTAGTACGCTTCTAGCGAGTTCACACTTAGTGACCGCATGTACATATGTGCTACTTTTCAGCTTTAGCACTTAGTCATTTTGTACTCTCTTTTCTGTGAAGAAGAAGAAGAAGCTTTCCATCTCTGTGTGCTTTGTGCTTGTCTTGTGTAGCTCTCTTGCATCCTCATTCTTTACATGGTATCAGAGCCTGGTGCGGGCAAGAGAGGCTAAGAGAGCAAGAGCATCACAATCCCTTCGTTCGCAATCCATGACCAGATGCCGAAGGCGCCTCGCGCAGCGAAAAAATTTTAGGGGTTTTTCACACAAGTTTCTGAACAGGTCTCCAAAGTGCAGTATACAGAGATTTACTGTACAAGTACAGTGGTTGTGAAACGCTTGATTGTGGACACTCGTTGAGTGTAGAAAGCGTTACAGGAACCACGATAGCAGGCTCAACAGATTTGCAGGTTTTTGCAGATTGCAGCTATTTTGTCTTAGTGCTTCAAGATGTCTGACGGTTTCAGTCAGATTGTTACTGAGAAGCTTGAGAAAAATAACTACCCTGCATGGAAGTTCAGAATAACAAATTTCCTAAAAGGAAAAGGTTATTGGGACTATGTAGAAGGAGACAATGAAAAGGAACCAGAGATTCCCGAGGCAAATGCTACAGCAGAACAAAGGAAAGCTTTGAGGGACTGGCAACAAGGCCAGAGCAAAGTGATGTATTGGCTGTCTATGAGCATCACAGATGGCATGATGGGCTATCTATAGGATGCTGAAACCCCCGCCATTGCATGGAGAAACTTAGGCAGAGTGTTCGAGGTGAACACCAAGGCCAGGAAGCTTCAACTAAAGTCGGAGCTAAATCAGGTTAAGAGGAACAACCTCTCCATCAATGATTATGCTTTGAAGATCAAGAGTATCATTGAGGCTCTTGGATCTATTAAAGTCTCAGTGGAAGACGATGACATTGTCCGTGCATGCTTGGATGGTCTAGGAGATGAGTATGTACATTTTAGGTCTTCCATGAATACAAGAGACGACATCCCCGTGTTCCAAGATTTGATTTCTATGCTTATTCTTGAGGAGAAGAACCTTGACACATCTTCTTCTCATGGCAGAAATAATTCTGAACAGGCCTTCTATTCTAACTCCAACAGAGGTAGAGGTAGAGGTCGTGGTCGAGGCCCAAGGGGTTGCAGGGGCCAATTTCTGGAAGGTCAATCAAATCAAAACAATACAGGTGGCAGGGGAAACCAGTCTCAAGGCAGGGGGAGTCAAAGAGGTCGTGGTGCAGGATCAAGCAGGCAGCAACATACTCCAGATAGTAGAGAATGTTGGACTTGTGGTGAAAGAGGTCACATGTCACGTGACTGTCCAAAGGGAAAAGCAAGTAGAAAGAGAGAACAGGGCAACTATGCATCTACTAGCAGAGATGCAGATGACAGCAAAAACGAGCGCATGTTTGTTATGCAGCATGTAATGAATACAATGACTGCAGAGAATTCCACCCAAGATGATGTTTGGTATGTGGATTCAGGTGCCTCTAATCACATGACGTCTCGTGGAGAGTGGTTTAGAGATATGCGCAAACCAGATGTGTCAGGCTATGTGCAGACAGGAGATGACACAGCTCACCCCATTGCTCATGTAGGGGACATACCTCTAAATACGAAGAGTGGGAAATCAAAGTACTTAGCAGATGTACTTCATGTCCCAAACATTACAAAGAATCTTGTTTCTGTTGGACAAATGGTTGAGCAGGGTTTGCAGGTTCGCTTCAATCCAAATGACTGTTATGTAGAAGATTTCCAGAATGGCTGTAAGCTGATCACAGAGGGCAAATGTGTGGGCAGAATATTTACGTTGAATGTAGACATGCCTGAGGTAAAAGCTGCATTATTTGCACAGGGCACAGGTGTTGTGGCTGATGTTGACATTTGGCACAAACGCATTGGCCATGTCAATGAGCAGAGATTGCGCAGCATGCAATCAAAACAGATTGTAAAAGGTTTGCCCAAATTCAAGGTGGATGGTATGCATAAAGTGTGTGCAGCATGCCAGTTTGGAAAACAGTCAAAGGGGTCATTTCCACATGAGTGCAATGTATGTAAAAAGCCACTTGAGGTGGTGCACACAGATGTTTGGGGTCCAACCGATACTGCAAGTATACATGGTTGCAGGTATTATGTCTCTTTCATTGATGACCATACAAGGAAAGTATGGGTCTACTTCATGCGTAACAAAAGTGAAGTGTTTGGTCACTTTCAAGACTTCAAAGTCATGATTGAGAAGGAGACAGATATGCAAATCAAGACATTGAGGTCAGATGGAGGGGGAGAGTACTTCTCCAATGATTTTTCAGATTTTCTGCGAATGCATGGTATACACAGGCAGTTTACATGCAGATATACTCCACAGCAGAATGGGGTCGCAGAAAGGAAAAACAGGCACATTGCAGAGGTTGCACGTGCATTGATGAATGAGAAGAACATGCCTCATCATTTCTGGGCTGAAATCGTAAATACAGCTGTGTACATTATGAACAGGACACCTACAGCTGCGGTGCATGATGTAACACCTGGGGAAAAGTTTACAGGTACAAAGCCTGATTTGGCACACTTGAAAGTGTTTGGCTGCATAGCTTACGTGCATGTACCAGATGAGTTGCGTAGGAAATTGGATCCTAAAGCAGAGAAATGTATTCTTGTGGGATATTCCCTTGAACAAAAGGGGTACAGGTGCTACAATCCTACTACACGAGAATTACGAGTGAGCAGAGATGTAGTCTTTGATGAGATGAGTAGCTGGTACAGTAATGCACATGGCACTATTGGGGCTGATGTAAAAGATGATGTGGTTGTACAAAATGTGAGGCCACAGTCACAGGTTTTGAGTGGACCACAAGAGTCCTCTTCTCGTGGCTCTGTTGAGAAACCATGGAATGGTAGACTACGTACGCAGGTTACTCCACCAACAGGTACAGGGAATGTATCACGAAAAGGAAAGGAAAAGGTTGATGAACCTCCCTTTATGGTTGATGCATCATCAGGTTTTTCACATATAGACATGGATTCAGATGGTTTTGAACAAAGTCTTGATGAGGAATTTGGAATTCCGGCTGTCAGGACACCTGGTGTAAGGAAAGTACAAGAAGATGCTAGAGGGCAAAGGAGTGACCCAGGACCGCGCAGATCTAATAGAGTCAGAAATCCAGTTCAGAAATTGACTTATGATGGGTATCTAGCGCATCACCAAGCCTACATGGCTAAGGTGATACAGGATGTGGAGCCCACATGTTTTGAGGATGCAGTTGGAAATGTGCATTGGGATGATGCAATGAATGAAGAGATGGCTGCATTGGAAGCAAACAACACATGGGAGTTGGTGCCATTGCCAAGTGGCAAGAAAGCTATTGGCTGTAAATGGGTGTATAAAACCAAGCATAAGGCTGATGGTAACATTGAGCGTCACAAGGCAAAGCTGGTCGCAAAGAGTTATGCACAGACGTATGGCATAGACTATGAGGAGACCTTTGCTCCAGTGGCAAAGATGACGACTGTGAGAGCTGTCATAGCAGTGGCTGCATCTAGAGGATGGATTATGCATCAAATGGATGTAAAGAATGCCTTCTTGAATGGTGAGTTGCAAGAGGAAGTGTATATGGATCAGCCACCTGGTTATGTCGATCCAGGTTACCCAGATTATGTATGCAAACTTCTCAAAGCTTTGTATGGTTTGAAGCAGGGCTCTAGAGCATGGTATGACAGGATTGCCAAGTATCTTGTCAGTATTGGTTTTAGGAGAGCTCATGCTGATCATTCACTCTATGTACGTGAGAGTGATGTGGAGATTGTGGTCATTACCATATATGTAGATGACCTTATTATTGTTGGTGACAATGCTATGGAGATTGACCATGTGAAGGGTCTTCTCAAACAGGAGTTTGAAATGAAAGATTTAGGCGAGTTGCGCTACTTTCTTGGCATTGAGGTGATCAGGACTCCAGAGGGTGTATGGCTATCACAGAGACAGTATGCTTTGGACATGTTGTCAAAGTATGGTATGGCTGATTGTAAGCCAATTTCTATTCCCTTGGATGTGAATGCAAAGCTGAGTGCAGAGAAGGGTGATGTTGTTGAGGATGTCAACATGTACAGGAAGATTGTGGGTAGTCTAATCTACTTGACTATCACAAGGCCAGACTTGAGCTACACAGTAGGCTTGGAGAGTCAGTTCATGCAGCTTCCGAGGAAGCCACATTTGGATGGAGTACGACGCACACTTAGGTATGTGCAAGGGACTCTTGACTACGCATTGTTCTATGCAGCTGATGCACCATTAGCATTGTATGGGTATACAGATGCAGATTGGGCAGGTAGCATTGTTGATAGGAGATCTACAAGTGGCTTCATGTTCTCTTTTGGGAGTGCTGCTGTTACTTGGAGCAGCAAAAAGCAGCCTACGGTTGCTTTATCGAGCACAGAGGCCGAGTACAGAGGTGCAGCAGTTGCGGCGTGCGAGGTAGCTTGGCTACGCACATTACTTGAGGACTTGGGAGTGCAGGTGGACCAGCAGATTTTCATCCATTGTGACAACCTCAGCAGCATGCAGTTGGCTAGGAACCCAGTGTTCCATGCTAGGACCAAACACATAGAGGTCCATTACCACTCCGTTCGAGAGCGAGTGTTGGCGGGCGACATCGACTTGGTCTACGTCAGCACAGAGGAGCAGATAGCGGATATCTTTACCAAGGCCCTCGGAGCTGAGAAGCTTCGACGTTTCCGGACTATGCTTGGACTCTGCGACATGCAGAGCTCGAGGGGGAGTGTTGAGATGTCGAGCTCTACACCTTGAGCTGGCATCCACTACGGGTCTTGGCCGCTTACGGCATTTACTCACTGGCGCGTTAGGTGACCGACACGGAGGATCTCTGCCAGTGATTCTACAGCTGGACTACACTTATAGTGCCAGCCTAGTACGCTTCTAGCGAGTTCACACTTAGTGACCGCATGTACATATGTGCTACTTTTCAGCTTTACCACTTAGTCATTTTGTACTCTCTTTTCTGTGAAGAAGAAGAAGAAGCTTTCCATCTCTGTGTGCTTTGTGCTTGTCTTGTGTAGCTCTCTTGCATCCTCATTCTTTACAAAACAGTGCCTTTGGTTATGCACATGGTGCTCTTTGATAGCAAATTTATGCATACATATCAACAATGAAAGAGATAAAATGCTTCTACATAAGAAAATTTTACAATTTTACCATCTCTCATGGACGATTCAAAGTAGATTAATTTCTAGCTCACTTGAAGTACGGAATTTAAAACAAGCCAAGAGCTGAAAATAATGCAACTTTGAATGAAATGAAGTGGCTCTCAATAGCTAATTTTACAATTTAAAGCTTTTAAAAAAGTTGGCTAACAACTAGCTCACATGAAATTTTTAATTTAAGAGCAATCTATGAGCTAGAGATGACTGCAACTCTTAAAGGAATGAAAGTGAATGGCTCTCAATAGCCAAATTATGTACTTGAAAGCTCAGAAAAGTTGGGTAAATACTAGCTCAAAATGAAAAAATTAACTTTTGACAAGGCTATGAGCTAGCATATACACAACTTTTAATCCAATCAATTGGAATGGCTCTAATTATCCAAATTTTGCAATATTGCAATGATGACCCCTTCTTGGATCATTTGAAATCACACTCCTGCCACACCCTTCAAAATGAGTCTCAATTGTTAGTGCTTTTTAGCATTTGAACATCCAATACAAGCATTAAAAATGCATGCTCAATCACGAGGCCAATATTTTTAATGCTATCTTATGGTCATCCAAACTAGCCCGATGGTTAGCATTTGTTAGTGCTTTTTAGCATTTGAACATCCAATACAAGCATTAAAAATGCATGCTCAATCACGAGGCCAATATTTTTAATGCTATCTTATGGTCATCCAAACTAGCCCGATGGTTAGTGCTATGCAAGAATTTTTCTTTGGAATTAAGCACTAAAAATTTATCAAGCAATGCACACTCGAGACCAAGTATTAATGCATCATTTGGTCAAAAGTGAAGCTTACATGCATGTAAAAATGAACTTGTCTTTTAGTGTAAAAAGCTCTTGATCAAACCAAACACCACATCATGCTCAATCATAATTCACTAGTCCCTTGAGCAATTTCAATGGTTAGTGTTATGTAGTGTTTTTTGCATTCAAATCAGACACTAACACGCAACAAGCTAATTAAGTCCAAGCACAAAGTTTCGATCAAACATGAACGTATCATTAGTGTAACTTTCGAATGATTTCATAGTGCATGCCAAAAAGCATTTGTCTTTTAGTGCAACAATAATGCCAATGAAACCAATCACTAAACCATTCACAAGCCAAAAATTTTGTGCAATGGAAGTTCATGTATGTATGGAAATGATTACAAAATCATAGCACACATTTGACGCCTACCTACTTGCTCTTACGTAGCAAATATGACATACATATCAGAGAAACGAGTTTAAAAAGCTCCCTCGAGTGCGCCCAATTAGTGATGTTTTTTGCTATTTCAAGCGTTTGTCACAAGATCCAAAAATTATTTTCTCTCCCTTGTCGACTCTCGAGGTTTGTTTCCCCACTTAAACTGCTGCATATATTTTTATTTTATTTTTTTGGTTTTCTTTTTTTTTAAAAATTTACTCAGTCCCAACGGGCTCGTGGCGAAGACAGGGTGGGAACCTAGTCTTCTTTGTTAAGCCAATTATATTTATTTGATCTGACGGTAGCTTAAAGTGAGCTGAGGGAGAGAAAAGAGGATAAGGCACATGGGATACATTTCAAGGGCCGCCAAGTCTGCAAGCCATTGAGAAGAGTCGGAGTCGGAGTGGGACCAGGAGTCAGAGTCGGAGTTAGGAAAAAACGGGGATTCGGTGTATTGATCGGCTGAAGTCACAGAACCTTGGTTTGATTTGGACTCTGATGAGTGTGAAGCCATGATGAGGTCAAGCACGTCAAGCACCAGGATGCAAATAATTAAAGCCGGCAATTTGGTAGTGCCATTGACTCTGTGTGTGAAATTTGTAGCATAAGTGGCACTTGTTGAGAATGCTCGGTAAAGGCGCATGTGAGGAATTAGGATCTACGCAACAGAAGCGGGCTTTCAAAGTTCAATTAGATCCGGCTATTATGCAAAAAACCAAGCAAGTGGGCAGTCCGTGTGTCTAGCTGAGAGCGACGGTCATGAGTGGGTGGGGTTGCTCTGTTTCAGCAATGCGCGTTGGCAAAATTAACATGAGTTGTGGACTGTAGAAAATACAAAGATTGTGTGTGTTTGTGATGACGACAGCTGGTGCGTATAAAGACTCACGAGGGCCTGCGTCGTGTGTATGAGAGTTTGGTTGGTGAGCGGCACCAGGCAGCAGTCGAGCAGTAATTGAGACCTCAGGCACTACAAGATCATGTTTGCGTGTGTGTGTTGATGCGCGCCATTCCAGGTAGCCCTTGTGTGTGTGTGTGTGTGTGTGTGTGTGTGTGTGTGTGTGTTTTGCTCAGTCAACGGGGTGGGCCAACGACTACATGTGAGTGAGTGAGTGTGTGTGTGTGTGTGTCTGTGTGAGGATGCGCCATATTCGCCAGCACTTGTAGAGCATCATGGGTGGTGTGTGAGAGGCGTTAGGGAGCTACGAGCAAGTGCATTCATGGTAGCAGGACGGGTTCTCTAGCCTCCAGGGCCCAGGCTCCAACGAAAAGGCCGACAAATTTTTTTTATTTTGTATTTTTATTTTTTGTTGAAAAATTTCCTCTAGAGGACATTCCCATGCACAATAACGATGGAAAGTATGAGAGATATTGGCGAGAGGTACGGCAAAGCTCGGTGTGTGTACGTGCGGTTGTGTGTGTGTGTAGTGCTCATATGCAAGAGAAAAAAGTAGTGTATGTGCTCATGTGTTCATACGACCCCATTTGAGCACATTGTCCTCAAAAAATCAAATCATCACTCAAAGTAACCACAATTTGAAATTTTTCTTCCTTGCACATTATTGAGCAATTGCATATAGTTCATTTTAAAGTTCGTGATTGCACTCATGACTCACATCCTTAAAAGTATGCAGGGTATTACTCAATTTATCGCTATTCTTCTTCAATACTGTTGGGGTATACAGCCCAATGTGGTCGCCCAGGTAAGTGGGCGGGCCGCCAAGTATGTACACACATTCTTTTGTTAAAACCTAATAAGAGCTCACTATGCTCTATACATTACAGTAGAGCGAGTTCACCATATCGTCGTGCTCTTCTTCTCACACTCTCTCTCGCGTCGCACTTTCGCTCGTACTCCTTCAAATATGTACTCAAAATTGGTGCTCATTTTCAACTTTATAATGTCATCTTGACGATGCTTGTTTGTGCATGCACAAAACACATGATCCAAAAGATTGACACACAACATCGATAATACAAATGAAACATTTCCTATGTATTTCCATATTCAATTGACATTAGCAGGAATCACAATGGAAACACACAATAGTTCTTTCATTTCAACTTAATGAAGCACTTGTTTCTCAATTTCGATTTAATGCATGGTGCACAAACAACTTAATTAGAACCTACATATGTCCAATCAACCTCTCCCATCAAATCATAATGTAAGTTCCAATGACATTAAAGGTGGTTGTGGCTCAAGCATTACTTACACACATTACATAGTATGCCGATTCTCTCCTTTGCATAACCAAATTTTCAATCATTGCAACTTATGAGTTTCTAATTAGGCTTGTCATCACATGGCTACACACTTTTGATTTTTATGGTATTCACCAATTACCATACCCCATTGGCATACATAGCAATAGTAATTCATAAAATCATTTTCAATTGCGTCAATTGAATCATCTAAAATCAATCAATCAAATACACACCGATCTTTAAGGCCAAATTAATCATCATAATTGGTAAAAAATACCAACTATTCATTCAAGCACCGGGTTGCACATGCCATTGAGTAGGCACACACACCCAAATTTAGGCCAAAATTTTGTAGAAATTACATCAATTCCACATTGGAATGCACAAGCTGCAAAATCAATCAAGTATAAGTGAATGCATGCATGCGCAATTTCTAAAAAATTAGCGCTATTTTTACCCAATCAAGCAATGCACACACTAAAAAATTAAGCACAAATGATCGAATTTTTCTCAATTGGCAATGAATTTAGGCTTATACCTAAGGATTGCACACACTTTTCATGCAAATTTCATAATAAAAAATCCTTTAGGTGCCCTAATTGACCATCAATCATAGAAAATCAAGTGGTCTTAGATAGGTACACACACTCAATCTTTGCCCAGTTTTTTGGCAATTAGGCTTATCCAATGATTGAATTAGCCTAACATACACATCATTTATATGACTGCATACCCATGTATCATCAATTCCATCACTTTATATGCATGCACATACTAAATATTAGGTGCACACACACTTGAAATTTTTTACAGTTTTTTTCCTCTTTTGCACACACACAATGATTTTTATGCACACACATGATTCTTGATGAGAATTAAGCATTATTTGGATACACACAAAGTTCATTAGTCACAATTTGACTATCAATTTTATTCCAAATGTATCAAATTAGGTGCAAAGTGTAGGTCAATTTGTGTTACACACTTAATTTTAGAAAATAATTAGCAACATTGAACCTCATTAATCAATCAAGAATTAACATAACAAGTGAGTGCACTTACATCGTAATTACACTCCAAGCTATTCCTTTGCTCCACGTGAAGTCGTATCATTGCACACACAAGTGTGTGCACCATCAATTCGGCTCCAAAATTGACCATTTGTAGGTCAAAATCAAACACTCAAATCATCAAATTAGGCATAAATTAGCACGATTAACTTTGATTAGAGTGATGATTCCACCTCTTGCAAGGGGAATTCACATACTTTACACTTCAAAGGTTAGTGGTTAGGTTAGAAAGGTTAGTCAAAATTAGTAGAAATTAGCATGAAAAGAAGTGAATTACCAAGGATTAGCATGAAATTAGTGAAATTGGGGGTTTGGGGTATTCATAACTCAACATTAATATCAATTTCTTGTACTACATCATCAAATCAAACCAAAAAATGAGTTACCCACTCTCAAAAAACCAACAAAATTAGTAGTGAAATTACTCTATTCTACACATCTTAAGCTCAACACCTTAGGTTATCGATCCCTGGCAACGACGCCAAATGTAGGGAGGCATTGTAGCACGACCTAATCGCAACCCACACAAAATTATCAAATCTGTGGATGCGGCAACCCGGCTAGGACATGGAAGCACGAGCATCAAATGAATGGAATAGATGATTCAAGAGATCAACTCTCCAATGTAAGTAGAGATTAGCCATTGCAAGACTAACTCTAAACCTACTCTAATCACTAATCAATTAATCTCCTACACACACCAAGCCCACCGAAGTCCGACTTGCCATAGACTAGAAACCCCAAGTACACTAATAATAAGCACACACTAATTACCACATGTCAATTAAGGCACTTCATCAATAGCTTACACACACGAGGTGAATGGTGCTAGAGCTTCATAAAACCTATCTACACACACAAGCAAAGAATAGGGCACACACACAAATTACAAGATTAAGACCCAACTTAATAACCTAATTTGTGATGCTAAATATCGCAAATCAATTGCTCGTAGAGAGATAAGAGTGGTTACTAGCAAGAAGTACATACATCTCTCAAATCTAGAATAATGAAAGTGTAATACTACTTCATGACAAGATGAAATGTAGAGAAGAAGAAACTAATGAGAAAATAAGAATTAAATCAATCAAGAAGAGCTTACTCTAATTTCAAAGGTTAGAACTAGCCTCTCAAGCATAAACATTAAGCTCAAGGCTAGGCCAAAGAGTGAACACTCTAGAGAGAGGGAGCTCTCAAAAGTGGATCCTCAAGAGTGGATACTCAAGAATGACGCCTCCTTGACTAAAGGCTTCCTTTTAAGGGCTTTCATCACAATCCCTTCTACTATAGGTTTAAGCTTGAGCCCTCAAACTACCAAAGACAACTTTGGAACTCCAAGTTAGCCCAAGACTTATACAAAGTGAGTGGAAATATTATGCACAACCATAGATATCTCCCGCTTGATGCATATTCGGTGTAACCTGTGTTAGACGCTGATAACAAAGTTTCATTGTGTCACTCTGGAATTTCTTTATAAGTACGCATCTAGGAAACTCCCAAGATGATTTCTTCATTGAGACCTGCATCTGCCATGATCTGGAATCGATGCGGCAGTGGCTACCATTGATGTTGATTGAGACATTGGCTTGGCCTAAATTGACCATGGTTCCTCTATTAGCTACCCTGAGATCAATCTTGGTGGGTTCTATCATGGAGTTTGATAGTTTGAGGTATGTAGAATACCACATGGCATTAACTTGTGTGCCAGTATCCACAAATGCTCTTTTTGTTGTTCCATCGGTGAGTTAGACATTGATGTTACGTACATCCATACCTTCAAGTCAATTCTGCTCAATGTGTATTAATGTGTTATTCAGTCATTATTTTCACTTTAAAATATGTGTCTCCTTTGCTTGTACTTGTATTGCTTGAGCTTTCTGCTTCCTTTCCTTTACTTCATACATCTTCTCCGATATTTTCGCGGTTTAGTATTTCTCTAGTGTGCAACCATTGATCCAATTAGGCATCTCCTCTCCCTCTAATGTTACAAGCTGTATGATGCCACTTGGTGATATGTCATTGATCAAAATGGTCCATTACTACGCTTTTTCAGTTTCTAAGAGTGTTGCTTCAAGGTATATACTAAGACATAGTCTTGCTTTTGAAACTCCTCATTGATCACGTGTTCATCTTGAAATTCTTTCATTTGTCATTTTTGCACATAGGTGGCTGTAACAGATCTGAGCCGCATTTCATCTAACTTGGTTATCTGTTCAAGTCTGCTAGACAACTTGTGTTCAGTCCATCCTAATTCTTGTGCAACTCGTAGTGTAAGAATCAAGAATTCCACGAGCAGTATGGCATTTATCCCAAACACCAAATTGAAAGGTGTCATATTCAGTGGCGTTTTGTATACTACCCTATATACCCATAGAGTTGAGTGTAATTTCATATCCCAATTAGCTCTTGATTTATTTATAATTTTTGTGAGCACTGTGGATAGAATTTGTTTGTGCTCTCGGATTGCCTATTTGCTTGAGGGTGATATAGCGCTGAATTTTAATGAAGCACCATAAACTCTTGCAATAGATAGTCAACCATATCTTGATGAAGTGACTCCCTCTTATCAATGACTATCTCAATCGGTAACCCATATCTAGTGAAACTGTTCTCATACAAGAACTATGCGGTTGTTTTGGCATTGCTCTTTTGTGTCACCTTAGCTTCTACCCATTTGGTCAAATAATATGTGGCCACTATGATGTATTGAGCATGCATGTGAGATGTCGGTGGTAAGATAGGTCCAACAAAGTCTATCCCCTATTTGGCAAAATCCTTTGCACCCATCATTGGTCTTAATGGCATTTCATCATGTCGCATAGGTACTTTTGTTCCTTGGAAACCATCATATCATTTGACATATTGCTCTCCATTCATGTACAGAGTAGGCCGCCTCTCCTACAAGAAGTATCATTTTTGTGATTTTGTCGGCCAAAAAGTGGACCTCTACTGGTTCGGCATGTGGACTTGTACCTCTCTAACTTTGGTGGGTCTTGGAAGAGTGACAATAACTTGTATCTCCTCAAGATCTATGGAAATGCCGTTTTTAGACACAATGTGTCCTAAAATCTTGCCTTGTCTTACCATGAAGACACAGTTTTTTGGGTTTAGGTAGATGTAATAAGTTTTGCACTTCTCAAAGATCTTCTTCAAGTGTTTGACATGTTCGTTTCTTTGTAGAGAATGCACACACAAGTCATTCGTATAAATCTCCAAGAAGTGTCTTAGATATTCCTTGAATATGTGACTCATTAGCCTCTAGAATGTGGCAGGTACATTGGTTAAGCCAAAGGGCATCACCCTATAAGAAAATAAATCCCATTCTATTGCAAAGATTGTTTTGTGCTGATCCTTTGGCTTTATCGTGAGTTGATTGTAGCTTGAAAATCCATCAAGCAAAATGTAAGCTTCCTTGCCCATGACACTCTTAATCACATGATCTGTCATGGGTAAAAGATAGTTATCACTTATCATGGCAGCATTTACTTGCTTGAGATTCATACACACTCATTTACCATTCTTTTTGGGTACTACCACGATTGGTGACACTCACTCCGTGTGTTCGATCTCATAGATAAGCTTCATCTCTCTAAAATAATCTATCTCCTCTTTGTTTTCTTTGCAAATGTTTCATTGTATGTATAGGGACGTTGTCTCACGGCTTAGCATCATCCTTAAGGGTTATAAATGTTGACATATGCTCAGATACACTCCCTTAAGATCTTTGTACGACCAAGCAAACACATCTCTATATTGCTTGAGAGTAGCAATCAGTAGCTACTCTTCCTCTTCCGTGAGATCCATGGCTATGTAAGCCAATCGTGGTTCTTTCCCTGGTTTAACTTGCTCAATTCTCTTTGCGCTCTCAGGCCCATCATATGATGTTTCCGGTTCTTTAGGTTCTCTCATTAGTTTCTCAATCACAATATGTTGGTCCTGAATGGTGTACTTCTTGTAGTGAGAGGGTGCGTCGAGTTTTTCCATGTTGGAATCCCCTTCACTTTCCGTTTCAGTTATTCAAACCTCTTTCAATGTTTGTTTTAGCTTTTGGTACTTGCTCTTTTGTACAGTTTGGACATTTTGGTTGATGTTTTTACTGTGTCCGTGGGTTTCTTTTTTCTTTGCTTCTTTGGATTTGCTCAAAAAGTCGTCAATTTAATGGTTTTCTAGTGATTTTGTCTAGAACAACACAATCATCTATTTCTGCGAGCATGAGATACTGTGTTTTAGTCAGCAATATAGGCATTGGTTTCTCAAATCAGTTTTGTTGCTTCATCACTCGTCTCATTTGATATCTATTTTGTCACCTCAATTTTTGGTTAGGAAACTTGTAGAAGATTGGCTCATCTTGTTTTGGCGCAGTTTTGTTTTCTTAGCCACTGGAGAGATCCTTTAGCATCATTCTTGACGTCATCACTCCGCAAATCATGGAATTCGTCCTCGTCATCGTCGCGCTAAGATCTCAAACAGAAACTTCGTCCACTACTCGTTTGCAATCGATTGTCTTGTTGGCTTCCATTGTTTCAATCTCCTCTTCTGGTTCCAAGATATCACTTACCATCGAGAAGGGCATAATGTCATAACCATCTTTGTCGAAAAATGCGGTGGGGATTATCTTATTCACACAAACATCAAGAGTTGCCAGTATCTGCTCCCAGCCAAAGGGTTCAAACAAATCCTCTGGAAATGGATCCTTTACATAGTAATTGTCTTCTATCGATCGCTCGAGGATACAATCTTCCTTTTTCAGACTTCCACACTCTGACGCTCTGCACATCCAAAAATGTGTCCCCTTCATCAACCAAGCAGGAAATTGTGTTCCGAAATCTGTAGTTACAACAAAATCTTTCACTGGGGTTTGATTTATGTCTCTATAACTATGGTCCTTTGTGTTGATCTTGGTTGTGATACCCTTATGTCGTAAGTAGAGATGGTCATAGCTCCAATCTTGAACCATTTTGAGTTGACACATGAATGGCCATCCCAAAATAACCTCAGTTGTTGCCTTTTCCAAAGTCAACTACAGTAAAAGCGTGCTCGTACTCTATTTTGCAAGAGGATATAATAATTTGTTCCAGCATTCCTAAGGGTAGGGTCTCTCATCATATCCGTCTACTAGTTGCAACTTCATATATGTTTTCTTAAGAGCTGGTCTTCCCCATTTCTCCCAAATCTCCTTTGTAGCAATGGCTACTCCAACCCCACTGTCTAGTATTGGATCATGTTTTCTCACTTGTACTCTAACGATAAGGTTGTGTTCCATTCTTTTCCTTCACAATAGTCACCCACCTTATTTATTGGTACACGCTTTGCTTTTGATCTCTCCAATTGATTTGTTTCCATGATTTCATTTACAAGTTTATCCTGTGGATGGATTTTTAGTCCCATTTTTTTCAGGGTTTTGCTCATTTGTCCCCACAGATGTGGTTTGATTTTTAGAATTTTGACGAGAGTAATGGTGCCTCTTATAGGGGATGACATCAAATCATGTAGGCTTTTTGTGTCCGTCATCTTTAAAATTGGATCCCATAGAGATGTCCCAACCCTCACCTCGAATTTTGTCTCATGTTCCCCTACAAAGAAGGGTAATGTCCTTAAAGTCACTAGTTTACTCTCTACGCATACTTTTGTCCCTGCATCTCCGTACAATGACTGTATATCCCCCATCTAAACTCAGAATGGCATTGAATATCAAGACAACTGATGATTGCCACATCACAAACAACCTTAGCTAGTCAAGACTCAACTACATTAAGCTCCTCGATTTTCACACTGCTCTTAGGAGGGTCAGAATTGACAATGGATTTACCCTTTTCACGTTACAAAGTGTGACAATCTTTCTTCAAATGGCCTTTCTTGTGGCAATGATATCATTCTACATTACGCAGGTCATGTCCACGACTCTTGTTATAAGCATTCTTTTTTAGCGTAAGCCAACATGTGGCACCACATAGGAAAGATCCCTTGTCTACTATGATAGATGAGAAGTGTTAAGTATGGAGCCTAATTTACCCTTGTAATTTTCTGTGGTAAAAGCGCACATTTGTAAGGCCCCAATTATGAGGAGAAGCCATCGTGCGTGAAGGAAAATCACTCGCCGGAAACCAAAATTTTCACGGCCACTTTTATTTCCCTCGCCGAAATATTCCTTTTCGCCGAAATATTATGGCCGGACGGCGGCCGGAAAGTGGTTGGAAAAAAATCGGTTGGTTGGCCGGTGGCCGGTAGTCAATGGCCGGTGGTCAGAAGTCAATGGCCGGTGGGTCGGTGGCCGAATTCAATGGCCGGTGGCCGAATTCAAAAGCGGACTTGTCTTCTCAAGGATGGCCACACATGGGCGGATTGGAGGGTCCGATTTGGACTTATCTACACAAGGGCGGCTACACATGGCTGCCTCTCATGAGAGAGGACAGCCCTTTTGGCCTATAAAAGGAGGCCATTTCTACACACATTTCATAGTGTGAAGTCGATGCAACAAGGTGACTGTGAGGTGGTGAGAGTGAAGCAAGGCGGGAGCTCCATTAAGGGTATAATCCCTTTGTAAACTACTTCTTGTTTTGAAGTACTAAAGCCATTGAGTGGCTGCTTTTCCGTGGACATAGCCCACATTGGGTGAACCACGTATATCGTGTGTACTTTCTCTCTCTCTCTCTACTCTATAATCTCTTGTGTGTGAAATCTATCTCTCTCCATTAAGTAATCTACTCAAATATCTATTTAGCTACGTCTTATTTCCTAACAACTGGTATCAGAGCAAGGTTTGCTCGTAGCTAAATTATCTCAAGGAAAGGATTCCTTGAATTGAGTGGGAGTTATGGCAGAGGAAGGGAAGCTCAAGATTGAAAAGTTCAACGGCAAAAACTACCAACATTGGAAGATGTAGATTGAAGACTATCTCTACCACAAGGACCTCTATTTGCCACTAGGCGGTCTTGCGAAGAAGCCCACAACAATGGAAGATGAAGCATGGATTGTCCTTGATCGAAAGGCACTGGGAACAATCCGGTTAAGCTTGGAGTCAACGGTGGCCTTCAATGTTTCGAAGATGAAGACCACGGAGGACTTGATGAAGTCACTTGACGACTTCTACGAGAAACCATCGGCATCCAATAAGGTATTTCTTATGAAGCGCTTGTTCAATCTAAAGATGGCAGAGAATGGTTCAGTTGTAGAACACCTAAATGAATTTAACACAAACATAAGTCAACTTCGATCGGTGAAAATCAATTTCGATGACGAAGTGCGAGCTCTCCTTATACTATCATCTCTACCGGATAGTTGGGACATCTTTGTGATGGCTGTAAGTAATTCTATCTCTGGTACAAATACTCTTAAGTTTGATGATGTTGTGGGTGTTCTCCTAAGAGAGGAAATACGAAGGAGAAGCATAGGAGAATCATCAAGTGTTGCATTGTTAGTGGAAACAAGAGGAAGGCCTAAGGAGAGGTTCAAAAGCCAAAAGGGCCGTGATCACTCAAGACGGAGCAAGTCAGGCACAAGGTCAGTTCTTGAATGTTGGAACTGCGGCAAGAAGGGCCACGTCAAGAAGGATTGCTGGTCCAAGAAGAAGAAGGAGACTGAGTCTCAAGACAACAAGCCAACATCGGAGGCCAATGTGGCAGGTAAAGTAGAGCAAGATGCTCTAATTCTCTCATTAGACAATGTGTCTAATTCCTGGATAGTAGATTCCGGGGCTTCATTCCATGCGACACCACACAAGCAACATTTCCAAGACTACACCAAAGGTAATTTTGGGTATGTATACTTGGGAGATGATGAAGCTTGTGAGATTGTCGGCAAAGGTACAGTTTCTCTCAAAACTGATAACGCAAATGAATGGAAGCTTAAAGATGTTAGGCATGTTCCTTCTCTTCGCAAAAATTTGATCTCTACAGGACAATTGGACGATGAAGGTCACAACATTGCATTCAGAAACAAACGGTGGAAGATCTCAAAGGGATCTTTGGTGGTTGCCAAGGGAGAAAAGGTTGGTACACTTCACTTGTATACTGTTAACACGCAACCTTCAGCTTGTGCAACAACTACAGAAGTTGACAGTGCGGTGTGGCACTACCGACTTGGGCATATGAGTGTCAAAGGAATGCAAATCCTTCAAACAAAGAAGCTTCTACCTGGTTTGAAAGAAGTAGATTTAGAGTTCTGTGAAGATTGTGTTTATGGTAAACAAAAGAGGGTAAAATTTCAAAAATCAGGAAATGAAAGAAAACATAAAAAACTTGAGTTGGTTCATTCTGATGTTTGGGGTCCTGCAAGTACACCATCACTTGGTGGCTCATTGTACTATGTAACATTCATAGACGATGCGACTAGAAAAACATGGGTTTATGTCATGAAGAATAAATCCGAAGTATTTTCCATATTTCAAAGGTGGAAAGCCTTTGTGGAGAATGAAACAGGTACCAAGGTTAAATGCCTCAGATCCGACAATGGAGGCGAATATTGCAGCCAAGCTTTTGAAAGCTTTGTGCTAGCAATGGCATTCGGAGGCAAAGGACAACCCCAAGGACACCTCAACAAAATGGGATTTCGGAAAGGATGAACATGACAATCATGGAGCGAGAACGAAGCATGCAGCTACATGCAGGACTACCGCTTGAGCTTTGGACGAAAGTTGTAAGTACGTCTGTGTACTTAATCAATCGGTCACCCTCAATGGCATTGGATGGGGTAGTTCCAGAAGAGGCATGGACATGTAAACCGGTGAATTATGCATTTCTCAAAGTATTTGGGTATGAGGCTTTTATGCACATAGATAGAAGCCTAAGAGCAAAGCTAGATGCAAAGTCCAAAAAGTGTTTCTTCATTGGCTATGGAGAAGGTGACTTTGGGTATCGCCTATGGAATCCTGAAGATGGTAAAATCTTAAGGAGTAGGAATGTAACTTTTTAACGAACAAAATATGTACAAAGATTACTTGGAAAGAAAACAAACAAAAGAAACAAGTGATGAGTACATGGAGCTTGAGGATGGTGAAGACTCAAGGACTGCAAACGGAGACAATGTGCAACAACATCAACCAAATGAGGAGCCTCAACCTATTCCCCGAAGATCTACAAGAGCAAGTAGACCTCCAAAAAGGTTTGTTCCTTCCTTCAACCATCTCTTGATCTCAGATTCTGGAGAGCCGGAATCATACGAAGAAGCTATGCAACATGAATCCAAAGAAGAATGGACGAAGAGTATGCAAGTGGAGATGGACTCACTACATCGCAACCAAACATGGGAGTTGGTTGAGTTGCCTAAAGGTAAGCGGGAACTTCAAAACAAATGGGTGTACAAGGTGAAGGAAGAAGAAGGTGGGAAGAAAAGGTACAAGTCTAGGCTTGTGGTAAAAGGGTTTTCTCAAAAGAAAGGTATTGACTTCAATGAAATATTTTCTCCCGTTGTAAAAATGAACTCAATTAGGCTTGTCTTAAGCCTTGTGGCTACTCATGATCTAAATCTCGAGCAAATGGATGTAAATATGGCATTCCCTCACGGTGACTTAGAGGAGGAAATCTACATGCTTCAACCAAAGGGGTATGAAGTAAAAGGTAAGGAGAAAATGGTTTGCAGATTAAAGAAGAGCTTGTATGGTTTAAAGCAAGCATCAAGACAATGGTACTTGAAGTTTGATCGATGGATGTTGGATCATGGATTCACAAGATGCAACTTGGATCACTGTGTCTACACGAAGAATTTGGGAGATGGGAAATTCATCATCATAATGTTGTATGTTGATGACATGTTGATTGCAAGTGCTAACATGCAGGACATCAAAGACCTAAAAGAGGAGCTGTCTAAATCTTTTTCAATGAAAGATTTAGGTGCTGCAAAGAGGATACTTGGTATGAAAATATCAAGGGACAGGACGAAGAAGACAATAAAGCTATCTCAAGAAGATTACATCAAGAAGGTACTAGAAAGGTTTGCAATGCAAAATGCAAAACCAGTTTCTACACCTTTGGCTGGTCATTTTAAACTAACGAAGGATATGTGTCCAAAGACACAAAAGGAGATAGCATATATGTCTAAAGTTCCATATGCTGCAGCGGTAGGTTCTCTAATGTATGCTATGGTCTGGACAAGGCCAGACATTGCACATGCAGTGGGATTTGTGAGTAGGTTCATGGACAACCCAGGTAAAGAGCATTGGCAAGCTGTGAAGTGGATACTTAGTATCTAAAAGGAACAACAACAAATGCTTTGTGTTTTGGAGGAACTGATATTTTTCTAGAAGGGTATGCTGATGCAGATATGGCAGGTGACAAAGATACTCGAAGGAGCACTACTGGCTATGTGTTCACGGTTGGAGGCACAACAGTAAGCTGGGCTTCAAAGCTGCAGAAAGTGGTTTCACTTTCTACCATGGAAGGAGAGTATGTAGCAATGACGGAGGCAAGCAAAGAAATTCTGTGGCTTCACTGATTCTTAGAAGAGCTTGGATTCAAACAAAACAATTGTGTCTTGTACAGTGATAGCCAAAGCGCTATCCATCTTGTGAAGAACTCAGCCTTTCATTCAAGGACAAAGCACATTGAGGTGAGATATCACTTCATACGCACTCTTTTGGAAGAGGGACAGCTAAAGCTAGGAAAGGTGCATACAAGTGAAAATCCTGTAGACATGTTTACAAAGGTGGTCAACAAGGATAAGTTGAGCTTTTGCTCATCTTCAATCGGCATTCAAGGATAATAAGCCAGGATGGAAAGCAGTCATAGGTTTGGTTTGGAGATCAGTCTCCAAGTGGGAGATTGTTAAGTATGGAGCTTGATTTACCCTTGTAATTTTCAGTGGTAAAAGCGCACATTTGTAAAGCCCCAATTATGAGGAGAAGCCATCGTGAGTGAAGGAAAATCATTCATCGGAAACCAAAATTTTCACGGCCACTTTTATTTTCCCCGTCGGAATATTCATTTTCGTCGGAATATTATGGCCGGACGGCGGCCGGAAAGTGGTCGGAAAACAACCGGTCGGTTGGCCGGTGGCCGGTAGTCAATGGCCGGTGGTCGGTGGTCGGAAGTCAATGGCCGGTGGCCGGTGGCCGAATTCAAAAGCGGACTTGTCTTCTCAAGGATGGCCACACATGGGCGGATTGGAGGGTCCGATTTGGACTTATCTACACAAGGGCGGCTACACATGGCTGCCTCTCATGAGAGAGGGCAGCCCTTTTGGCCTATAAAAGGAGGCCATTTCTACACACATTTCATAGTGTGAAGTTGATACAACAAGGTGAGTGTGAGGTGGTGAGAGTGAAGCAAGGCGGGAGCTCCATTAAGGGTATAATCCCTTTGTAAACTACTTCCTGTTTTGAAGTACTAAAGCCATTGAGTGGCTGCTTTCCCGTGGACGTAGCCCACACGGGTGAACCACGTATATCGTGTGTACTCTCTCTCTCTCTCTCTCTCTCTCTCTCTCTCTCTCTCTACTCTATAATCTCTTGTGTGTGAAATCTATCGTTCTCCATTAAGTAATCTACTCAAATATTTATTTAGCTACGTCTTATTTCCTAACAAGAAGATGACATGGTCCAATAGGAAAAAGGATGAAACCTCTCTAGCCAATGGATGTAAAATACCAAGCCTATTTGAGAGGCTCTTTTCTAATCAATCTTTGCACTTTGAGCATTATCATTGTGTCTATACTTTCTACCAACAAGAGCTATTCAAGTCCACTGCTTATTGCTACCATGCCAGGGCTTGCGGCTCTGTCAACGAAAGGGAACGATTGGTACAAAGATCTCTAATCTTCCATGTTGCTCAAGCCTCATTAGTGCACCATCACCATCATCCAGCTCTACCTGCGCTCAATTACACTTGTGCAGTTCAACCCCGCCGGGGCCCGGCCACTGCATATCAATCACCTGCTTGTTGTTGCAATTTTGCAACAAGCCAATAAACCTTGCACACTCTCTACTGCCCCTTGCGCGCTGGTGGTGATCATCCTTCCTCTCAGCCCTGACTCCAATCCCCGCCTTGGCCCATCTCCTGCTCGACAACAACTGGCCACATCACTGACTGCCAATTTGTAGGCCCTTTTCTCATGAGAGTTGTTCTCCAAAAGCCTCCAACACCCAAATGTTCTAGAGGCCCTTGACACCAAATATTTCCAAACCCTCACCATAACACTGGGTGTCATGTGCATTGGGTGTATTCCCATGAGCTCGAGCACTAGAGATTCTTTCCATGGTTTCACCTTTTGCCTAAAAGGCTTAAAGCCCTTTTTCAAATCAGCTCCAAAGCTGTCAAATGTTAGCATTATTTCCAACAAGGCAGCATGTCACACACAACAAGAGAGATTATGTAGTCCTTTTTTTTATCTCAGGCAAAAAGACTAGCTCATCAGAGTTAAGGGGGTGTGAATTTGCACTCATCTTAATGGCAACACATGCCATGATTGAAATGTATGCTATATTTGTGATCAATAGCACCATGCAAAAAATTACAGGTAGGATTTTTTTAGATCGTGAAATTTGTGCCATCAAACTTCTTGATATAATAATTCTTCTTTCTAAGAAGTTCCATCCATAATTGACAAGATAAAATACAAGAGAGTGAGACTAGGACTTTATGGAAGATCTGTTGTGTCAATAGAACCTATGATTGTCCCTATGTGTGTAATGTTGTATATGAGAGCTAGCTCTGAGAAGCTGCATAAGCAATCAGAGAAAATTGGTCTCTGAAACCACAAAGAACATACATCATGGCCAAGAACGCATATGGCAATCCAAAGCTCCTCTCAAAAATGCATAGAAATACTAATAATGGCAAGATGTAACTTGCCTCCCACTATCGACAACAAGGTCTCTCCATGTCTCGCTCCCTACGATGCTAGAGAGCATGTCTGATCCAAAGAAGACGATGTTGAGAAGAAGATGTCGAAGGTAAGCTGTGCAAGACCGTTGATGGCAAATATGTGATACGAATGTCATTGTCGGAGATGCCGAGTGGATGTCAATGTTTGACAAAACGATGTGAGTCGATGTTGAGATCGGAGAATATGTGTGTGTGTGTGTGTGTGTGTGTGTGTGTGTGTCCGATGCCAAAAAAGGGGTCGCGCAATATCGAGTGTGTGTGTGTGTGGGGATTGTGTGTGTGTGTGTGTGTGTGTTTTTGGGGGGGGCGGGGGGGGGGGGGGGGGGGGGGGGGGGGGGGGAACACATCTCTGTCTATATTCTCTCTTCACCTCTCTCTCGCTCTACCAAGGTGGAATCACCAATGCTTGGTGTGTAGGCCACGAGTTTCCTTCCCTCTCTTCTCCCAGTTGCGTTGTGTGTGTGTGTGTGTGAGACACACACACACACACACACACACACACACACACACACACACACAATTTATTTCTATTGATCATTGTCATGTGTGTGTGTATAGAGCATTGCACACACTCTCTCCCTGTTGCGCTTTAGAGAGTAAAACTCACCAACGCTACTGTTTATTCTTCATAGTTTTTTCTATATACAACGCTACTTGATTGAATTATTCAATGCTATCTCTTTGCTGGCACTACTATAAGATCTTCACAGCATTAGCCTTTAATTTGCACAGCTGCACTATCCAAGGCCAACCAGCGCTTCCTCTTGTTTCTGAAAACGCTGCCTTAAAGGTTTCCAAGCTCGTCAAAAAACATTCTGCAGACTGACGAGCTCCTTAGCATATCAAAGCTTTGCAAGACCTTATGCTCTTCTTGAGCCCTGTGCAGGCAAGATGAAGGAGACTATGTCAATGCGCCTCTGGCCTGGGCTCTGATACCACTTTTGAAGTGTGTGTGCGCGGATGCATGCGTGCTCGGAGCGTTGTGCGAGAATGGACAGCGTAGAGTTAATTCAGTGAGGATAATACTCCTCTAGCTCCTTATTCTATTGACCGTAAAGAATAAGGTTATTAATGGGTTAGAGCACTTATTTAGTTAAAATATTTAGTCAACTGGCCGAACGCCCATTAATAAAATATTTAGTTAAAATTATTTTAAATGTTTCTCAATCTTATTTAATAAAATCATCCTCTTGTACATACCAAGCAGTGCTAATCCTTCCAAAATTGTGCACACTTTCGATATTTTTCAAGAGCTATCCCAGTTGTGATAGGTAACCATATTCTCAAAATAGTATAGCCAAAACGACTTTGGATGAACACGATTATCATGACCTGTTGTGTTTGCATTTTTTTATTTTCGATAAAAGTTCATAAGCATTTGATTTCTTTATTGAGTTGTTCAATCAAATTTTGCAATAAATTTTTCTTACACTTGGGATCGTTGTCGGCACAACATCCATAAATTTGACAGGCAAGTACTCGTCACTCATGTCTTCAGGACTGTTGGAGAACAAAAATATGTACCCGGTTATGACTCCCTTCGTAAGGGGCTCGCCCTTATCCAATCTTTCCTTGCTAACTTCTGGCATCGGTCTTTTGGAGCCTGTCATCTCCATGAAGATTTCACTTGTGTAAAATGCCCCTTCTTTCAGATTCTTAACCTTAGTGTGAGAGCCTCAACACTAAGTAACACCTATATTTAATGTGGGGAGAGTAATGGGATCGACGGCGGGGAACTTCACGCACGAAGATCGAAAAGATCGCAGCCACAGATGTCTGCTCAAAAACTAAACCTGGATACGCACTAAACTTGGATTGCTCAAAAACTAAACCTGGACAATGTGTGCAATGCACCCCGAACTCATAATATTACAGCGTCCATTTGGGATACACAATGTGCGCGCGGGTGAGGTGGTTAGCCCATGTGATCCTAAATGTGGACCTCGAATTCACAGTTCAAATCTCGACAGTGCGCCTCGTTTTTCGCGTTGGTTAAGTTTAATGCCGTCTATTTTTTCGACGACGCGCCTCGTTTTTCGCGTTGGCCAGGTTTAGTGCGCCTCGAGATCCCGCCCCCCCAAACCCCACCGTCGATCCCATTACTCTCCCTCGCATTAAATATAGGTGTTACTTAGTGCCAAGGGTGTGCGAGCCTCAACTATGCTTGACACGCACAAATAAAGGGATCGATGGCAAAAAACGATGCCATGTTGCACCCGTTATTGGGAAACAAAAATTAGTTGTCCAAATGGTACGGTCGGCCCTCTGAACTATCCGAGGCTGACACCCCTCCCCTTTAAATGCCACGAGGTCCCAACCATGGCATCAATGGTCCCAAGTGAAAGATCAATCTGGACCATCGATCTGCTAAAACTAAACTCGAGATCCCGAGTTTAAATTTTTCAAAACTAATCTCGGGATCTTGAGTTTAGTTTCTATAGGCCATGAGGGGACTAATCTCGAGATGCCCGTGCTTCCCCAGCCGAGATTTGAACCCTCACCACTAGTTTGAGAGTCCGGGTCCTTAACCAACACACGCGCATGCGCTTGCTTGAAATAGATGTGTTTTTTCATAAACTTAAACTCAAAACAATAGATTTCGACAAAAAAAACTAAACTCAGGATCTCGAGTTTAGTTTTTACACATCGACGGTCGAGATCTGCAAACGCCCTTGATTTTGCACACTTAAAGCTGAGAGAGAGAGAGAGGGAGAGAGAGAGAGAGAGAGAGAGAGAGAGAGAGAGTAGTGCAGATTCCATCTCTTATTAAGGTCGCCATAACTGGCTTATTACAGAGAAAGGTGGAAGCGAAGAAAGAGGGAGAGATGAAGGTATGACTCGTTGCTCCCAAATGCACCATACACACATCAATAGGCAATGCTTCGTTGGAAGCTCTCCTTGATATCTCACTGGTCATCCCGCTCCTTGCAAAACTACGGATCTAAGCATGAATGACAAAATGGTGATGCGACCATCACTTATAGGTCGATGTCGTTGAATTACATCTTTGCAATGATGGATGCACGTTGTCGTGCCCTTGAGAGGATGACCGTTTGTTGGTTGACAAGATAACTGAATATGTAATTTCAAAGCTCCAACGGTGTGACAGTGGCAAATGTAGAGGAGTGATTAATTGAAGGTTGTGGTGGATAGAGCAAAGTGGCATTCATCCATTAAGCAAATTGGAGATTACCAACTTAAATACACACTTGATTAACTTAATTGAAATGGGAGAAAGATCAGCTTCGATGCTCGAGTTTTGGATATGCCCTCCATGTCCGTTCAAATCTACTCTAATCAGCCCCACTCATCTAGCCATCAACTATGCTACTTGTCCTACCCCTTGTATCCATAATTGTACCATCAATGTCCCCACCTTAACACTAGTGATGAAACAAGTGGACATGTCAACCAACTTCCCCACAACCTCCACCTATGACATTGTCCAACTGCCTCAACATTTGCTCTTTTGGTCATCAAAATGGGAACATCAATTGTGCAGCAAGAGGAGAGGGGGCTGCTTCAAAGCTTACGGTATATCTTTTCCTTCTTCACCTCACCCTCATTAAAGGACTACATTCACAAGGCTTGACAAATGTCTACTTTAGAGAATGTTTGTGAATTTGACAAATACACGAAACATGAGCAAGCAAGGATGTTTTCAAAGGGTTTGTCAAAACACGGCAATGTTTTCTTGCTGAGCGAAGGCAAGAAGATGTGGTCTTCCAACTGTACATACAATTGCTTGAAGACATAAACCTTGCTAAAGTTGACTTCTATGAGTGCCCTCTCAAGTTTCCCCCAAGCTTGTAGGATGCTTGGGTCCGAGCTACTACGCTCAGCCACGTTTGAACTCTTAAGTTTCCCCCAAGCTTGTAGGATGCTTGTGTCCGAGCTAATACTGCACTCGGCCACGTTTGAACTATACCTCATACTAGCAACTACACAACAAGATGCCTGGAGGAAAACTTTGCTTTAGATGCTAATACCGGTGCCCTTATGATTAGGCATTGCAAGAAAGGTTCGATCTTATATAACTAATGCCATTGTGAATGTGTGACAAAGAAACCCAATGTGAAAATGTTTCGTTCAATGAGACAATTTGTTGATAGCCAGACAATACCGATGAACAGATCACCTTGCATAGTAATGAGCTCTGGGCATAGAGAAGATACGCATCTGAAAGCACAATTCATCAAACCAATAGCATGGCAAAATTGATACACTTCATTACCTTATTTAGTTTAAAACGATTGAAGAAACAATTATACTTCTAGTAAGGTACATTTTCTAATCGCCTGATCAAGCAATTCGCACTATACAACATTCATAAGAAGCAATGTTGGGGAAAAGTGTCTCAATTCACATTGTCCCTGCTAGAAAGATCAACAATGCCCCTTAGAGCAAAAGATAAGATATATTCCTCCTCAAATTTACCGCACTGGGTAATAATGTGAGAAAATAAGTCAAAGTTCCAAAATCTTTTCTAGGAAAGAGGATAAAGAAGAACCGCGTGGTTAGCAAAAGAATTTTCCGTGAAGTGTAATGAGTTAAAGCAAAGCAAGTTTCCATCAATATAGTCATTAACTTCAGCTGTATCGCAGCTTCCTCTGCTCTATTAACATTTTAGTTCATCGATGTGGCCTATCATGGTTAGATGGTAAAAAAGAAAGAACACATACATACTCGAAATCATGACTGGGGACCTCCCCTTTGGATATGAGGCAACCTTAATCAACTCTTTGGTCCAACAATCAACCATAATCTTATCCATACTTTTGGGACTGGCGCTCAAGCACCACCACAAGAGGAGCTTGCACCACATAATCTGATATACAATTCCCCATGTATATAATCACACAGGACTTTTCAAAACTTCATAATCAGTAGTGGGATGCCAGGCCTTCCATGAACTACTATGTCCTGCATCCTTTGGTGTCCCCGTTGATGATGATGACAAGGTGGAAGCATGCTGCATGGTTTAGTGCTTCAAGATATGATTGAAGAGTTTGAAAAATGTTACAACTAGCCGGGCAATTTCCTTTAAATTGAGCTACAGATATGGTTAAAATACCAGGTAATCCAGAGGAGCGCTGTTTTTACAAGCACACATTGTCAGATATTTGACAAAGAGTAACCAAAATTTCATCCACAAGGAGGCTGTGCATTGGTTGAAGTCCTACATATGTGCGGTCAATTTCAATAAACATGATTTGATGCGGTGCCATTTTCAGCATGCCCAGGCATATAAGCTCTCTTCTTGCCAAGCCAAATGTAGTGAGGAACCTTCAAAAGAGGTACATACGGGATACCACCCCATCCATTTTCTTCAAAAACTGTCGATAAAAGAAAACCAAACAACCCTCTTCAAACCCAGCATTTTTATCATGTCGTTTTAAGAAATTTTGCAAAAATCCATTAACTACAGACCTTGCTCTAAATGGTGTTCAATATACTGCCTGCGGGCAGGCCCCAAGTCTATGTTGTCAAGGTCAAAAATAGCTCGCCAAAACCATCTAGAAAGGAATCCATGCTGCCGGCTAGGTATGTCATGTTTGAGCGATGTGTAAAAGTCTGCTATACCAAAAATCCCTCTTTCTTGATCCAAATATGAAAGCGCTTTGTCCACAGCCACCATAAAAGGTGGGATCACTGCAAGCCATCTCTCTCTCTCTCTCTCTCTCTCTCTCTCACACACACACACACACACACACACACACAAATTAGTAATGAAAAAACCCCTGGAGATATAATAGGATGGGCCTGTCCTCAAGGGGCATAACTTCTAGGGGACCCTACAACACATAATATATAACTATTAACTAGGCCATAGGCCATGAGCAGACTACAAGCCAAGTGCCGTTTCAATGTGTTTCAAACAGGAAAGACACTGTGGCCCCGATCCGGAATGCATAAAGGCACAGTTTTGGTTGTCAACCGCCCGTTCCAGCTTAAAAAGCGGCCAAGGAAGAGTGTTTTGCAGGTAATGTTCACCCAGGTTTGGGCATTTTTCAGGGCCTTGTAGCCATCGAAGCCTAGCTCCTCAACAGTATCTTTATTTTTTCAATCTCCTCTAGACTTGACTACCTCTCCTATTCTTGTTCTTGCTCTGCATTCCATGTTTCTATACCAAAATCTGGAATAACTATACATACCACACAACTGGAAAAGGCCAAAGACGAAAGGCTAAGAACTGGAGGAAGCTAGGGGAATAAACCTGGAGAATGAAAAAACTATACACAAGTGAAAAAAGGCCAGAGGCCAACTGGAAAAGGTTAGGGGAACAAACCTAGAGGAAGAGTCTCAGCAGCCTCTTCAAGATAGGCAGCATGAACCAGCTGACCAAAAGCACCACCAGCCAAAGTCACATGGGGATAGGGGACTTTACCCTAGGGAGGCATCAACCCTGTGTCCGGAACGGGGGGGGGGGACACGATGGGACGCCCAGCCAGACGGGTAAAAAGTGGGATCACAGGGGGGGCGCCCTGGGATGGCAAGCTGTTGGGGACGGCAGAGGGAATGCAGAGTCAAAAAATAATCAAAAGGTTACAATTTAGATCTTTTTTCCCCCATTTTTGGGCTCTCCTAGCAAGGGGTGAGAGCCACATTGTAGGCACTCTCCATTTGCCTATAAAAGGGAACTGTCTCCCCCCCTTGACACACATGCACTTCACATATGAGTGCACAAGCTTGGAGCTCCCTCTCCTGCTGTCTGTGCAATCTCCCTCTCAAGTCTTTTCCTGTAGTTATGTAAAGCTCAAAATTTCTTTTTTAAAGTCTTTTTTGTTTTGCCGTTCCATGCACTGACCCCGTTTCCTAACTTCAGCCATCCCGACCCAGACCCGACCCCGTTCTCTGCCCCGGAAAAAGTAGGCAGCCGTTTAGAAACCCCTTTTTGAAGGTAAACCACAAAGCCTCCTTGGACTATAGAAGATGACAGTGGGAGGAGTGAACAACTAGCAAACCATGTAAACTGCAATCGATGCCCGACAAAAGTAGAGATGACCAGGACTCACCAATCTAGACACATAGAAGGAACTCCCATAACAGCTCAGCCCATGCTCCCAGAAGCTGCTAAAGGACTGCCAGAGGAGAAGGAGGACAAAACAGGTGAGGCAAAGGCAACATGCCAAAAGGGAATCAGCTGCAAAGTTCTAAAAGAGGGTCATCAACCGAACCCAAAGGCGAAGAAAGGAAAGCCAAAAGACCTAGAGGAAACCCGTTTGTCTAGTGTCTGCTAGCAAAGGTGGGAACTGAGTAGGAAACCGGGCAGAAAGAGTTGTGGTAGCGGATGTCCTTACCAACACACACACAGTTTACTTACCATAAGGCGAGGCAGCCTTGTCCACCAACAGGTTAAGAAACAAAGCTGTCTGGACCAAGAAAATAGGGACTTCCCAGAGAGAGGGAGCAAGGGGAACAGGTTTCCTATTCAAGAACAGCGTTCCAGGGCCACGTTCCCTGTGTCCCCTGTAAACACGCCCGCGCGCGCACACACACGTGTGTGCACACACAGAGGAAAGACCACCTGCTACTCAACAACAAGCGCTAGAAGCACCATGTGGTTGGCTTGCATGCCTCAAAACAAGAAGACACCCTCAGCACAAACCCAGACACACACATCTACACAAAGGAGACAGAACAGAACAGCCCACATGCACACCACAAGCTGGTAGCAAACATCCCCAACGCTAGAGCAAACAACACATACACACACACATACACAATCACACAAGTATCCCTCGAACGTCCACAGACACCCACCTGAAACATACATGCATCTCAACGCATGCAAACACCCCCAAACTCACGCACACTCTTTTCTCTCTCCCCTACATGAAGAAAGAAAACCCTGCACAGAGGAGAAAAAAAGACTGACAGAAAGGTGGTACGAGAAAAATGCCCCCACAGGGCAGGGCAGAAAGACATGGATAAGGGGAGGGCTGGCTGCACACTACCGGCAGCTGCATGATAGATGTAGTGCATTAAATAAGATGGTCAAAATTAATGGTAAAGCATTAGAGAATGCACACAATCATCAAAAAGACATTCTATAATGAAAACAATGCATGTACAGCAGGCTTTTTCTATGTCAAATGATCAAGTAGCTGATTATAAACCATAATAAAGTCCCTTTTCCAAGGATCACATACTAAGGAAGTCCCTAAGGTTGATCACATACAATCTGTACATGTACAAAAACGTACGCTACCAATCAAACTACAAAAATTATAATGTACTATGGATGTTACATACGATAAGAAAATAGAAGACTTGTTAATTTGCCATAGAGTCTAGTCTTCAAAGAATAAATATAAGGGAAAAGAGCTTACTGGGATAAAGGGCTAGAGCCCAACCACATGGAAAAAGCCCAAAAATGCAGCCCAGAATGTTCAAAAACGGTCATTTTGGCCGGTCTGCAGAGGCCCCAATGTTGACCTGAAAACTGCCAAACGAGCCTTGAACAAAACACACTAGTTCATGGTATAAACCAGAACGTACAAGTTGTAACATCTGCCTATGTTGTCTACTCGTTTAATATGGACACTCCGTACTCATGGTAAGGCTTCCAAAAAATCTCAAATAGAGCAACAGAGGTATTTCAAACACTGACTTCTCAATGGTCATCTATTGGATAAAGCATCTCATGAAACATTAGCATTACATTCCTTAAAGAAGAAGAGACATACTGCTGAGGGAATAAGAAAATGTGACGAGAGTGGCTCGTATGTTATCCGGGGCAAATTCGCAAACATCTGCTTCCACTATTTCCACATTGGTCCATCCCAGATCAGTGGCTTTCCTCCTTGCTACATCACAGAGGGGACCACAGATATCCACCACATAAATTTTCTGAAACTTTGATAGATCCATGTACTTTGACATAAACTTCACATTTTCTGCTGTCCCCCCCCCTAAATCAACCCAAACAAGTTCACCATCATCTCCCAATTCAAGCATCTTCCTTGCACATGCTCTAAGCATGCCCTCGCGACCATGAAGAAAGCGGGATCTAAACTGATCATCTGTATTGACATTGTGCAAAAAAACAGATTAGTCATAGACTATGGACTCAAAAATGATCCATGCACCGGACCACCCGAGTACAGAAGAAAATGGCAACTCATATTCAAGGACAATGTTAATGCGGAAGCTTGATTTCTGACCTACTAAGTATGGTTATACACACAACATCGAACAAATGCATACACAGATTAAAGCAAGAAAGTGTAACAGTCCTGGTTTTCAAGGGGCTAGCCGCTGCAATACTATGCTAACGAGTCATGAAACAGAGAAGTAACTCCGCAAGCAAAAAGACAAGGTGTCATTCATAAGCCAACATCATAATTCCCTATAATCATGAAGTACACACGTGGACATTCAGTGGCCCTTCCAGGACTAATGAAGAAAATGCAGACATGCCAACATTGCATATACCATCCAAAGACTTCAAATGACTATAAAAACAAGCTTTGCAGATTTTCTGGATCTGTGATCAAAAGCAATGTCGGCCAAAGAAATGCAATCATGCCGAAGCATAATCCACTGCAACCTCTAATGATCACAGTGAATCATCGCAAAAACAAGCTGGCAATACACTGGCCCTGTGAATGAAATGTCGATTTAACCAAAATAATGTCTTGGTGGGCCGGCAGCATAGCAAGGTCAGTGTTTTGAGTCTTGACCAAGCAATTCCTAGACATAACCAGATGATTTTCCATGCAGATGTGAACACGGGTACAAAACACACACAACATCCGTGCATGTAAAAGAGCTTGCATTTTCCATTCTCAGGGGCATTGCAGTCAAGTAAAGACACGAAACGTAGGCAGACAACGAGCAATGGAAAACATGCTTACAAGCGTGAGCCTGAGGGGCGTAGAAGCTCTCGAGGCGTTCTTTGTGTGAGTCCCCGGTGATGCGAGGGAACCACATGTTTTTGAGCACCTGCAGGTCTTGCCATCGCTCTTGCAAGGAACCCACCGCCATGGCGCAGCTCTGCTTTTCTCCACTGAGTTAGATTTTGATCCTACTGGTCTGCTTAATGAGCGTGTGCGCCGTTCTTAAAGAATGCGAATTTTCTTGGGCATATACGAACGATCATTCCTCGAAAATACCCACAAACCACAGCGATATCTAACACGGGCATGCGGAGATGGGATCTAAGGGTGGCTTCACAAACGTCCGCGGACATCGTGCAGCTGGTTGTGCTTGCAAATGATCAACCACTACCTACATCAGCGGACAACTGAAACAGTGCTACACATGTGCACAGCTTGGCCATGAGGTGGTGTTGATTGGTGCTCAAACGACCTTGCTTTTGGGGCGATAGTCCCCTCTTGCCCAAGCTGCGAAGCCTACGGGACAACCACCAAAAAGCTGACGTTGCTCGATTTTCAACGATTAGCAATGAGGACATAAATTTTGTCCGTAGACATTGTGTGCAAAGGCCCAATGACCAACCCTTTAAAAAGTCCCTTTTGTAACTGGACAACAAATGTTTGTAACTGGACAACAAATGTTTGTAGATTGCATGTCTGCGGACGTTTGTGAAGCCATCCTAAGGCCCGCTTTGTTTATTTGACTCGAGGTATTCCCCAATCTCTGAAAAATAAAAAGCTTTTCAAAACATATTAAGTGAATAAGTGAAGGGTGAGTTTAGGAAATGAAAAGACCCATGAAGGTGGAAAGTCAAAAAACTTTTTGTGTTCATATAAAGAGGGTGGTCCACTTGAATTCACATTGGTACATTTGTGTTTTTCTTCTCCTTTATTTTTCTTGTAGTGTTTTTGTCTCTTTAAAGTGTCCATGCACTACGTACTTGCACTATGTAAGTAGTGTATAGTGGATAGGTTCAGATACAAAAGATGACAATACGAGGTGGATCTATACTTCTAGGTCCAACATTGATTGCTTAGGGGAGAAACAAGGAGAGAGAGATACCAAAATTATAGAAATTTGTGTGTGTGTGTGTGTGTGTGTGTGTGTGTGAGTGTGAGAGAGAGAGAGATCTTGCGCTTATGGTCAGTGTGATACTATCCCTGGTACATTGCAATAATAATGTTTCGTATACAATACGAGACCTCGCAAATAAAACGTAAAGTGGGTTAGCATTTTTGTACTTTAATGTGTTTAATCAAAGTTTGAACAAAAAAAAGTTGTTGTATGTTGATCCATTTTATAATTAGAAAATAACAAAAAGCATGCAAGTCTCCTTGCACAGGGTATTTTGCACAATCCTCCCCAATTTTTCATAAAATGTGAAAATGTGTCATTCCCACGATAATACTTATATTTCGACGCATTCATTTACTACTTTCTCAACGTTCAATAGCAAAATGTAATAGTCCTTACTCACTGCATGTTTTGATGGCCTTGTCAAGCCACATAACTTGTCTTTGACCTCTCATCTTGTCTCAAGTTTTGCAACAAGAAAAAAACACTCTAAGAAATTTTTCAACTTAAACTATACAATAAATATTCACAACCATGTATCATCGTGCTATGAAACGAAGAATAATTGCTTGCAAGCAAACAACATATGTAGTAAGGAGAAGAGCACGTGGAAGGGTAGGAAAGCCCTCTAAAACTCAAAAGTATTTGAACTATCGAACTACTACTACTACTAGGGTAAAGGGGCCCATAATGGGACAGCCACCTTTTCTGAGACGAACACCTCCCTATAATTTATATTTTATACGTGCCACTTCTAGTACAACAAAACTCTCATGGCGAGTTGATTACCGCCAGTATCCAGTAATCTTATTGGCTCGCTCATAGTTCGATCCTATGTGGCATCAATTTCCTTATATACCCGCCTTGGTCGTATTACTTTGGAGCCCGATTTTTGTACACGCGAAAATTTTTGCGCCTACCGCGCTGACTATCAAAGTCGCCATGGGAGCTTGAAATTCTGCAGCACCTAGGCCTTCGTCCTAGCTGCCCTCTGTGTTAAACAAAACTCAAAATGATGCAATAGACAAAAAATGCGCCCGAGCACCGCTTAAAGGTTCTTAAACTGGGGGTTTTACCCTACTATGGTCCACACAAAAGGAGGCTTGCCAAGATGAGCAACTTATATTACCAAGGTATAAGGTTATATGCTGGCCTTCATGCTATTGCATTGCTTGAGGACCATGCACTTTGCATATAGATTTTGTTCCACAAACCTTCGCTTGACGTGCCCATATTGATGTAATGGGCAGATTTGAAAGTATGCCAATGTGGAGCACACCACACCAATTTTGCCTACTAGTGATAGGGATGTCGATTGGGAGCATAAAGAACACGAAGATTGATCAATAATCGATTGTTGGGATCTTTAGAGCGTCAAAGATAGGTTTTGCTTGATTATTGAGAGAGAGAGAGAGAGAGAGAGAGAGAGAGAGAGAGAGAGAGAGAGAGAGAGAACCTTCGCATTTCCTAGAAAGAGTGAGCCTTTGTTAAAAAGCTCATAGGCTATTGGAGAAGAAGGATGTGTGCACACTGATGGGGAAGAAGAAAATCCCTCTGAGATAATTTAGGTGTTGGCCCAGTTTTCAGACCTTTTGAATATTCTGGCACACGTCAAAATACCTCTTCCCCTTCCATGAAGGTTACTTGCCGTGGTTTCTCATACTATTTGTATCTTTCATGTGCTTGTCAAACATTGTGACAAGCAAGTTTCAACAATCCAACCATACATAAGCATAAAAGGACTAAAACCAGTCGTCACATGCTTGCACTATTATAAGCAAACTCTCGAATAGGGAGATAATCTTCCCAATTAGATTGCTTTTAGTTAATGTATGCTCTTAGCATATCCCCTAGCACTTGATTAACATGTTTAGTTTGACCATCCATTTCTAGATGCTTTGCAGTACTGATGGTGAGTTGTGTGTCCAACTGGTCGAACACAACCCTCTAGAAATGACTGTTAAACTTGGGATCACGATGACTCACCATATTGTTGGGCAATCCGTATAGTCTGTATAGATTGTAAACAAACAGCTTTACTAACTCTAGAGTTTTAATCGTAAACTTGGTTAGAATAAATTTGTAAATTTTATTCAACAAATCTATTATCACCCATACTGAGTCATGACCTCGTATAGTGGTTGGTAAACCCACAATAAAATCCATATACTCTCCCATTCACCATTGGGAACCTCTAAAGGATGTAAGAGACCTCCTGCTTTCAGGCGCTTTGCCTTATTAACTTGACATTTTTGGCAATGCAAGACATAGTCTTGAACATACCCATATAAACCTATCCAGTAAAACTATCATCGTAAGTACGAGTGCATAAGTTTTCTTTATGCCTAGGTGTCCTGCACTAGGACTATCATGACATTCATAAAGAATTTTGTGCCAAATGTCTGTGTCCATGTTGGTACACAAACTCTCCCCTTGTGGAGTAGGTACCCATCATCTATGGAAAAATTGTTCCATCTCTGCATCTCATTACTTGAAAGAGGAGAACTCACTACCCACATTGGAGTGAGAAGGATCCTTCAATTTCACAAGGCACCACACCATAGAGTATGTTTCATCATGCTCATATTTTCCCTTTAAAGATTCCAAAAACTCACTTCAAAGCTCGGTGAAGAGAAGAGAGTTGATCTCAGGCATACGGCTAAGAGCATCAGCTACCACATTGTATTATCCTTTATGGTAGCAAATGTGAGGGCCTTGCCAAGGACCGCCGGCTGCACCATCTCCAAATGAATACACCACGATTCTTGATATCCCTCCCGCTTGAGACCGACACCAAGACATGACTCCTCCTGCTCTTCGACGCCAACTCACGGGGGGTGATAACATTCACTTTTTCTCCCAAAATATCTTTCCTTATCGATTCAAAACTTTTCAATCGAAGCTATCATACTAAATTTGAACTCTACCTTCCAGGGTTAACTTGTGAGAAGTCTCTAATTCACCCTTGGTTCAAGGTCATTGACACTTTTTTCTTGTTTTTGATCGAGCACAATCGTCAGTGTGTTCCCCTAAGATGAGTGTATTTACTAACTACACGAATCCCACGTTCCCAAGTTTGATCCCCACTGCGTAGATCGGAATCCCTTTCCCTGTTGGTGACTTAACTTAATGGACAACATAAAATTTGTTCAACCTTCCAGCCAACAAATTAACCCTCCGAAATCCACCCTCCCATCGAATTGTTTGGTAAATGCACCTTTCTAAGGTAGTAAATATTTTACTTTTTTTTCCTTTAGTATTATTAAATTTATCTAGTTATCTTTCAAGTAATCACATATAATCCTCCAGGTATATCCCTATCCTCGTCTCAGGACTCGGGTATCATGTCTCCTTCGCTGCATGTGCAGGTGACGCCTTTACACAACTTCCAATTCTTAATTTTCTTGATACTATTTGGGAAAGGCTTACAATTGATCTCCCTTAGGTTCCTTTTAAATAAATATTCCAAGAAGAAGAGCAAAGATCCGGCTGATGAGGACAATTGCAGGATATCCCATTTAGGTTCCTAGCCTTTCGAAGGTTCCTTTTTATAAAACAATTAGAAGAAGTTCTTTAATTAAATCACATCCTCCTCCCTTATCCGATCCTTCATGGAATCCCTTTTTCCTTCCTCCTTTTTTCGTTAGCATCAGTCCTACTCGGACTAAGCCAATTTCTAGATACATCCGTAGTCTCACCACCAGTCAATACACACTCCCACCCAATCCCAATTTGAGGGCCTTGAATGAACCCAGGCTCAAAATATAGACCAACGGTTATCAATCCTAACCAGAAAGGACCATCCCTTGTTGCATCCCACAGGAAAACACGTGCACTAGCCTTTTTCCAAACATGTAAGACAAATTTTCTACTTAAATTCTTTATGTTATGCTAGGGCTATCCACATCAAATCTTTTTGGTGAAGTTTTTAATCCTATTTGGAATTTAGAGTGAGGTTTCTTGAGTTATAATTCCTCAGTTCCTATTTTCTTTTAATGTCTACTCAAACAAGACCTTAAGAAAACAATGAGTCTCTTGGGAGTTAAGGTTTTGTCTTGACGTAAGTTTCAAGTTAACCCCGTCTTGGACGAATCCCATTTTTTTTTCTTGCACCTTTTGCAATCCATGGGGCATCTCCATGGAAGCGATGGGAGTTTTATGTTCAAGCAACATGGTCATCACTTCCGTGAAGCTATCCCCTAACTCCCCCCATATTGTAATTGCTTTGCACATTATTTATACAAAATCAAGAAAAAGTGGTGAGCCTTTCATGAAAGCATTTATTTTGGAGAAATTATAATTCCTTTTTTTGAAAAATAAAGTTAGTTCCAAAAACAATTCCATTACTTATTTGCCTTTGATTTATGGCATTTATCTTTATAAGAGTAATTTATGTAAGAGAATAAAGTAAGTTAGAAATAAATAAAAATGTTTATGCGAGAGATTAAGGGATAATTAAAGATATTAGTCACTATTTCATCATGCATACTATCTAAGTAAATATGATCTCCAGTCACCTATGGTTAAAGAGAGTGCTTTCTACTCTATGCCATATTAATCTGGTAATCTAAAGAACTTGAAATAATGAAACTTGAAATAACGTCATGATTAGTTGTTTTAACAAAGTGATTAGTTATGATTAGTAATGAATCATAATTAGAACGGGACAACAAAATCAAGAAGTTGTTCATTTTCCCAAGCAAACAAGGAAAAGGCTTGCTTGCACCAAGACTATGCATCTACTATGCACACATTGGTAGCCACTATGCAAAATGGTAGCTACCAATCCAGTAAATACTTAAACATGAATTTAAGTAAGCATGAAAGGTAAATTACTTTCAAGGAAGTGCAATAGCATAAAAAGAATAAGAAAATGTTACCTTAGTGTGTGTATGGTATAGTGTTCTCCTTGTTTTGGACGTAGTCAGCTCTCTCCCTCTTCACCTTCACTTGAAGACCACCAATGTCGCTACTTGGATTGAGAGAAAAATCGAGATGAACGAGATTCAAGCTATGGAAAGTTGGAGGGTTAGGAGAGAGGATAGGGAGAGTGTAATATGAAGAAGAAGATCAAGTTTTGACAAACCTGATTAGGGTCTTGGTCATGGCTTCTCTTGGAGAGGAGTGTGTGTATGAGGTGCTTGTGTGAAAGAGGCTTATCTATGAATTTTGCAAGCTTACTCTCAAGTTTGCATGGTGAGAAAATGAAGAAGAGAAGTGTAAAATGAGAAGAGAAACTCTCTTTTTATGCACATTTTAGAGAAGTGCCTTCATTTATCTTGATAGCTTATCTTCTTTGTTGATAAGTTCTATCTACTTATCTTGATAACTTATCTTGCTTTTTAAAACTTCTTCAACAATTTACTCACCTTATCCTTATTTTTTTATTTTTTTTTCTTATCTTACTTTTTCCTTTTTCCTTGTCTTTTTCTTTACGCTAATTTTTCTTGAAATGAAAAGCTAATTTTCCATGCATTGGTTATGCCCATGTTTGCATGGTGCAAATCTAAAGTGTCTCATGAGTAAACTTTGGAGCTTGGATTTAGCCCGAATTCATCTCAAATTTTTTTAATTTTTTTTTCTAAGAGTTGATGGTTTAGATGCGTCGGTCAAACGTAAGGTCTAGGAGGAGGCCCTTACAAACTCTCCAACAAAAAGAAAAAGTTGTCCTCAACTTGGAACAATAAAGGAAGACAATAAATTTTCATCCGTAAGTTACACCTTTAACTTTTAGGTAACACTAATTTGTTCTTCTCTAGTAGGCTCATCTATATGGGATCTATATAAGGTGTAATCTCTCCTTCTTTCTTGTAGTATTCTTGCCTCCATCTTTCTCTCTTCTTTCTATCTTCCAGCCAAGAGATTCTTAGGATTATCTCTTTTAATCTTTTTCGATGTCTCTTTGCTCATTTCCTTACTTTATGGACCTGTGGTGGCGGGAGTTGTTTTTATCTAGTGGCCATTCCTTATCTTCAACAAGCAAGTGAATCTGTAAGGAGAGATTTTGTGGAGCGATGTAATGGAATTGGCCTATTTAATTTGAGAGTAGCGGAAATTAATGAGAGTACTTTTGAGAAATGAATTTGTGAGCATAGCGGGTGAACATAATTGAAGATAGCAACATAATCATAGCAATTAGTTAACTTGGCATGAACAATACTTTTGCAAGAGAGAGAATTTAGAGAACATGACAACAATTGAGGACCGGATTTATGTGGAGCCGGTCCCCCCTCCAATAGGCATTTGTATTATGATTTCTCCCATTAAGAGAGACTTGTTACAATACAATCTTTGTGTTCCTTGTGACCTAGGTGATGCAATGAAGCTGGAAAGATTTATGCATCACAAACATAACATAAACTTGAAGAAAGCTTTAACTATCCCAAGCCTCAGTCCCAAGACCTCAAACACCTTCGAAGGTGGAGAGAGCTAGCAGGGAATGAGGGTAGGGAAGAGGAAGAAGAAACATTTCGTAGGAGAAAGAATTAGTTCCTCACTTATCATAACTCTTGTTGCTAGCATACATAATAGCATAGTAATTAAGAAGCAGGAGATGACAAGTTTAAGCATTGAAGCATGGCTCTTGGTTGGATTTGCACTCCATATCCAAGAGTGTTGGTGTAGGCTCTCAACCTCTACTTGCTTGGAGAAGGAGAGGGAGCTCTTGCACTTTGCATAGCACACCATGAGAGTGTTTGTGAGTGTGTGGATGAGTATACCCCCTAAGCAACCCCCTAGCTTGCTTGGGTCGTCCCCCCCTTGTAGCTCATGCTTGAAGCTCATTGGACCCCTCTAGGCCTAGCCAATCACAAGCAGGAGGCATTACAAGCAGTAAGGGTAGCCTTGAGACAAGTGTCCCCCTTTCCCCTTTGAGAGAGAGGGATAGATAATTGATAAATCAATTAATTAAATCTCCTAAATTATTATTGGACCCCTTGGGTGGCGAACCAATAGGCTTCAGGCACACCATGAGGGCAACACGAGGAGGAACTTGACAAGTGTCCCTTTTGCTTTCTTTGTACCATGCATGCCTTGTGTGAGTGTGTGGGTGTTCTCTCTCATCCCCCCTCATGTAGGGCTCGCCCCCTCCTTGTAGGGATTGAATCTTTGACTTTTTGACACCTCAACCCCTCATGCATAGGCCCAGTTCCCACCACAAGCTTGGCTCATAAGCACTTTAAGCTTGGGCTGGGTTCTCACCTCAAGTGCAACCCTAGCATCTCAAGCATGTCAAGTACCTCAAGAATCTCAATAATTAAGCACCTCAAGCATCTCAAGCATCTCAATCATCAAGAACCTTAGTCATCAAGCATGACAAGCAGGACAAGCACCTCGAGCTGGGTCGGGTTCCTGCGCCTCAAGCTCAGCCCTAGCTTACCTAAGGTCAAAGGCCTTTTACACACATTATTGGAGGTCTTCAATGAAGCTAACTTAAGGTTTTATGCTCCATTTGTTAGCCTTGAGCTTTGATAGACCATCTCTCATTTGGGCCCCTTTACCATTGGCCCCGTGTTGAGATAGATCTATAAGCACATGTCTATATCTTAACACTTGTTCCCATTTATTCTCCCACATTAAGTGATCAATTTAATATGAGAAAATCATTTGGGTTGGTTAGATATTAGATATTAGATTTTATGACATTACCTCTCTCTTGAAATCATAGTTGTCCTCGACTATGAGGTGGAAGAGATAAAACCTTAGTCATTAGTCAATTTTACTTAGCGGGTAGAGGATCCCTTTTTACCCTACGACATCTTTCCAAGATGGAAGACTAATCCATTTGGTGCTTGGGAGACATGGCTGCCGCAAGCATGTCTGCTCTTTAGTCCATTTCATTCTCCCACAGTAGAGTGACAAATTCTACTTGGTGTTTGAGAGACGTCGTCATCACAAACATGATTCTAAGCATGCATACTAGTTAAATTTGTGCACAATTAAAAAGAGGACTAGTCTTATAAGAAGAAAAACATGAGTCATTTAAAAGAAATTTGTACATTTGCTTACTATAATATAGCATTGTAAGGATTGACAAGGTTCATACTATCCTTAAGCTGTATTCCTTGCATCTATCTAGCATCTTCAAAAGGATAATTTTTGAACTTAATAAGATATCGTCGGATAATCTTACCATGTCGTAGTACCTTGTCTTCATGCCGAAGAACAGCTTCGGGTTGTAGCACCTCTTCTTGGTCTTCAATAATTGGTTCAGTTGGTGGCTCTCCTTTGTAGGGCTTCAATAGGCTTACATGAAAGGCATTGTGTATGAGACAATGGTTGGGCAACTTGAGTTGATAAGCCATCTCATTGATGGACTTCAAGATTTGGAAAGGACCATAGTATGTTTTTGCTAGTTTAGCATAATACTTTTGATGGACCGTAGAATTTTTGCCCGTCGTTTGCCTTAATCGAGCCTTAGGAAACTTGAGTAAGACCCAATCATTTTCTTTGAACATTAAGGCTCTTGTGTGCTTATCAGCAACAACTTTTTGCCTTTGTTGAGAGATGGATATAGCCTCCTTAATCTTTTGAAAAGATTCTTGTAGGTCAAGGCTATACTCATCGGCGGCGGCGAAGATCTTCCCATGTACTTTGAGTAGCAAGGGACTTTTAGGTCTTCCCTCAATGATCTCAAAAGGTGCTTTTCCTGTAGAAGTATGTACAGTATTATTGTAGGCATACTCTACAAGAGGTAAGTACTTTTCTCATTGTGAGCGTTGATCTACTTCGGTAACATAAGTTTTGAGTAGATCGAGTATCGTGAGATTGGCTATCTCACTTTGGCCATCCGTTTGTGGGTGATGGGCCGAAGAGAAATTCAATCTTGTTCCTAGATTTTCAAAGAGACCTTTCCAGAAATTACTGGTCATTCTAGGATCTCTATCTGACACGATGGATGTGGGTAATCCATGGTGCTTGAAAATCTGAGATATGAAGAGAGTTGCCATTTGATGTGCCTTAATAGTCTTTTTGACAGGAATAAAATGTGCTTGCTTGCTAAACCTGTCAACTATTGTCCATATTCCTGTATTCCCATGGATAGACTTGGGTAATCCAAAGATGAAATCCATGGATATACTCTCCCATGGTGAATTTGGAATAGGCAATGGCTGGAGTAATCCAGGTTGCTTCCCTCTATCATACTTGGTCTTTTGGCATACTACACATTTTGAAACATACTCTTGTATGCCCACTTTCATGGTAGGCCAATAGAAGTACGTCTCTACTCCTCGGAGAGTAGGTTGAATACCTCTATGCCCCGCATATGGAGGAGCATGGGATTCATACATAACTTTCTCACGAAGGGAATGGGTGACACATAACCTATTTCCATGGAGAAGATAACCATCCTGCAAGGTGAATGGTTCCTCTTTCTTCCCCAAAGCAAGGGCTGACATTATGTCTCTAAAGTCAGGGTCAGTAGCATACTCATCTATCATAGAGGATAGATCATTGTGAGTAGCTATAGACACCGCATTAACTTTGGGTCGTCGTGAAAGTGCATCCGCCACTTGATTGTGCTTACCAGCTATGTGAGCAATATGGAAATTAAATTGCGAAAGAAAATTTGCCCACCTCATTTGTTTGTCGAAAAGCTTGGTTTGCGTCATGAAATACTTGAGACTTTGGTGGTCGGTTCGTAGGATAAATGGAGTCCCCAATAGGTACTGCTTCCATGTGTCTAGGGCATGTAGAACAGCTAAAATCTCTTTCTCATAAATGCCCAAGACTCGTTCATCAATATTGAGCCTCCGCCTCTCATATGCTATGGCATGCCCTTCTTGAAGCAAAACTGCTCCAAGGCAATCACCACAAGCATCACATTGGACCTCAAATGGCTTTGAGAGATCCGGAAGCACGAAAACTAGTTGGGAAGTAAGCTTCTCTTTGAGCTTTTCAAAAGCATTTTGCTCCTTAGCAGTCCATACAAACTTAACGTTCTTCTTAGTTAAGTCGTGTAGTGGTCCTGCTACTTGAGAGAATTTTGCTATGAAGCGTCTATAGTATGCGCACATACCAACAAAGCTTCTTAGCTCATGTAGATTTCTTGGGTTAGGCCATGCTTTTATTACCTCTAGCTTTGATGGATCCATTCGGATACCGTCTTTAGAGATAATATGACCTAAGTATTGAATCTCTTGAAGGAAGAATTCGCTTTTCTTTTGGTTGAGAAAAAGCTTGTTCTCCCTCAATGCTTGAAAAATCACTCGGAGATGTTGCTTATGTTCCTCCAAAGACTTGGAGTAGATGATGATATCATCAAAGAACACTCCAGTGAATTTGCGCTATGGTCTAAAAATTTTCTCCATCAAATGATTGAACGTAGCTGGTGCATTAGTCAAGCCAAAAGGCATGACTAGATATTCATAAAGACCAAACGTTGTGTGAAACGAATCCTTTAAGATATATTCATCCACTATCCTTATTTGATGATAGCCACTCTTAAGGTCAATCCTACTGAAGTAGGTCGAGCCTTGTAGCTTATCAAACAGATCTTCTACCCGAGGTACGGGAAATCTGTTTTTGATAGTGATATGGTTTAGTGCTCGATAGTCCACACACATACGGTATGTACCATCTTTCTTTTGCACTAAAAGGACTGGAGAACAAAAGGGAGAGGAACTAGGCCTCACCATCCCTTGTACTTGCCTCATGATCTCCTCTTGTTGAGCTTGTGAGACTCGATAAGGAGGCTTGTTAGGTGGTGAGCTTCCAGGAAGGAGCTCAACGCGATGGTCATCATCCCCTCATTTTGGAGGAAAGTCCATAGGGATATCATCGATGAACACATCTTGGAATCATTTTAGAAAATTAGACAAGTCTAACTCTTCTTGATTCCTACCATTTACATTTGATGAAACATTAGTATCTTTTAGAGACTCTTTGACAAAAATCATGTACGCAGAAACTAAGCTCTTTATTGACTTATCAAAAGCAAGAGGATTTACAAGTGGAATAGTGCGACCACGCTCACTAGCATCTATATACATGTTCTTTCCCCTGTAGGTGTAGATTCTCCTTTCAGGGAACTTCATGTTGGCAGCCATGCGATCAAACCATGGTGCCCCTAGGATAACATCCTCATGTTGGAGAGGAGAGATGAAGAAGTCTTCCTTGTCGACATAGCTTTGGACATGAAGCCTCAACTTCCCAATCAAGGGAGTAACGGAGGCTTGTTGTCCCTTGAAAGCTGCATCAGCCACTACTATATCTCCCATCTCAAAATCTTGAATGCCCAACTTGGTGGCCAACTCCGTTGATATGAAGTTGAGAGTAGAGCTAGGGTCAAACAAGATGAAGGCATCATACTCTCTTACCTTTCCCCAAGCATAGGAAAGTGATGATCCTTTGCAATGAGCATCCTCTTTTGGAGCTTCGATGGTGGAAGCCCTAGGAGTCTCATTGTGAGTATTCTTCTTGGGGCAAGAACAATAGCCATGTCCTTGCTCCCCACACTTGAAACACTTATGGTCCTTGCGAAAAGCTTCAAGCTCTTCAGGAGAGAGTTTGTTTTCACCTTTGTAAACTCCCTTCTCCTTGGACCGATTGTTGTTGTTGTTGGAATTGGCTTGGGAAGTATTTTGAACATTGGTTTTCCCCTTTGCATCATTTTTGTCTTTGTTTTCCATGGGCTTGACATTACGTCTAGCCCCTTGATGGAAATTGATGCATGAAGCAACCATGGTGTGATGGATTACTTCGCTAATAGTACCAGGCCATTGAGAGTTGATGTATTCGGCCATCTCTTCAGGTAATCCCGCACAGAATTGCTGCCTTTGCTCGGCAAAGTCTATCTTTTGAAAGACAGTAGCCTTGAGATGTAAATCCCAAAACTTGTCTACATATTTGTGGATATACTCATGGGAGAGGAGCTTCAAGCTGCGCCATTCGGTAAGCACTTTGTCCTTTGCATCGCTTGCAAGGAATTGCTTCATGATGGAAACTCGTAGAGTTTTCCATGTCTTTGGGGCTTCACCATTTCCACGAAGGCTAGCCTACCATTGACGAGTTGATTTTTGGAAGTGCATAGCTACATGGCGTAGCTTGGAGGACTCTGTGACGCCCTCATCTCCAAAGACCGCATCAAATTGCTGGATGAAGGCCAACACTTTGTCGGTAGCACTGAAGGTGCCATCATAGGTGAGAAAAGAGATACTCTTTCCTCCCTCCTTGAACTTCTTTAGCTTTTGTGACCTTCACCATGCAGGAAATGATTTACGATGTCCTCCCCTCTTGTATTCTCTAGGAGAATAACCATAACTTTCGTCAGAAGAAGAGGAAGGTGAAGAAGAAGGAGAAGAGGGTGACCTATTCCTAGCCCTTTTCTTCCTTTGTTTCCTCTCTTGCCTTTCAGAGTGATGAGGAGAAGGACTATGTGTTGATCTTTTCCTCTTGGGAGGAGTGGGCGATTGTCTAGACCGCCGTCTTCGTGGAGCCACATCTTCAGAGGAACTTAAACTTTCATTGCTTTCTTGCTCTTTGGATTCCTCCTCTCGAATGGGAGAGAGTATTCTTTTGGGGGTCTCTTCAAGAGGCCTCCTAAGCTCTCTCTCCTCTTGGAGAGGAAGGGAAATTCCATAAGCACGAAGTTGTTGAGTAACTTCGGCTTGCAAAGCAAGGTTGCCCATAGCTTGTTGCAACCTAGTGACGAGATAATTCACAAACATGGGAGCATCATCATTAGCACCTTCATGTGCAAAATCAAAGCTATCAATGTTCATTCTACTCTCTTGATTATTGTCAGCCATGTTAACAAAATTTATGTATGTACTTAGTGTATGCTTTGGCAATTCAAAACCTTAGTTGCCACTCCTCTTAGCCTTTGAAAATCGGCTCTTAAGTATCTACACCCACGGCTCAAAGTGGTTAATTATAGAGAGTAGAGGAGTAGGTCTAACATAGCAGAGTTGCCAAGGGCTAGCTCCTTTTGAACTTCTTATGGCTCAATAATGGTAAAGCCGTAGGCAAGTCTAAAAAGACTCCATTATTAAGTCCAAAGCTCCCGAGGTGTGCACCATCCCCCACATAGTGGGCTCAACAAAACCGATAATAGATCCCAGCTCCACTTACCCTAATATAATTAACAACATCAACCATTTATAGGCTACTTAAGGACCTGTCTTCTTAAGCAAGAAAAGAGAAACCAAATGCTCTAATACCAATGTAATGGAATTGGCCTATTTAATTTGAGAGTAGCGGAAAATAATGAGAGTACTTTTGAGAAATGACTTTGTGAGCATAGCGGGTGAACATAATTGAAGATAGCAACATAATCATAGCAATTAGTTAACTTGGCATGAAAAATACTTTTGCAAGAGAGAGAATTTAGAGAACATGACAACAGTTGAGGACCGGATGTATGTGGAGCCGGCCCCCCCTCCAATAGGCATTTGTATTATGATTTCTCCCATTAAGAGAGACTTGTTACAATACAATCTTTGTGTTCCTTGTGACCTAGGTGATGCAATGAAGCTAGAAAGCTTCATGCATCACAAACATAACATAAACTTGAAGAAAGCTTTAACTATCCCAAGCCTCAGTCCCAAGACCTCAAACACCTTCGAAGGTGGAGAGAGCTAGCAGGGAATGAGGGTAGGGAAGAGGAAGAAGAAACATTTCGTAGGAGAAAGAATTAGTTCCTCACTTATCATAACTCTTGTTGCTAGCATACATAATAGCATAGTAATTAAGAAGCAGGAGATGACAAGTTTAAGCATTGAAGCATGGCTCTTGGTTGGATTTGCACTCCATATCCAAGAGTGTTGGTGTAGGCTCTCAACCTCTACTTGCTTGGAGAAGGAGAGGGAGCTCTTGCACTTTGCATAGCACACCATGAGAGTGTTTGTGAGTGTGTGGATGAGTATACCCCCTAAGCAACCCCCTAGCTTGCTTGGGTCGTCCCCCCCTTGTAGCTCATGCTTGAAGCTCATTGGACCCCTCTAGGCCTAGCCAATCACAAGCAGGAGGCATTACAAGCAGCAAGGGTAGCCTTGAGACAAGTGTCCCCCTTTCCCCTTTGAGAGAGAGGGCTAGATAATTGATAAATCAATTAATTAAATCTCCTAAATTATTATTGGACCCCTTGGGTGGCCAACCAATAGGCTTCAGGCACACCATGAGGGCAACACGAGGAGGAACTTGACAAGTGTCCCTTTTGCTTTCTTTGTACCATGCATGCCTAGTGTGAGTGTGTGGGTGTTCTCTCTCATCCCCCCTCATGTAGGGCTCGCCCCCTCCTTGTAGGGATTGAATCTTTGACTTTTTGACACCTCAAACCCTCATGCATAGGCCCAGTTCCCACCACAAGCTTGGCTCATAAGCACTTTAAGCTTGGGCTGGGTTCTCACCTCAAGTGCAACCCTAGCATCTCAAGCATGTCAAGCACCTCAAGCATCTCAATGATTAAGCACCTCAAGCATCTCAAGCACCTCAAGCACCTTAGTCATCAAGCATGACAAGTAGGACAAGCACCTCGAGCTGGGTCGGGTTCCCGCGTCTCAAGCTCAGCCCTAGCTTACCTAAGGTCAAAGGCCTTTTACACACATTATTGGAGGTCTTCAATGAAGCTAACCCTAAGGTCTTATGCTCCATTTGTTAGCCTTGATCTTTGATAGACTATCTCTCATTTGGGCCCCTTTACCATTGGCCCCGTGTTGAGATAGATCTATAAGCACATGTCTATATCTTAACACCTGTCCCCGTTTATTCTCCCACATTAAGTGATCAATTTAATATGAGAAAATCATTTGGGTTGGTTAGATATTAGATATTAGATTTTATGAAAAGCGATATGAGCACCTGCTTTTCCCTCACTTGGAAGTTTCAGTAGCACAAATCAAATGGTGGAAGTTCTGAGGCGTAACAAGGGTGACACTATGGGGTCGGGATCACTTTTGGAACAATGTTTACTTGGCTATGGTTATTGAAGCTATGGGTTTCGGTCATCGATATTACTGCGTGATTAGGTCAATGCATCGAGGATTTTTTGAACCAGCCTTTTTGGTTGCACAATTCTTTCCTCATCGACAAATATATCTTTACCCTCACTTTGGTTTACCTCTTAGAGGACCCTCTAACTTCTCACCTCATACTAGAGAGATCAGTGCAACAATTTCACAGAGAATTATTCCTATGGATGAAAGGCCTAATATGTGCCTTGTTTGTGATAGTTGCTTTTGTGATTGTGTGATGGATATGCTTATTAACTTGGTAAAAAATATATCTTCATTGTATCTTTTAACAAGCTCATCATATATTAAGACCTTGGTTCTTGTCTCGAGTCATTCTTTCTTTGATTTTTCTTGACAGACACGATTAAATTCATTCTTGGCTTTCTATGTCTGCTATTTTGTAGAAGTCCTTGAGAGAATTTCAAAAGTAACTAAATCTATTTATATATTTATTTTGCAATTGCATACAGCGACCCGAGTTACAAGAGTTAAAAAATAACACTAATCTTGCTATTATTTACCAAAAATAGTTGTATTACAAAAAGATGGCATTACTTGAGTGACACAAAGGTAACAAGATGGAGCTTGTATTCATCGATTCCATCGTAGGGAAGATTAACAGGATCACAAAAAGGAGAAAACGCATTACAGAGGGTGAAGAAACTGAGAAATAAGACATTCCTAGTTCTCCAAGGAAGCATCTTTTGTGGGATGACCCTCCCAATGGACCAACACCTTCTGAACCATTTTGTGTAGCAGCTTCAGCTACTTCTCATGTCTAAAATTTACTCTCGCTCCATCCTCAGACTCATCCTTAGTCTCAAGAATGGAGAATTGTTGATTTCGGTCATTAGTATCCAAGGCAGCATAAACATTGGCTTGTTCATCTAGCTCATCCTTTACTGAAATGAAGTTTACGGTTGCTGATCTAGGTGGGTTGACGGTTGGCCCTTGAGCACAAAAATGAGTGGTAGGGGGATTTTGTGATTGGGTTAGGTTTCTTCCTCTTGCTCCAAGGTTTTTGAGTTGTTCCCGTTGATTGGAACGATTTTGAAAGTTAGTAGGGGTAGCCAAAAAATTGAGGTTATTTCCTTGTGGGCATTCGGCCTTCTTATGGCCAAATTCTAGGCATTTATAACAGTGAAAGTGCCTTCCACTTTGAGATCATTCACATGAACAAAATGCAGTGGAGACTCGGGTTGTACAATTAGCTTCAATATAAATGGCACTTTGGGTGCTTTGGAGGGCTTATTGGGGTAGGAAGGGAGATCATGCTTCCTACTTGTTATAATACCTGTTGGAATTAGGGTTGCAAGAAAACACACACAGCTTGGAGAAAATGAAGGAAGCTCAAGGCACACAACAGAGAGTGCATTACTTAGTGTGCAATGAAAAGATAAGATAGCCCTAGAGTGATGGGCGCATATACAATGCACGTAGGAAAAAACCTCCTAGTAAGGGAAAAAATGCCTCAACTATCCTAAGTTTGTTCACTGACCTCACTACCACATGTATATGGTAACAAATCCCCCCTGGGAGTGATGCGGTGAATGAGAGTTGGCACATAGAGAATAGGAAAGTGCCATGTCCTAAGGACATGATCAATCCACAAAGGGGAGTAAGCCCAAAGCTTTGCAAAAAGCTTTGAACTTCTCACGAGACAATGCCTTTGTGAAAAGATCTGCAAGGTTTTCCTACATTGGCACATAAGCCAAGCTAATCTCTCCTGCTGAGAGCCTCTCCCTGACATAGTGTTAATGTACCTCAATGTGCTTTCTGCGAACATGAAAAATTGGGTTCCTCGCAACTGCCAATGCGCTCTGATTGTCAGTGTTGATAGTGTTCCATTTAACACCCAAATCAGCTATAAGGCATCTGAGCCATACACACTCAATCGTAGCTAAGAAGACTACCCGCTACTCAAGCTCACAACTAGAAGTGGCCACAGTAGGTTGCTTCTTGCTCAACCATGATATGTATGAAATGCCGAGATGAAACAAAAACCACTCATGGACACTTGCGTGTCAAAACAACGAGCCCAATTTGAGTCAAAAAAGCGTGTAAATTTGGTGGCAATGATCCCCCTTGAGATAAAACAAGCCAAGATGTAAAGTGCCACTCAAGTAGCAAAATCCTCTTGATAGCCTGCCAATGCTTAGACCCTGTGCCATGCATAAATTTACTGACATGTGAGATTACAAACTAAATATCGGGCCTTGTGTTGCATACATAAATAAGGTAGCCAACAATAGTTTGATAAAGATTGACATTGCAGCACACCAGTATCCTGAAGACACAATTTCAAACCTGTTTCCATGGGAGTGGCAATAGATTTGCAATCCTCAAGTCCAAAATTACATAGCAATGTCTCTATGTAACTTGTCTGACACAAGGCAATACCACCATCACATTGCTTAAATTGTATACCCAAGTAATGATGCAACAACCCTAAATCTTTCATGTTGAAAGTAGCATTTAAATCAGCCTTAAATTCAGCCATATGTCTCTCATTTGGTCCAATGATCAGCAAATCATTCACATAGAGAACCACAAAGAGAAGTATGTCACTCTCACGCTTTACATACAATGTGCTTTCTATTGGACTGTTACGAAATCCTTGTTTGAACAAATGAGTGTTAGCCTTCTCATACCAAGCACAAGGAGATTGATTCAACCCAACCCAAAGATTTCTTACATCTGCACACTTTATCCTCTTGTCCTTTCTTGACAAAATTGCGAGGTTGTGCTACATAAACTTCCTCAAATATGTCACCATTCAAGAAAGGAGTAACGATGTCAGAATGATGTACATCCAAACTAAAATGAGCTGCCAATGCACATAGAAAATGCACAGTAGTCATAAACAAGTGGGAGCAAAAGTCTCTTCATAATCTATGCCTTTCTGTTGTGCATAACCCTTTGCAACAAGTTGAGCCTTTTAGTGATCAGTCTCACCATCCGGCTTGAGCTTCAATTTGTAAACCCACTTCATACCAATGGCCTTTTTTCTAGGAGGTAAATCACATAAAGTCCATGTGTCATTTTCTATTAGTGCATCATGGCAATCATCCAATTTTTTGAATTTTGTGCTTCATCAAAAGACAGAGGTTCTTCAAAATCACATTAGCTAGACACGTCCAAAATATAACAGTTTGATGGATAAGATGCATGGCGAGAACTTGAACAAGTACAAATAGACAAAGGTACATCCAATTCACTGTCACACAAAGTATGCACTAGCCATTTTGGCGCACCTCTAGCTTGCTCATTCTTAGCCCTTTCTTTATCAAGTACATCATGTACATTTGCATCAATAATAGGCTAATTTGTAAAATTTTCAGAAACCCCCATAGGCTGTACATTTGCCTCATTGGAATTTACATTCAAACTTTCACCATTGAAAAGAGGAAACAGAGTGTCATAAATGTCCTATGAGCTTACATTATAGTCTCTAGTACATGACATCAAGGGTTGAACAGAAGCTTCCACAACACAACATCCCGTGAAACCAAAATACACTTTCTTTGCGGATTATACAACCTATAACCTTTGCTTTTAGCACTATAACCAACAAAAATACATTCGGCATTCTTCTCATCCAGTTTTTTGCAATGTGTTTATGGCACGAAAGTATATGCCAAACAACCAAAAACACACATGTGCTCAATAGAAGGCTTTCTATCAGGCCATGCTTCATAAGGAGTCATAGATTGCAAAGACTTTGTAGGACACTTGTTAAGTACATAAGTGCCACACATGATGGCCTCAAGCCAAAACAAATGTGGGAAAGCTTGAATTTTGACCATACATCGTGCCATTTTCGTAAGAGACCTGTTTTTCCTCTCATCAACACCATTTTGTTGAGGTGTATATGACATTCTACATTGGTGTTTTATCACACGACTCATAAAAATGAACGAAGGGTACCCATATTACATTTTGAGACATTTTTAGTCATAGCCAAGAATTTCTTGAAGCACAAAAACACTTCGGACTTTGCCTTAAGCGGATGCACCCATGCATTCCTGGAGTAATCATAATGAAAGTCATGAAGTAAAGGTAATTGCCCAAGGATGGATTTTGCATGGGCCCACAAACATCACTATGCACAAGTTGCAAGCTGCATGTGGCCCTAACTGAACCATCCTTTGGAAAATTTGAACGCTGCATCTTACCCAAAATACAACCTTCACAAACATGTTTGACATGTCCTTCAAGAGGCGGCAAAGAAGCAACGGGGGGGGGTTTGCTATGTATAAATTGTGTATACTCATGCTTTCAAGGACTATTTAAAACTCCTTATCTGTGAATTTGTGACAAATAAAATACACCCTTTTCCTTTTCAATATGTTAATTTTTCTCCCAATTTTCTTTTAAAGTACCCTTTTGTATGTGAAATTGTGAGAAAAAAGACATCAATGCCCTACACAATATTCCAAACACCCTTTGATATAAGGAAATGTTGAATCATATAAGCCCACATAGGGTAATTTTCCCCATCCAATCTATCCTCAGCAGCAACAACAAACATCTTGAACACATCTGTGTTGTTGTCAATCATGACAAATGTTGCACCTCATGTGAAAACTGCCTGAAAAGAGGAGAAACAAAGCGGGAACAACACGTGCTGTAAAGCACAAACCGTGGAAGACTACAAGGGACATGTTATGCAAAAAACAACACTGATAGAAATTCTACACAAAATGACAAAATAGCATGTGCAATACTGCTTATAGTGGAAACGGAGGCCGAAATGAGCCCAAATGAAAATTTTGAGTAGACCAAAGCTCCACAAGCTTTCTTGAAGTATTTGTCAACTTGTTGATGCTTGTCAAAGCTCACAAAAATTATAGTTGTGCAGATTCACACGTGTGGTATTTTGACAGTGGTGCTACAAAGCATACTACCTCACATCGTGATTTGTTTACCTCTCTTGAGTCAGTCCCTCATGAGAATTCAGTCACTTGTGCCAACAACGTCTCTTATCCAATTCAGGGAGCTGGAAAGATTGTGCTTACTGCTACAAATGGAAATTCTTTCACACTTGTTGATGCATTGTATGTACCTTGGATCAAGAAGAATCTTTTGTTTGTATCTGCACTTGATAGACTTGTTCTTGTAGTTAAATTTGTGGATGACATATGTATAATACATGATCTCAGTTTTGGTGATGAAATTGTTGCATCTGGCATTTTATGCCATGGGCTTCTCACTTTGTATGACAAGTGTGGCCAAAATTTTGCAAATGCTATTGTGGATTCATTTGTGCTATGATTGTTCAGTTGTACTTTGATGCGAACGTCCATTCCATCTAACCATTCATCATCTGTTGACACTGCATCTTTCTGCAATTCCCATAGTCGTTCATCTAGTTCCAGAGTGTTGATGGGAATAGGTATTTGTTGATTCTTGACAGCATCTTTTCTTTTGAGTACCCAAAGCCGAGCTTCCTCTTGGGCTTCATCAATAACCTGTTGTTGTTTTATATTTCGTTGCTTAGCTGTATGCATCCTTTCTAGCAATCCATTGGCTAGTGGCAAATTGTACTTCTTTATCGAGTAAATGTAGTCAATTATTCTACGTCCAAGAAAGCAAGAAGTCAGTCTTTGACAGCAGGATAGCGACTATTAAAGGATGCAACAAGAACCCAACACGAACATTGGGAGTAGTCAACTTAAATGTGATAGTACATGGATGTTCATGCCCTCATCAATTTGTCTGCTTACCAGATGAACACATGAATGAGACAATGATTCTTGGAATCTCATGGATGCGGACATACAAGGTAGTACCAAATTGGGATACCAATCAGCTCAAGCTATCACCTAAAGGTAGACAACTCATTGTTCCAATTGCACCAAGCAAAGAGGAATGGAAAGGAGGTTACCAATAGATCAAACCACAAAGCAATCAATTCCATCCTATCCACAAGAAAATGCTACAAGTAGCATGCAAGGAGATATGCAAATTTGGGTACAAAAATCACAGCTTAAGGACAAGCCGATTCGAATCTGGGTGCCCAAAACATCATCTACAGTACCAAAGATCGTTACAAGGTTAAAGACACAAAGAGGAGCATCTTCAAATAGGGAACCTAATACAAAATGGATCTGGAAGAAAAAAGAGCACTTATCTTCTCTGCAAACTGTAAAATCGATGAGGCAATGGAGAGTTAAATCTCAAAAAACTCTACCAATACATTTGGACCAAAGCAAACCACGATACCAATGGCGGGAAAAAGCTCGACAACAACCATTATTGATATCAACAGCTCAAGAAATTAGCATGCCAAAGCATCCTAATGGTACAATCAAGCGAAGACACACAAGCTACAAGATTTTCTCTTTGGAAGACAGCAAAAGAAAACCTCGACATCAGAAACCCTTGAGTTAATTACTCAAGATCCAACTCTTGCACACCATAATGGTTTTAACTGCATTGATCTTCAAAGCATGGTAGAACCAACCAAAGCTATGCATAGACAGGATTGTTCAACCCATGCACACAGTCGTCCCGAAGTACGCCATTTAGGAGGGGTGGAAGGAACTAAGTAATTAAGGGCAATGTTTGAAGAGGGAGGAAAAAGTTTAAGTTATCGTGTGATTTTTTGCAAAATTACCTAATAATGCCCTTACAAATCATCAACAGGGGAATTTTAACTGATAACATCTCCCCAATGAGTGTAAATAATGTATATACTATGATAAAAGCATTAAAAAATGGTATATTAGGACTTAACACTAGGTTGGTAACCTAACAGGACATAAAAGTGTCATTTCAGGGTTTTGAAAAAAAACCTCCAATACCATAGTAGATCCACTCATTTTGTAAAATCCTTTCATGAGGTTATAGTTCAAGGCCTACTACACATGGAAATAATAAGAAACTTGTAAAAGTTCTCATCTTTTGGTCACACCAAGCCTCCAAAGTTGATGGACCAGTGCATTTTCATCAAAATAGTCATTTCTTACGTTTTGTTGCATAAAATTAAGATTAGGGATTTTTGTAGGACTTGAGATAAATTCGCGACTTAACTTCAATGGGTTGGTGATCAGAACATATGGTTGCTTCTCACTCACTATTTTTTGTTTTGCCAAAATAAATAGGTACAAAAAAGTTGAATTTTTATCATTCTGCAAACCTATCATCAAACTTGTTTCTATAGCCACGCTCAATACAAATAATATATGCATGTTTTCTTAGTTCCCTATTGTCCTTTATGTTCATAAGAAGCCATGGAGCATGTCAAAAGAATAATACATTTCTTACCAAGGGGAATCTTGGGGACAAAGATGAAGTGTTAAATACAGCAAACATGAAAAAACTGGGTTCAACATTATGAGTTGTAGAATCCATAGAAACTATTCAATCTAGCCAAATTTGATCCTTATGACTAGATATGGTTACTACCTACAAAATGCATGTAGTTGTCATAGGAAACTAACAATATTGAAAAAGCTATGCTTGATATACTAGAATGTTTTGTCTTCTTCTATAATTGAAAAAATCAACCATCGTTGTGTACTATGCAAAATAGGGTATTAGGTGCCCCAAAACTCAAGGAATATTAGCTTTATGTTACAATATGCAACATAGAAAATCAAAAATGCATTTGGATATCATGAAATCCACCAAAAAAATCTTAGAAGAGCTAAAATTGGCTAAAAAACAGGATTTTACAATTTTTGTAATTTGGTCATAACTTACAACTTTAATATTTATTTCTCCCTAGAAGCATCAGGACATGTTGAGGACTACTAAAGATAGTTCTCTAGCATTATAGACCTCACAAACATGAATTCTAGAGTGGTATAGTTGCAAAAAGTTGAAAAAAGCCAAAAACAGGACCCGTTTTTTCACACAGTTTAGGTTGTGAAATGTTGTGCAAGGACAATGTTAAAGATGGAATTGATATTCCAAAAAAATGTCGAGTAGATAGCACCTCAAAATCCATTTTGAAACTCTTGACATAATTCAAGGAAAATGGTCACTTAACAGGACATAAAAGTGTCCCAGGACATAAAAGTGTCCCATTACCAACCTAGTGTTAAAAATGGAGAAATCCAACAAAAAAAAATAAAGCTGTGTTTTTCAATAGAGTTTCTTAATTATTGTATTTTCACTTTACTTTTTTAGCGCATTTTGTTACTTTCTTTGTTTTTTAATAGACAGGTCAAAAATTAATAATAAATAGCAAATGAGCTCAGATGGAAAAGCCGGCACTGAAATTCGAGCAGTAGAAGGGTGGCTAGGCTCAATCCAAATTCATTTAGGCCCCTCGCTAAACTTCATAAGTTGGTGAAGAGGGAAAACTGAACACATGACGACACCAGATTAATTTTCTGGACTCATCCCAGCGTGGGGTGTCCATTTTTGAGAGAGAACGCTATTTCTTCTTCATTAAATGAACTACAATGTGTGAGTAGTGGGTGCAGGTGGCACAAGGGGTACTAGGTGTTGGGGTATTGTGTCGACGACAATTACGATGATGATGACGATGACGACCAACTCGTGGCGACCTGGCCTTCACTGCTGCGGGTGAAACTCTTGGCTATCAGTCGGTTCACATTGGCCATACAAGATACGCTAATGATAAAATAGACAAGGTGGACAGGCACAAAAAATTTCAATCAAATTGGCATATGGAAGCAGGAAGCTAAATTAGGCGGCCAAGGCCTACTTTTGCAGAATTCTTGCAGAATGAGCTACAGGAATCCAATTGAGGAAATTTTTGAGTCTAACATTGATTTCACGGCCTAGTAGGACTAGTAGGGGAATTTGGGGAAAAATGGTTCAGGAAGCCCGAGTATAGATATCCAAAGTAGTCTAAAATCACCTCATTTCCACTTGGCACCCTTGGAGAGAGAGCTTTTGACCTTCTTCGCGCGTGATTTTTGGAGTCCATAGTCGCTCGTCTCACACGAGACATGAGGGGAGCAATGCAAGCTGCGGAGAAGGCCAAGAAAAGGGTATCCCAAAAAGAAAAGCTGCAAGAGTTGCCACCCTACCAACTGGACCCCAGTTCAGTAAAGATAAGGAATGCAACATATTTATCCAGAGAACAGCTTGAGGAAAACAATACAACAAATTTCACAGGCAGGTTCAAAAGTGAAGAAGGACATCAAGTAGAGCTGCAACTACTACGGAAAGAGATCTATGATGCCGCGGCAAAGCCAAACACAAAGGAGGCCAACAGAAGGCTCGGCTCGGCCTCAGAGAATTCTACAACGAGGAACCGTGTGGAGTTGACTTCCAGAAAGCCTATGAGATCTTGTCTACCATTAAGGAAGATGGATCAGCCCAAATTACTGACCAACAAGGGCAGAAAGACAAAGTAGTGATCACAAAGGAAATTGTGACCGAGGCTCTCAAGTTGCCAACAGAAGGGATGACAATGAGGACCCGTGACAGCAGGCACCTTCACCAAGGAGATTGCTGCAGCAACCTTTGCTGACCTCATGCATAAGCAAGTGGAAGGACCAGCACGGTTGTATCACCAGAACTTTCACTTTCTAGCAAAGAGACCACCAAGGTACACAACACCTAATCATGCAGTTGCGACTACATTCACACAAGTGTTGAAGTCGACAACCAGGCAGCCGATTGATCACGCACAGTATGTGCTATCAACACTAAAGGGCACCAAAAAAGAAGGTAAAATCACGTATTTGGGTTCACTCGAGGTATTGACAAGAATAGCATACCATGCTATTGGCATGGCAAGCAATTTTCCGCTTGCCCCAGATCAGAACACATGGATTGTGTCTACACAGCCATCTCCAAGAACCACCCGCTCGACAAACAGAGTTTACAAATCTGATGAAGAGTCTGCAAAAATCTCTCATAAAGCACATAGTAATGAAATCTCAGACAATGTGGAAAGGCGAGCCAGAATAGAAGAGATGAAGAAAAAAGCAGTGGCTGCACACCAAGAGGAACCTCAATAGAAGAAGGTGAGGTTTGAAAGAGAGAAACATACTTACGAAAGAAGGCGCCAAGCCGCAGGTGAGGACCCGGAAAAGTGGGTTCCTAAAGAGATAAGGGGTCCCGGAACCAAGAACCCTGCAAGGAAAGAAGCAGAGGACCCTGCAGATTTTCTTGAAAGATTGTATGTAGAAGCAGAAGCACTAAAGCTAAAAGAAGCTCAAGAGGTGGAAAGAAAAGCTCAAGAAGATGCAGCAAAATAGCAAAGACAAGCGGAGGCAACGGAACAGAGTGAGACACAACACGACCAAGTAGATATGTCTCCAAAGCACACCTCACCTGCTACGACCACAGACCACCCAATGCCAAGCCCTCCCCCTTCACCAATAGTTAGACTCACTGAGGGCGAGGAAGCCAAAAAAAAGGAGCCTGAACCACAGGAGGTAGCAAGTTTTGAGCAACCCAAGGCAAAAGAAATAGAGGCCACCCTTCTACAACCACCCAACAAGAAACGGCACGAGCATCCACGAATCCTCAAGAAGCAGAAGCAACCAAGGCAATCGTACAACCTCAAGGAGAGGTAGAAACCTCGACGCAACCACAAGAAACCACAACCCACCCAAGGAGACACACAAAAAGACTGTTGAAACATCTAAATAACCTATAGAGCATGAAGATTGGTAGACGAATGACAAAGTCATCCTGCAAGTTAATGAATATGCCAAGCAGATGAGGGAGATGACTGAGAAAATGTGAACACTTAGCCACAGTGCTAAGGCTAGAGAATTGGAGATGGTCATCGACGCTCTCCAAAGAGAGCTAGAGGATAGGATGAATGTCATCACAGATCTGCAAAGACAAATCCAAGAGTGAGAACTGAAGCTGAACAACACCAGTTGGCCAAAGAGAAACAACAAAAGGAAATGGAGGAACTGGGTGAACTTCTCATGAAGTTATCAGGTGCCTGCAAGACCAAAGACCAACAACTGACAAAGGTAACCAATGAACTCTTAACCACAACTCTGTCAGTACAAGAGATCCAAGTGCAGCTAAACGTAGCGAATGCTTCACTGCAATATTCAAAGCAAAGGATCAATGATCAGGCAACCTTTTTGCGACAGATAAGGAAAAATCCCGTAGTTACCTCGATCAAAGGTACAAATGAAGTATAAAAGGCTTTAAAAAAGAAGAACAAGGGTCTCGAGCTAGAGCTAAAGCTAGAGCAGTCCCAATGAAGAGACCTTGTAGTAGTGCGGGTACAAAGAGAAGAACAGTTGCTCAAGGAGATAGCAGAGCTAAAGAGAGCCAATCAACTGCTGCGAGACAGACAGTCAGAGACACAAGAAGAAGCTGGTACCTCGGAGCAACGAAGCATTGAAATCCACTTAGTCTCTTTTGCTGAGATGGAACCACAGCCGACAGAAGGGCTAGGACAAGAAGAAGACTTTTAGGTACCACTAACGGATGCTGAGCAAGTGCCAATGGTCCAGGTATCTAAAGCTCAAGAAGATGCACTTAAGGAGCAGGTTGCTCAAGAGACATATGAACAATGGAAAGCAGTGATGGATTGGGAGTTGAGGGTTCTCCATTCAGTCAACATCACTCAACTCACTCCCAACCAAATGAATGCACAATGGCATCAACAATCATTGCCATATCATTTGATGAAGGTAGAGCTGCTACAAGTCAAGGAAAGATTATACAAATACATGCAGACAGAAGGCACATAGGAAGTCCACCCCAAGTGGAGAAAGAGCTGCCTGAATAAGCATCCACGATATTTGATTCTATTCACAAGAGCACCTGCGGCCCTTCAGAAAGACCCAACCTTTTGTCCTGTACCACAGGTAAGGACATGGCAAGCACATAAAGCACTGAATAAGAAGTGACCTACATGGCTCAACTATCCAAGGTTTCCAGCACCAAAAAAGGGAATATTGATAGAGGAATACATGGTGAAAACCCTAACGGGTGCCATGACATTCTTCAAAAGTCTCCCTGATCTCTCATGTGCCATGCCCTACAAAATTTGCCGAATGCTGCTCACATGCATTGAAGCTTTTCACGAGCCAAAGTAAGCAAGAGCACTGTGGATGTCATTCCTCAAGGAGAATAAGGGTCTTTGCTACAACCTAAGCAGCCAACCTTCCGAAGAAGTCCTTTATGGCTTCTACGCTTGATGCATGTTCTTGCCTTCTAGCAATATGTTGCGTTTGAGGAAGCGTTCTATACAGGGTTCTTCACTTGGCGAACGAAGATTTTTGGGCTAGTGATCAATAACCTAACCTCCAAATTTGTTGGCTACTCAGCCATTGAGCTCAAAAACAGGGTCACCATACAGTTCTTGCAGAGAAAGAAGACTCAGATACGAGAAGGCACTCTACGCGCTTAAAGACCGCCTCACCAGCCGTCAACCCGAAGATTAATTCAACCCATAAATCTGTGTCAAGGGACGACACAGGCGAGGAGGGGGGAAAATTAGCAACAAGCTAACTCGGATACCGTTTTTTGGAGCTTTCATTCTAAAAATATTTTTTATTTTGATGAATCGGGAATATTGTAACTCCTATCTTTTGGATAAACTTTGTAACTGATGAACCGTGACTACAAGCTTCCCAATTGTATCAACATGTCTTTACTTAGAGCTCCCAGATTATTGGTTTTGACCACCAAAAAACCTTGGTTAAGGTATAAAAGTCAATTTTTGTGAGTTTTTCATAAGTTTTGGATAATAGAAACAGAGTGTGAGCTAACGGCACTCACTTCTCTCCTTCTTGCACTTCCTACTCCCTCCCCGGTTGTCACATTGCAGTTGTGTCTATTGCGTTGCAACCGTAGGCAAGAGCTCTACGCATTGACGTAAGCATTTCATGATATTTTGTAGCTTTTGGCGTTGCCGACCCGCGGCCTAATTTCATCATAAGTAGGAATTTACACTTCAAAATCAAAAACTAAGTATAGGTGGGGTATTGGGGCATCATTGCTAAGCATTTAGATGCACTCTTGGTCGAAAACAACTAGGTTAAAAACTCATTGATGTTAATAATCGTGATTTTTGCACTTGACCTAAAGTGAAACTTGAGACCATAAGCATGTATGCTTCGGTCTTATAAACATGTCCTAGAAGTTTCGTAACATTTGGATGTCATTTGATGCTGTAACGGATGTGATTTGTTTGCCGATGAGCAATTAGCTTTTGGTTATTTCAGTCATTTGAGTGTAGCTTGAGTTAGATGCAAGTTATTTTTTGTTTTCCAAGAGATTGACAACCTCGTAGCCTCTAAGTACAAGTCAAGTCAGCTTCGTCCCATGGATTGACAATTATATTCGTGGTTCTCGCTATGTCTACAATAAGATAGGAGTGAGGTTAGACACCTGTCCCACATACTGCTTGAGCTTTGGGCGGAAGCTATAAGTACGTCTGTATAATTTATCAACCAGTCACCCTCAACGACATTGGATGGGGGAGTTCCAGAAGAGGCATGAACAGGTAAATCGGTGAATTATGCATTTCTCAAAGTGTTTGGGTGTGAGGCTTTCATGCACATAGATAGAAGCTTGAGGTCAAAGCTAGATGCAAAGTCCAAAAAGTGTTTCTTCATAGGCTATGGAGAAGGTGACTTTGGGTATCACCTATGGAATCCTGAAGATGGTAAAATCTTTAGAAGTAGGGATGTAATTTTCAACGAACAAAATATGTACAAAGATTACTTGGAAAGATAACTAAGCAAAAAAAAAAAGATGATGAGTACATGGAGCTTGAGGACGGTGAAAAATTAAGGAGTGAAAATGGTGACAACGTGCAACAACATGAACCAAATGAGGATCCTCAACCTATTCCCCGAATATCCACAAGAGCAAGTAGACCTCCAAAAAAGTTTGCTCCTTCCTTGAACCATCTCTTGATCTCAGATTCTGGAGATCTAAAATCATACAAAGAAGCTATGCATCACGAATCCAATGAAGAATGGATGAAGAGCATGCAAGTGGAGATGGACTCATTACAACGCAACCAAACATGGGAGTTGGTTGAGTTGCCTAAAGATAAGCGGGCACTACAGAAGAAATGGGTGTATAACAAAAGGTACAAGTTGAGGCTTGTGGTAAAAGGGTTTTCTCAAAAGAAAGGTATTGACTTCAATGAAATATTTTCTCTTGTTGTAAAAATGAACTCAAAATTAGGCTTGTCTTAATCCTTGTGGGGACTGCTCATGATTGAATCTTTAGCAAATAGATATAAACACGGCATTCCCTATGATGACTTAGAGGAGGAAATTTACATGCTTCTACCAAAGGGGTATGAAGTAAAAGGTAAAGAGAAAATGGTTTGCAGATTAAAAAGAGCTTGTATAGATTGAAGCAAGCATCAAGATAATGGTACTTGAAGTTCAATCGATGGATGTTGGATCATGGATTCAGAAGATGCAACTCAGATCACTGCGTTTACACAAAGAATATGAGAGATGGGAAGTTCATAATCCTAATGTTGTATGTTGATGACATGCTGATTGCAAGTGCTAACATGCAGAACATCAAAGACCTAAAAGAGGAGCTGTCTAAATCTTTTTCAATTAAAGATTTAGGTGCTACAAATAGGACACTTGGTATGAAGATATCAAGGGATAGGACAAAGAAGACACTAAAGCTATCTGAAGAGGATTACATCAAGAAGGTACTAGAAAGGTTTGCAATGCAAGATGCAAAATCTATTTCTACACCTTTGGCTAGTCACTTTAAACTAACCAAAGATATGTGTCCAAAGATACAAGAAGAGATAGCATATATGTCTAAAGTTCCATATGCTACAATGGTAGGTTCTGTTATGTATGCTATGGTCTGGACAAGGCCAGATATTGCACATGCAGTGGGAGTTGTGAGTAGGTTCATGGATAACCCAAGTAAAGAGCATTGGCAAGCTGTGAAGTGGATACTCAGGTATTGAAAGGGGACAACCATGAATGTGAGGTACCCACCCCGTCATCTCAAACGACGGTTTTGATGGTAAACCTAGTGGCCACTAGATCTATAGCGGAAGCAAACAAAGTGGTTTAAGGGATCAACTAGCGGACGAGCTCTCATCACTAAGTGAATTGAGTCGAGCCTACTAGCAACAAGATCAAGTTCCACCTCGCAGGAAAAAGCGTATCTAACCAATTATCGGTCTTAAGACTCACCTTCCAGAAGGAGAGAAATCTCGAGTGCCTTTTTTCCCATTGCTTTCAGAGGCACGTACACTTGGGACTTCACTACTTTTGGTGTAATGAGCAATTCTAACATCATTTACCGTACTATGGGGACAGAGAGTTCCCGACCAATTGGGACCACCCTTCTCATAGGCATTGGCAACCCGAGCCAAGCCCCCACTTTCCACCCCCATACTCACACTTTGTCTTGTGTGTCCTAATTACTAACACATTTATTGTTCAACATATATATTCATTGATTAATTCCGATTCACAGGTTGTGTTAAGAGAGCTCTTCGAACAGTTTTTCAAAGTGGCACCAAAACAATCTTTCTAGTAAAAATTCACTCAAACTCATTTCATTTAAACTTCCAATGCTCTGGAGGCACGAAATCCCCCAGTGAGTGTTAACTCCACCCGTTGTCACCTAGTTGCCCATACAACTAGATTTTTCCACCACATAAAAAGCACGACATGGACATCCCACCTCAAAGAACGCAAAATGTGGGTATCCACCGCAAAGAATGCAAGATGTGGATCAAAGCCCTAAGCTAGGTAATCCTAGCTAATACGAGAACCTCGCAAGCTGTGGATCAAGAGAGGGATCATGACTAAATCAACATTGGAATTAAAAATGAACTGGCCGAGTTAATTTTCCCTAGCAAACAGTCCTTCCTACACGAGACAGTATATCCCGAAAACATTCTTTCCTACTTGAATTTAAATGCATCAATTAAAATGCCGTGGTCTTCGTTGGATCTTCCAAGATGTTTTGGGGTAATGTTACTTTCCTACCTTACCGAATGCAATCTTATTAAACTGTACTTGAATTAAAATTAGACCTACCTCAATAATCTCCTCTTGATTGCTTCGTGAGATGGCCGGTGCTTGCTCGATGATAGGAGCCTTTCCCTTTCCGTTCGTGTTGCTTGTTCCGGCCTCATGGTCGTGAGATCCACCAAAACGGGTCCTCTTTGGGGCCATTATACTCACTACTAAAGATGATGAATTTCGAAAAGAATTAATGTCCAATATCACCATAACAACCACAAACGGTCCGGATACAACATGATTAGCCTTATCAAGCAACTACTCTTATACGAAAGGATTAGATTAACTTCAAGTATGGTTATTACTCTTCTATCTATTTTTGGGTAAATATTAGGTGATCCAAGTCGTAATTACATCAATTTAGGATAGCATCTTCTCCTGAACTTATGAAAATTGACTCTGAATTAAGGTTCTTAGCTTAGGCAATTGGAGAATTCAGTTCTTACTTGCTTAATAAGAGTGGTTAAATTATGATTTTAGTGTACTAACTCCTTCTCAAAAATGAATGGAAAGATGCAGTTATGTCTTATGCATATGCGGAAGAAATTCCGTTCTCTAGTGACAAATTAATTTTTGAGAGGGGGACTTAACTCTTCTAATTACACATGAATCTCTTGCAATATGAGTTTAATCCTTTAATTGAAATCTTTCCTAATGAAATGAAAGATTGGGGTTGTTTAATTAGTTACATTGCTAGAAATTGGGTCAATCTTCACCACTCAATCATTGAATTGACTAACTGGTAATTCCTTCTTACTAACCATGGATTAATTTGTGATTAGGAGGTTGACTTGATGCATAATTAGCTAATGAGATTAAGAAAGTGAAATAGACTAATCACATAGGTGATTTAGAGAGTTGCTACTAGGTAGAGTAGTTAGATTATGCATAGTATTAGCTGAAAATAAGGGAATCATAGAGAGATTAAGATATAAGCATGAATTTAACTCGAGATTATCGTAATTTGAGTTGATTAAGACCTTAATTTTTGATGCGAGAAGCCTAATCTGACAAGAAATTGGCAGCACCTCCTTCCCTTAATCCTCTCCTAGAGATTGTGTATGCCAGCAGCACTTCGCCCAAGATATGTGTGTGAGGGAGTGTGTGTCTGTGTGTGTGTGTACTGAGTATCTGTGTGTGTGTGTGTGTGTGTGTGGAAACAGGTCTTTAAATAGGCTCCCAACCTCAAGAGGTCAAATTATGCTGCTAATTGCATCTGGATGAGCACTTTGGTCATGCATGGCAGCTTGAGTGCATAGCTTGCAAGTGTCCAATTTGCTTTCTTTAACTGAGCCTCACACTCTCTCTCTTTCTTGGAAACTCTTTCACAAGCTCCTAGATGAGCGGGGGAGCCCTCTAACTACGAAAGCAAGCTCCCAGTGGCCTAGAGCCTGTGCACACACCATTCCCCGAGTGCCAGTGCCCCCGCTAGCCCTAGGAAAAATTTTATTTTTATCCGGTCATTACAACTTGGATTTTAATTCCGAAACTTGCTGTGCTAAGATGGAGCTAAGGTGCATCATCTCGAGTACCTGCCATATTTAGCAGCTCCCGATGTTCGAAATTGCATTTTTTAAATTCTGGATACGGGTGCAGTTTGACGAGCTAGTTAAAACTAAACAGGTCGGGTGACCAGAAACTTACTATTTTAGGAAAATTTTCACAAAAATTATTTTTATTCATTTTTGAAAGCTCTATAAAAATCTAAACATCTTGGCACTGACAGGTTTAGAAAAACTGTTCAAAAATAGTAACTTTTTGTAGTATGAAAATTGGGTTCAATTATTTACATGTGGGATTGGTTTTTTGAGAAAGGTGGAGACCTTACAATGAATGCTTTGTATTTTGGAGGCACTCACATTTTCTTGCAAGGGTAGTCTGATGCTGATATGGTAGGTGACAAAGACACTCGAAGGAGCACTACTGGCTACGTCTTCATAATTGGAGGCACAAAAGTATGTTGGGCTTCAAAGCTATAGAAAGTGGTCTCACTTTCTACCACATAAGCAGAAAATGTAGCAATGACAGAGGCAAGCAAAGAATTCTGTGGCTTCACAGATTCTTAGAAGAGCTTGGATTCAAACAAGACAATTGTGTTTTATACAGTGATAGCCAAAGTGCTATCCATCTTGCGAACAACTCAACCTTTCATTCAAGGACAAAGCACATTGAGGTGAAATATCACTTCATACGCACTCTTTTGGAAGAGAGATAGCTAAAGCTAGGAAAGGTGTATACAAGTGAAAATCCCGCAGACATGTTTACAAAGGTGGTCAACAAAAAGAAATTTAGCTTTTGCTCATCTTCAATCGGTATCTAGGGATAAGAAGACAGGATGGAAAGCAATCACAGGGTTGGTTTGCAGATCAATCTCCAAGTGGGAGATTGTTAAGTATGGAGCCTAATTTATCCCTTGTAATTTTTTTTTTTTAAAACATGCATTTGTAAGGCCCTCGTTATGAGGAGAAGCCATTGTGTGTGAAGAAAAATCATTCACTGCCAGGAACCAAAAATTTTACTGAAATATTATGGTCGGATGGCGGCTGGAAAGTGGTCGAAAAACGGCCGATCGTTTGGCCGGTTGGCCGATAGTCAATGGTCGATGGCCGAATTCAATGACCAGTGGCTGATTTCATAGGCGGACTTGTCTTCTCACGGGAAGCCACACTTGGGTAGATTGGAGAGTCCAATTTGGACTTGTCTACACAAGGGTGGCTACATACGGCTGCCTCTCATGAGAGAGGACAACCCTTTTGGCCTATAAAATGAGGCATTTTTACACACATTTGGCAGTGTGAAGTTGATGCAACAAGATGGGAGTGAGGTGGTGAGAGTGAAGCAAGGCGGGAGCTCTATCAAGACTATAATACTTTTGTAATCATCTTCTTGCTAAAGTACTATAGCCATTGAGTGGCTGCTTTCCCGTGGATGTAGCTCATATTGGGTGAACTACATATATCATGTGTGCTCTCTCTCTCTCTCTATCTCTCTCTCTCTACTCTATAATCTCTTGTGTGTGAAAATTTGTCTCTTTCCATTAAGTAAGCTATCCAATATCTATTTAGCTATGTCCTATTTCCACATAAGGTTTCTGGCTACTAACACAAAAAAAACACCTTGTGGCCTTAAGGCCATAAGGTTTCTAGCTAGCACAAAAATCACACTGTGGCCTTATGGCCATAGGGTTCTCTTTGTGATGTTTAGAAATCCTATGGCCCTAAGGTCAGAGGGTGCTCTATTAGTTAGCTAGAAATCCTTGAAATCCTAGCCATCACAAAGAGCACCTTGTGGCCTTAAGTCCATAGAGTTTTTAGCTATCACGATGACCACCCTATGAACCTAAGGCACCCTCTGGATTTTGGGCCATAGGGTTTCTAACCACCCTATTCCCCTAAGGCACCCATGTGGCCTTAGGGTCATAGTGTTTCTAGCTAACAAAAAGAGCACCCCGTGGCCTTAGGGCAATAATGTTTTAAGCTAACAAAAAGAGCACCATGTGGCCTTAGAGCTATAGGACTTATTACACAAAGAGCACCATGTGGCCTTAAGGCCATAGGGTTTCTTACACAAAGAGCACCCTATGGCCTTAGGGCCATAGAGTTTCTAGCATACATAAAGAGCACCTTGTGGCCTTAGGGACATAGGTTTTCTAGCTAGCAAAAAGAGCACCATGTGGTCTTAGGGCCGTAGGGTTTTCTAGCTTTCACAAAGAGCCATTACAAAGATCACCCTATGGCCCTAAGGCCATAGGATGCTCTTTGTAATGGCTATAAATTATATGACTCTAAGGCCACATGATGCTGTTTGTGATGATTAGGGTTTCTAGCCATCACAAAGAGAACTCGATGGCCTTAGGGACATAAGGTTTCTAGCTTACAAAAATAACACCATGTGGCATTAGGGCCATAGGATTTCTATCTAACACAAAGAGCACCCTGTGGCCTTATGGCCATAGTGTTTCTATCTAACAAAAAGGGCACCCTATGGCCTTAGAGTCATGGGATTTTTAGCTAAGAAAAAAGAGCACCCTGTGTCCTTAGGACCATAGGTTCCTAGCTAACAAAAAGACCACTATGTGGCCTTAGGTTCATTTGGTTTCTATCTAACAAAAAAGAGCACCATGTGGCCTTAGGTCCATAGGGTTTCTAGCTTACACAAAGATCTCCCCATGGACTTAGGGCCATACGGTTACTAGCCATCATGAAAAGCACCCTATGTCCCTAAGGCCATAGGGTTTCTAACCACCACAAAGAGCATCCTATGTCCTTAGGTCACCATGTGGCGTTAAGGTCAAAGGGTTTCTAGCTAACAAAAAGAGCAAAATGTGGTCTTAGTGCCATAGGGTAACAAAAAGACCACCATGTGGCCTTAGGGTCATTGGGTTTCTAGCTAACATAAAAGAGAACCATGTGGCCTTAGGACCATAGGGTTTCTAGCTTACACAAAACGCTCATGTGGCCTTAGGGCCATAGCATTACTAGCCATCACAAAGAGCACTCTGTGGCCTTAGGGATATAGGGTTTCTATCCATCACAAAGAACACCCTGTGGTCTTTGGGCCTTCAGGTGCTCTTTGTGATGGCTAGAAATTCTATGGCTCTAAGGCCACACAATGCTCTTTGTGATGTCTAGGGTCTCTAGCCATCACAAAGAGAACCCTGTGGCCTTAAGGCCATAGGGTTTTTAGCTTACACAAAGAGCACCATGTGGCCTTAGAGCGATAATGTGTTTAGCTAACAAAAAAAGCACCATGTGGCATTAGGGCCATATGGTTTCCTACACAAAGAGCACCCTGTGGCCTTAGGGCCATATGGTTTCTAAATTACATAAAGAGCACCCTGTGGCTTTAGGGCCATAGGCTTTCTAGCTAACACAAAAATCACCTTGTGACCTTATGGCAATAGGTTTTCTAGCTAACAAAAAGAGCACCCTGTGGCCTTAGGACCATAGGGTTTCTTACACAAAGAGCACCCTATAGCCTTAGGGCCATAGGTTTTCTAGCATACACAAAGAGCAACATGTGGCCTTACAACCATATGGTTTCTAGATTACACAAAGAGCACCCTATGACCTTAGGGTCATAGGGTTTCTAACTAACAAAAAGAGCAGACTATGGCCCTAGGGCTATAGGATTTCTGGCTTACCCAAAGAGCTTCCTATGGCCTTAGGGCCATAGGGTTACTAGCCATCTCAAAGAGCACCCTATGATCTTAGGGCTATAGGGTTTCTAACCACCACAAAGAGCACCCTATGTCCTTAGGGTCATACAGTTTCTAGCTAAGAAAAAGAGCATCATGTGGCCTTAGTGCCATAGGGTTTTTAGCTAACAAAAAGACCAACATGTGGCCTTAGGGTCATTGGGTTTCTAGCTAACAAAAAAGAGCACCATGTGGCCTTAGGGCCATAGGAATTCTACCTGATAGAAAGAGAACCCTTTGGCCTTAGGGCCACAGGGTTTCTAACCATCACAAAGAGCACCTTGTGGCCTTAGGGCCATAGGGTTACTAGCCATCACAAAGAGCACCTTGTGGCCTTGGGACCATAGGGTTTCTAACTAGCAAAAATAGCACCATGTGGCCTTAGGGCCATAGGATTTATAGCTTACACAAAGGGCCATGGGGTTTATAGCTTACACAAAGAGCTCCCCATGGCCTTTAGCGCCATAGGATTACTAGCCATCACAAAGAGAACCTTGTGGCCTTAGAGCCATAGGGTTTCTAGCAATCACAAAGAGCACCCTATGGCCTTAAGGCACTCTGTGGCCTAAGGGCCATAGGGTTTCTAGCTAACTAAAAGAGCTTTGTTTGGCCTTAGGGACATAAGGATACTAGCCATCACAAAGAGCACCATGTGGCCTTAGGGCCATAGGATTTGTGTCTATCACACAAAGAGCACGCTATGGTGTTAGGGAGCCCTATGGCCTTAGGTCCATAGGATTTTTGTCCATCACAAAGAGCACCCTATGGCCTAAGGGAACCTTGTGACCTTAGGGACATACAGTTTCTAGCTAAGACAAAGAGCACCATGTGGCCATAGGACCTTAGGGATTATAGATAATACAAGGAGCACCCTGCGGCCTTAGGGACATATGGTTTCTAGCTAGCAAAAAGAGCACCATGTGGCCTTAGGACCATAGGGTTTCTAGCTAGCAAAAAGAGCACCATGTGGCCTTAGGGCCATAGGGTTTCTAGCTTACGCTCCCTATGGCCTTAGGGCCATAGGGTTACTAGCCATCACAATGAGCACCCTGTGGCCTTAGGGCCATAGGGTTTCTAGCCATCACAAAGAGCAACCTATGGTCTGAGGGCCTTAGGATGCTCCTTGTGATGTCTAGAAATCCTAAGGCTCTAAGGCCACATGATGGTCTTTGTGATGGACGTATTGTGTGATGGTCCAAGTGACACTTAAGAAGCCAAGATAAATAGGATCTATGTAACATTACAGACTCTTATGTTCAAATCATACCATGCTATGGTCACACCATACAAAGGGCACCCTATTTCCCTTGGTCCATAAGGTCCCAATATAGAGCCCCTATAGATACAGTTAAGTCACCAATGATCTTGAGGCCATTGAGTACTCCTTTTTTATAGTACATTAAGATGTTAAATCATACAGAACCTTTGCCACCCTATGGCCATAGGTCCATAGGGTTGTCTAACTAACATAAAGGGAACCCTTTGGCCCTATGATCTATGTTATGTTGAGTAAAAAGATCAAGGGGTTGTGACGAGATCACCAAAATGTAACCTATGTCTAAAGGCTATAGATTGATTCCATTTTTTCTATAAGGTACTCCACATAGTCCCTAAATCCATAAAGCTATAGGGTGGTACATTTATAAATCATTCTACAATGTTAGGACTATGATTCTTTCTCTTTTTATAAACTATAAGAAATCCTTTTTTATGGTCCTAATTCCATAAAAGACATATTTTTGGCTTTCATAGAGTCTTAAAAATATCTACAAAGAGCATCCTATGGCCATTAGGCCATACGCTAAAATGTGGGTTTCTTCTAAAACCTATTATCAACACCCTTGTATCAAAGCATACCATGCTATGGTCATAAAACCATACAAAGGGCACCCTATTGCCCTCTGCCACCCTATGGCCATAAATCCATAGGGTTGTCTAACTAAAATAGAGGTAACCCTTTGGCACTATGATCTATGTTATGTTGAATAAAAAGATCAAGGGGTTGTGGTGAGATCACCAAAATGTATCCTATGCCCATAGGCTATATATTTTTGCTAGTTCTCTATAAGGTACTATATAGGTCCTATCCCTATGGCTATAGGGTGGTACATATATAAATCATTCTAAAATCTTAGGAATATAATTTTCTCTCCTTTAATACCTATAAGAAATCGTTTTTGTATGGTCCTAATTCCATAGAAAGTCATATTTTTGGTTTTCACAGAGTCTTAAAAATACCTACAAAGAGCATCATTTGGCCCTTAGGCCATATGGTAAAATTGGGTTTCTTCTAGAAACCTATTATCAATACCCTTGTATTAAAAAATATAGAGTAAGCCTTATGGCCCTTGGCCCTTAGGGTTCCAATATACCGATACATAAAAATAAGACCACAATCCCTTAGGCTCAAAACAAAGCATGTTATGGTCATAAAAATCATGTAGAGGATACCCTATGGTTCCATGACCAAAGGATGTCAATACAGATGCTCTAGAAGGACACCTATTCTACCCATTACCCTTGGGGCCATTGGATACTCTTCAAATATATTACATTATTCTCTTAATAGGAACTTTGGCTACCCTATGGCCTTAGGGAAATAAGTTTCTAACAAACATAGAAGGCACCTTTGTCTTTAGGATCTACATAATGCTAAGTAAATAGGCAAAGAAGTTGTTTCATTAAAGTATATAATTTGTCCCAAAGGCTATATATTATTTCTCTTTATGTATAAAGTACTTCATAAATGCCCTATGGACCTAGCGCCATACAATGGTACATGCAAAGACCACCCTATGGCCCTAGGGCCATAGGATGCTACAAGCAAAAAGTACCCTACAATACTGAGGTTATAGAGTTCTCTCTATTCTATACCTAGAAAAGGAGTTGTTTCATTAAAGTATATAATTTTTCCCAAAGACTATATATTATTTCTTTTTATGTATAAAGTACTTCATAAATGCCCTATGGACTTAGCGCCATACAATGCTACATGCAAAGACCACCCTATGGTCCTAGGGCCATAGGGTGCTACAAGCAAAAAGTACCCTACAATGCTGAGGTTATAGTATTCTATACCTACGAAAAGTACCCTACAATTTTGAGGTTGTGGACTACTTTGTACATGTCCTTTGGCCTTAGGGCCATAGGGTGACACATGCAAAAAGTACTCTACTACATTCCTAAGGTTCTAGAGTTCTCTCTATATTATACACACAAAAAAACCTATCTATATGGTCCTAAAGCCAAAGATAGCAATATTTTAGTCTTTCATAGATTCTTAAAGATACTAAAAAGAGCCATACGATGAAATATGGTTTTCATGAAGAAACTTATTATCACACCCTCGGCTCTAGGGAAAATCCTCTAGCCCTTGCACTACATGGTGCAAATATAGAGGTGCATCCTATAGACCTGAGGATATAAAGTTATCTCCATTTTATATCTATAAAAAATACTATCCATATAGCCATAAGGCCATGAAATGGTGTATTATAGGCTTTTGCAAACTCTTAGAGAAACCCATGATTAACTCACGTGTCCCAAAAAATATAGGATATCAATCTAACAGCTCTCCAAGAGCATTTAAGCCATCCAAAGGCATCTACATGGGCATCATGGTAGCCCTATGGCCCTAGGGCCATAGGATCTCTTAGTGGAACAAAGGGAAGCGTATGGCACTTGAGATTATGCATTGGCACCCTATGGCCCTAGGGCCATATGATCTCTCTTTTGAAACGAGGGCAACCTAAAGCACTTGAGCCCTATGGCTCTAGGGTCAAATGATCTCTCACTACAATAGACATCAACTTATGGCCCTTGAGCTTATACATTGGCACCCTATGGCCCTAGGTCCATATGATCATTGATGAGAATAGAGGGCACCCTATGGCCCTAGGGATATAAAGTGGCCTGAGTGTCAATGTAAAACCTCTTTAAAAGCATTTAGACCATTCTAGTGTGCCTACATCGTCACCATGGAAGCCCTATGGCCCTAGGGCCATATGATATCTCATTATAATAGAGGGAAACTTATGGCCATTGAGCTTATACATTGGCACCATAGGGCCGTAGGGCCATATGATCTCTCATTAGAATAGAGGAAACTCTATGGACCTTGAGCCCTATCACCCTAAGGTCATAGAATCTTTCATTTTATAATAAAGGTTATCCTATGGCCCTCAAATATATACATTGGCACACTATGTCCATATGGGCCATATGATGTCTCATTAGAATAGAAGGCAATATATGGCCCTAGATACAAAGGGTGGCCAGCTAGGAGTCAATGTAAAAGCTCTCAAAGAGTAATTAGGCCATTCAAGGTCACCTACATGGGCACCGTGGTACCTCTATGTCCCTTGGGCCATAGAATCTTTCATTGGAAGAGAGGGAAACCTATGGCCCATGAGCTTATACATTGGTACCATATGGACCTAGTGCCATAGAATCTCTCATCAAAATAGAGAGAAACCTATGGCCAAAGGTTGGCCTGGGTTTCAATGTAAAAGGTAACACGGCAACCTACATTGAAAACACGGCAACCGTATGGCCCTAGGGCCATAGGGTCTCATCAAAATAAAGGACAACATATCACCCTAGGGGGAAGAGGGTGGCGTAAGTGTTAATGTAAAATCTCTCAAGGATAAATTAGGCCATTTGAGGGCATCTACATGGGCACCATGGCAGCCCTATGGGGCTAGGGTGATATGACTTCTGATTGGAATAGAGGGCAACATATGGTCCTTGAGCTTATACACTTTCACCCTATGACTCTAAGGCCACATGATCTCTCATTACAAACAAGAGAAGCCTATGGACCTAGGGCTAGCGAGGGGCTAGCAAATGGCCTAGGTGTCAAAGTAAAAGATCTTAAAGAGCATTTAAGCCATTCAAGGGCACCTACATGGACACCATGCCTACACTATGTCCCTAGGGCCATTGGATCTCTCATTACAATAGAGGGCAACCTATGGCCCTTAAGCTTCTGCATTGTCACCCTATGATCCTAGGGCCATTGGATCTCTCATGAGAATAGAGGAAAACCTATGACCCTAGGGCTAGAGGGTGGCCTAGGTGTTAATGTAAAATCTCTCTAACAATATTTAGGACATTCAAGGTAACCTACATATGCCCCATGATAGCCATATGGCCCTAGGTCCATAGGATCTCTCATTGGAATAGAGGACAACCTATGGCCCTTGAGCTTATACATTGAAGCTCTCAAAGAGCATTTAGGAAATTCATGGGAACCTACATGCGCACCATGGTAGCCCTAGGGCCATAGGATCTCTCATTACAATATGAGAAAACCAATGGCACTTGAGCTTATACATTGGCACTCTATGACCCTAGGGCCATATGATCCCTCATTAGAATAGAGGGAAATCTATGGTCCTAAGGCTAGAGGGTGGCTTAGGTATCAATGTAAAATATCTCAAAGATCATTTAGGCCATTCAAAGGCACTTTCATGGGCACCTTGGTAGCCCTAGGACCATAGGATCTTTCACTAGAATAGAGGGAAACCTATGACCCTTGAGCTTGTACATTGGTACTGTATGGCCTTGAGGCAATAGGATCTCTCATTAGAATATAAGGAAACCTATAACCTACCTATGATCAACATCATGTATCCTAGAAACCATAATGAGAACCTCTATATCCCTAGGGCCATAGAGCGCCAATATTATCAACACCTTGTAATCAAAGTCTAGCCTGCGGACCAGAAGGCCTTTTTGCGTGGTCCTAAATTTCTACAAGCTCTATTGCAATGGTATCCTTGTTCTTATAAAATATATTCTCAAAAATCTATTTAATATTTTCTTAGATATCAAATTTTTCATTTGGATATTCTCTAATTTTCTTTTAAGAGTGTGACAAAGCTAACAATAGGTGTTCTTTAAACATTGCAGTCCTTCAAAAAAATATTGCGGTTTGACGAAGTTTCACTTGAGATTTTTGGTACAAAGTATTTTCAAGCTATTGAACCTTTCAAGATTGTGACTGACAAAGTTTCACCTGAGATTATTGGTACAAAGTATTTTCAATCTATTGAACCTTTTGAGAAAGAGTCCATGGATCTCCATCACAACCGTTCTTGAAGAACCTGACAAAAATCTACAAGTTCCTAAAGGTCAACCATTGCAACCATTGGAAAAGAACTTGAAGAGTGATGCTATGGAAGTAGAAGGTGATGCAAATTCCAATACATATATAAGGTCAAAAGAAGAATCCCTCCAAAACATTTTAGTAACTCAAGATCTCGAAACTGGGGTGCATGGTGATATGGACCTTTCATCCATTGACATACCAATGCTAACCATAATAGTGAGCTTGGGTGGATTTCTTTTGAGAAGATGTTGGCACAAGTCCAAAAAAATGAAGAGCTTAAAGTTTCAACATGAGAATATTGTTCTACGGCCAGGATGCATTGAATTTTGAAAGACTCTACTTAGTAATTTCAATGCTGGGATACGGTCAGCTGCTAATGATACGCATGTTATGGACATCATCAAGATTTTAGAGAATGAGGCTAGAGAAAATATTCCATTTTTTATGATCTAGGGACAAAGCCAACATCAATCATGTGAAGAATCAAGAATCACTCGTCCAGATAATCGAGGAGTAGAAGCACATTTCAAACCATTGGCTATTGCATCAACAAAATTTGGGATTGATACAAAGAGAATGCTTCTAGTAGATGATGACCATTAAAGGATGTGTTAATCCTGCATTAAATTATATTTTATTGCCATCATTTAGTGCTGATGAGGAAGATAATATTCTCCTTGGGGATCTGCTGCCATATATTCAAGCTCTTCATCATGTCAATGACATTTGCACAATTACAAGCTCTTATTTGTATGGACAAGCACAAGAACATGAACTTTATAATCATGTTCACATGGTTTTTGCAGAGTGGGAGGAGAGAAATTTGGTTTTTGTATGGGGAAAAACTACTCCACACGCAGACTACCAAAAGCTTCCCGTCCTCACGACGATGAAAAAGGTGCAACATCTAGCAATAGTGGAGTGTACACTCAAAGTCGGGACAAGAAACTCCTAACAGGTGATCAAGAAAAAGTGAGGATTTTAAAGAGTATGAAACCTTTATTAGCCTTAAAAGGTATTGAAGCAATTATGATTGCCCAAACATTGGGATACAAGGAGCCTGCTATCAAAGTACATGATGCCAAGAATGATATAAAACAGTTAAAGATTCAGTATAATCTCAAATAGATGTCCACACATTGATGATGAAGTAGATTTTTATAATATTGGAATCTACAAAATCTCTTTATGTATTTTTTAGAGTGCTTATGCAAATTTGTCTTTCAATTCTATATGTAGCTTTTGACTTTGATGTTTGTGCACTTTGCTTAATTTTAGCTTATCAAAAGATTCAAATGTTGCTATATAGATAGCTTCAATAAGCATGGGCCTTTCATGAAAAATAACATTCTTTTTTACATTCTTAAATTGCCTTTATGTTTTTTACAAATGGCACCTTATGGCCTTTGGGCCATAGGGATCCGTTTGATCTCTGGCCACACTTCCATATGAAGCCAGATATTGGCACTATATGATCTTACATATGGTCCATGCTAGTTTCTCGATAAAAAACTCTATGGCCCAACGGCCAAAGATTAGTATCTCATCTTCTACAAGACTTCTATTTATTATAGTAATAAGAAGCGACATAGATTGCACCTATGGCATCAACACCCTACGACCACAAGGACACAAGGTTACATATGTTATTCCAAAAAGCACTTACCATGTGTGTCTTGCAATTATAACTCTTTAGCCTTAATATCATGGGAGGCTAGCTGTAGGCTACATAACATATGGAACAAGCCTCTTAATTACAAACTACAAAGAAAATCATAACTCTCTTAGGGCAAACTTAGTCTCCATCTATTGGAAGCTATAAAGATGGACCTTAGCCTTTCAAGAAAAATATAAATATTTGAGAGTTTTATAAAGAATTTATGCCGTCTAGAATCAAAGAACCCTATGATTCTAGGCCCATAGAAATCCAGCATATCCATACCATATGGTATCATAACCCTACAATCTTGTGGCCACAAGACAAAAAGGTGATCTAATGAGAACTCATTATAGAAGGTATCCTATGACCACAAAGACATTAAGTCTTATATGTACATCGTGCTCTATTGCTTGTTGAACATATTTTGATTTGTTGTATGCTGAACTGAAATTATTGAATTAATTTTTTGTTTTCATTCAAGGGGTTATTTTGAAAATGGTTTGATATTATAATGTCATAAATTAAAATAGTTTCTTCTCAAGTTACATAAAGTATCTCATTCAAAGTGGAACAATGAATTGATTACCTACCAGATTCTTTTAAGAAAAACAAAACATCTCATTTACAAAATAGCTTCAAAAAATCGTTAAATTTTGAATTTATGAAGTGCATCCTATGTGAGGAGACACCTATCACTTAATTAGCATTGCTAATATAATTGTTTGATGCTCCTATCATTTTCATATTAGTACTTGCCTTTTTTGGGTGAGAAAACTACCAAAATAATGTTGACAATTGATAGTGATACAAAAATGGTGTTTGTTGAACACCCTCTTGAAGATACTATACTCCTTGCACTTAGTAATTTGTTGTACATGAGATAAAGACCATAAATTTTATAAAATGAGTTGTTGGAAATCTTTGTGTACAACTTATACAAATTTTGCGTAATCAATTCATATGCTGCTAATTAGTCATATCAATGGTGTTTTTAAACACCTTCTTTTTTGAGACACCACCTCTAGAAGCTTTATTAAAGTTTTAAAACTTGTATGGAAGTTTTGAGAGACCATGTATAGAAGCTTCATTGAAGTTTTAAAGCATGTATTGATGAAAATGTGTCATGTTAATATAGATTCTTTGGCACAAAAATTATATTCTTTTACACTATACCATACATGACTAGTTATGGTCTTAGGGCCATAGACTACCCCACAATATTCTTTAGGATTTTTTATCATCAAATGTTAATTTGGGTGTTGTACATACTATAGTGTAGTTGAAACTTGATAGTGTTTTAAAATTGGGGCTAGCTATTTTCTCGTACTTGAGATTAACTTGACCAATTTTATGATAAGAGTTGTTGGTGCTTTTTGTGTCTAGATGATAATTTTTGGTTGGCACAATCAATATATATGTTTCTTAGTAGCCACATCAGTTGGTGTGTTTTGACACATTGTCTTTTTTACCATCCATCTTTATGAGTTTTGATTGATGCTTTAAAGCATTTCTTTTGAGACGGATCCTTTTGCAAAAAATTATATTAGAAGTTTTCTTAATAAAGAAAAATCAAACTTGGGTTCTAGAACCGTGACATCTTATCTAAATTAAGGGAAAATCGAGCTAAAAATTTACTAGAATAGCACGATCCTAACACACCAATTTAGCATTTGAGAAATGGGATTTTTCCAATTCATCTAAAATGGTGTTGAAGACTCAATATGGAAACTAAATTAGAGAGAGCATGAACAGATCATGCAAGATTTCAAATCAATAATGAAGATTAGAAAACAATAAGCAAGATAGAAGTATTCTTAAAACTACCTTGTCTGATGGGAGAGGACCATCTGCAACCAAAACATCACCAACATATCCACCAAATCTTGATTGTGAGTTGTGCTTTTGTAAAATAACAAAAGCAAGTGTGGCCAATTGAGAATGTCCACTTGAATATTTTTTGCATTTTTGTCATCAAGAAATGCATGTATCTTGCAATCAGGGGTGAAGGTGAGAAAGACTGGGAAAGGTCCTCCTGTGGTTACAACAATCGTGGCATCAATGTACAACGAATACAATGTTGACTCTCCATCTGCCCTATTTTTCTGTCTCACAACTCGGCTATCAATGTGGAAAAATTCACCTAAGCAAAGCTTGTTGACTTAGAGCTCTATGTATGGATCATTCACCACTACTATTATAGTGTCGGTGCATTCCTCATCAATCAATTCAACCTTCAAGTAATGGTTGTATTTTAGTTGGTCAAAGCCAACTTTGTAGGTGCCATACACATTCAGTATCTTGCCCTCAATACAAAATCGAGGGCTTGAGTAAGAGATGTCAATGATCAAGAATTGTGGGAGAAGACTTTGACCAAATGGAACAATTCTAAAATTAATACCCTCGGCATCTAGATGAGATGATTCACCCACTTCATATTGGTCACAAGGTTGAACACAAGGCTCAATTTCAATGGAACTTGGATCATTAGTAGCATTAATAGTTATATTCTCAACAGGGTTTGGGAGGATTGCTGCTTGGAGTGGGAGGGGAGACTCAATAGGCAAAGGCTCAATATGAAGAGGTCTTGTCTTGTTCGGCACATGAGGTAGAATAGCCATTCAACGTATGCTTCCTTCTCCACATAAATGGGATCCTCCATGATTTCCTTGGCTACATAATCCAAAAGACAACAATATAAGCACACACATCTATAAGTTCATGCAATGGCTCTTAGACAAACAATCTTCTGCAATAGTAAAAGCTCACGTGCAGAGTTCATTGGATTGTTCAAATGAAACAATGCACCCACAACACCCTTGTAAGGCCTATGAAGTTCTTATGTTGATCTTTTCTAAGGCGGAAATGATGTGCATGCAATTGGGGACCCGCCAATACATTTACCACTTGAGTTAGGATCACCTTCTGTGAACCTTTGAAGCTTTGTAGAACACTAATTTTGAGGATCTAATATCTTCCCGATATAATATAAAATTCTACAATGACTACTGTAAACACGAGCAATTATATGTCATGGAAAACATTCAATACAACTTTTTTTGCATGATGACTCCTTGCATATTAACAAGCCTAGAAGCTAGATAAGCTCTTGCACTTATAGAAAGGTGAGTAATCATATGGGAATGGCTAGTGCCCTTGTGGTAGGGGTCTGTGTGTGTGTGTGTGTGTGTGTGTGTGTGTGTGTGTGTGTGTGTGTGTGAGAGAGAGAGAGAGAGAGAGAGAGAGAGAGAGAGATAGAGAAAGAGAGAGAGATAGTAGCTAGTGCTCTTATGGTAGGGGACTGTGTGTGTGTGTGTGTGTGTGAGAGAGAGAGAGAGAGAGAGAGAGAGAGAGAGAGAAAGAGGAGGGGAAGAATTTAAACCAAAAGTTAGAACTCACTCTCACCTATAATAAAGAGAGAAAGAAAAGCAAGAAAAATACACTCATTCATCAAAATGTGCAAGGTCATGATGCTTTACACCAACCTCGTGACATAGCCACAAATTGCAATACGAGAGAAGAGAGGCTACTCTTATTCATTATGCATGTCTCAACACAAAGCCTGCTTTTCCATATCAAAGTCAAACTATTACTTAATATTAAGCACCGTGAATCTCATGAGATAGCAAAAGATAAAAATTCTAATACTTTTAAGCTGCACAATCTACAAGGCAAGAGCTTCAAGGCTTACACAAATGCATCTACCCTAGGTATCGAGAAAGCAAGTTTCACACCCAGTATGATCACTACAACAAAAGACCATATTAGGTAAAGTGGGAAAATCCCAATTCCCAGGTTGGACAACTTTCAATATATCATGTATAAAATATAGAGATTTTGTCAAAAATTTGAGTTTTCTTAAGGTCTCATTCCACTTTATGCACATACAATACACAATGAAAACAACTAAAATATCATGGTTTCAATCAATTGGATTATTAGGAGAGGAGGATATTGCATCCATTATCGTTGTCTATGTTCTACTGTCCTACCTACAACTTATCTCAACATGGAGAGCTTGGTTTCTAGGTCCACCACTTGTCCAAGTTGATGTAAAAGTGACTCAAGGTTCACAACTTGTGAAAGCAAGGATCCATTGAGGAATACAATCCACTTGGCTATTTTTCCTTAATTTATTGCATGTGACATTTAAGCAAGGTCCACTTCTAATCTATAACTTCTTAATTTGAGGCATGGGGCATACATAAAATATGTAGCATATGCTCTATTGCCTCATAGGAAGGTTGGTTTCAAGGTGCACTTATCCATGCTAGCCTATCTTGGAGAAATGATGGAGCTTGCTTCTCTCCTTGTTTCAATGGAGACTAGCTTGGACAAGTGGTGGACCTTTGCTTCTCTCTATGTTTCAATAGAGTTAGCTTGGACAAGTGGTGATCTTGGAACAAAACCCCCATGTAAAACATATCATGGGTATTCCAAGTGATTAGAAAGATTACCATTTAAGATATAACCTTATAGGTTGGACAACTAGATCTTGGCTTGGAGAAATGGTGGACCTTTGATTCTCTCCATGTTTCAATGGAGTCTATCTTGGAGAAATGGTGGAGCTTGCTTCTGTCCATGTTTCAATGGAGCCTAGCTTGAATAGTTGGTGGACCTTTGCTTCTCTCTATGTTTCAATAGAGTTAGCTTAGACACGTGGTGGATCTTCAAAATAAACCAACTACTATCAATGTTGCCTAGCTTGGACAAGTGGTGGAGTATTTCTCTACTCCATGTTTCAATGGATCTTAGCTTGGACAAGTGTTGGACCTTAAAACAAAAACCCCATGTACAACATAGAATGGATTTTCTAGATTTCAATGGAGTCTAGATTTAACAAATGGTGGAGCTTGTCTTCATCCATGTTTCAATGAAACTAGCTTGGACAAGTGGTGGACCTTGTAACAAACCCTCCCATGTACAACATATCATTGGTTTTCTAAGTGATGGGAAGGAATACCATTCAAGATATAAACTTATAGCTTGGATAAGTAGTTGACTTTAAAACCAAATTCATCATAATACAATGAAATACAGGTCAGCCAATTCCTAAATCTTGAGACCAAACCTCCCATGCTATTAGAGATAATATATTGGATAAGTGGTGGACCTTCTATTATTTTCCCATGCCTAGTTTAGACAACCGGTACACTTCGCAGCTATAAAGGTTGGACGAGTTGTGGAGCCTTGTTTCTATCCATGTTTTAATGGATCCTAGCTTGGACAAGTGGTGGACCTTGGAAAAAAGCTTCCATGTACAACATATATGAGGTTTTCCATGTTTTAATGGAACCTATCTTGGACAAATGGTGAAGCTTTCTTCTCTCCATGTTGATTTTGGAACTACCTTAGACAAGTGGTGGAGCTTTTCTTTTCTACTCTTCATAATACAATGAAGTATATGTTGGTTACATGGTGAATCTTAAGGCCAAACCTCCCATTTTACTAGAGATGATAGGTTGGACAAGTGGATCAACCTTCTATCATTTCTCCATGACTATATTGGACAATTAGTAGACATAACATCTCTCTATGTTGTCTAGAGATGAGCTTGGACAAGTGATGGACCCTGCTTCTCTCTTCCCTTGGTTTACTAGTTTGAAGACTCAGTATATATACTTTCTTAGATCTAGCTTGAACAAGTGGTGGACCTTGCATCCACAATCTTAATTCAGTACAAAAAAATATATGAAAAAAAAACATAGGAATCTTGGTTTGAAGGTCAAGCAATTAGGTTCCAAATGCACATAATAATATATTTTCCACCCATATTAAAAGAAAGTTAAATATGTTGTTACCAAATTGACAAAGGTAACGTCCAAGAATTATATCTTTCCATCTTGTCAGATCTAAATCTTCATCAAGGCGACATGCATGTATACACCAACTTTCAAGCCATTCAAGAATACATGCACTTAGATTCCATAGTTTTGTTTTCAAAGTCTTTTAGGTTCTAAAACTCTTTCACATAAAGTATGTAATGACAAAATTCTTGAAGCAAACATTTGTGCCCAAGAAAAAGATCCCTCTCACATATTTAAAGTCCATGAATTCTCTGATCCACACTTACAAGTTTTATTTTGACATCAAACATCAATTCTTTCATAGTTCCAAATAAATGCAACCTCGATATGAATTGACAAAAAATGAATTTCTTTTACTATATGACCCAACATAGGCCCCAATCAAATAAAAAATGAGTCCCCAAAAATTTGGGTGCACTCTAGCAATACATCAGAGTCCCCTTACAATAGGATGCACTCCAATAGTACATTGAAGTCCCCTTAGAGTAGGGTGCACTCCATTCAAGTGTTCATAAAATTGACACACCTTTAAAAAAAAAAAAAAAAGACTATATCAAATTATACAAATGTTGAAAGATACACACTAGAATAAAAAAGCATCTTATAGCCATATTTATTCAATGCTTTCGTGTTGACAAGTACACACCAAGGACATAATTTGTTTCAGAATCACTATACTGATTTACAATTGTGTTGTATGTATAGACTCTCTTATCTCTTGCATACAACCATCCTACCAACCATGGAATTATGGTTCTCTGCAAGAAGTTTTGAAGTTGCTCGGAAGTTTGCCTCCACATCTTTGGAAATATAAGATATGTCCCTGGCATGTTCCACATCACCCTATATGGAGTGTCATCAAAAATTAAGGTATTGTTTGCATCCAAATCCTCAAATATCTTCCAAATATCACTCAGATTTTTGTGATAAACCCTTGTAAATCCTAACATGATATTTGGATTTTGGCAATTTTTGTTACTCATAAACACCTTGAACTTGGTATACTGCTCAGGAAAACACTTTTGTGTGATGCGTTGCACCCTTGTTAAGTTATAGCAACTCCATATCCATAGCTCAAAGTATTCAGCACAAAAATCCAAAAAACTTTGTGCGTCTGGTCGCACCACATGATAAACTTCATCTTTGTCCTCCACAAGTCGCATGTGTTGAGCCCAAGATGGCATAGAATCTCCATGTTTCATTTCAACTGTCTTGAGAAGTAACCCCTCTAGATCCAAGATAAGTACTCTTTTGATGTCCTTGAAAGCAAATGGTAGGTAATAAGGAGGTGATTCATTCCTTGGACAAGGTCTTGGAGGAGGTTGGATGGGTAATTCAATAGTTTTCTTCAATTTATGCCAGCATATAGCCAATCCATTTTTCTGTAATGGTTCTGAAATTAAAGAACAAGAACACTTAATGCAAACACAACAATAGACATGAGTTTTACATTGTCTACCCTAAGGTTTTATTAGATACCAAAATCCATCTATGATCTACAAAGTCAAATTAAAATCCTGACTCTTTTTTATGCTACACTCTCTCTTAGTCTCAATACCATGGAGTTCAACTAGACTTAAGTCAACTAATAACTACTACTTGTTGTTAAAGGTATTCTTGAAGTGTATAAGGCTTAACCAATGCTCTAGTGTAGAATGGGTATTTAGGTCTCAAGGTCTACCACTTATCCAAGCAAAGATCCATTTAGATATGGAAACCCAATTTTTCTTAATATAATGATATAGAGTGGACAAGTGGTGAATCCTGAGACCAAGCCACTCATGCTACTAGGGATAATAGGTTGGACAAGTGGTGGACCTTGAATGTAAACCCCCCATGTACAAAGTATCAGGGGTTTTGGGTATTTCAATGGACTCTAGCATCTTGGAAACATGGTGGAGCTTACTTCTCTCCATGTTTCAATGGAGTCTATCTTGGATAAATGGTGGAGCATCATTCTCTCCATGTTTCAATGGAGCCTACCTTGGACAAGTGGTGCACGTTTGTTTCTCTCTATGTTTGAACAAATTTAGCTTGGACAAGTGGTGGACCTTGGAACAAAATCCCCATGTAAAACATATCATGGACATTACAAGTGGTGAGAAAAAATACCATTCAATATATAACCTTATAGGTTGGAAAAGTGGTGGACCTTAACACCCAATTAATATTAATATAATGACATAGAGTGGACAAGTGGTGAATCTTGCGACCAAACCTACTAGGAAAAGTACGTTGGACAAGTGGTGGACCATGAATGCAAACCCCCCATGTACAAAATATTACTCATGCTACTAGGAATAATTTGGTATTAAGGTCCATGTTTCAATGGAGCCTAGCTTGGAAAAGTGGTGGACCTTTGTTTCTCTCTATGTTTCAATAGAATTTGCTTGGACAAGTGGTGAACCTTGGAACGAAACCCCCATGTAAAGCATGTCATGGGCATTACAAGTGGTGAGAAAAAATACCATTCAAGGTATAACCTTATAGGCTGGACAAGTGGTGGACCTTAGCACCCAATTCCTCTTATTATAATGACATATAGTGGAAAAGTGGTGAATTGTGAGACCAAACCTACTAGGGATAATAGGTTGGAGAAATGGTTGACCTTGAATGTAAATCACCCATGTACAAAATATCATGGGTTTTGCGTATTTCAATGGAGCCTAGCATCTTGGAGACATGGTGGAACTTACTTCTCTCCATGTTTTAATGGAGCCTATCTAGGAGAAATGGTGGAGGTTCCTTCTCTCCAGGTTTCAATGGAGCCTAGCTTGGACAAGTCGTGGACCTTTGTTTCTCTCTATGTTTGAATATGGTTAGCTTGGACAAGTGGTGGATCTTGGAATGAAACTCCCATGTAAAACATATCATGGGCATTTCAAGTGGCGAGAAAGGATACCATTTAAGATATAACCTTATAGTTGGACAAGTGGTGGACCTTAACACAATATAATGACATAGAGTGTACAAGTGGTGAATCTTGAAACCAAACCACTCATGCTACTAGGGATAATAGGTTAAACAAGTGGTGGGCCTTGAAATAAAACCCCCTAGAGTGTTTCAATGGAGCCTAGCTTGGAAACATGGTAAAGCTTGCTTCTCTCCATGTTTCAATGCAGCCTATCTTGGATAAATGGTGCAGCATCATTCTCTCCATGTTTCAATGGAGCCTAGCTTGGACAAGTGGTGGACCTTTGTTTCTCTCTATGTTTGAATAGAGTTATCTTGGAAAAGTGGTGGACCTTGGAACAAAAACCCCATGTAAAACATATCATGGGCATTACAAGTGGTGAGAAAAAATACCATTCAATATATAACCTTATAGGTTGGACAAGTGGTGGACCTTAACACCCAATTATTCTTAATATAATGACATAGAGTGGATAAGTGGTGAAATTGGGACCAAACCTACTAGGAAATAGGTTGGACAAGTGGTGGACCTTGAATGTAAACGCCCCATGTACAAAATATCACTCATGCTACTAGAAATAATTTGGTATTAAGGTCCATGTTTCAATGCAGCCTAGCTTGGAAAAGTGGTGGACCTTTGTTTCTCTCTATGTTTCAATAGATTTATCTTGGACAAGTGGTGTACCTTGGAACAAAACCCCCATGTAAATCATGTCATGGGCATTACAAGTGGTGAGAAAAAATACCATTCAAGCTATAACATTATAGGTTGGACAAGTGGTGGACCTTAACACCTAATTCCTCTTAATATAATGACATAGAGTGGACAAGTGGTGAATCATGAGACCAAACCTACTAGGGATAATAGGTTGGACAAGTGGTGAACCTTGAATGTAAACCCCCCATGTACAAAAAATTATGGGTATTGGGTATTTCAATGGAGCCTAGCAACTTGGAGGCATGGTGGAGCTTATTTCTCTCCATGTTTCAATGGAGCCTATCTAGGAGAAACAGTGGAGGTTCCTTCTCTCCATGTTTCAATGAGCCTAGCTTGGACAAGTGGTGGACCTTTCTTTCTCTATATGTTTTAATAGAGTTAGCTTGGACAAGTGGTGGACCTTGGAATGAAACCCCCATGTAAAACATATCATGGGCATTTCAAGTGGTGAGAAAGGATACTATTTAAAATATAACCTTATAGGCTGGACAAGTGGTGGACTTTAACACATATTTCTTCTTAATATAATGACATAGAGTGTACAAGTGGTGAATCTTGAGACCAAACCACTCTTGCTACTAGGGATAATAGGTTGGACAAGTGGTGGACCTTGAATGTAAACCCCTCATGTACAAAATTATGGGTTTAGGGTATTTCAATGGATCCTAGCTTGGAGACATGGTGGAGATTACTTCTCTCAATGTTTCGATGGAACCTATCTTGGAGAAATGGTGGATCATCCTTCTCTCCATGTTTCAATGGAGCCTATCTTGGACAAGTGGTGGACCTTTGCTTCTCTCTATGTTTTAATGGAGTTAGCTTGGACAAGTGGTGGGTCTTGAAACAAAACCCCTTTGTAAAACATAGCATGGACATTACAAGTGATGAGGAAAAATATCATTCAAGATATAACCTTATAGGTTGGAAAAGTGGTGATGGACCTTGACAAGTGGTGAAGGATACCATTTAAGATATACCCTTATAGGTTGGACAAGTGGTGGACCTTAACACCCAGTTATTCTTAATATAATGACATAGAGTGGATAAGTGGTGAATCTTAAGACCAAATCACTCATGCTACTAGGTATAATACGTTAGAGAAGTGGTAGACCTTGAATGTAAACACCCCATGTACAAAATATCATGGTTTTAGGGTGTTCAATGGAGCCTAGAATCTCGGAGACATGGTAGATCTTGATTCTTTCCATGTTTGAATGGCACCTATCTTGGAAAAATGATGGAGGTTACTTCTCTCCATACTTCAACGGAGCCTAGCTTTGACAAGTGGTGAACCTTTGCTTCTCTCTATGTTTGAATAGAGTTAGCTTGGACAAGTGGTGGACCTTTGCTTCTCTCTATGTTTGAATAGAGTTAGCTTGGACAAGTGGTGGACCTTGGAATGAAACCCCCGTGTAAAACATATAATGGGCATTTCAAGTGGTGAGAAAGGATACCATTTAAGATATAACCTTATAGGTTGGACAAGTGGTGGACCTTAATACATAGTTCTTCTTAATATAATGACATAGAGTGTACAAGTGGTGTATCTTGAGACCAAACCACCGTGCTACTAGGGATCCTAGCTTGGACAAGTGGTGGACCTTGGAAAAAAGTCCCCCTATACAACATAGATGAGTTTTTTCATGTTTTAATGGAAGAGAGATTCGACAAATGGTGAGCTTGCTTATCTCCATGTGGATTTTAGAACTAGCTTGGACAAGTGGTGGAGCTTTGCTTTTTTACTCTTCATAATACAATGATGTATAGGTTGGTTACATGGTGAATCTTAAGGCCAAACCTCCCATCTTACTAGAGATGATAGGTTGGACAAGTGGTCAACCTTCTATCATTTCTCCATGCCTATAATTAGACAATTAGTAGAACTAGCATCTTTCTATGTTGTCTAGAGCTGAGCTTGGACAAGTAGTGGACCTTGCTACTCTCTTCCCTTGGATTATTAGTTTGAAGACTCATTATATATACTTGCTTAGATCTATATAATTACTCATTAGTTAGGTTACAAGTGGGTATGTAATTTGTTAGCCTCAAGGGACTTTGAATATTGAATAGTAAGAAAGTCAAGTGCTGGTTTGAAGATCTTTTGCTTATCTAAACTAGACTCTAACTCAATAATAAGTTTCATAAGTTCCACGAATTGTCCTATCTAGGCTCCAAAAGAGTCTTAATTGGTTTGTGTTAGATTCTAACTTCCTTGATGGGGTAGAATTCTAAAAAAATGAGGCACTATAAGTTTTACCTTAGCTCAAATGGATTTTTCACTTAAACTCGACTGCAATTTGGCTATCTAGTCTTTGTCTCGATGGAGTTTAACACTAGATACATAGTAGTGATATTTAAGCTTCATGTCTCTTCACTTGATCGAGATATGAGACCATACTTTCAAGGTCACCACTTGTCTTACCTAAAGACCAATGTGAGACATGGGAGCAAGAAAGCCATCCGATATTGTTTTAAGGACTATTACATAGGCAATCGATAACTTAAGTAAAGCAAAAAGATTTGGATCTTTCACAATTAATAACTTAAGTAAAGCCAAAAAGACTTGGATCTTTGACAATTTTTTTCAAACTAAAAAAGCACAATCTCATGCTAACAAAACTATAAATCACAATTGAAAGGTTTGAACAAGAAAAAGATCAACAATCTTAATAAGAAGGATACTTTTCATTTCATTTGATGATTACAAACTAAAATAAAGTCTCTCAAGAAATTGATAAACAAAAATGTAGGTGACTGCTTCATTATTTTGAGCAAAAATATCAAAATCTCTATTGATTGAGCTCCATCTAGTAGTATCCTTTGTAAGATCCTGCAAGAAGGAATAAAAAGAAAGATTTGTTAGATACCATGCACATGAGTGTTCAAGCATGTGTATCAAGAATATATGACATGTCACTAGTACCTTAGGGTTGCTTTCTATCCAGCCTTAGAAGATTGTTCTCAGCTTTCACCTTATTTATATAAGCCTTTGCTGTGGTTGCCTTCAAAACTCCTTTTGTGTTACAACCCAATTGCCTAGCTAAAGTGGTCAATTGTGACGCCTTCATGCTTTCAATGGGTGTACGCTCCTTTGCCAAGATCTCTTGTATTTGGGCTCTTCTCATTTCATTGCAGTGGCTTGTGTCACTTGCATCTTCAATGATAGTTTCATCTCTGTCACCTTTTGCAGGTGGTATTCTTCTTGTAAAGAACACCTTAGCTGACCAAACATCATTTTTTCTGCTTCCAATACTCCATGATTTGTTTGTATTCACTATCATTTGTCACTATAGGTTGTCCATAACGATTAGAAGCAATTAAATCACGCACGTCCCTTCTCTCATCAAGCTGAATCAAGTATGGCAGTAGCTCCTCCAAGAGCATATTGTCAACCATCTTCTCAGCATCAAATTGTGGTGGAAAAATGCAATTGTTTGCTGGTGAAATACATCCCTTGTAAGGAGAGTCATCAATAAGCACTGTTCTTTGTGGATCACATTCAAACCCCATGGCAATTTTGGCTAGAGGCTTGAACATTGCCTCAACGTTTGGATTGTCGGGTCTAAACAATTTTTGAGTTTGAGCGGTGTAGCAAACATCTTGCGACCAAATTGCAAAGAAAGGCAATGTATCCTCAGCTAAGTTGTTTAGTGCTGCAAGGATTTGATACACATTATTCCTAGTAGCTGTCGACCAAATTGCAACATTAAACCTTTGTAAAATAGTCTTCAAGAATTGGATGCAACCTGGCCTGAGTATAATATATCTTTTTGAATCCATTTGCACTGAGTTGTGGTGTGAGGATGGTTGAGGGAACGTTTCAACAATAGACCATTTAAATCCAATATAATTGTAAGCATGGATTTCTCAACATCTACGCTACATGACGTAGTACCAATTGGCAATAGCTCGTGAGTGGACTTTTCAGTCTCTTTTGATGTATGTTGCATTTTTGAAGCATCGATTTCTTGGTTCTCATTATTGGAAGCTTGCTCAAGTTGCACAACACTAGACTCTAGTATAGAAATATCATCCATCTTGGGCACTTTAGAAACCATAGAATCTATGGATTCTATAGTTGTTGACTGAACCATAGGAGCATTATCCATCCCAGTTTGTGAATCTAAGAAAACACACACACAAATGGTATCTCAAAACCACTAGAATTTTATTCACCATATTTATATGTAGAACTCCTAGTAAGAAATTTATTTAAGGTAAAGTCGTTGTTAGAATCCTTGCAACCATTTTCAGCATTCGTACACCAAACACCACTTGTCTAAAATACAATCTACTAACTCAACATTTTCCATCCTACACTTTATTAAAGATGAGTACTTAAAGTGAAAACTAAAAGCCACCCTTGTTGAGGAAACATGGATACAAGGTCCACCAAATGTCCAACCTAGACTACAAGAAAATAATTAGAGATTTGGCTTAGATTTGGATTCAAAGGCCACCACTTATTCAAGTAAGATAACTCCACTTGTTTAAGACAGTAATGTTTGAAGCCCCACCACTTGTCCAACCTAGACATTGATTAAATTTTGGTAAGATTTATCACAAATCTAGAGTAGAATCAAGATTCTATGGCCAAGGTAGTCAAATATGTTAGACAACACACAAAGCATAAGAGCACTCTAGATTCTCGTTGAGCATAAACTAAACAATAATCAAATGTTATATTTACTTGAGATTTCATCCATGAAAAATGAAAATGATGCATGTACTTGAGATTTCCATCCATGTACAATACTTTACAATGTCAAGTAAAGTTATAGTCAGCAAACAACTCTTCTCCTGCTTCAACTTGACAAATAGTCTCAATGCATACATGGCCATATTCTTCTGACTTGATGTGTGAAGAGGTGCATTTATGCCAAGGTGACAAATTTGGATCAAATGTATAGCGTACGTTGGGACAGACATTTGTACTGTGAGAACTATTTATATAGCCCGACACGTTTCCTTCTTCTACACAACCAATAATGTATGATTGATCTTCCTCTTCTTCTATGTTTGGATCCTCTAGAAGAGAATATTTATAAGCTCTTGGAAATATTTTGCATATCTTTTTCCAGTCTTGAAATCTATACTTATGCACTCCATAGTTTAGAATAGTCAAACCACTTTCCAGGGTAGTATGCACAAATAGCCCATAACCAGCTCCTTCAATACATGAAAGTCGCACTTCAAAATCCACACCGTTAATATGGAAAATTACATCTTTGGGAATAGGAAAAGTTGGTGTACCAAAAGAATCTTCATGCCAATCATAGTGTGAAATACATCTAGTTTTTATATCACTTAACTCCTTTGTGTCTGCAAAAAGAAGAAAATATTATGCATAAAATAATGACAATATCAAAGAAAGATATCATTATTTTATAGTCCAATAGGTCCATTGTATGGAAGACTTAGAGTGCCTCTTACATGGTGCCTCCAAGGTTTCCAAAAAATAAAATCATTGGAAAAAAAGGCCACTGTGTCTCCAATCTATTGCCCATTTGAAGCATAGAGAGAACCAAGGTCCACCACTTGTCCAAGCTAGACATGGAGCATTGACACAAGATCCAACACTTATCCAAGAACCCTATAGTATATGTGGTAACATGGGATGCATTGATGCAACAAAAGTAGTCTAGCCTCCTCATCCATCTCTTTTTTTTCTTGTAGCCTAGAGGGATTAGTTTCAAGGTCTATCACTAGTCAAAAACTACACATAGAACATTGATACAAGGTTCCACCACATGTGAAACCTATCATCTCTAGTAGCATGGATGGTTTGATATCAAGGTTCATCGCGTGTCCTACCTATACTCTATTGTAGCATATAGATTCTGGTTGGTGGTACTACACTTGTCCAAACTTGGCTTGTTGTTGATATCTGGAGGTAATCAAGGGTCCTCCACTTGTCCAAGTTAGGCATATAAAACAATTGCAAGGTCCACCATGTGTACAACATATGATTGATTATAGCATGCATGGTCTTATTTCATGGGCAACCATCTTCTCTCCAACATGTGTCCAACTTCGGCTCCATTGAAGCATGGAGAGAAGCAAGGTCCACCACTTATCAAAGCTATTATTTTCTCCCAGTGCTTTCAAAACCCATAATACGTTGTACATGGGGGGGGGGGGGGGGATTCTTGTTTCAAGGTCCACCACTTGGCTAAGATTGGATCCATTGAAACATAAAGAGAAGCAAGCTCTACCATTTGTCCAAGCTAGGAGCCATTGAAACATGAAAACCCCATAATATGTTGTATACGGGGGGTGTTTTTCAAGGTCTACCACTTGTCTAAGCTATGGTCCATTGGAACATGGAGAGAAGCAAAGCTCCACCACTTTTCTAAGCTAGCCATTGAAACATGGAGAGAAGCAAGCTCCATTGTTTGTCTAAGCTAGGCTCCATTGGAACATGGAGAAAACAAGCTCCACCACTTGCCTATTATTGCATAGAGATTCTGGTTTGAAGGTCCACCACTTGTCCAACCTTGCCTTCATGTATGGAGATAATCAAGAGTGCAATGCTTCTCTAAGCTAGGGACATAAAAGAGTTTCAAGGTCCACTACATATACGATCTATGATGGGTTGTAGCATGGGAGGTTTCATTTTAAGGTTGACCACTTCTCCAGCTCCGCTTGTCCAACCTCAGATCCATTGAAGAATGGAGAATAAAGGTGTACCAACTCTCCAAAATAGGCAAGACAATCTCTATAAAACCCATGAATTGTTAATATATGCTATGCTGTGGAGTTTTGTTTGAAGTTCCACTCCTTATCCAAGCTACAATCCATTGAAGCATGGAACTAAGTAAGATATATCTCTAGTCCAAGATAGGATCCATTGAAACATAGAGAGAATCAAGGTCCACCACTTGTCCAAGCTATGCATGGGTAATTGATATAAGGACCACTACGTTTTCACCTATACTATGCTCTATCATGGATGGTTTCATATCCCACCAATTTTCCAACCTATTTAGTAGGTTGTATTATGGGGGTTTGGTTTCAAGGTACTTCACTTGTCTAAGGTGGGTTCCATTGAACCATGGAGAGAAACTATGTCTACCACTTGTCCGAAATATGCTCCTTTAAAACATAAAAACAAGGTCCACCACTTGTCCAAGCTAAAGTTTCTCTCCATTGAAGCATGGAGAGAAACAAGGTCTACCACCTGTCCAAAATATGCTCCATTGAAACATAAAAGCAAGGTCCACCACTTGTCCAAGCTAATATAACAAATGGGTGTTGGTTACAAGGTGTACCACACTTGACTAAACTAGTCTTCATGCAAGGTCTACCACATGTCCAAGCTATATGAGCTTGTTTTGAAGGTCTACCACACCTCTTGAAATTAGGATCCATGTAAGGTCCACCTTTTGTCAAGCTATGCATTTAATGAGTACTAAAACTAAGTAAATTGCAGTACTTAAATACCTTTCCAAGCTCATTAAGATTTTGGTCTCTAAGGCCGGCCACCACCACATGTCTAATCTATGCTCTAATTGATTACTTATGCTAGTTCTCAAAGTCCAAACATAAGCTCCCTTCTAGCAAGGTTAGTTTAAATTTAGGCTCGAGCACCTGTCTAAGCTAGGTTCAATTTATGAAGCATCACCATTTAACCATGCTACGATCTAATGTATCATATCAAGGGGTATTGATAAAAGGTCCAAAACTTATTGAGTTCAAGCTCTTAAGTAATTAAGTCTTTGTGAGTATTAAATGTTATAGTTTTAGTCTACAGATCCACCATTCAAAAACTCAAGTAATTTACTATTTACATTCAAACCTTGAATGCTTGAGATACAAAATACAAACTCAATCAATACTATATAAAGCAAAATCTAACATTAAGAGTATCAAATCAGTAACAAGAAACACTAACATGCACAAGAAACTCAAAACAACGTGTCTCCATTTCCAAAAAGTCCTCCATTGACAGAGGATGGTGTTGTTGTTGTTCTTCTTCTCTTTGTGGAGAGCACTCCTCTGTAACAGGCACAATGTCGCCTGATTGCGAAGTGGATTGTTGAAGTCCAGCCCATTTTTCTATATCTTCATGAGACTTAACAAAGTCTAGCAGCATGGTCTCCACGCTTTTTGCCTCCTCCACACTATCAATTAAGCAGATAACTTCTTTTTTCTATTGTATTCCTTCTTGTGCAACCAAGGAGCCATCACCAAAAAAATCAACAAGCTTGCGGTCTTCAAAACAATATGTACGAATGTAGTGCTTGACCAAAGCTCTTTTTTTGGCCTCCAAATATTGCAAATCTGACATATCGTTATCTACTACTTGAAGAAGAGAACAATCAATTGGCATGGGATGTTGCTCTAATCTTCTTCTCAGGTCTTCAAATGCATTGCCTTGTCCCAAGAAGGCAATAACTGTTAGGAATTGAATTGCTCCTTTGCAAGGAGCTGATGGAAAGTGATGCAATGCACCACAACAATGGTAGCTCAGATTATCTCCCATGGCGTCAAAGGCACATTGCAATTTTGTGTGAAGTTAGTGAATCCACAAATGCAAGAAAGACAAATCCAGGATCTGTTGACCCTCCAGCAATAGCCAAGATCCCATCCAAAGCATTGTTAAATGTCTCCTCACTCCACTTCAAATTGCCTCCAACGTTTTTTGTCATATCTAAAACACATAAGCCAATAGGCACTTTATTATTGAAGTGGCGCATCAAGTAGAGATTGCCTTCCATTTGTAGGCTCACCACATAGATTGACCATGGCAAATCTCTAGGCTCAGTTTTCTCCTTTTGAAGGTGAATTGCCCATTGCATGTATTTTATTGCTCCATCTGGAAAAGCCATTTTCTTTGTTCCACGCGTCAAACTAGATCTGATCCATTCCTCGCATAGCATTAAAATTGTTTTTATAAACAACATCATTGATGTTATACATTTTGACCACCTCCTCCCAGTCTTTACATGGTGAAGACTCATTCAAATTGTTGAAGCCTTCAAGAAGTGCATCTTGAATCAATTTGTCTTGCTTCAACTGCTTGATTCGATCATACATGTCAGTTGCATCACCATCCTTTGCACTCTTTGACAGTAAAATCTTCTCATCTCTAATCTCTTCTTGAATAGTCTTTACCTCTGATTCCTCAAGGCCACAAAGGTATCTAAATACAGTTGTTGGGGGTTTCTTATTCTCCTCTTCTAGATTTTCAATGATTTCTATCCAGCAATCATAAACTAAATCAGAGTACGTGACCATGTGTGCCTGTTTAGCAATCCAACTTGCTGCTTCACTCATTCTTGCCAATTGAAGAAAAGCCTAAAAAGAAATAGAGAAATAATTAAACTATTGAGCAAGATTTGTTAATTAAACACTATCAAAAAGACAAAGAAAATAACTTACATCCCATCCGGCACGAGATGCATGTCCCTCTGCAATTCCACTTGCTGCCTTTGGTGGTCGTCCTGAGAAGATCCATTGACTCCATAAATGTCTCAATATTTGGCTGTAAGGTTGCTTGACATACAATGCCTGAGCCTCCTCATTTGCAATGGCAGATATAGCAGTTGCAACAAATGGAGGAGCATTCACAACAATGCGAGCCTTTCTAAATTTATACACGCTAATCAGTCTTTCAAATATCTCTTTGTTGTTTTGTTCATTGTGAAGCAAAACTTTTGCAGCATAGATTGAATGCTGCCCATCAAGAATCCAATAATGATAATCTTTAATTTTTTGCTCCTCTACCTCTTCTACTGCCAAAGGAGTCCCCTTCTTTGATTTTGCATTTCGAACAGGCATCAAATATGCACATGCTGCAGGCTTGGTCGTACTCCGTGAAAATCCAAATAACACACTTTCAGCGTGTTTTTATCCATAATACGTGCATTATAGTGATCAGGAGCAAGCCAACAATTTTGAATAGGGATATCAAATTCCCTATATTGGAAAGGAAAATAATTTATGTACTTATTCATTCCACCTGTATCTTTTTCTTGTCCTTTCATGGCCTCAGCTTCTTAAACATCTAGATCCACAATTCTCATCTTTGACATTGAACCCTCTGTTGATGAGGATGCCAAAGATGCCTTGTCTACATCCAAAATGGAACTAGTTCGCTTAGCTTCTACTTTCTGCACTTTTGCTTGCTTCTTTGTGGATGGTGGTCGTGAAGCTTTCACCTTTTTTCGTTGTAGTGTGGCAATGATGGAGCTTTGAAGTTGATCTGCTGTGATATTTGGATTTGATTCTGCAAACTTTCATCCTCGAGAAAACATTATCTCTTCTTTGTTTCTAGACATGTGCTCCAATGCATATGCTCCTGGAGATAGTTGAAATTCTAGATTCATTGGAACTAGAATGTCAATGCATTCCACCTCTGGATGACTATCAACTACAGAGACAGATGCTTCCACTACTTGTCCAACATCTTCAAACAAGCTGTCATTCTCCTTTTTGGCAATAAATAGATGCACCTTATGAAATTGTGCACCCTCTATACCATGTATGTCCAAATACCATTTCCTAAGATCATTGCAAGTATAGTCAACTGAGACAGCAACCCTTGCAACCTGTTTTTTTGGAGCCATCTTTCCTGAAACAAAAAAAACAAAATGTTATTTTAACATATACTTTTTTGTAATGGATTAAGTTTGTGTGAATACAAGTTCCACCACTTGTTCAAGCTAGATCTAAGCAAGTATACATAGTGATCATTTAAGCTAGTAAACTAAGGGAAGGGAGAAGTAAGGTCCACCACTTGTCCAAGCTCAGCTCTAGACAACATGGAGAGATTCGAGGTCTACTAATTGTCTAATATAGGCTAACTATATTGAAACATAGAGAGAAGCAAAGGTCCACCACTTGTCCAATCTAGGGTCCATTGAAACATGGAGAGAAGGATGCTCCACCATTTGTCCAAAATAGGCTCCATTGAAACATGAAGAGAAGCAAGATGCACCATGTCTTTGAGATGCTAGGCTCCATTGAAATACCTTAAACCCATGATATTTTGTATATGTGGGGTTTAAATTCAAGGTCCACCACTTGTCCAACCTATTATCCCTAGTAGCATGAGTGGTTTGGTCTCAAGATTCACCACTTTTCCACTCTATGTCATTATATTAAGAAGATCTGGGTGTTAAGGTCCACCACTTGTCCAACCTATAAGGCTATATCTTAAAGGTATTCTTTCTCACCACTTGGAATGACCATGATAGGTTTTACATGGGGGTTGGTTCCAATTCCACCACTTGTCCAAGCTAACTCTATTGAAACATAGAGAGAAGCAAAGGTCCACCACTTGTCTAAGCTAGGGTCCATTGAAACATGGAGAGAAGGATGCTCCACCATTTGTCCAAGATAGGCTCATTGAAACATGAAGAGAAGCAAGCTGCACCATGTCTCCAAATGCTAAGATCCATTGAAATACCTTAAACCCACGATATTTTGTACATGGGGGTTTACATTCAAGGTCCACCACTTGTCCAACCTATTATCTCTAGTAGCATGAGTGGTTTGGTCTCAAGATTCACCACTTTTCCACTCTATGTCATTACGTTAAGAAGATCTGGGTGTTAAGGTCGACCACTTGTCCAACCTATAAGGGTATATCTTAAAGGGTATTCTTTCTCACCACTTGAAATGTCCATGATATGTTTTACATGGGGGTTTGGCTCCAAGGTCCACCACTTGTCCAAGCTAACTCTATTGAAACATAGAGAGAAACAAAGGTCCACCACTTGTCCAAGCTAGGCTCCATTGAAACATGGAGAGAAGGATCCTCTACCATTTGTCGAAGCTAACTCTATTGAAACATGGGGGGTTTACATTCAAGGTCCACCACTTGTCCAACCTATTAACGCTAGTAGCATGAGTGGTTTGGTCTCAAGATTCACCACTTTTTTCACTCTATGTCATTATATTAAGAATATTTGGGTGTTAAGGTCCACCACTTGTCCAACCTATAAGGCTATATCTTAAGGGTTGTTCTTTCTCACCACTTGGAGTGACCAGCATAGGTTTTACATGGGGTTTTGTTTCAAGGTCCACCACTTTTCCAAGCTAACTCTATTGAAACATAGAGAGAATCAAAGGTCCACCACTTGTCCAAGCTAGGGTCCATTGAAACATGGAGAGAAGGATGCTCCACCATTTGTCTAAGATACGCTCCATTGAAACATGAAGAGAACAAGCTACACCATGTCTCCAAGATGCTAGGCTCCATTGAAATACCTCAAACCCATGATATTTTGAACATGGGGGGTTTACATTCAAGGTCCACCACTTGTCCAACCTATTATCTCTAGTAGCATGAGTGGTTTGGTCTCAAGATTCACCATTTTTCACTCTATGTCATTCTATTAAGAATATCTGGGTGCTAAGGTCCACCACTTGTCCAACCTATAAGGCTATATCTTAAACTTTATTCTTTCTCACCACTTGGAGTTACCAAGAGGTTTTACATGGGAGTTTGGTTCCAAGGCCCACCACTTGTCCAAGCTAACTCTATTGAAACATAGAGAGAAGCAAAGGTCCACCACTTGTCCAAGCTAGGCTCCATTGAAACATGGAGAGAAGGATGCTCCACCATTTGTCCAAGATAGGCTCCATTGAAACATGAAGGGAAGCAATCTGCACCATGTCTCCAAGATGCTAGGCTCCATTGAAATACCTTAAACCCATGATATTTCGTACATGGGGGTTTACATTCAAGGTCCACCACTTGTCCAACCTATTATCTTAGTAGCATGAGTGGTTTGGTCTCAAGATTTACCACTTTTCCACTCTATGTCGTTATATTATGAAGATCTAGGTTTTAAGGTCGACCACTTGTCCAACCTATAAGGCTAGATCTTAAAGGGTATTATTTCTCACCACTTGGAATGACCATGATATGTTTTACATGGGGGTTTGGTTTCAAGGTCCACCACTTGTCCAAGCTAACTCTATGGAAACATAGAGAGAAGCAAAGGTCCACCACTTGTCCAAGCTAGGCTCCACTGAGACATTTAGAGAAGGATGATCCCCCATTGTGGAAGATAGGCTTCATTGAAACATGAAAAGAAGCAAGTTGCACCATGTCTCCAAGATTCTAGGATCCATTGAAATACCTTAAACCCACGATATTGTTACATGTGGGGTTTAACGTCAAGGCCAGTCACTTTTCCAAGCTATTATCCCTAGTAGCATGAGTGGTTTGGTCTCAAGATTCACCACTTTTCCACTCTATGTCATTATAAAAGAAGATCTAGGTGTTAAGGTCGACCACTTGTCCAACCTATAAGGTATATCTAAAGGGTATTCTTTCTCACCACTTGAAATGTCCATGATATGTTTTACATAGGGGTTTGGTTCCAAGGTCCACCCTTATCCAAGCTAACTTTATTCTTCTCATAGAGAGAAGCAAAAGGTCCACCACTTGTCCAAGCTAGGCTCCATTGAAACATGGAGAGAAGGATGCTCCACCATTTGTCGAAGCTAACTCTATTGAAACATGGAAGGTTTACATTCAAGGTCCACCAGTTGTCCAACCTATTAACGCTAGTAGCATGAGTGGTTTTGGTCTCAAGATTCACCACTTTTTCACTCTGTGTCATTATATTAAGAATATTGGGTATTAAGGTCCACCACTTGTCCAACCTATAAGACTATATCTTAATGGTTATTCTTTCTGACCACTTGGAGTGACCATGAAAGGTTTTACATGGGGGTTTGGTTCCAAGGTCCACCACTTGTCCAAGCTAACTCTATTGAAACATAGAGAGAAGCAAAGGTCCACCACTTGTCTAAGCTAGGGTCTATTGAAACATGGAGAGAAGGATGCTCCACCATTTGTCCAAGATAGACTCCATTGAAACATGAAGAGAAGCAAGCTGCACCATATCTCCAAGATGCTAGCCTCCATCGAAATACCTTAAACCCACGTTATTTTGTACATGGGGAGTTTACATTCAAGATCAACAATTGCCCAACCTATTATCGCTAGTAGCATGAGTGGTTTTGCTCTCAAGATTCACCACTTTTCCACTCTCTGTCATTATATTAAGAATATTTGGGTGTTAAGGTCCACCACTTGTCCAACCTATAAGACTATATTTAATGGTTATTCTTTCTCACCCCTTGAAAGACTATATCTTAATGGTTATCCCTAGCTATTATTGCTAGTAGCCTGAGTGGTTTGGTCTCAAGATTCACCACTTTTATTAAGAATATGTGGGTGTTAAGGTCCACCACTTGTCCCACCTATAAGGCTACATCTTAAAGGTTATTCTTTCTTACTACTTGGAGTGACCATGATAGGTTTTACATGGGGGTTTGGTTCCAAGGTCCACCACTTGTCCAAGCTAACTCTATTGAAACATAGAGAGAAGCAAAGGTCCACCCCTTGTCTAAGCTAGGGTCCATTGAAACATGGAGAGAAGGATGCTCCACCATTTGTCCAAGGTAGGCTCCATTGAAACATGAGGAGAATCAAGGTGCACCATGTCTCCAAGATGCTAGGCTCCATCGAAAAACATTAAACCCACGATATGTCGTAGATGAGGGGTTTACATTCAAGGTCCAACACTTGTCCAAGCTATTATTGGTAGTAGCCTGAGTGGTTTGGTCTCAAGATTCACCACTTTTCCACTCTATGTCATTATATTAAGAATATGCGCGTGTTAAGGTCCACCACTTGTCCAACCTATAAGGCTACATCTTAAAGGTTATTCTTTATTACCACTTGGAGTGACCATGATAGGTTTTACATGGGGGTTTGGTTCCAAGGTCCACCACTTGTCCAAGCTAACTCTATTGAAACATAGAGAGAAACAAAGGTCCACCACTTGTCCAAGCTAGGGTCCATTGAACCATGGAGAGAAGGATGCTCCACCATTTGTCCAAGATAGGCTCCATTGAAACATGATGAGAAGCAAGCTACACCATGTCTCCAAGATGCTAGGCTCCATCGAAATACATTAAACCCACGATATTTCGTAGATGAGGGGTTTACATTCAAGGTCCACCGCTTGTCCAAGCTATTATTGCTAGTAGCCTGAGTGGTTTGGTCTCAAGATTCACCACTTTTATTAAGAATATGTGGGTGTTAAGGTCCACCACTTGTCCCACCTATAAGGCTACATCTTAAAGGTTATTCTTTCTTACTACTTGGAGTGACCATGATAGGTTTTACATGGGGGTTTGGTTCCAAGGTCCACCACTTGTCCAAGCTAACTCTATTGAAACATAGAGAGAGCAAAGTCCACCCTTGTCTAAGCTAGGGTCCATTGAAACATGGAGAGAAGGATGCTCCACCATTTGTCCAAGGTAGGCTCCCTTGAAACATGAGGAGAATCAAGGTGCACCATGTCTCCAAGATGCTAGGTTCCATCGAAAAACATTAAACCCACGATATGTCGTAGATGAGGGGTGTACATTCAAGGTCCAACACTTGTCCAAGCTATTATTGGTAGTAGCCTGAGTGGTTTGGTCTCAAGATTCACCACTTTTCCACTCTATGTCATTATATTAAGAATATGCGCGTGTTAAAGTCCACCACTTGTCCAACCTATAAGGCTACATCTTAAAGGTTATTCTTTATTACCACTTGGAGTGACCATTATAGGTTTTACATGGGGGTTTGGTTCCAAGGTCCACCACTTGTCCAAGCTAACTCTATTGAAACATAGAGAGAAACAAAGGTCCACCACTTGTCCAAGCTAGTGTCCATTGAACCATGGAGAGAAGGATGCTCCACCATTTGTCCAAGATAGGCTCCATTGAAACATGACGAGAAGCAAGCTGCACCATGTCTCCAAGATGCTAGGCTCCATCGAAATACATTAAACCCACGATATTTCGTAGATGAGGGGTTTACATTCAAGGTCCACCACCTGTCCAAGCTATTATTGCTAGTAGCCTGAGTGGTTTGGTCTCAAGATTCACCACTTTTATTAAGAATATGTGGGTGTTAAGGTCCACCACTTGTCCAACCTATAAGGCTACATCTTAAAGGTTATTCTTTCTTACTACTTGGAGTGACCATGATAGGTTTTACATGGGGGTTTGGTTCCAAGGTCCACCACTTGTCCAAGCTAACTCTATTGAAACATAGAGAGAAGCAAAGGTCCACCCCTTGTCTAAGCTAGGGTCCATTGAAACATGGAGAGAAGGATGCTCCACCATTTGTCCAAGGTAGGCTCCATTGAAACATGAGGAGAAGCAAGGTGCACCATGTCTCCAAGATGCTAGGCTCCATCGAAAAACATTAAACCCATGATATGTAGTAGATGAGGGGTGTACATTCAAGGTCCACCACTTGTCCAAGCTATTATTGCTAGTAGCCTGAGTGGTTTGGTCTCAAGATTCACCACTTTTCCACTCTATGTCATTATATTAAGAAGATGCGCGTGTTAAGGTCCACCACTTGTCCAACCTATAAGGCTACATCTTAACGGTTATTCTTTATTACCACTTGGAGTGACCATGATAGGTTTTACATGGGGGTTTGGTTCCAAGGTCCACCACTTGTCCAAGCTAACTCTATTGAAACATAGAGAGAAACAAAGGTCCACCACTTGTCCAAGCTATGGTCCATTGAAACATGGAGAGAAGGATGCTCCACCATTTGTCCAAGATAGGATCCATTGAAACATGATGAGAAGCAAGCTGCACCATGTCTCCAAGATGCTAGGCTCCATCGAAATACATTAAACCCACGATATTTCGTAGATGAGGGGTTTACATTCAAGGTCCACCACTTGTCCAAGCTATTATTGCTAGTAGCCTGAGTGGTTTGGTCTCAAGATTCACCACTTTTATTAAGAATATGTGGGTGTTAAGGTCCACCACTTGTCCAACCTATAAGGCTACATCTTAAAGGTTATTCTTTCTTACTACTTGGAGTGACCATGATAGGTTTTACATGGGGGTTTGGTTCCAAGGTCCACCACTTGTCCAAGCTAACTCTAATGAAACATAGAGAGAAGCAAAGGTCCACCCCTTGTCTAAGCTAGGGTCCATTGAAACATGGAGAGAAGTATGCTCCACCATTTGTCCAAGGTAGGCTCCATTGAAACATGAGGAGAAGCAAGGTGCACCATGTCTCCAAGATGCTAGGCTCCATTGAAAAACATTAAACCCACGATATGTCGTAGATGAGGGGTTTACATTCAAGGTCCACCACGTGTCCAAGCGATTATTGCTAGTAGCTTGAGTGGTTTGGTCTCAAGATTCACCATTTTTCCACTCTATGTCATTATATTAAGAATATGCGCGTGTTAAGGTCCACCACTTGTCCAACCTATAAGGCTACATCTTAAAGGTTATTCTTTATTACCACTTGGAGTGACCATGATAGGTTTTACATGGGGCTTTGGTTCCAAGGTCCACCACTTGTCCAAGCTAACTCTATTGAATCATAGAGAGAAGCAAAGGTCCACCACTTGTCTAAGCTAGGGTCCATTGAAACATGGAGAGAAGGATGCTCCACCATTTGTCGAAGCTAACTCTATTGAAACATGGGGGGTTTACGTTCAAGGTCCACCACTTGTCCAAGCTATTAGTGCTAGTAGCATGAGTGGTTTTGTCTCAAGATTCACCACTTTTTCACTCTATGTCATTATATTAAGAATATTAGGGTGTTAAGGTCCACCACTTGTCCAACCTATAAGGCTATATCTTAAAGGTTATTCTTTCTCACCACTTGGAGTGACCATGATAGGTTTTAAATGGGGGTTTGGTTCCAAGGTCCACCACTTGTCCAAGCTAACTCTATTGAATAATAGAGAGAAGCAAAGGTCCACCACTTGTCCAAGGTAGGGTCCATTGAAACATGCAGAGAAGGATGCTCCACCATTTGTCCAAGATAGGCTCCATTGAAACATGAAGAGAAGCAAGATGCACGATGTCTCCAAGATGCTAGGCTCCATCGAAATACCTTAAACCCACGATATTTCGTAGATGGGGGGTTTACTTTCAAGGTCCACCACTTGTCCAAGCTATTATCGCTAGTAGCATGGTTTGGTCTCAAGATTCACCAGTTTTCCACTCTATGTCATTATATGAAGAATATCTGGGTGTTAAGGTCCACCACTTGTCCAACCTATAAGGCTATATTCTAAATGATATTTTTTTTGACCACTTGGAATGTGCATGATATGTTTTACATGGGGTTTTGTTCCAAGATCCACCACTTGTCCAAGCTAGATCTATTACATATATATTATACATACAATATTCAACTAGATTCCCTACCTATCATGTCCAGTAGCATGGATGCTCTAGCTTGAAGGTCCACCACTTGTCCAACCTATACTCTCTTATGTAAGGGAGATCTCGCTATAAATTCAAAACCTTCCCGCCTAAATTTAAAATATCCCTCCCAAATCTTAAATATCCCGCCTAAATTTTAAACTATCCCGCCCAAATTTTAAAATTCAAACTTTTTTATAAAAATTTAAATTTTACTACTTAAATTTAAAATATTCCACGCGAAATTGATTTTAAATTCAACTTTACCACAAAAAGATATCATTATACCACCTAAATTCAAATATGCAAACCTCAAATCATTATATTGTACATAAATTCAAACAAATTCAAATTAACAAGCCTAAACTGATATTAGTTTGCATAGATATGAATTTATCACACCTAAATTATGTCACCATGTTAGAGAGAGTGGTTAGAGAATTTGAACAAGGTCCACCACTTGTCCAACCTAGATACCAAGAAGGATTGAGTGTACAAGGTATTGTTTGGAGGTTCTTATAGTCCACTGGTCTCAAGGTCCACCACTTGTGGTAAGGGTCACCAAAAAGTGTATATATTCATCCAAAGAAATACACGTATTTTTGGTCTACATGTCCTAGTTTAAACCATTTATGTCCATTAGGTGTATCACTAAACAACACTACTATTTTTGAGAAACAGAAGTTACAATCATATCTACAAATGGATTAGAGGAAAATCAGCTCAGCATACATCCAGAACTCGCTACAAGAATCGACTTTAACAGATCACGCAAGTAAGTCTTCCATTCAATTTTACTAGTATTACAATGTGTTAGTTATTTGTGATATTTATGTATGTATATATACTATGTGTGCATATCGTAATTAAGTGTAATTGTGTATCTGCATTATGTATGAGTATTACAATGAAATAACACAAATATACATACATACACATAGATAACACAGACGCACACATACATGTTTTTTAGATAGATAGCAAGATAGCAAGATACAGAGATAGATAGATAGATAGAGAGAGAGAGAGAGATAAATACCTGTTTTTTAGAGAGAGGAGAGAGAAAGATAACAGATTTCACTGTGTTTATGTATGTGGAAGAGAGGAAGACGATGTATGGGAATATGTGCACGTATTTTCAAGAGAGAGACAACAAGATAACAGATTTCATTGTGGTTATGTATGTGGAAGTGAGGAAGACGATGTGTGGGAATATGTGCATGTATTTTCAAGAGAGAGACAGCAAGATAACAGATTTCACTGTGGTTATGTATGTGGAAGAGAGGAAGACGATGTGTGGGAATATGTGTATGTGTGCGGGGATACTTTTAAACTATGTATCTCTGTCTTTTGACGAGAGAGAGTGTGTGTGCAAGAAGAGTTACAGAGAACCATCTTCTCTATATGGAGAAAGACAGAGAGTGAGAGAGAGAGAAATACCTATTTTTTCTCTATTCGTGAGGTGTGCAATGTCTCCTGAGAAGACTGCCCGATCCTGCCCTTCTGGAAAGCGTTGTGTACGCTGCTGTTTCTTTATCTTGTGCGCGAACTTTCAATCCTGTGCACTCCACCTGTGTGTTGTGTACGATGCCGAGCTTGCTCCTCTACGCGCGCGTATACTCCAACTGTGTGCGATCCGTGTGCGCTTTCTGTGTGTTTGCTGCTCGCCTCCTTTCTCTGTGTGCGTTTCTCGTGCGCTCTCTGTGTGCCTAATCTTGATAGGGTTTATTAGAATGCCACGTATGCTACAAGTCCATGTTTTATCATAGGATTAAAAAAAACAAAAGCAATATAAAAAATTAACCAATTCACACGGCCAAAATTAAAGAAATCATGGTTGAAAATATGAAAAACATGCGTAACTCTATACTAGGAATTCACTTTTAAAAAAAAAATCTTTGGGCGCTGCCCCTAGCCCCGTGGGGGCGCTGCCCCTTGACCCCACCCAGAACAATATCCCAAAATCAACCTCCCAAGCCCCGCCATCGAGAGCGCTATATTCCACATCCCCATCAAGAGCGCTACCCCCAAACCTCACGTGGAAGCGCTGCCTTGTCACCCCATTGTGGCATTGCCCTAAGACCCCGCATCTGGAGTGCTAAATGGGAACATTCTTCATTAGTGAAATTTTGAACATAAATTATATTAGCATATACTTAAATATAATACAAATATTAACATATTAGCTATACTACTAATTTACTATAGCAGTTCTAGATTATGTCCCATACTATATTTAAGGTGCCAAAGGTTTGGCCTTATGGTCCTAGATTTAGCCAAGTGGTCAACACATATAGGACCAAGTGCACACTGTGCCACAAAACTTGGCCACCACTTCACTTGCCAAAGTTTAGGCCACATGGTCAATCCTAACTTTCCAATGTTCTTATTATGTCACCTTTTGCCTCGTGGAAAACCTAGGCTTGTTTTCACATACTCAGGCACTTCAAGCCACAATAAATTGTCATTACTCTTCGGCAACCCTTTTGTTCAAGTCTTTGAAAAAACATTGTTTAAGGCCACCCTAAACCATTTTCATTTAGGGGTGTCTAAAACTAGCTTTTTGGCAATTCGAGAAGAAAATGGTCAAAGTTTTATACTTAGTTTTAACCACTTGACCAATTCAAATATTGGAAAGCAAGGTCTTGTAATACTTTTCTTTGGACATCACACATTAAAACTAGGTCCCTCACTTGTCCAAGCTATGCTCTAATACAATAAAGGGCTTTTGGTTTCAAGATGCATCACTTTCCCAACCTTGATTCCATTAAAGAAGCTAGCTCTACTTAGACATTTAATAGCAAGGTCTTGCAGCAGTTCAGATTGAACATTTTCCATGGCAGCTAGGTCCACCACTTATCTAAGCTATGCTCTAATAGAGTAAGGGGGTTTTGGTTTCAAGATCCACCACTTGTCCAAACTTGATTTGGGAAGCAAGGTCCTATAATAGTTTGCTTTGGACATTCACCATTACAACTAAGTCCACCACTTCTCCAAGCTATGTTCTAATACACTAAGGAGGTTTTGGTTTCAAGGAGAACCACTTGTACGACTCTGTTTTTGGAAGTAAGGTCTTTACATAGTTCACCTTGGACCTTGGGCATTGGATACTACAACTAAGCCCACCACTTGTCCAAGATATCCTCTATATATAGCCAAAGGGTTTGGGTTTCAAGATTCACCACTTTTCCAACCTTTCTTCCATTAAAGAAAGGAGGGGCTTTATAACTAGGTCCACCACTTGTCCAAGCTATGCTCTGATATAGAAAGGGGATTTTGGTTTCAAGGTCCACCACGTGTTCAACCTTGCAAGACTCAAGGGATACTTGGACATTGGAAAGCATAGTCCTATAGTAGTTGATAGGTGGCAGTGGGTATTACAACTAGGTCCAACCTATGCTCTCATATAGCAAAGAGGCTTTGCTTTCAAGGTCCACCACTTGTCCAACCTTGCTTCCATTAAAGAAATGAGGGGCTACGTAAACATTGGCAAGCAAGGTAGCAAGGTCCTAAGGTGTTTCACCTTGGATATTGGGCATTATAACTAGGTCCACCACTTGTCCAAGCTATGCTCTGATAAAGAAAGGGGATTTTCGTTTCAAGGTCCACCATGTGTTCAACCTTTCTAATATAGAAAGGGGATTTTCGTTTCAAGGTCCACCACGTGTTCAACCTTGAAAGACTCAAGGGATACTTGGACATTGTAAAGCATAGTCCTATAGTAGTTGATAGGTGGCAGTGGGTATTAAAACTAGGTCCAACCTATGCTCTTATATAGCAAAGAGGCTTTGGTTTCAAGGTCCACCACTTGTCCAACCTTACTTCCATTAAAGAAATGAGGGGCTACGTAAACATTGGCAAGCAAGGTAGCAAAGTCCTAAGGTATTTCACCTTGGATATTGGGCATTATAACTAGGTCCACCACTTGTCCAAGCTATGCTCTGATATAGAAAGGGGATTTTTGTTTCAAGGTCCACCACGTGTTCAACCTTGAAAGACTCAAGGGATACTTGGACATTGGAAAGCATAGTCCTATAGTAGTTGATAGGTGGCAGTGGGTATTACAACTAGGTCCACCACTTGTCCAACCTATGCTCTCATATAGCAAAGAGGCTTTGGTTTCAAGGTCCACCACTTGTCCAACCTTGCTTCCATTAATATAGCAAGGAGGATTTGGTCTCAAGGTTCACCACTTGTCCAACCTATGCAAACCTTTTTCATGTTGTAGCATGATTTTTTGTTTGAAGAGTATTTTTCTATAACTATGGATTTAACAATGTAATCTTTTTACTTACAGGATGGACTTCGAATCTGGGGAGAAAGTACATATGATACTTGACAATGAAATCGTTGGTATTGGTTGTGTGTGTAGAACAGATCCAGATTCCACTTGTGGTGGTACAAAGATAGGGCTGGGAAATGTCTCCATACTAGTGGAGGAATGCTTGAAGGATGTGGTCCTAACTTTTCCTACAATGGATACTTCATCTCTCCAAGGCTCATTATGGAGTGCTGTTCGATGGTCAAAGCTTATTTTGCAATCTTTTGTATTAAATGGGAACTTAATTGATCCACACGAAAGCTACAATGGTGATGAAGAACATGATCATTCTGATCCTCTAGTTACAGATGCAATACCTATGACAAGCCCATAATTTGAAGCAATGATTCGAGAGTCTTGGAGAAATCAGAGGGTCCTTTTAAAAGATGACACAATGATGCAAACCATGAATGAAGGGACCATCTTATATGTATTTCCACATGATTATGTCAACTTTCAGGAACTTGGTCCTGATTGTGTGGGTGTGGGTATTGAAAGAGAAAATGCAAGCATTGATGATGTGGTTGAAGTGGGTAGCATCACTTTGCTAAAGTGGCCCATCAAGCAGACAACAATGTTGAATGGGAGCCCATTACAACGCTTTGTTCCTGTTGATGGCATGCATGCTACATATGAGGATGTATCCAACGATGGCAATGTTGGAAAAAAACTTGATGGGAGTAATGTTGTCCAGTTGTCAAGGAAGAGACGATACACTTTCATGAACAGGACTCAAAAATCAAAAGCAGCACCAGCTTCGACTTTTTACCTTTCAAACAAATCAATTCAAAGGGTATCATGCATTGATTGTTGTGCACAAAAATGCTGCCAATTTGCAGATCGTGATATGGTGACAAGGTTACGACAACAATTTTGGGGAGAGTCTCAAAAATCACGCACTAATTATGTTTATGATGTTCTTTCTATATGTTATCAGAAAGATGAGAAGTCACGATACCAATTCAGGCTAAATGGCTCTACTGTTTGTTGTAGAGCATGGTATGAGCTACATGGAATACCAAAGACATCATTTTATCGATACAAGGAGAACTTTGAAAATGGTGTGCACCAATATGTACATGGGAACACATGTACATTGAGAAGGGGACTTCAACATACTAGTTTAGCAAGAGCACTACTAAATGAGTTTGTGGAAAACAACTCTGAGAAGATGCCACATAGAAGTAGAACACTGCTAGATGGCTCAAGAGAGACTCAATTGGTGATTCCATCAACATACAAACAAGTGGATATTTTATGTGAAATCAACACGACACGTGACCAAATGGGCTATGAGAAGAAGCTATCCCAATCTTCTTTTGGTAGAATTTGGAACAAAGAGTACCCACATGTCACTTCAACAAAGACGAGTGAGTTCTCTAAGTGCAATATTTGTAGCTCAATCAAGGCAAGGTTAGAAGCTAAACCTTCTCTTGAAGAGAGAGCTCTTCTCTTGAGGGAGAGAGAAGTTCACATGGCACAACAAAAGAGTTGCAGAAGCCTATATTATGCATGGCGCACGTATTCAGAAACTCAACCACAAAAATATGTATGCATAATCCATGATAAGATGGATCAAAAGAAGACTGCCATTCCTAGATTACGCATTGTTCCCAAGGGTGTGGATTCAGGATATAATCTGCAGGTGGCATTGATTGGCATGATCACTCATGGACATGGAGAAGGTCATTACGGACACTTTGTCTTGAATGGTTTGTGGCCAGCTGATCCAAATCTTACAATTGGCTCAATTGCTAATTGTTTACATAACCTCGAGAGGATAGATAAGCATCCTCTTGGTGATCTAGTAACAAATGGACTTCCAAGGAGCAATATTTCACTACTACATGCTTTGAACTCAAGGGATGCTTTGGACTACCATAACTTGAGTGATGGAAAAGAGCCCATTGTGCAGTCGTCAGAAATTGCAGAAGAGGAATTGGGGTCAACATTTCGCAGATTGCCAGAGAACTTGTTGCTACAATTGGATAATTGTGCAGGGGAAAACAAAAATCGATACTTATTTGCCTATTTGTCAATGCTTGTTGCAAGGGGTGTTTTCAAAACCATCCAGCTGGGATTTTTAATGGTTGGGCATACACATGAGGACATAGACGCCATGTTTAGTAGGTTTTCAGAGAAGTTGAGAGTTACACAAACCTATACTTTGCCACATTTGATGGATACATTACGAAACAGCTCATCTTCATCTCCAGCTCCATTTTTTCTCACAAAGATCCCCGATTTCAAGCAATATTGTGATGGCTATCTTTGTGATGGACAAGACATACTTGTTGGACATTCCAAACCGCTTCAGTTCAGGTTCTTTATGCAGGATGAGACACCAATGATGCAATATAAGGCACATGTAGGTGTATCAAGTTGGAGTGGAAGTATTCGCCTTTGGAAAACAGACACAGAAGGCAAGCCAATGTTACCACATGGAGATCCACCTCTAGTACAAATGGCGGAGTATGTCAAAGCCCACGAAGAAGTCATTTTGGGGCTAAAGAACTATATAAAATTTTGGAAAAATTTAGGGAATGGTTCAAGTATTCCGCGATATTATAGACCCGTGATAGATTATTGGAGTAAGGTAATTGAAGAGATTGGAAAAGCAATCATATCAGAGGGAGTCTTGTATGAAATGTTTTGGCCAAAAACTCAAGAATATTCTCACCTACAAAGCAATACAATGAATTTGCAACAAGGAGCAGAAAGATTCCTAGGCCTTGAAGAGTTGAACGATCATTTTTGTGGGCCTCAACGAGATAGGCCAAGGGAAGAGTTTGACCCTATGTCTGATGTGCACCAAGGTGACTTTCTTATGCTTGTTCCGAGTGACACAGAAATCTATCCAGTGTGGCTTGCAATGGCTTTATCTGACATTGATAATGAGCCTACATCACCAAACTACAGAAAACTCTTGATTCAATATTGGGCACCTTGCGCGAGAAAAAGTGGGATGACAGATACTCAAGCTTACAGTAATTGTTGGAAGGGTTATTGGGCTGTCAACTATAAGGACCCACAAGTGTGGGAAACTATAGATGCAATTGTTTGGTCCTGGAGACCCAACAAAGAAGGACCATTTTCTAGAATAAAGATTCCAGAAAGACATGCTCTAAAAGCCAAAGAAGGCCTCACTCGTGCACATGAGCCACACTTGGATCAAAGTTCAGATATGGTATCAAATGTGGAGTAGAATTATGTGGAGCTTCTATTGTGACTATACTAGTCAATTTGTAAACAAAATCTTTTTTGTATCTTCCTTTGTTTTATGTAATTTATAGTTATTATTCAAATCCATGTGTTGTACATCCTCTTGACTTTTGGTGTTTATCAACACCACAATCCTATGAGATTTTCACTTTATTTACTAGCCACACATCTCAATTTTTCCCACTTTAAGTGGAAAATTCCCAAATTACATGAATTCGGTCGATTTGGAGATTCCCATAATGTGAGATTTTTACCAAAATACCTAATATGGTCTTACAACTTGATTAGATGGCATGTAGAAATCTAATGAGTACTCAAATATATCAAGAAAAGGGCATGGATGGCAAATGGCACCACCTGCAATACGCAATAGACTGTCCGTCGAAAGCTAATTTACACAAACATGCCTCTAGACGCTTTGGCACAAATCAAAAGGAGTGGATGCATCTCAAACATGATTACAGAACAATGGCCTGGAAAATGGCTTGCTAAAAGGTAATGAATTTAAAAAATTCCTCAATCAACTAAAAAATATGGAGAAGACAGGATGCACTTACATCAACCTCATAGTCACTCAGGAGCGCTATTGATAAAGACAAGACAATACAATGAACGGCAAGCAAGATATTAAGCCAAGCAACACCGAGTCACCTTCTCACAACAAAAGTCCATGAGTCCAAACCGCACAAATTGAACACCGAGCATTACACCAACAACGCAATGACCAAAATAATCATCAGATTACCAACAACACATCATCCAACAACGACATTAAATGATTTCATGCCAGCAATGCATCCACAATAAAGTTCACTAATATATTTTAAGAAAGGGATTGTTGAATACTTTGGCCAAAACAAAATTTCAAACTTTCAAAGCACAAAAATCTTCAATCAACGAACGTCAACATGCAACATATTAAACCAAACAACAAACAATCACCTTCTCACAACAAAAGTCCACGACTCTAAACCACACAAATCGAACACCAAGCAGAACAGCAACACCAAAATAACCAAATCAACCATGAGATTACCAACATCACATCATCCAACAATGAAATTGAATCATTTCATGCCAGCAATGAGTAGTACATCCGCAATAAATTTTGCTAATAGATTTCGAGAAAGAGATTCTTGAATACTTCAGGCAAAACAAATCCACAAACTTTCAAAGCACAAAATTCTTCAATACAACTCACCCCCTTCAAAATCCATACTATCAGCCCCATCAAAATTGCCACTGCTAATGTACCATTCTTGCGCTTCACTGACATAGGTCGCCCACTGTGTTGTTTGGAACCCATTGGCAAGCAACACTCAAACTCAATCTCGGGGGGTGCACTATGTAATCATGTAAATGTATAGCCTGAGTTCAAAAGGAGGGGTTTTAAAATGCAAAAAAATTAGGCAATTTAACAGAGATACATTAAAATAAGGGGGTTTTTAATTTAATTTTGAAAAAATCCTAAAATAAGGGGTCATTTTATTCATTTAAACATGTTAAAAGAGGGGTTTTTTTAATACCCCACAAATGCACGTTATATAGGGGGTATTGAACGGTGAACCCCCTGAGATCTCAATATGAAATATTCTCTCTTACATTCAAATGGAGAGACAGAGACAAATGCCTCCTCTTATACAAATTCATCAAACACTGTTCATTGTGGTGGCGCTCAGTAAATGTTGAGCTCGCTTACCAAGATGGGCCGCAACAGGATTGTGGGCATGAAGAAGACGATGGTCTTCTACCGTGTGCAAGACCCCAAGGGCATTAAATCCAATTGGGTCATGGTCACAAGAAGCCCCAAGCATGGCTATTTCTCCCTTTGAGCGGGCTCCCAGCAATGTGGAAAAGGCAGAGCCATTTTTGCTTCTTAGCGCATTCCCATGAGCCATTGAATGCATAGCAATGCATAAAAGTGACAACATGCCTTATGCGAGACAAAACCAAGCGCACGCCCTCTGTAACGCACCTCCCATCAATGAAACGGGCCATAGAGCAGCACGATATCATTTATCGCACCTCCCTTCACAACAGTAGTGCCTGCTTTCATCGACGCGTTGCAGAGCAAAATGACTTTGCACCGACTTGGCCCAAAAAGGACGTGTGAATCCAAAAACCCTAACCTTAACACCTCTCCTTACACGTGGCACTCATCCTTACTCAAAAAAATGAATGGCTCCAAAAATGCACGTTTTCTCCACCAGCTCCCTATGGCCTCTGCATGCCTTGCATCCGTGCAAGGATTTGCAACATGAGCAAGAGCGAGAGCGAGCAAGCCCACGTGAGAAGGGGTTGAGAGTAGCAAGTCGTGGACAATGGCGTTAAAATACTTATATAAAAGAAACGAGTCCCATTATGAAATTGCATTGTCTAATAATCGCACATGATGACTTGCATATTATGAGAACTAGTACGGCTGGCCGCCTTCGGCGGCCTCTCTCTCTCTCTCCCTCTTTATCATGCGTAGAGGACTTTTGGACTGTAGCCTTCAGCTCGCAGCTCTCAACAAGTGTAAAGGGCACTCTCACTACCATTATAGAATACATATAGATTAAGGAGACAACTCCCTTGAACCTTGCAATCCTTTTAATACACTTTTTTTGCCAGTATGTCGGTTGAATTTTGGATTCATTAGTTGGAGTGGAATCTTGGGGAGATGCTTTGTGGAGGAAAGTTGGGGACTAAGCACTAGCTGGGGGGAGTGGTCACGTGCACAAAGTTGTTCAAAAATTCAACACGATCGATGGAAGGAGAAGAGGAAGTGTAGCAACAGAGAAATTTTTTAATGAAATTGAAACCGACCTCAAAATTGACATTGAGACTCTCTGTGTCTCTCTCTCTCTCTCTCTCTCTCTCTCTCTCTCTCCCCATGCAAGGCTGCAAGTGATGCTAGAAAACAAATCCCTCCTCTAGCTGGCTTTGTCTCTTGCGTTGAGTGTGTGCATTGTCTAGCGACCCTCATTAGTGGTAGATATCTGCTGCACCCTGAAGAAAGGGGGGGGGGGGGGGGGGGGGGGAACTCGTTGAGGGCATGGAAACATGACGGACGGTCCTTGGGCTACTGCAAATGGAAAACTTCATAGATTTTTTCATTGCACATATTGAGCAGATGGAGGGGGACACCTGCTTGCAGTCGAGGTGCATCATTCACTGTCGGGAGCGTCTTGCAGTGGTAGGATAGCAAATGGATGGTGTATGTGAGGTGATCAGAGGGCTTGGGTGCATGCATGCGCAAACATAATCTATTTGTGTGTGTCTGTGTGTGCGTGCAAGAGTGCAATAGCAAGGGAGGCTTCTTCACGTTTGCGTGCTTGTGTCAGACCTGCAGCGACGTCCAAATGAGTTAGGCATGGGGTATTTCCATCCTTCTCATGGAGACAAAGTGAGGAAGGGCACATCTACACCACACTTTGAGAGTGACAACGATGGGAACGACGAGACTAAAAAGACTGTGGAGGCGGGGAATTGCTGAGGCCAACTGCCTGCAACGTACTTGTGTGTCGATGTAGGTTTTCCATATGGAAGATCCACTCGCATGAGGGACGGGAGGAGAATAACCCTTTTATTAATGCTCTGCATTCAAGCCGAGAATGCACAGGAAAGAGGGTTTCATGGCCTGCGATAGATCTCGATCTCTCTCTCTCTCTCTCTCTCTCTCTCTCTCTCTCTCTCTCTCGCGTTGTTCCCTTGGAGCGCAAGTCATGCATGGTCTCAACTGGAATGGAGAAAGGGTTTGCATGCACTGCTGCAAAACCCTTGGCAAAGCACACGACCAGTGCAGTGAGCTCTCAAAGGGGCTGGGGCGGGGGGGTCATGCCTCTCTGCTCGCGTGGGAGCATCAGCACTAAAGGGCACAAGTAATTTAATGAAGCCCAAGTGGTGGAATCCTCGGCAGCGAAGCTAGGACACGGGAATCGGGACGCGCGCAGCTATAGGATGGCCATGATAAACTAGGACACAAAAAAGTAAACTTGGACAAGCAGGAAGCCTATCCAAGTTTATTTATCATTTTATGGTTTGCCCACATGTCAACTTCCCCATCGAGGGTGTAGCGGTTAGTGCATTGGGCTCTCCTGGCGGTGGTGAGGGTTCAAGTCCCCGTGCCTATGATGGGCGTCTATTTTTTACCACCCTCAATTCGCCTCGAGATTCTCCCTTTCGACCTCCACCACGGATCCCATCTCTCTCTACCTGTGCCCTTTAATGCTGAGGGTCTTGCAAGGGAAAGCCCTTGAGCCTGGGAAAAAAGTAGTGGAAATTCCAAAACATTTCCACTAATATAATGGATATTGAGCCAATACGCTATAGGCTAGAGAAGTAGGAATTGTTTACAGTCAACAAAGATAATTTCAATCCGTTCTTGACAAAGAGAAGGAGCTGGCTTGAGTCCCATAGGAAGCACATTCCATTCATACATTCCTTGGGGGACAACAAAACTGGTTTTGTATATGTCCTGAGGCTTGATTTTGAATTGCTAGAAGCCACTCTTTAGGTCAAACTTTGAGAAGACCCAACAGGTTTTTATCCTGCGTAGCAATTCGTCTTTTAGGGGCAGAGGAAGTCTCTTGGGTTCTAGCCAGTCATTGATAGGCTTGTAACTAATCACCGGTCTTTTTTTTCCTCTTTTCTGCTCAGAGTGATTATTGACATAAAATGCCTGACATGCAAATTCATTGTTGGATTGAGAAATTAATCCATCTGCAAGAAGACAATTAATTTCCTCATGACATAAATTAGTATCTTCCAGAGACATACCAGGATGTGTAGCCTTAAGCCCTGTTGGCTTAGGGTCACCAGGCAAGGAGATCCAATATTCTTCTCGGTCCCAAAAGGCCAATGGGTTGTCACTTGTTTGTTGTGCCAACTGAGAGGCAATCTGCCCAAGTTGGTTAGAGTATTTATCCTTTCATCAACAAACCATTGCAAAAACCGTTCATATTTTTGAGGATTTGGTAGCATAAGAACTACTCCCCCCAGTAAAAAAGATCCGCGGGGTTTAGTGAGCACAGTATAAAGAAGATCATCCAGAGAAAAGTGAATAGAGGAATCGGGTTGAATAGTAAACGGAGTAAGCTGGGAAATCAGATCAGCACCAATGGTAAGGTTTGTATAAGGATGAGGCTGTAAATACAAATACATTTATATTTTAGCAGTCCGTAATGCCAGCTTACACAGAACTATTTCATTGATGCGTCCCTTTGAATTATCATCATATGAAACATTGATTCCATAAGACAGACTTTGGACTAGATGTACTGGAACCAAGGCTTGGTTGATGTAGGAAATAGCAGATCCAGAGTCCCAAAGAGCATCCAATTGAAAGGACTCTTCTTTAGGGAATTTAATCCATACCTCAGAATAGTATGCTCTATCGTAGCCGGGATTGAACTGAAGGATGTGACATCCATTGATAGTTTGTTCAGGAATCCACCCGGTTGTGGTTTCATTAGCAATTTGTGCTAAGGCAGCAAGTTCAAACAAATGTTGGGCCATTCCATAGACTAGATCTATCTTGGCTTCAGTAGCTGCAAGTTGGGATTGAACAGATAACAACTGATGTTGGAGTTGTTCACATTTAGAGCTTACTTGTTGGATGGCTTCCAAGATATCTTTGTCATTCTTGCTACAGATTTGTATGTAGTCAGCTGCATCACTGATTGGGTGCAAAGCAGATGTTGCTGCTTCTGGGTGGTCTGTCTCGCAGTAGATATTTGATTGTGAGGATGACCTCGACCTTCGTAGTTATGCATAACTTCTGGGCTTTGATGTCTTGTGGTAGGCCTGAGTCCTGGATGCATAAATTCTTTCCGTTCTTCTTGTTGAGCAATGTACCATATTTCTAAACAGGGGCAGTGGAGTATACTTTTGTTGCTCCTTGCGAGATATATTAAGCTTTAAAGGACGTTGCTCTTGCTGCCAGGATGTTGTTTCATCAGAAGAGTAATGACTAGAGCTTGATGTAGATGATTGAACATACCTATTCTTCTGTGGGAATGAAAAAGGTTTTTTCATTATATTGGTTAACCTTGGCTCACTATCGTCAGAGAAATCTGGCATTTCAATATCCTGTGAAGAAGTTGATGTTGAATCATCCTCAGATTGTTCTTTATTTGGCTCATACTCTGCATATTCAGCAATTGGAATGTCATTATGTTGTAGAGTATTACAGTAAATTAGCTCATACTCATATTTGTCTTTCAGCACTACATTTTCAAATTTTCTTTTCCTTTGAGGACATTCTGGAGCGATATGTCCTTGCTTGTTGCAAATGTAGCACTTGACTTGCTTTCTTTCTTCTTTGCTTAACTTGCGTTTGCGGCGTGCTACTTTGAATCTTTTCCCACATTTGTTTTGTCTAGGCTTAACCTTGCAATTGCATTTACTTTTATCTCTGCAGCCAAAGGTCTTGACCTATGTTTCCTTGCCGCAGATGTGTGAACTAAATCCTTTCACTTGCTTAATATCCTTCTTCATTCTAATTCTAGCACATTCCAGATTAGTGACTTCATCAATAAAAGCGTTTATCTAAGCTATAAGAATATTTTCATCCAAATGTAATCCAACTACTTTTATTCTTTCCTTGACTAAATTTGCAAATGACTCTGGAAAAGAATTCAGATAATACTGCTTGTATTCTGATTTGAAGTATCCTCCAGGGAACTGATACATCAGATGAGTTATATGTTGCTGATATTTTTTTATCTGAGTTAAGTCACATAGCTTGCTTCTAAGAAGGCTTCTTTGTTCCTTTCTTGAATCTTGTTGGTAGATCTAAGGAAATGCATAAGTAAAGCTGCAAAGAACAGTGAAATAACATTGTCAAAGTTTTCATGACCATTAGGACCGCCTTGCATAATGTAGGCTTTGCTATCTGCACTTAAATCATCCCACCATGCTCTGAGCATGCCTTCGAATCCTACTATGATCATGGATACTGTTTGTCTTTGTGTCAAATCTTTGTAGTGAATTTCGTAGTGTGCAGAATTGTAGATGAATTCAAAAACTTTCCATATGTGATCCTGATTCAATCCGTCAATGTCAAGAATGGTCATATCCCCAATCTTGGAAACTCCTTTTAAAGTCGTAGAAGAGGATGAGGAAGGGGTCTCAATCTTGACATCCTCTATCTGCATTTTGACTAGATTCAGAATTCAAATTTCATCTTCAGAGCTGATGTCTGAAGAATTATCAGAAGATTCTTCTGGAGCTGGGAATATGTGAGGAATGACTATATCCAATTCATCCAATTCTTGCTCTTCGTATTCTACGCAATTGTCATCTTGAAAGACTATCCATTGCTTGTCTTCAGGTAGAATAGTTCTGCCTACTTCACCCATAAGCCTGCCTTTGCTGCCATGGTTGTATTTCAGCATTTCTTCCCCATCGGTGATATGGATTAAATCCATCTTCAATATCGTCTGTCATGAAAGGTGACATATCTGGAGGGAAGCTAGAGACAGATGTAATCACAGGTTCTTTTAACACTATGGAAAACATACGAGGAAAATCTTTATGTTGCAAGCCACCACCAAAATTAATGGCTTGTTGCAAAGTTGTCTGCTACTTATCACTTTCTAGTGCTTTGCCTTTGTCGGAAGGAGATGTAGATAACCCCCGGGGGGAAAAGAGGTGGGAAGTGGTAAGAGAAATCTTAGAGAGTACCTGATATTGCAGAACTGCAATTTCTTTCAACGCATTGGTATGCCAGTTAGAAGTTGACTCTAAAGTTGCAGGCGAGTATTCGGAGACGGGACGATATAAGGAAGACTGTGAGTAAGGTCCTTGTCTTCAATTGCTGCCTTTGTAAGGAGATCAATTCCATTAGCTACAAATTCAGAGGCCATGATGCGATTACAGAGTTTGCAATGAAACACCCCTTCATAATCTTTATAGGTTTCTGGATGAATACATGCTAATGCTGGAGGAGAGTGGCGCCGATGAGAAGTTGAAGCAAAGGCTTGACTGGTTGGATATTCAGAGGATCCGAAGGACCTCTGGTATACTGGTTTCTCAATGAAAGAGGCTATCTCTTTTTTAGATTTCAATCTTCCTAAGAGTTTATATTGTGCAGTAGATCCAAGCTGTTGAATGTTTAAAGCAACTGGCTGCTATATTTCAATGAGCAGAGTTTTAGAGATATCCAATTTCCATTCTGCAAGGAATTCCACTTCTTGCCAATTGACCATTTCGGCAACTGGCTGTTATATAGCAACTAGCTGCTATATTTCAATGAGCAGAGTTTTAGAGATATAGCAATTTCCATTCTGTAGGGAATTCCACTTCTTGCCAATTGACCATTTCGGGCAGACTGCCTAAAGTTGTTTCATCCACCTTAGTAACAATATTTTGACCTCGGAGTTGAGAATCTTTATCTCGCAGATACCCAGAGTTATACTAAACGTAGACAGGTATTGATAGTGCAAATTATCATACGATAGGCTATCTGAAGATGGTCAGAGTTATGTTTCAAATCTAAACCATGTGTTTTAATGAGGAGAGAGATTACCTCATCAAAATATTTATCATTCAAACTACAAGGAAAGTTAGGAAAACATTCTATATAGATTGGCCCATTAGACAAGCTTCCTTGTAAGACACTAAATGTCTGGTCAGGTAAGTTTCTGTGTCTAGTGTCAAGTAGGGCTCCTATAAAAGAAGCATTAAGGCCTTTTCTAAATAAAGATATTATACCCACAGCTATATAGCCTATGTGTACAAACTGATGTCCTTTACTTAATGCCTTCTTCCTAAACTCGGAGAGTTCTTCGAACAAATGGATTATGTGATTATCAAAATCACTATATTTGATGGTTAGTTTACCATGAGTTTCATGGTACAGGGTATTAGCAGATAGAGCAAAAACTTTGTTATGCTTATATAGTTGGGAAGTAGAAACTTTGTGTAAACTCCATTTACCGGTAGGGTTAGCTTCTTCAATCTCGATGTTGTCAAAGAGGAGTTGAATAGTTGATTATGCCAACGAAATAGCTAGCTCTCTAGGGTGTCAATGGATTTCAGATATGCAGAGCATTAGACAGTGGGATAAAAGGAGTCTGAAAGAGTTGATGATGTCTGTGTCTAAGCGGCACCAAGCCTAGCGATGATGACTAAACAGCGAAGGGAACTCCAACCACAAATTCTAGGAAATCCTCACGAGCACTCAGAGTTTGCTAGTGATATCTCACACGGTTAATCATAATCTATAAACACCAATAGCTTTGATACCAATTTAGGGGCGGAATGAAAGAGACTACTATAGAGACGATTCACTGGACATACAAACAACACAAAGATAATGGATGTAGTGAACTCATAAAGATCCTTATATTGATAATGGTGAAAATAATTACATACTTAAAACGCCTACGGTCTATGGAGATGGTAAGCAGATGGTAACTGAAAGCTAGTAGGCTTGTTAAAAAAACTCTCCCTTTACAATGAAGCAAGGCCTCCTTTTTATAAAGGATTGGGCTCTTGCGTGATATTTGCGCGGGTGCACGTGTTACAAGCTTAGATAAGGTATCTTTTCAGTAGTGGGTTATGCTTACATCATTGCTGATTCTTCTTTACTCCTTTGTTGTGACATCAGTGCTTTGGTCACTTTTTATACAAGAGAGAAGATCTGCAATATTCTTTTTATTTCCTGGAATATATTCATAGGAAATATCAAAGTGACTCAGCTTGTAGGCCCATCGGTAAATTCAAGCATTCCTGACTTTACCAGCATTCTTTTATTTTAGAAATTTGTCAAAATGTTTAAGGTCACTTCTGAGTGTGAAAGGAATTACCATAAGGAATAAGCAATATGATAAAACAGCATTAACTCCTGCCAAAAGCTCTTTTTGAATTGAATGGTATCGAATCTCTGCATCCTTGAAGTGCCCTAAAGCCCATCGGCAGATAATAGGGGTTCTGTTATGATCTTCGCAGAGAATAACTCCCCATGCTTCATCGAAGGCATCAGAATAAACCATAAGACGTTTCTCAGTAGGGATGTTGAGAGGAGGAAGATTTTGGCAAACTTGCTTGATCTTTATCACAGCCTGTGATAGCTCATCAGACCAAAAGAAACTTTTACTTCTTTCAAGACTTTTGAAGGGTATTAAGTCTTTGGCCACTTGAGGGTACTGAGGAGCAATCCACTGTAAACATCCAATAAATGATTGGACTTCTTTGCGATCCTTGAGTTGATTGGGAAAACTTTATAGTTTGTGCAATACGTGTTCCTGCATTTTGATCATCCTGTAGAAATTTCAATTCCTAAAAACTCCACCTGTGCCCATCACTCTAGGGCTAATTATCTTTCCATTGCACACTAACTAATATACTCTTTGTTGTGTGCCTTGAGCTTCCTTTGTCTTCTACAAGCTGTGTGTGTTTTCCTGCAACCCTAATTCCAACAATTGGTAACAGAGCAAGTTGTGTCCTCTTGGGCTTAGTTGCCAGCAGCTCTAGCATATGCCTGCTTTCTCCTATTTTTGTGAGCTTTGGCGAGCGTTCACAGGTCGACACAAATTTTGCAAAGCCTCCAATATCTTAGTCTGCTCAGATTTTTGATTCGGGCTCATTTCGGCCTCCGTTTCCACTATAAGAAGTACCGCATAGGCTATTTTCATTATTTTGTGCGAAATTTTTTAGTGTCATTTTTTGCATAACAGGTCCTTACAATATTCTATGGTTTGTTCTATATAGCATGTGTTGTTTTCGCTTCATTTCTCCTCTTTTCGAGCAGTTTTCACATCACGTGTAGGCATTCGCCATGGTTGACAACAACACAGATGTGTTCAAGATGTTTGTTGTTGAGGGCAGATTGGATGGGGAAAATTACCCTATGTGGGCTTACATGATATAACATGTTTTTGTGTCAAAGGGTGTCTAGAATATTGTGCAGGGCATTGATGTACATCCTAGTTCTAAGGATGTAGACGATGTTGAGGATGTTGCAGGTCTTGTTGCTATTAGAGTTGTTTTGCCTACGGTAGAACAAGCTCTTGGGATGTAAAAGATGTGCAAGCTCATGCATTGCTTGTGTTGTCTGTGAAGCATACTATTACTCCTCACATTTGTTCAACAAAATTTGCAAAACAAGCTTGGGATATTCTAGCTAGTCTTTATGCAAGTCGTAATGAGGCAAAATTTGCATTGCTGCGTAAAGAGCTGGAGTCGAAGATTATGCATGAGGAAGATGATATGGACACTTTCATTGCTGGTGTCAAGGATATCAATGAGAAACTTATTTCTACAGGTGAAGTCATTTTAGACAATTCCCTTGTGCAAACTGTTCTCGATGCCTTGTTAGATTCTTATTAGACTTTTGCTAGTACTTGGAGACTTATGACCCAAGGAAATCCTGAAGTTGTCAAGTTTGATGCATTATGCACATTGTTGTTGCAAGAGTCACTTCCCAAAAAAAATAGGATTAGATAGCGTGCAGTTGAACATGCCGTTAATGTGCTGCTCAAAGAAAAGGTGGTAACAGCAATGCAGCCACTTCTTATGGTTCTTTTGCGATTGGAAAATCACCTACTCCTAATGCTTTTGCTGGCAGCAATTTGTCTGGAAATACTGGTGATAAGGGAAAAAAGAAGATGCATTGACATCATTGTAAAGCTAACGATCACAACAAGTAGTGTCCCAAGTTGAAGGCCAAAGAGGCTAAGAAGAAAGAGGGTGGTTCCACTGCAAATCCTGGTTCCACTACAAATGCAGCTCTTGTTGAGTCTTTTGTGAAAGAAGACTGTGATGTTGATGTTGATGCAGAATGGGCTTTTAGTGGAGAGTGTACCTATAATCATACTCTCCATTATGCATGCATGTCAGTTCTTGCAATTCATATGTGTGGTTTTTTGACAATGGTGCCACAAAGCACATTACCTCACACAATGATTTGTTCACCTCTCTTGAATCTACCTATCATGGGAATTCAGTTACTTGTGCCAACAGTGCCTCTTATCCGGTGGAGGGAGTTGGAAAGATTGTGCTTACTGTTGCAAATGGCATTTCTTTCACACTTGTTGATGCACTTTATGTACCTGGATCAAGAAGAGTCTTAGACTGTCTATATCTAACTCGCTAGACTTGGACTTGTAGTTAAATTTGTGGATGATAGATGTACAATACATGATCTGAGTTTCGGTATGAAATTGTTGCATCTGGCATTTTATGTCGTGGGCTATATAAGCTCACTTTGTATGACAAGTGTGGGAAGGATTTTGCAAATGCAGTTTTGGACTCAAAGGCTATTTCAGATGCAAAACTTTGGCATGCACATTTTGGACATCTGAACTTTGCTAGTTTGTTTCGTCTGCGGAAATTCTTTGCCGCCTCTTGAAGCACTTGTAAAACATGTTTGTGAAGGCTGTATTTTGGGTAAGATGCAGTGTTTGAAGTTTCCAAAGGATGGTTCAGTACTGGCCACACGCAGGTTGAAACTTGTGCATAGTGATGTTTGTGGGCCCATGCAAACTCCATCCTTGGGCAATTACCTTTACTTCGAGACTTTCATTGATGATTACTCTAGGCATGCATGGGTGTATCCACTTAAAGCAAAGTCCAAAGTATTTATGTGCTTCAAACAATTCCTGGCTATGGCTGAAAATGTCTCAAAATATGCTATGGGCACCCTCCGTTTTGATCGGGGGGAGGGGGGGTATATGTCTTGTGAATTTAATGCACTTCTGGATAGTTGTGGGATATAACACCAATGTACAGTGCTTATACGCCTCAACAAAATGGTGTTGCTGAGAGGAAAAACAGGTCACTTATGAAAATGGCACGATGTACGGTCAAAAGTCAAGCTTTACCGCATTTGTTTTGGCTTGAGGCTATCATGTGTGCCACTTATGTACTAAATAGATGTACTATCATGTGTGCCACTTATGTACTAAATAATATGAAACATGGCATGATAGAAAGCCTTCTATTGAGCACATGCGTGTTCTTGGTTGTTTGGCATATGCTTCGGTGCCACAAACACAGCGAATAAAATTGGATGATAAGGCTATCAAATGTATTTTTGTCGGTTATAGTGCTGAAAGAAAAGGTTGCAAGTTGTATCATCCACAAAAAAAACCTATCTTGGTCTAGTGAGACGTTGTGCTTGTGGAAGATTTTGTTCAGCCCTTGTTCTCATGTACTAGAGACAGTAATGTAAGCTCACATGACATTTATGACACTTTGTTGCCTCTTTTCAGTGTGTAAGTTCAAATGTAAATCCAATGAGGCAAATGTACAGCCTATGGGGGTGGGTTTTTGAAAATGTTACAGGTCAGCCTATTACTGATGTAGATGTACATGATGTACTTGATGAGGAAAGGGCTAAAGGAATGCCTAAATGGTTGTTGCATACTTTGCATGACAGTAAAATGGATGCACCTTTGTCTAGTCGTACTCGTTCAAGTTCTCGCCATGCATCTTATGCATCGTTCCTGCAACCCTAATTCCAACACAAGTCAGATCAAACTTGGCTGAATCTATTATTGACCTGGGGAAGGAGAAATCTGAAGAGCAATCAAAAGATCCATCATAGAGTCATCCAAAAGCTAGAAAAAGGAAGCCAATTTAGTGGCATTGTGAGGACAGCCAATTGGAGCAGAGATCTTCAAGCTCGGATAGAAGTTCTGATATTGAACAAGATGAAATGTATGTGAAAGATTCCAGATGTTGACCGGTGGAACTAGAGATATTTGAAGAGCCTTCCCAGAAGATACAAAGTTTTCAGGAAGAAGAGAAAATTAGAGGCAGAGGCCATACCAATAGACTTGGCAGCCATCAGGGATGAAAAGGTTCTCGTCATACAAGTGGACTACAAAATCAGTAAGCAATGTGATCCTTGTTCAGGGGTCATATTGGATGGTGGGGCTTGATTCAACATTCTTGAAGAGCATCTAAGATAGAAGTTGGGAATCTAGGACATCAAGTCAGCACCGTTTAGGATCCAAATGGCTAATCACAGGGTAGTGTAAGCTATTGGCATAAGTGAAAATATGTAGATTAGAGTCAACAAGGAGAAACATAAGACCAATTTCTTAGTTCTTTAGACGTACATGGGGCATATGGAATGCTTTTGGGCAGATCATGGCTTAGAATTGTTGGTGTATGATTATGCCAATTGGACATGAACAATTTAGGGATCCAACAGGTGAATTCATATCAAAATCAATAATACAAGAAGCTAGAAAAGGTACTCAGACCAAGAGAGCTCTGCAAGAAGTATGGACTAAGAAGATCGAGAGAATACTTGCATCACTGAATATTTTTCCACTCACAGAAATAGATTAGACTGTAATTTTGATGGATAAGGAACAAGATGAAAGACAAAGGAGGCAATATCTTAATCATTTAATAGAATTAAAAACTAGTGAAAGAAAAATTCAGAATGATAGACGATTTCCAGATCAAACAGATCAGAAGAAAGAGACCAGATCAGATGTAGGGCATAGTCAGACCAACATGGAGAGTTCAGATTAGGCTACTGAAAGGATGGAGATGGAACTTGGACTTTCAAATTTAGGTGATCCCTTCAATGAGTATGCAACTGGTATTCAAACTAAGAAATAAGCAAAGTCATCGGCCAAGACAAAACGAGGTGGTCCAAATTGGCTACTTCCAGATGATCGGGAGATTGAAGAGTGGAACCTCAACGCATATGAAAACCCCAAAATGGTGAAGATCAACAAACATCTAAAGCGAGAGATTAAGGACAAAGCAAAGGCTCTATTTCAAAAATACAAATATGTCTATGCATGGGAACACATTGATTTGAATGGAGTTGATCCAGAAGTGTGTCAACATTGGATACCGCTAAAACTAGATACCAGACCAGTAAGACTACAAAGGTAGAGAATGAATCCAAATTATGCCAAGAAATTCAAAGAGGAAATCAGCAACCTTCTGAAAGCTATGCCAATTTATATAGAAGATTTATTCATATGTTTGCAGCAAAGGCACTTCCTCGATATGAATTGACTAAGAAGGGGAAGAAGTTTATCTGGACCCCATAATGTGAAGCAAGTTTCCAATGTCTAAAGGAGGCGATCAGTAGGAAGCCGATACTTTGTCAACCAAACTGGGATGTTATTTTTCCATGTTCATGTGGATGCGTTTGAAATGGTGATGGGAGCAACCTAGCTGGATGGGAAGAAAGACTACCTGGTTTACTTTGCTAGTTGTCGGTTAGTATAGTTGAACAAGGTTATTCCACAACAGAGCGTGAGGCATTGGTAATGGTTTGTAGTGCTACAAAGTTCAGACATTATCTATTGGGCAACCTGTTTCACTTTTATGTAGATCATCAAGCTTTTTTGTATCTGATCAATAGTCAATATCCAAGGGAGATTGATCAGATGGATGATGTTCTTAATGGAGTTCAAATTCATAATATTCCATAAGCCAGACATGATTCACTATGGTGCCTACTTTTTCTTAAGACGTAATGAACGATATCAAAAATTTCATTTGAGGGATGATCCAGTAGACACTGAATTATGTCAGAATTCAACAATGGAAGGAACATATCTAGAATGGCAAGATGTATATGATTTCTTTCATTATGGAGGAATTCTAAAAATCTGGTCCCAAGTGAATAAGAAGGCACTAATTTCTAAAAAGGTTGAAGTTCACTATCATAGGAGGAGCCTTGTACAGACTAGGCAATGATGGGGCCCTTCAAAGGTGTGTGTCTATGCAGGGTAGGATGCAGGTCATTACAAAGGCTCACAGTGGGAGCTCTAGAGGACAGTTTTCCAATGATATCACTTACAAGAAAATCCTACATGCAGGTTTATGGTGGAAAACAATGATGGTTGATGTAAGAGCCTTCTGGAAAACTTGTGATATTTGTCAAAGGATGGGAAGACCAACAACATCAGGTATAACTCCTTTGATACCTATTAGCCATTGATAGTATTCATGGGACTAGATTTCATGGGACCATTCAAGAAGGTTACATCTAGAAAGAACAAGTACATTATGATGGCCATCTATTATATCAGCAAATGGGTAGAGGCTAAGGTGTTACCAAAAAACTCTGCAAAGTCTACAACATGGCTTTTGTATGAACATTTCATTTGCAAATCCGGTTGTCCGATAGAGATTGTGTCACATCAATGAATCTATCTAATTAAAGAAACCATTCAGATACTTATGACTAACATTTCCTCAATCAAGCACAAGAAATCCACGCTATACTATCCTTAGTGCAATGGGCAAGCTGAAAGCCACTAACAAAACCATAAAAACCATACTGACAAAAGATCGTTTAGAAGGAGCCTCATATCTGGGATGAAAAACTTTAGACTGCATTATGGGTGTATAGGATTGCTCCTAAGGCTACCACTCGAATGATACCTTTCAAGATGGTTTATGGTACGGAGGTAGTGGTACTTATGGCATTCACCATTCCCAATCTTAACTTAGCAATTGAGTATGGTATGAACTTCAATACCAATATAAAGCAAAGGCTGGATGAGTTAGTGAGATTGGATGAGATAAGGTAGAGAATTTTCTAGAGCAAGAGGTGGTTTATCAGAAAACACCAGCAACATAGTAAGATCAAAGCTAGAGACTTTAAGAAGGGAGACTTAGTGTTGCTATATCAGTCTAAGCTAGGCCCGAAGAAACCTAATCTAAATGTTGCATGGTCAGGTCCTTATGAATTGGATTGGGTTTTCTCAAATGGCACAATTAGGTTGAAATATTTATTAGGTCTACTATTGTCAAGGTCTACAATGGAGCCGAGATTAAACTGTACTATGCTAGATTAGATGAAGCTCTAGCAACAATAGTTCTTTAAGAAGATGGTTTAGAACCGGACGATGAACCTCTGGATATGTTCCATATCAGGCTAGTTGAGGAAGGGGTTTTTCAAAAACCAATAGAGTGCATGAGAATGGTGCCAGTTCAGGTTTAGACTCTAGAACAACCAGTTGAGTCTAAAAAGCATAATAGTCACTAGCATGACACAAAGGACCAAATCATTAGTAGAATCTTGCCAGTAATGATTACAAGTCATGTCACTAGCATGACATGAAGGACCAAATCATTAGTAGAATCTTGCTATAATGATTTGAAGGACCAACCACTACATGAATGCCATGTCACAGGCCGTGGGCATAAACTCAAGGCAAGAAGGAAGTGGAGCATTCATGGCGTGGGTGCGTATAGCTATGTGAAGAGTGCATGATCGATCACTTTACCTCGAGCAACTTGCATCTTGCTCCTCCTCTTGTAGAGCTCCCTTAGCCATCGATTGTGGCATCATCTTCTACACAACAATTTGCTTCTTTTCTCACACCCTCTCCCTTGACCATGTCTAGTACTCCACCAAAAATCCCAAAGTGCTCTTGCTTTGACTCACTGACTTCAACAAGTGAGTATTCTCTCTCTACTCAAGACTATTTATAGCAGTGAGTTATGGGCAAGCAAAAACAATCTATGTTTGAGAACTCAAAGTTCTCCTGCTTTGACTCACCGACTTCAACAAGTGAATATTCTCTCTCTACTCAAGATTATTTGCAGGAGTGAGTTATGGGCAAGCAGAAACAATCTATGTCCGAGAAAATGCATGTGACTTTAGATCAAAAATCTGCATGAGCACTTCTCAGCCCAATTGCAAAAACATCATGCTTGATGCTGCATCAAAAGGTAGCAAAATATGTTTTCTAGTAGAAGGAAAAAGAGCTTCTCAAGCTTTGGAGCATGGAAGTGGTGTTGGAAGCCACGAAGGTAATTTTTGATGCAAAGATAATCCACCACGTCATGGACATGTTTAATCTAGACACATATACTACTGAGATCCATGTAAGGTGAGTGCATGCTACAACGACAGTGCCTTCTCATGTACTACATCTGCCATTTTTCACTCAAGCCATGCCATGCATAGTGATGAAGTTATCTAGTTTCTGAAGGAAGATGCTCAAGGCAAGAAAAAGTAAAAAACAGATGGACAAGGAATCCCAGTTGAAGCAATGGAATGCAAGCCAGCATACAAATTTGTTGTTGATGCCATTAGTCTCAAGAACAATCCCACATATGTATCTGAAAAGCTATTCAATATGTTATTGGAAAATATCAAGAATCTTGATGCTGAGATTAGCATCAGTCAACTTTTCTATAGTAGCATCATGCAAGAGACTGCCAAAGAAAAGACAAAGAACCTCTTCAAGGCATGTATATGCCTGGAAGTTTCTATATTGGGCCACCTATATGCCAATACACATCAATGCTAAAATTGTATGGAAGAAGGTGTTGGATGAGGACATTGAAGAAAAGCTGACCAATGAGAAAAAATCTTCAGAAGAGCAAGAAATAGAATAGAAACTAGAAGGGAAGGGAAAAGAGATGGCTATTGTAGGCTCAAAAATACAAACAACACAGTCAAACTCAGGGCCATCTTAAAAGAAGAGAAAAAAACATATTTGTGTCGGGCCAAGGGTAGGACTATAGGAGGGCATGGCCTTGGCCAAGGGCAGATGGATACACATGTGGTATAGGGGCTATATATAGCTATGAGCCAAAGGGCCAAGGGCCTATATATAAGTATGGGTGAGTGTTTATTGGCATGTCGATATCCCTATGGTCTTTCACTGGTATCAGAGCTCAGGGAGGAGGAGCCATGGAGGAGGGGGGAAGGAGATCGATTGCATGAGGCATGCATGATCTCTCTCTCTCTCTCTCTCTCTCTCTCTCTCTCTCTCTCTCTCTCTCTCTCTCTCTCTCTCTCTCTCTCTCTCTCTCTCTCTCTCTCTCTCTCTCTCTCTCTCTCTCTCTCTCTCTCTCTCTCTCTCTCTCGTAAGTGGCCATGGTGGAGCTTGAAAGATTCAGCAGCAGAAACCGTGGGCAAGAGGGCCTAGCAGAGGAGGCGGGTGAAGTTTTTGAGAAGAAGGGCGTGTGCAGGCCCTCTTACAAGGGGGGAGGGGTGAGCATCGACCTTCACAAAATCGAGTGCTCTCTCCCTCTGTGTGCTCGCAGCAGATAGAGCATTGCTTTTTGTCACATGATCGCCGCCAGGGGACCATCTCAGGGCAGCGGGTGAAGGAAATCCCCATCGGCGCAGAGGCTGCCATCACTGCTACTCAGTAAATTATTTTATTTTATTTTATTTTTGTTTGTCCACAAGCGGCCGCCCAAGGGGAGGGCCATTTAGCAAAAAAATTGTTAAGGGAGCGTACCCACCCCGGGCACCCCCCTCATTTGATGCATGTGCCTCGTAGCAGTCCGCGAGCAACTCCTCGATGCCCACCTTCTTTTGCAGATCTCTGCTACGGTACCCTACATGTAATTCACGGCCCTTTGCTCCAATTCTAAAGAATGCAATAGTAGAGGTGCCAGTAATGCATGCAAATGGAAAGCAGGGCATTCCACAGAAGTACTTAATGAGGTATGAAGTTTCCTTCTTGTTAAGCATGTGTGTGTTCTCTATAGCATGCAAAAGGCGTGTGTACTACCATACCAGTTCTTCTCTAATTGTGCAATCTAAGTGTTTGCAATGACTAGTCAAGCACAGCTTGACTTTGCACAGATTGGCAAATTTGGGGTTTCACATGCACAGATGCATTGTTATTTTTTCGCTTGTACAACATTTACGGCAAGCAAGGCTTACATTGAGTTATGATCATCGACCAAGGGGTTTCATTGACTGTTGGAATCCACGGTTATGAGTCAGACGGAGTCCAGTTGGGCATTTCTGCCACAGTTGGCAACGAGCATGGCTCTCTCACAGGTTGATCCAGTCCATCACTAAGCACGTTATAGTTTACAATTTTGAACTACTCTTGCAGAGGTTTTTATCATGCAAACTTGACAAGCAGTGGTTGCTTTGGTGCAATCCGATAGCTACCCTTCTTTAGCTATCTCTTTCCGTACTAGGTAATCTATGGATTTTCAATCAGATGTACGCTTTGGCAAGGCTGTTTTTTTTTAATGCTCGACAAAGTCGACTTTCTTTTGCTAGGACATTGTACATGGGCAAGAGTATCTGTTTGCTATGAGCATTTAGTATCAGTTTTGTGTCATGTTATTGCAAGGCTACTAGGAAGCAAGGCTTCACTCTAAGACATACGACATAGGAGTTTTTGATGTTCGGAATATGCTATCAGTATATGAACTTGGGAGTCTTTGCAACATGTCAGTCTATTTTTTCACTGGCGATCGAGTAAACCAAGCCAAGAAGGCATGAGCGAGACATCGATAGCTCTCAAGTTATTCGCATATATGGATATGGGCCGGATTCGAGCACACTACCAGAAATCGGGCGACAAGGTTAGTCAATTCCAAGTTATGTTTGTTTTTGTGAAAGTCTTACTTTTCATTCTGGAAAAGACCTCTCTACTGTGCCAAGCAAAGTGCTTGGGCAGCCTCCATATGAAGCAACTGTATAAAGTAAAGTGCTTTGCCTATCTTCATGTGAAGCATGGCTTCTGTATGTGCCATAGTATTATCGATTGACTTCAGATCAATGATAATGGTTTCATATTTGGCACTCTGTGGATATAAGTTCATAGTTTAAGCAACAACGCACTGTGGTGTATCCATGCCAGTGTCATCGTGCAAGGCACGTATACCAAGGACTCACATGGTTGAGACTGTCATTGAAGCCAAGGGATTATCATTCAATTTTTTGATTTGTATGCATGTCATACTAGTATGATGGACGTACAACATCCATCATCGCATACGCTTCTGCTATAGCACGAGGTACTCTATCAAGGACGAGCTCAGTTGTTGCTATTTTCAGACATTTTATTTTTTCACTAGCAACGTGTCATACATATGCACCCTGATACAGTCACGATCACATACAAGGTAAGTGGATCAAGATGTGACTTCTGGTACCTCTCTCTACGAGAGCATGGTACAATTACACTGAGGTACGCTTATCGGATAAGTTATGTCATTGGATAATTTAAAAAGGGCATACAACCCATTAGCATAAGGGGATTTCCTCAGCCCAGCATTCTCTCTCTCTCTCTCTCTCTCTCTCTCTCTCTCTCTCTCTCTCTCTCTCTCTCTCTCTCTCTCTCTCTCTCTCTCTCTCTCTCTCTCTCTCTCTCTCTCTCTCTCTCTCTCTCTCTCTCTCTCTCTATACCCAACTTCTATGCGGGAAAGGTGTAACATAGAAATGATTTTATTGAAATCTTTCTATGTCAATATGGTAACAAGAAGTGCTACGAGCCAACAGGAAAGGCTACGAGCCAATAGCCAGAAGAACTAAGATACATCTATTACCACCTATTTTGGCATGGCTAAAAGACATCTATTTGTAGTCCATTAGTGATGGAACAATTCTATTTTGTTGAGTACCCATTGATTCTAATGGACAAGCAAGAGTCTTCCCATTAGCAAATTATGGGGCATTCTGTTCAAGCTACACACTTTAGGTGTGAATGTCAACTTGAGTTGTGAAACTTGTAAGGGATTATCTCTACCAAGGTGTATAGATGACGCCAGCATTTTTGACAACACGACTGTTCATGAATTACCAAGATCATGGATTTTTGGTGTGAACAAGATTTAGTTGTGATCACAACTCCAAATTGAGTGGAGTTCACGTTAGCACTAAGAGTGCCTATATGAGTCACCTTTGGGATACGGCCAATGCGTGATTACTAAATCACTTAGTATGGGTTGATGGTCAATTTTTGGAACCTTAACACTTGAATTTTCAAGGAAAGAAGTCCCCAAACTGCCAAGGGGTAGTGGAAATATTTCAACTTCAAAAGTAATGAAATGCCACGGGCAATCCCAAGGGGGTCACGAACAAGGCCAAGGGCTTTGGCTGCTCGTTGAGCAATTTTCATGCAACATTTAACCACGAGGTTTGACAATGTTGCTTTAAACCAAGGGGTCTCGACTGCAAAGGCAACACCCAAGGTTACATGTGCAATACTTCTTGAATTTCACTAATTTTCAATTAGTGTTCCTAGGCCTTTGCAGGCGGGAAATTTGGGCAGGTGCTTTTTACTCCGCTAGAGGTACGCATTTGTTTTGGTTTGGTTTCTTTTAGTTTTATTTTTGTATGTAGGATGCATAAACAATGTTTTCTCTTCAGCGAAATGGCAAGGTCATGTAAGAGCCACACAATTTTGGCTGTGGTGCTTGAAATAAGTTTCTGCATTACGCAGCTATAGACCCACTTGTAAGGTTTATTTGGCACATGTTGTCACATAGGATGCAACATGGTCTAGGAACTCAAGGATTTTGGTTTAGCCACTGTTGAGCATGAATAATGTGTTAGGAAATAAGATGTAGCTAAATAGATATTTGAGTAGATTACTTAATGGAGAGAGATAGATTTCACACACAAGAGATTATAGAGTAGAGAGAGAGAGAGAGAGAGAGAGAGAGAGAGAGAGAGTACACACGATATACGTGGTTCACCCAATGTGGGCTACGTCCACGGGAAAGCAGTCACTCAATGGCTTTAGTACTTCAAAACAAGAAGTAGTTTACAAAGGGATTATACCCTTAATGGAGCTCCCGACTTGCTTCACTCTCACCACCTCACCCTCACCTTGTTGCATCAACACACTATGAAATGTGTGTAGAAATGGCCTCCTTTTATAGGCCAAAAGGGCTACCCTCTCTCATGAGAGGCAGCCATGTGTAGCCGCCCTTGTATAGATAAGTCCAAATCGGACCCTCCAATCCGTCCATGTGTGGCCGCCCTTGAGAAGACAAGTCCGCTTTTGAATTCGACCACCGGCCACCGGCCATTGACTTCCGACCACCGACCACCGGCAATTGACTACCGGCCAACCGACGGTTGTTTTCCGACCACTTTTCGGCCGCCGTCCGGCCATAATATTCCGGTGAAAAGGAATATTCCGCCGAGAGAAAAAAAAAGTCTCGGGAGCTTCCGCCCCCGAGGCCCCTAAAGTTGCCCCTGATTTTTGGCCATGGAAATTTTGGTTTCTGGCGAGTGATTTTCCTTCACGCACGATGACTACTCCTCATAATGGGGGCCTTACAAATGTGCGCTTTTACCACAGAAAATTACAAGGGTAAATCAGGCTCCATACTTTAACAATCTCCCACTTGGAGACTGATCTCCCAACCAAACCTGTACCTGCTTTCCATTCTGGCTTCTTATCCTTGAATGCCGATTGAAGATGAGCAAAAGCTCAACTTCTCCTTGTTGACCACCTTTGTAAACATGTGTGCAGGATTTTCACTTGTATGCACCTTTCCTAGCTTTAGCTGTCCCTCTTCCAAAAGAGTGCGTATGAAGTGATATCTCACCTCAATGTGCTTTGTCCTTGAATGAAACGCCGAGTTCTTCGCAAGATGGATAGCGCTTTGGCTATCACTGTACAAGACACAATTGTCTTGTTTCAATCCAAGCTCTTCTAAGAATCTGTGAAGCCACAGAATCTCTTTGCTTGCCTCCGTCATTGCTACATACTCTTCTTCCGTGGTAGAAAGTGAAACCACCTTCTGCAGCTTTGAAGCCCAGCTTACTGCTGTGCCTCCAATTGTGAACACATAGCCAGAAGTGCTCCTTCGATTATCTTTGTCACCTGCCATATCTGCATCAGCATACCCTTCTAGAAAAATATCAGTTCCTCCAAAACACAAAGCATTTGTTGTTGTCCCTTTTAGATACCTAAGTATCCACTTCACAGCTTGCCAATGCTCTTTACCTGGGTTGTCCATGAACCTACTCACATCTCCCACTGCATGTGCAATGTCTGGCCTTGTCTAGACCATAGCATACATTAGAGAACCTACCGCTGCAACATATGGAACTTTAGACATATAGGCTATCTCCTCTTGTGTCTTTGGACACATATCCTTCGTTAGTTTAAAGTTACCAGCCAAAGGTGTAGAAACTGGTTTTGCATTTTGCATTGCAAACCTTTCTAGTACCTTCTTGATGTAATCCTCTTGAGATAGCTTTATTGTCTTCTTCGTCCTATCCCTTGATATTTTCATACCAAGTACCCTCTTTGCAGCACCTAAATCTTTCATTGAAAAAGATTTAGACAGCTCCTCTTTTAGGTCTTTGATGTCCTGCATGTTAGCACTTGCAATCAACATGTCATCAACATACAACATTATGATGATGAATTTCCCATCTCCCAAATTCTTCGTGTAGACACAGTGATCCGAGTTGCATCTTGTGAATCCATGATCCAACATCCATTGATCAAACTTCAAGCACCATTGTCTTGATGCTTGTTTTAAACCATACAAGCTCTTCTTTAATCTGCAAACCATTTTCTCCTTACCTTTTACTTCATACCCCTTTGGTTGAAGCATGTAGATTTCCTCCTCTAAGTCACCGTGAGGGAATGCCGTATTTACATCCATTTGCTCGAGATTTAGATCATGACAAGGCTTAAGACAAGCCTAATTGAGTTCAGTTTTACAACAGGAGAAAATATTTTCATTGAAGTCAATACCTTTCTTTTGAGAAAACCCTTTTACCACAAGCCTAGACTTGTACCTTTTCTTCCCACCTTCTTCTTCCTTCAGTTTGTACACCCATTTGTTTTGAAGTGCCTGCTTACCTATAGGCAACTCAACCAACTCCCATGTTTGGTTGCGATGTAGTGAGTCCATCTCCACTTGCATGCTCTTTGTCCATTCTTCTTTGGATTCATGTTGCATAGCTTCTTCGTATGATTCCGGCTCTCCAGAATCTGAGATCAAGAGATGGTTGAAGGAAGGAACAAACCTTTCTGGAGGTCTACTTGCTCTTGTAGATCTTCGGGGAATAGATTGAGGCTCCTCATTTGGTTGATGTTGTTGCACATTGTCACCGTTTGCAGTCCTTGAGTCTTCACCGTCCTCAAGCTCCATGTACTCATCACCTGTTTCTTTTGTTTGTTTTCTTTCCAAGTAATCTTTGTACATATTTTGCTCGTTAAAAATTACATCCCTACTCCTTAAAATTTTACCATCTTCAGGATTCCATAGGCGATACCCAAAGTCACCTTCTCCATAGCCAATGAAGAAACACTTTTTGGACTTTGCATCTAGCTTTGATCTTAGGCTTCTATCTATGTGCATGAAAGCCTCACACCCAAACACTTTGAGAAATGCATAATTCACCGGTTTACTTATCCATGCCTCTTCTGGAACTCCCCCATCCAATGCCATTGAGGGTGACCGATTGATTAAGTACACAGATGTACTTACAGCTTTCGCCCAAAGCTCAAGCGGTAGGCCTGCATGTAGCCGCATGCTTCGTGCTCGCTCCATGATTGTCATGTTCATCCTTTCCAAAATCCCATTTTGTTGAAGTGTCCTTGGGGTTGTCCTTTGCCTCTGAATTCCATTGCTAGCACAAAAGCTTTCAAAAGCTTGGCTGCAATATTCGCCTCCATTGTCGGATCTGAGGCATTTAACTTTGGTACCTGTTTCATTCTCCACAAGGGCTTTCCACCTTTGAAATATGGAAAATACATCGAATTTATTCTTCATGACATAAACCCATGTTTTTCTAGTCGCATCGTCTATGAATGTTACATAGTACAATGAGCCACCAAGAGATGGTGTACTTGCAGGACCCCAAACATCAGAATGAACCAACTCAAGTTTTTTATTTTCTCTTTTGTTTCCTGATTTTTGAAATTTTACCCTCTTTTGTTTACCATAAACACAATCTTCACAGAACTCTAAGTCCACTTCTTTCAAACCTAGTAGAAGCTTCTTTGTTTGAAGGATTTGCATTCCTCTGGCACTCATATGCCCAAGTCGGTAGTGCCACACCGCACTGTCAACTTCTGTAGTTGCTGCACAAGCTGCAGGTTGCATGCTAACAGTACACAAGTAAAGTGTACCGACTTTTTCTCCCTTGGCAACCACCAAAGATCCCTTTGAGATCTTCCACCGTTTGATTCCGAATGCAATGTTGTGACCTTCATCGTCCAATTGTCATGTAGAGATCAAATTTTTGCGAAGAGAAGGAACATTTCTAACATCTTTAAGCTTCCATTCATTTCCGTTAGCAGTTTTGACAGAAATTGTACCTTTGTCGACAATCTCACAATCCTCATCATCTCCCAAGTATACATACCCAAAATTACCTTTGGTGTAGTCTTGGAAATGTTGCTTGTGTGGTGTCGCATGGAATGAAGCCCCGGAATCCACTATCCAGGAATTAGACACATTGTCTAATGAGTGAATTAGAGCATCTTGCTCTACTTTACCTGCCACATTGGCCTCCGATGTTGGCTTGTTGTCTTGAGACTCAGTCTCCTTCTTCTTCTTGGACCAGCAATCCTTCTTAACGTGGCCCTTCTTGCCGCAGTTCCAACATTCAAGAACTAACTTTGTGCGTGACTTGCTCCGTCTTGAGCGATCACGACCCTTTTGGATTTAGAGCCTCTCCTTAGGCCTTCCTCTTGTTTCCACTGACAATGCAGCACTTGATGATTCTCCTGTGCTTCTCCTTTGTATTTCCTCGCTTAGGAGAACACCCACAACATCATCAAACTTAAGAGTATTTGTACCAGAGATAGAATTACTTACAGCCATCACAAGGCTGTCCCAACTATCTGGTAGAGATGATAGTATAAGGAGAGCTCGCAATTCATCATCGAAATTGATTTTCACCGATCGAAGTTGACTTATGTTTGTGTTAAAGTCATTTAGGTGTTCTGCAACTGAACCATTCTCTGCCATCTTTAGATGAACAAGCGCTTCATAAAAAATACCTTATTGGATGCCGATGGTTTCTCGTAGAAGTTTTCAAGTGACTTCATCAAGTCCTCCGTGGTCTTCATCTCCGAAACATTGAAGGCCACCGTTGACGCCAAGCTTAATCGGATTGTTTCCAGTGCCTTTCGATCAAGGACAATCCATGCTTCATCTGCCATTGTTACAAGCTTCTTCGCAAGACCGCCTAGTGGCAAATAGAGGTCCTTCTGGTAGAGATAGTCTTCAATCTGCATCTTCCAATGTTGGTAGTTTTTGCCGTTGAACTTCTCAATCTTGAGCTTCCCTTCCTCCGCTATAACTCCCACTCAATTCAAGGAATCCTTTCCTTGAGATAATTTAGCTACGAGCAAACCTTGCTCTGATACCAGTTGTTAGGAAATAAGATGTAGCTAAATAGATATTTGAGTAGATTACTTAATGGAGAGAGATAGATTTCACACACAAGAGATTATAGAGTAGAGAGAGAGAGAGAGAGAGAGTACACACGATATACGTGGTTCACCCAATGTGGGCTACGTCCATCGGAAAGCAGCCACTCAATGGATTTAGTACTTCAAAACAAGAAGTAGTTTACAAAGGGATTATACCCTTAATGGAGCTCCCGCCTTGCTTCACTCTCACCACCTCACCCTCACCTTGTTGCATCAACTTCACACTATGAAATGTGTGTAGAAATGGCCTCCTTTTATAGGCCAAAAGGGTTGCCCTCTCTCATGAGAGGTAGCCATGTGTAGCCGCCCTTGTGTAGATAAGTCCAAATCGGACCCTCCAATCCGCCCATGTGTGGCCGCCCTTGAGAAGACAAGTCCGCTTTTGAATTCGGCCACCGGCCATTGACTTCCGACCACCGACCACCGGCCATTGACTACCGGCCACCGGCCAACCGACGGTTGTTTTTCGACCACTTTTCGGCTGCCGTCCGGCCATAATATTCCGGCGAAATGGAATATTCCGGCGAGTGATTTTTGGCCATGAAAATTTTGGTTTCTGGCGAGTGATTTTCCTTCACACACGATGGCTTCTCCTCATAATGGGGGCCTTACAAATGTGCGCTTTTACCACAGAAAATCAAGGGTAAATTAGGCTCCATACTTAACATAATGAGGGTCTCTCTCATGCACGACGCATGCGTGTTTATAGTTACCTCCACACCCAAGTACATCTCGTACTTGAAGGAAATTTTTCAAACATCCTTACCTGAGACATATTCCACATATGGAGATTATGAGTCTCTGGGATAGACACTGGTGCCGCTATTTCAATTATGTGTCGCGACGATGCCCCTAGGTGCTGGTCCCATCTATTTTCTAGACCATTTTCAGCACGACATTTCAGGAGCAATTTCAGTGGCCAAAAGTTGTCGGATACTTAGAATGACTTGTTAAGGTACAAGTGTTGCTAAACAAAATTACAGATGGTTGTTTTACATATAGAAAGGCTATGAGTTTTTAATGAAAAAGTTCATTGTTTGTACCTAGAAGTGATCACTGTTCCACCTTCTATTATGGTTCAAATGTTTTAGGAAGGCTTGCAAATGATTGTGACTGAAAGCATTTAGTTTCTTTTCAAAACTATTTACATTCTTCTTTAATGTGTGATAGGCGCATCACATTTTCCATAAGTATTGACAAGGATAACCATGGATATACAGGTTCGGATCTGTTTTTTGCTAAATGCATGCACACTAGGTGTTATGGGCCCTAGTGTTTAGCAAAGGCTGATTTGGAACGGCATGCGTATTCATCAAGTTGTTGCTTATGAAGCATTTTGCACTCTATCTGTAGTATCTCTATGAGATTACTTTTGGGTCTACTAATCACCAATAGAGGTCATGGCTCGGTTTGGGTGTTTGTGGATTTTTCAAGTTAACCACGCTGGTTATTCCTGACATTGTTGATTCCTTAACAATGTTACATGATATTGTGATTCCCATTTACCAGTCATCTGGGAAGACTGTCAGTAAACCGTGGGGGAAACAGACCTCAGTACTGTCAGTTATCCAAGGGGATAGGCAGATTACAAAGTGTAATCTTGGGCTAAAGGATATGAAAAGTGCGTACATTAGCACCAAGAATTCCAATTAATAAGCATTTATTGCTCTACTTAGAGTTTACTTACTATCAGTTTAACGCATGTTTGCGACTAGGTTTAGTCTCTTCATGTATAAGTCACGTTCTCAACCTTGAACACTAGTTATGGTGGGGTTGTTTACTGATGAAAATTGAGAACAAGTCAAGGACTTCCACTTGCCTGATGAGTTATGTCAGCAAGTTACCTTCATGGAAGGTGAAAAGTGGTACTCTTTTAGGTACATCTTTGTTGTGATAACTCGTTCAGCATGCTCATGTGTGTTCTAAATGGAGTCTACACGCTATGATTGGATTGGAACCGGTAACACAAGATGGTTGCAAATGGACAACAATGTGCAAAATCAAGATGTTATTCTTGATTACATTGAACCTCCTACTGCACCATGTTTCGGTCAAACAAATAGTTGGATCCATGAGGATGCCACTTGTGGAAAAACATTAGTGATCTTATGAAGACCCTATCAATTCTCTTTTCGTGGATGAAAACGCTCCAAGGGGGGAGTAATGTCATGCCAAGGGTAGGACTATAGGAGGGCACGACCCTGGGCAAGGGCAGACGGATACACATGCAGTATAGGGGCTATATAGCTATGAGCCAGAGGGCCAAGGGCCTATATATGGGTATGGTTGGGTGGTTATTGGCATGTCTATCTCCCTATGGTCTTTCAATTTGCTGGTGTAACTCTATGAAAAATTAAAGACGCCAATAGAGAAAAAGACATCTATTGATATTGACCAGACCAAAGGGAACTAATCAGACAAGGCCGCAATTGAGCTGCCCAATACTCCAACAGAGTCCAGAATTGAAAAAGACAAGAGCAAAGATAGTGCACCTGCAACCACATCCCAGATCAAACTGCTATTGACCCCTGTTGTGAGAAGGATAGTGTAGTTTTTTCCAATCTAAAGAAATCCAAATTGAACCTAGATTTGCGAGAGGTGTGTAGCCACTCATTGTGAACAAGTGCATCCTATCAAATTTTCACAATAGTTAAAGTAAAAAATTGTGTTTGTTTATAGTGCTTCATAGGATCATTACTTTCGATTTGACAAGCTCCTATACATAGTTCCGTACATCTAAAGTCCCAAGTTTGAACTAATAATACATAATAGAGACCAAGATACATGCAAAACAAGTTTCATGGACTTTACAAATACTTTTACAGATTTCAAGCATAAATCTAGAACTCTTATGGAAAATTAGGCACGCATAGAGTATACACTCAAAACATAAATTCCAATAATTTATATTTTGACTTGCAAAGTTGGAGCATTGTCGGAAACAAGGAGTTACTTTGGAGCAGCCACCAACAAGTGGAGCCTATTGCAAATAGCTTGGAATCTAGAGATTGCTTAAGCCATGTTAGCCTTCAATTCATAGTTGATTCAAATATTTATGAGCCTTATATTAGATAAAGTGTTGGGAATCTTGGATCAATGACAGATTTTGAGAGTGGAGCATTGATTGAGGGAGAAAAACTTTTCATCATCCTTAAAGAAGTAGCAAATAGCTACTTTGTTTCTAATTATACTTGATTTCTCCAGTCTACTCAGTCAAAAATAGGAACAACCCTAAGCTACCAAAGCATCCTGGTTCATTACAAGTAGAATGCGCACAAAGCTCAAATATACATAGACCCTAACAATGATTATACGGTGAGGACAGGTGACCATGACATAGTGTTACAAATATAACAATGGGTGATTCACGATGACTTTTGAAGAAAACATAGAGAAAAAATCCTACCAAGGCTAATTGTTGGACACTAGATATCAAACAAACAAAAAGTGGATCCTCAACCATCTTCTCAAAGCATGAATAGTGAGTAAGGGTCTCCCAAAACAACACTATATTAGATGAGAGTGATTGCATCAACAAAGGGAAGTTACAGTTTTTTATCTAGTTTCAAGCAAAAACAAGGAGACATGGTTAAAGATTTCTCTATCTACATAAGACATTATGTGATGAGATATCTTGAGCGATAAAATCATGAGGAAGAGAGGTTGATCTCTTTATTCTTGGAAGGCTTTTCATGGAAGCTTGTATAGCATGAAACACATTACATCAAAATCTTGCATATTAGATGCAATCAATTTGGGTGAAATTTGTGGTGAAAAAGAGACCAAGAATGATAAAATAGTAGCTAATGATGTGCACTTACATCTCAACCTCCTATAGAAAGTACAAAGGTATGCTTAAATGGATGAATTAAATGATAGCAAGTCTACAAAGTTAAATGCCTTGTCATAATTGTGAAGCACTTGACCATTGGAAGAAGAAAAGTCCTCTCAAAAAAAAACTTAGTACTTCACGTAATGTTATGGCTATTATAAAAAAGGTGGATATTTTCCTAAGGATTGTCCTAAAAATCCGATCAACAAGGAAAAATATGATATTAATGTGGTGGGAATAATTCCATTAAGTTCATCTGATAGTGAAACAACCATACAAGTGAAAGTCATAATAAGATCTCAATGCAAGCTCCATAAATAGAATGATGCTCAAGGTTCTGATGGTTGGGAAAAAATCATGATCAAGAATACCCCAAAGGCTTTGAACCTAATGGAGAAATAAAAAGCAAAGAGCACAAATTGAGGAAAACGTGATAGAAATTCTTGAAAAGTGACTCAAATCTACTTCTCTCAAGTTAGAGAAATCCATTGTAAAATTTGGGTGCAAGTGTCTTGGTTGATAAAGTCGTTGGGCTAATAAATGCTTCTTCAAAATCATATGAAGTGAGGTTGTAAGCGGGGAAAAACTTAAGAGAACAAATGAAAACACTATCAAGATCCTGAGCTAGAGATGACAAGATTGGAAGCATACCAAAAGCTAATCAAGATTATGCAAGAACTTCTAGAAATGCAAAACTAACAAGCTTCAAAACTTGTTGAAACTAAATAAAAAAAGAAAAACACTAGTGAGAAAGTGGACAAAAAGGCCAAAACAAACCAAGAAATTACAAGAGAACCAACTCTTTAAATGTACTATGAGCACCCTTCATTCAGATGCAAGGGGGGAGTACATGCCTCATGAGTTTAATGCATTTATGGCTAGTCGTGGGATAAAACACCAATGTAAAATTCCGTATATGCCTCAACAAAATGGTTTCATTAAGGGAAAAACAGGTCACTTACAAAGATGGCACAATGTATGGTCAAGAGTCAAGCTTTACCGCATTCATTTTGGCTTGAGGCTACAATGTATTCTACATATGTACTTAACATGTGTCCTACTAAAGCTTTGCAATTTAAGACTCCTTATGAAGCATGGCATGGCAAGAAGCCACCTATTGATAGCATGTTCATTTTTTGTTGTTGAGCTTATGCTTTCGTGCCACAAAAGCAATGCAAAAAATTGGATGATAGGTTGTTAAATGCATTTTTTGTTGGTTACAATCCTCAAAGCAAAGGTCACAAGATGTTGTATTTGTGGAAGACTCTATTCAGCCTTTGTTATCATGTACCAGAGACAATAATATAAGCTCATAAGACAATTACGACACTTTGTTGCCCCTTTTTAATGGTGGAAACTTGAATGTAAGTTCCAATGAGGTAAATGTATAGCTTATGGGGATATTAGAGAATGTTACGGATCATCCTATTATTGATGCAAACATCCTAATGTACTTTATGTGGAAAGGGCTGAGAATGAAGAGGCTAAGGGTATTACATAGGTACTTTATGTGGAAAGGGCTGAGAATGAAGAGGCTAGGGGCATTTAAGGCTAGAGACTAGACATTTAATGCACCTATGTCTAGTTGTACTTGTTTAAGTTCTTGCCGTGCATCATATGTCTCGAGCTTAGTCTCCAGCAGCTTCAACACATGCCTTCTCAATTTCTTTGATTTCTGTGAGTTTTGTCAAGCATTTGTAGGTCAAAATATATTTTGGGAGAGTTCGTGGAGCTTGGCATGCTCAAATTTTTTATTCGAGCAGCTCATATTGGCCTCCATTTCCACTACATGAAGTACTGCGCAGACTATTTTGTCATTTTGTGCAAAAATCCTATCATCGCCATTTTTTGCATAATAAGTATGGTTTGTGCTATATAACACATGTTGTTCTTGCTTCATTTCTCCTCTTTTTGGGCAGTTTTTCAATGAGGTTCAACATTTACCATGGCTAACAACAACACAGATATGTTCAAGATGTTTGTTGTCGAGGATAGATTGGATGGGGACAATTATGCTATGTGGGCTTATATGAAGCAACATGTCCTTGTGTCAAAGGGTGATTGGAATATTGTGCATGGAATTGATGTACGTCCTAGTTCTGAGGATGTAGGCGATGTTGAGGATGTTGCAGGTTTTGGTGGTAGGATTGATGTTTCCAGAGCAGTTTTTCCTACGGCTGAGCAACCTCAATGGGATGTAAAAGATGTGTAGGCTCAGACATTGATTCTATTGTCTGTGAAGTGCACTATTATTCCTCACATTCATTCAACAAAATCTGCAAAACAGGATTGGGATATTGTTAACCATCACGGCTCACGGACACCCTATCACCTAGGACATATGTTGTATTTTTTATTTGGTAGAGTCAGGGACCGGGCTTGTTGCTCCAATAGGAAAAGGGTAAGAGTGATCGCCGATGAGAGGTTAACTCTAACTGGAACATTCAAGGGTTAGTTGGCTAAGCATGGGTGCCCAAGTGTGAATGGGGTGAGCTCATATAAAAGTCATCTAAACCTAAAAATCATTCATTCTCTCATTTGTGCAATTGAAGAGTGCTCTTGCTCCATCTCCATCTTCTTCTTCTTCATCTCCTTGTGTGTGTGTGTGTGTGTGTGTGTGTGTGTGTGTGTGTGTGTGTGTGTGTGAGAGAGAGAGAGAGAGAGATATCAATCGAGCATTGCGACGACGGCACGACGGTGGTGAAGCGGTTGAGCGCGGTGCAACGACGACTCCTTCTTCTTCACAGTGAGGAATCATCCACGAAGGCGAGCATAGGGCGGTGAGTGAGACACCCTTGCTCTCTTGAGCTTGCTAGATTAGTCTAGTTGTGTGCTTGCAGCCATTTGTGGCTCGCACATAGTGTATTGGCAAGTCCCTTACATTGACACGTGCGACAGACGCGCACGTTTTTGGTGCCACTGTTGCCGGGGAATGTCTTGCATTAAGCTTGAGTAGCACTCTATGCTACTTTGTGGTGAATTTTGAAATGTAGAAAAGGTAGAGAAGGAAGGTGTGTGTGTTGAGAAGGAGTTTGTTTTGCTGCTGTGTATTGTTTTGTTAATAAGGTATTAAGGGTACTGTGTTTTTTTTGTTCATAAGGTGTTAGGATTAAGGTAGTAGATCCATAATGTTAGTTCTATGTAAAGTACAGTAAGTCGTTTTGTTAGCTACTGAGTTGTTGTAGTAGTGTATTAGTGTGTACAGTAGTTGTATAAGTTGAAAGTAGGTAGGTTAGGTGTGTGTGTGTGCTCGCGCACACAGCGCGGCCACGGTGACCTTATCCAAACAAAAAAAATTTAAAGGTAGGACCGGGATCGAGAATATCCCCCAAACCCAAGCCCAAGCTCACGCTCGGGCTTAGGCCTCAGTCCCCCTTTAAAATTACGTATTTTGGCCTCACACGTAGATAAAAATCGACCTTTTTGAGGACCAATGTAGCTTCAGGTAACCGAACATTGTGTTGTAAAGCACACCATGACCCCTTGAGCAATACGCTCATTTCGAGCTATCACACACTCTAATCCAAAAACCGATCATTAAAAAACATTAAAAAACGAGTGAAAACGAACACATACAAAAATAAGCGGTTAACCTTCGAGGTTATTCGCTGACGCTTGTAGTACGCTCTGGTCGTGTGCTAGAGGCCAAGCAACTAGAGAGCATTTCGACTTACGCGAGTTCTCAATATCCACCTGTCTTAGTTCCGGGCCCTCGACGGGGACCCAAGGTAGTACAAATCAAGACCCAAACATAGCGGCTAGTGACTCTTCCTCTGACTACGACGTCATGGAGGGTTTCCCAATGCCTAATCCCAATAGCTCAAGCCAAGACATGCATGCCATGGGTCCACGGTCCGGGTCGAGCGTACTTAGCCGCTTGAAGGAAACCTTTAGTAGAGCCACTCGTTCCGAACATGGAGCTAACGATGTAAATGAGGGGGGTGGGGAAGTAATTTTTCCATTCATGACCAACGTAGAGCCTATGCTCTTAGAGAGTATACACGTGAATACTCCATTCACTGCACCCCTTGACTCTTCAAGGCTATTTCCCTCCGAGGTTATATTACATGATGGTAGAAGCCTTGCCGAAGTGCAAGAGGTTGAGTGGTATATCCTTGCAGCGAGGGAAAAAGAAATCGAGAGCTTACACAAGGCGGAGCAACGAAGAGAGTTAAAAGATAAAGATCCTATGTCAATATCCTTGCTAGAAGAGCAATCGAGTGCTCCTAACTTAGCAACCACTAAGGGTCAACCCATAGAGAGCAACATTACATCTAGTTCAAAAGACACCCCTAGCACCTCAAGCCTAGATGGAGCGTTCCTAAATGAGAACTGGGAGTACGAACTACAAATGGAAACTCTAACCGACCTATACACAGGTCACACCTATCACGTGGATTGGTTAGATGTCCTACAATCCACAATGGGTGCTACTAGTGTGGAGGATCAACAACAAAGTTTGTGAGGTCATCCATAGGGTTATTGAACTAGAGAGACAGAACATGGGGATCCACATGCCTTCAACGGGTCTCATGAGATTCTTGGATATAGGGAAGGCTAAACAACCAACCTTAGAGTGCTTTGGGGTGTAGCCTCTCAGCTCCAGAAAGCCCAACGAGAGGAAGGAGAGTCGGTGAGAGATTTTATTAGTCGCTTGAAGAATTTGAATTCTCGTTGTAATCCAAATGAGCACTTCAATAATAATCAATTGCTTGATAGATTTAGTAGGGGATTACGACATGAGGATATCTACAATGGCCTAGTCATTAGAGGTATCACCAATTGGGAAGCAGCCACCACCAATGCGATCCAATTGGAGGATAATTTAATGATTCAAAGAGAAAGAGTGTCTGTTTAGCCTAAATCTATTAGCTCGCAAGCATCGGGGCATCATTCAATGACCCTAAAGCCTATTGCTAAGGAGCCAAAGATATCTGAGATGACTTTAGCAGATCTCACCAAGGCCATTCAAGAGAGTCTTAGAGACAATCGTGCTCTGCAAAACAATCATATGTATCCAAGAAGGGAGCAACAATGGTGCTCAGTATGCTATGGACCGCATAGTACCAGTGAATGCCCTACTTTTAGAGTAAAATTCAATGGGAATTGCAATGCCTGTGTGAGATATGGTCATCAAGCTAAGGATTGCATAGTGTTTAAGCGCGCGATGGCCAATAGAGCATGGACAGACACACCTCGAGTTCCTGCATTGATGCCGGCCCCACCTCTTGAACAAACGTCACAATACATGGTAACTAGGGCCCAAAATTTTGTTCAAACAACACCCTTACCACCTCTAGTGCTAGGACCACAACCACCACATCCCAGAATCACTTCTATGAATCAAGTGGGTTGTGAGTCATCTATTGCTTGTTTGGAAGGCTGTGAGGAAAATATAGACCTTAATATTGCCTATGGGATGGATGCGCTTGAAGAAAGTCCACAATACTACATGGAGGACAATTGGGGACAAGTCAAACATGTCTATCAAGTAGCTACTCTTGTTGCAAGAGGCCAAAATATCAATTACACTGCTAAAAGACCACCTCTTCAATGCTATGAGTGTGGAGGTCCACATCGTGTGGCCGAGTGTCCTATTAGGCTACAAAAGAACGCCACACTAATGCAAACCAATCAAGAGAGCACGTCTACAATGACGATACTCATGTGTAATCAATGTGGCATAGATCATTTGATTGCCCAATGTCCAAATAATCCAAATACACCGAAGATCGCGCCATTAAACTTGATTGAGGTTACCGAGGAGCCATCACAAAGTATACCTATGGTACCAGTAAATGTACTCACACGATCGATGCTCCAAAAACCAAATTATATTCTTAAGGAAAGAGACACGGCATCAATTTCCCAATCTCAAAAAAAGAAGAAAACACGAAGGAAGAGATCGCAAAAAGCAGGGAAGTCAGACCCCAGTTTAAAGACCAACATAGGGACTGGTGACAACCCCGTATATATGAGCGACGCTCAAGAGGATTCTGATTCGGGAGAAACCATGGAGATCAAAACGACCACTAAGATAGAAGCCAACAAGGAAGATCTTCATGAGCCACAATGGCTAGGATCCAAGAAGAAGATAGGAACTTATCCAAACCGTACAGAGGAGATCGAACGAGTCAAGCAATTAAGGAGTTTGGTAGAAGATACCCAAAGGGATCTAGAACCAGCACCTAGACAGATCCAGATTACAGACACTGTGTTCCCTATGCAACAACAACCTCACCAAGTCCATAGACCCTTAGCCATACCTAATGTCATCCAAGAAGAAAGTGACTTAAAGTCATGGGAAAGTGGGCGTACTCACTTCTTGATGGAAAGAATGTTTACAGAGGGACTACCTGATCCTATCGAAGAAATGGAGATCCCATCTTCCCCACGTCAAGGGACTGAATCCCAAAAGGTGCCGTTAAACATTGCCAAATTGATGGATTTCATGTCTTTAGAAGTTAGAACGACCATCATGTCCAAACTATATAAATACCCTGAGCTAGTCTCATCTCTTCGAGCCTTCCTCAATGGAGAACTGAAGTTTGGGCTACCACAATTTTCACATATGGATGGAGCTGGGGAGATACCAATAGAGGAGGAACACTTAGATCCACAACCCAACCTAGATGAGAACCCTGTTATAGAAATACCTGTTAACAAGTTGGGACAATACTTTGAGGGTGATGAATCCAATGCAACCATACCAAACACTACCAAGGGATTGACTGTGAAGGGAATCCTTGATGGTGGCACTGAGGTTAGCATTGTGACTAAAAATTGCTGGGAAACTAGGCCTCACGTTGCAACCACAACCATATTAGTGAAGATGGACAACGGGTCTATTGTTAAACTTATTGGGATGCTAGAAGATCTCAACATCAAGGTTTTTGGACATAAAATAGGAGTTACCTTCATTGTTATGGATTTCTCCAAGCACACTATGGCATCTGAGATGATCTTAGGACGTCCTTTCATGAAGGAAGAAAAAATGGTGCATGAGTGGTCTAAAAACCATGTCTACTTGCAGTTCCAAGATTTTGTCATTCGAGTGGATCTTGTAACTGATTGAGCACATCCTCTAGGAAACAGGTTTATAATTGATCATAGATTTGACACCACAGTTCACTCGGTCCCATTGCAGTATTGTTACACGTGTAAATCGGACACTGATGTTGGGGAAGATTCTCCTTATATGGATGTACTACCTGGGATGACTGAGTCGGAAAATTTGGATTGGGTCCACCTAGCAGCAACCATAGACACTTGGGGAAATAGGGGGACGGCGTGGGTAACACCTGAGGGGGATGAAATGCCCGTACCCTTAAATGTGCTACAAGTAATGCATATAGATTCTGACAAGACTCATCCTAATATAACAAAGAAAACATACAAGTGGGTCCATAAAGCTTCTTTAGCTACCATAGCTAGTGCTAAAAAACAAAAAGCCTTATAAGAAACGTCCCACTCGCCCCAAAAAATGTAAGGAAATAAGGCGGTGGATTCCTAAACGACTATTGGAAGCCCAAAACCACTATCAAGGAAATAATCAAATTTGGGTGCCAAAACGTAGATTGTGTTCTTACCTATCACCTGACCCATGTGCGCCCAATCCTATAGCTCCAAAACAAATTGACAATCGTGGAAAGAAAAAAATCAATAAATGCTACACACCCGCTCCAAAGCTAGTTTGGTACCGAAGAAAGAACAATTTGTTCCACCTAGCTTAGAAAGGGGGGACTCCCATGAAGCTTCTAGCTCCTCATGTAATGCATCCATAGAGGTAAAAGCTTCTCCACAGCCTCCACCTAGAATAGTGGACCTCCATAAAGCTACAAAGGAATCCACACCTCCAAGTGTTCAAGAATCACTTGATAAACCACTTCAAGTTCGATCCTGGGAGAGTACCTTACCACCCTTGCAACTCGATGAGGCACCTAAGGTAATAGAAAACTACTGGCAAAAATCCTCACCTATTACCAACTAGAACAGTTGGTTTCAAAGGGTGACAAGCACATTTCAAACAGTATGACCTACCCAAGGAAGGGGGAAGTCTTCGTTCACGTCAGCCTATTGAATTATTTCCCTCTTACCCTTCTTTCCCTGACCTCTCAATCACCAATCTTAGGGAATGTATATATAAAGCCTTATACTCACAAAAAACAAAAATAGTAAAGAGTAAGAGCAATTAGCAAACGAGTATGCACAATAAAAGTCAAAACATTGACCCAGACCTACACATTCACATCTGGTACACTGAAACAGAAACCTATGTCATCAAAAACCTTTGAAGGGTAGGTAAGATGAGTACGATAGGAGTGTTTCTGTTTTAGAGTTTAGTGACTAGCAAAGTTCTTTCTCCCCATTGATGTGCCTCCTAGAGGTATTCTTTGTGTTTCCTCGTGTGTACAAGAACGTATTGCTGTTGTTAGGATTTGGACCTTCATGGGATCTTTCTCTCGTTCACTCTTCAAATCATCAACACAAATAGGTGTTTCTTGTCCATTAGCATTGCCCCTTATCTTTTTTGTATCCATGTTTGTCTGCTTTAATTGTAATTGGTAGCATAATATTCAACGCATTTGCTTAGTATCAAACATTAAATTCAATGTAATTTTTTGTCATAAGCACTTGTCTAGGTTTAAAAATCAAGCAATTCGACTAAGTTAGGCGTTAGAGATCTTCTCTTAATACCATGAGGAAGCCTTCCTAATAATCAATGGTTACTTAGGTTCTTAATCCTAGATTTGTTGACCTACGAACGCTTGCCAACTCTCACTGAAATCGGAGAAAGTGAGCAGGCGTGCTGGAGCAGCTGGCGACTAAGCCCGGGAGGACGCAACCTACTCTGATACCAATTGTTGGAATTATGGTTGCAGAGATACGCACACAGCTTGGAGAAGACGAAGGAAGCTCAAAGCACACAATAGAGAGTGTATTACTTAGTGTGCAATGGAAAGATAGATAGCCCTATAGTGATGGGCGTATATACAATGTACGGGGGAAAAAACCTCCAAAAGAAGGAAAAAATGCCCCAGCGATTCTAGTGTGTTCACACACATCACTACCACATGTATATGGTAACAAAAAGAATATGCAGTTGTAGTCAAAGAAATTGATTGGTAACAGAATTTTAAACCATTTGTCAGTAATAAACATTAAATTGTAATATAATCCAATGCATAGATAGTTGTAAAGGTAAAAAACTAAACAAGTTCGGGGTCACTAATTTAATGGTTGAAAGGCACTAAAGATCAACTATTAATACCATAGGCAAGCTTCGCAATTTTCTCTGGTCAATTAAGTTGTTTAATCGCTAGAGCCAAGTATTTCATGTTCGAGGGCTGACTAGAGGCTATACCTAGAAGACCTTGTAGTTAAGCTATGATAAAAGAAAATGCTCATGAAATCATCACCTGACTTATTTCCTTTTCTTTGACTCCCCAAAGTCTTTTCACAGTGATTCAATTTTGATGTGCATGCTTATTTTGTATACCTTGGGTTTTTTTGCTTTTCATGGAAAAGCGCCCACACTGGAAACCTCTAGGGCTCTAGTACCATAGGCGATACATGTGAGTGGAGTACCAAATCAACCCGAGATTTCTCTTCTATCTTAAGATTTTACATTGTGGCACTTTAATTTTTTTGTTTGTTTGTTCGTTTCCAGCATTTTAATTTTGTAACTTTGGGGGGTCATATAACACTGTTACCCTCCCCAGGCTCATCACATTAGTAAACTCCCTTTATCATACTTAAGCTAAAGGTCAATAGGGACTAAGCCCACTAGAAAGCCGTAGTACATTGCACACAATGCCGAGAAAGCTCAAAAAGCTTGGTCTGCTCAGATTTTTGATTCGGGCTCATTTCGGTCTCCGCTTCCACTACAAGCAGGTCTGCACAGGCAATTTTGTCATTTTGTGCAGAATTTTTTTCGGTGCCGTTTTCTGCATAACAGGTGCCTTACAGTCTTCTACGGTTTGTGCTATAAAGCATGTGTTGTTCCCACTCCGTTTCTCCTATTTTCAGGCAGTTTTTACATCAGGTGCAGCATTTACCATGGCTGACAACAACAACACAGATGTGTTCAAGATGTTTGCTGTTGAGGACAGGTTGGATGGGGACAATTACCCTATGTGGGCTTATATGATGCAACACGTTCTTGTATCAAAGGGCATCTGGAATAATGTGCAGGGAATTGATGTACGTCTTGGTTCTGAGGATGTAGGCGATGTTGAGGATGTTGCAGGTCTTGCTGCAAGGATTGCTGCTATTAGAGTTGTTTTGCAGAACAAGCTCGTTGGGATGTAAAGGATGCGCAGGCTCATGCATTGATTGCGTTGTCTATGAAGCGCACCATTGTTCCTCACATCCATTCAGCAAAATCTGCAAAACAGGCTTGGGATATTTTGGCTACTCTTTATGCAAGTCGCAATGAGGCTAAAATTGCTTTGCTGTGTAAAGAGTTGGAGTCGAAGATTATGCATGAGGAAGATGATATGGACACTTTTCTTGCTAGTGTCAAGGATATCAATCAGCAACTTATTTCTACAGGTGAAGTCATTTCACACAGTTTCCTTGTGCAGATTGTTCTTGATGCCTTACCAGATTCCTACCAGACTTTTGCTAGTACTTGGAGACTTATGACCCAAGGAAATCCAAAAGTTGTCAAGTTTGATGCATTATGCACATTGCTGTTGCAATAGTCACTTTCGAGAAAAACAGGACTAGATAGCGTACAATTGAACAGGCTTTTATTGCTTCTCAAAGAAAGGGTGGTAACAGCAATGCAGCCACTTCTTATGGTTCTTCTGCGAGTGGCAAAACTTATGTCCCTAATGCTTCTACTAGCAGCACTTCGTCTGGCAATTCTGGTGATAAGGGCAAAAAGAAGATGCGTTGCCATTATTGTAAATCTAATAATCACTTGATCAAGTCATGTCCTAAGTTGAAGGCCAAAGAGGCTAAGAAGAAAGAGGGTGGTTCCACTGCAAATGCTGGTTCCACTACAAATGCAGCCATTGTTGAGTCTTCTGGTAAAGGAGACTGTGATGCTGATGTTGATGCAGAATGGGCGTTTAGCGCAGAGTGCACTTACAATCCTGTTGTCCATGATGCATGCTTGTCATTTTTTGCTGTAGATTCACATGTGTGGTATTTCGATAGTGGTGCTACAAAGCACATTACCTCACATCATGAATTTTTTACCCCTCTCGAGTTTGTCCCTCATGGGAATTCAGTCACTTGTGCCAACAATGCCTCTTATCCGGTTCAAGGAGTTGGAAAGATTGTGCTTACTGCTGCAAATGACAGTTCCTTCACACTTGTTGATGCACTTTATGTACCTAGGATCAAGAAGAATTTCTTGTCTGTATCCGCACTTGCTAGACTTGGACTTGTAGTCAAATTTGTGGATGATAGATGTACAGTTCATGATCTTAGTTTTGGTGATGAAATTGTTGCATCTGGCCTTTTGTGCCGTGGGCTGTATAAGCTCACGTTGTATGACAAGTGTGAACAAAATTTTGCAAATGCTGTTGTAGATTCAAGGGCTATTTCAGATGCAAAACTTTGGCATGCACGTTTTGGTCATCTGAATTTTGCCAGTTTGCTACGTTTGCAGAAATCTGATATGGTTGCTTCTTTGCCGCCTCTTGAAGCACCTGCCAAACATGTTTGTGAAGGCTGTATTTTGGGTAAGATGCAGAATTCTAAGTTTCCAAAGGATTGTTCAGTTCGGGCCACATGCAGGTTGCAGCTTGTGCATAGTGATGTTTGTGGGCCCATGCAAACTCCGTCCTTGGGCAATTACCTTTACTTCGTGACTTTAATTGATGATTACTCCAGGCATGCATGGGTATTTCCGCTTAAAGAAAAGTCCAAAGTTTCAATGTCTTTCAATGAATTTCTGGCTATGACTGAAAATGTCTCGAAATGTACTATGGGCACCCTCCATTCCGATCGGGGGGGGAGTATATGTCTCATGAATTTAATGCATTTCTGGCTAGTCGTGGGATAAAACACCAATGTACAGTGCCTTATACACCTCAACAAAATGGTGTTGCTGAGAGGAAAAACGGGTCACTGACGGAAATGGCACGATGTATGGTCAAATGTCAAGCTTTGCCGCATTCTTTTTGGCTTGAGGCCATCATGTGTGCCACTTATGTACTTAACAGGTGTCCTACAAAGCTTTGCAGTCTATTACTCCATATGAAGAATGGCATTATAGAAAGCCTTCTATTAAGCACATGCGTGTTTTTGGTTGTTTGGCATATGCTTTGGTGCCACAAACACAGCACAGAAAATTGGATGATAAGGCTGTCAAATGTATTTTTGTTGGCTATAGTGTTGAAAGCAAAGGTTTTGGTTTCACGAGATGTAGTGTTTGTGGAAGATTCTGTTCAGCCCTTGCTGTCATGTACTAGAGACAGTAATGTAAGCTCACAGGACATTTATGACACTTTGTTGCCTCTTTTCAGTGGTGAAAATACGAATGTAATTTCCAATGAGGCAAATGGGGGTTTCTGAAAATGTTACAGATCAGCCTATTACTGATGCACTTGTACATGATGTACTTGATGAGGAAAGGGATGAAAATGAGCAGGCTAGAGGTATGCCAAAATGGCTGGTGCACACTTTGCGTGACAGTAAATTGGATGCACCTTTGTCTAGATGTACTCGTTCAGGCTCTCTCCATGCATCTTATGCATCAGGTTGTTATGCTTTGGTTGTGTCTAGCTTACATGATGTTGAGGAGCCTCTGTCTTTTGATGAAGCACAGAATTCAGAAAATTGGATGGCTGCCATGCAATCAAAATATGATGCACTTATAGAAAATGACACATGGACTTTATGTGATTTGCCTCCTGCAAAAAGGCCATTGGTACAAAGTGGGTTTACAAGTTGAAACACAAACCAGATGGTGAGATCGATCGCCATAGGGCTCGACTTGTTGCAAAGGGTTATGCACAGCAAAAAGACATAGATTGTAAAGAGACTTTTTCTCCCACTTGTCGTATGACTATTGTGCGTTTTCTATGTGCATTGGCAGCTCATTTTGTTTGGGATGTACATCAATAAGACATTGTTACTACTTTCTTGAATGGTGACATATTTGAGGAAGTTTATGTAACGCAGCCTCGCGGTTTTGTCATAAAAGGACAAGAGGACAAAGTGTGCAAATGTAAGAAGGCTTTGTATGAGTTGAGGCAATCTCCTCGTGCTTGGTATGAGAAAGTTGACACTCGTTTAATTAAATGAAGCTTTCGTAACAGTCCAACAGAAAGCACATTGTATGTAAAGCGTGAGGGTGATGTACTTCTCATTGTGGTTCTTTATGTAGATGATTTGCTGATCACTGGACTAAATGAGAGACATATTGCTAAATTTAAGGCTGATTTGAATGCTACTTTCAAGATGAAAAATTTGGGGCAGTTGCATCATTACTTGGGTATACAGTTTTAGCAGTGTGATGGTGGTATTGCCATGTGTCAGAAAAGTTAGACATTGCTATGTAAGTTTGGACTTCAGGATTGCAAACCTATTGCCACTCCCATGGAAACAGGTTTGAAGTTGAGTCTACATGATGTTGGCGATCATGCTGATGTCACTCTTTACCAAACTGCTATTGGCTGCCTCATTTATGTATGCGACATGAGGCTGGATATTCAGTTTTCAATCTCACAGGTCAGCAAATTTATGCATAGCCGAGGGTCTAAGCATTGGCAGGCTGTCAAGAGGATTTTCCGCTACCTTAGTGTCACTTTACATCTTGGCTTGTTTTATCCCAAGGGGGGATCATTGCCGCCAGACTTACATGCTTTTTCGGACTCAAATTGGGCTGGTTGTTTTGACACGTGAGTGTCCACAAGTGGTTTTTGTTTCATGTTTGGCAGTTCATGTATATCATGGTTGAGCAAGAAGCAACCTACTGTGGCCACTTCGAGTTGTGAGGCTGAGTACAGGGCAGTCTTCATAGCTACGATCGAGTGTGTATGGATCTTACGCCTTATGGCTGATTTGGGTGTTGGACAGGACACTGCCAACACTATCTACACTGATAGTTAGAGCGCATTGGCGGTTGCGAGGAACCCAGTTTTTCATGCTCGCACAAAGCACATTGAGCTGCATTACCAATATGCCAGGGAGAGTCTCTCAGCAGGAGAGATCAGCTTGGCTTATGTGCCAACACAAGACAACCTTGCAGATCTTTTACAAAGGCATTGTCTCATGAGAAGCTTGAAGCTTTCCGCAAAGCTTTGGGCTTACTCCCCTTTGTGGACTGATCATGCCCTTAGGGCATGGCACTTCCCTTTACTCATGTGCCAGCTCTCGTTCACCGCATCACTCCAGGCGGGATTTGTTATCATATACATGTGGTAGTGATGTGTGTGAACACACTAGGACCGCCGGGGCATTTTTTCTCTCTTTAGGAGGTTTTTTCCTTCGTGCATTGTATATACGCCTATCACTCTAGGGCTATCTATCTTTCCATTGCACACTAAGTAATACACTCTCTATTGTGTGCTTTGAGCTTCCTTCATCTTCTCCAAGCTGTGTGTGTTTCTTTGCAACCTTAATTCCAACACTTTTTAATTGTATATGAGAATGCAATTACTGTGCCAATGTTGTTTGATTTTGCAGTGATTGAACAAGGCTAAGGACATTCATCTCAAATGCTCTTTTACCTCGATGAACGAGCTTCAACTCAATAGCTTCCAAGGACGGAATCTACATCAGGAAGGGGGGCATGTTAACCCGCACAGCTCACGGACACCCTATCACCTACGACATACGCCGTATTATTTATTTGGTAGAGTCAAGCACCGGGCTTGTCGGTCCAATAGGAAAAAGGTAAGAGTGATCGCCGATGAGAGTTGCACTCTAACTGAAACATTCAAGGGCTAGTTGGCTAACCATGGGCGCCCAAGTGTGAATGGGACGAGCTCATATAAAAGTCACCTAGACCTAAAAATCATTCAATCTCTCATTTGTGCAATTGAAGAGTGCTCTTGCTCCATCTCCATCTTCTTCTTCTTCATCTCCTTGTGTGTGTGTGTGTGTGTATGCGTGAGAGAGAGAGAGAGTGTGTGTGTGTGATCGAGCATTGTGGATGACAGCATGACGGTGGTGAAGCGGTTGCATGCGGCACAGTGGCGGCTCCTTCTTCTTTGCGGCGAGGAATCCTCCACAAAGGCGAGCGTAGGGCAATGAGTGACACACCCTTGCTCTCTCGAGCTTTCTAGATTAGTCTTAAGTTGTGTGCTTGCAGCCGTTTGTGGCTCGCACACAGTGTATTGGCAAGTCTCTTGCATTGACACATGCGACAGAGGCACACAGATATTCTAATTGGTCTTTATGCAAGTGGCAATGAGGCAAAAATTGCATTGTTGTGTAAAGAGCTGGAGTCAAAGATTATGCATGAGGAAGATGGTATGGACACTTTCCTTGCTGGTGTCAAGGATATCAATGAGAAACTTATTTTTGCAGCCAAAGTCATTTCTGACAGTTCCCTTGTGCAGACTGTTCTTGATGCCTTGCCAGATTCTTACCAAACTTTTGCTAGTACTTGGAGACTCATGACCCAAGGAAATTTAGAAATGTCAAGTTTGATGCATTATGCACATTGCTGTTGCAACATTCTCTTTCGCAAAGAAAAAAGGACTAGAAAGCGTGTAGTTGAACATGCCTTTATTGCTGCTCAAATAAAAGGTGGTACATCAATGTAGCCACTTCTCATGGTTCTTCTGTGAGTGGTAAATCACCTATTCCTAATGCTTCAAATGGCAGCAATTCATTTGGGATTTTTGGTGATAAGGGGAAAAAGAAGATGCATTGTCAATATTGTAAATCTAATGATCACTTGAGCACGGAGTGTCCTAAGTTAAAGGCCAAAGAGGCTAAGAAGAAAGAGGCTGGTTCCACTACAAATGCAGCTATTGTTGAGTCTTCTATGAAAGGAGATTGTGATGCTGATGTTGATGCAGAATGGGATTTTAGTGTAGAGTGCACTTATGATCCTTCTGTCCATGATGCATATTTGTCAATTGTTGTTGTGGATGCTCAAGTGTGGTACTTTGACAGTGGTGCTACACATCACATTACCTCTCACTGTAATGCTAGTCAAGGCAAAGGATTGTGTAAAAGACCATATATCAGGAAGATTCTCTAGAGTTCGAAGGGAAAGGACACATGAGGAAATAAAACAAGCACGGAAGACTAAAACAGAAATAAAATCAAGAAAATCTCAATAATCAAAACAAGAAAAGGAAAAAGATCCAGAGTGGACCAAAATGGAGCGTAAAAAGAAATACCAAGAACTAAAACGGTCGTTACGAGAGGTATGGACTACTGAGGAAGAAAATGACGGTAAGGAGGATTCAGAAAAAGGAAACATGAATGTACCATCCCACTGTCGAAAACATGAATGTAACATGAATGTCCTTTGGAGGTAGATTTGATAACAAGGAAGATAGATCCAAACAACAAAAATTTTGACAAACAAAAGAATTTCAGTTGATTGCAAGACGACTGTGACCATCTAGGCTCGGACCAAATTCTACGATTATATATAAATCCAGAGGAATTTGAGTGTTATCTTGAAGAAGCACACATCCAAGATTGTGCATTTCATTGTTCAACAATGAAAACACACCAAAGATTGAAACACTTAGGAGTCTATTGGCCAACTATGTATGCTGACACACATGCTTATGTTAACAATTGTACTATATGTAGTGCCAAACGATCGGTGGATCACACGACATTGTTTCAGGTAACCATTGCACCTGCATGGAGTCAATATATCATTGATTTCTTAACAACAAGGACATTTCCTAAAAACATAACAAAAGCACGAAAAAGGGCTATAGAGTTGGAGGCTCAAGACTTTAATTTAATTGGAAAACAACTCTACAAGAGAGGAAAGGACAATCAACTTAGAATCTATGCAAGTGAAAGTGAATGCATGCTGATTCTAGAACACGCACATGGAGGAATAAGTGGAGGCCATTTTTCAAGCGATAAGACGGCAAAAATTGTCTTAACCGCAGGAATATGGTGGCCTACATTGCACATGGATGCTGAGGAGTTTGTAAAGCGTTGTGATGCATGTCAGCACACTAAGGTGCCGATAAAGAGAGATGAGATGCCACTACGGCCAATGATGGGAGCACGGGCATTTGCAAAATGGGGGATTGATTTTGTGGGGCCTATTTCACCCCCTGCATATCGCACCCATACCCAATATATCATTGTGGCTACGGACTATCTCACAAAATGGGATGAAGCCAAAGCAGCACAAAAATCAGACTCAAGAACCACTGCACAATTTTTGTATGAGAATGTCTTTGTACGATACAGATTACCAATAGAAATTGTCAGTAATCGAGGAACACATTTTCTTAATGAAGTCATTGAATATCTGCTAGAGGAATTCATGGTCATACATAAGAAATCTGTTCCATATCATCCACAGGCAAATGGACAAGCTGAGGCCACAAATAAAACACTATGCACTGTTTTGACTAAAATTGTATCAGAGTCAAGGACCGCCGACTGGGATCAACAATTACACTCAACACTATGAGCATACAGGGTAGCTTATAAAACATCTATTGGAACCACACCATACAACATGGTATTTGGACTAAATGCTATATTACCGATAGAGTTTTTAGTTCCAACTCTACGAGTAGCGAAACTCTTAGAATGGACAGGCCATGAGCTCTCTTCAAGAATAGATGATCTTGAAAAGCTAGATGAACTTTGACTGAGAGATTTAGCTTCGATCTATGCTAAAAAGAGAAGACAGAAAGAGTTCTTTGACAAGCATGTGCGTACGAAAGAGTTCAAAACAATCGATTATGTACTTGTTTATACTTTGAATTAACATGCCAAAAAACTTAAAAAGCGAGAGATGGGACCCTTTGTGATTAGTGATTCATCACAAAGTGAATCCTGTCAAACTTGCTACATTGGCAGGAGAAGAAATGCCAAATTGGATTAGTGGGTGTCGGTTAAAAAAGTATCATTTACCACTAACAGATGATATGCTTCAACAAATCCATCAAGAAAAACAACGGATGAAGGAGAAACAGAGGGTATGAGAAGAAGCACAAGCAGAAGCAAAAGAACGCATTGCAAAAAGAAGGCTTCTACGACAACAACAACAAAGTGGATCACCGTTGCAAATAAATGCTATTCGATTAATGAATTTTGGTGAAGACACAGAGGAACCAATAATTGCAGTCAAAGTGGGTAGCAATCAAGTTGAATCGACGGCATTGCTTGATTCCGAAGCTCAAGCAAATCTGATCTCTTACAAATCATATAAACAGCTCAAGCTCGAAGATCAACTACATCCTACTCAACAAGTGCTGGAAAGCAGTACCTCAAATTCATTAAGCACATTGGGTTGAACGATATTGCATATACAAGTACATCAGAATGTTTATCCCCACAAGTTCTATGTGGTTGAGGATGCGAGCACACTACACCCCATGTTGTTGGGACAACCTTGGCAGAAAGAGTATAATGTGCAGATAGTTTGGAATTCGGATACAGTCAAAATTCAGCATGCACAAGAACAACAGGTGATAGCCTTTGCTCAGCCAACCCGGAAGAACCAGATAATAGCACCACCATCACTGGATAAAGAACAAAAAGGATGGGTGCCAATAAAGCACATTACGATACCCATGGAGAACAACCAGGGAACTGCCAACCATGTTCACTACAAAAATAAGACAACACGGACCACAGTGAATAGATCAAGGTTAGCAACACACGAAAAACAAGTATGGGTACGGAAGGATAGAGGAGACCTGGCATACAAACCACAATACAACAGCAGAAGTCAACAGAAGAACACAGTTAAACCAACAACCAAGGGAATAAAAAAGATATGGATCCCCAAGAGAATGCTCAGTAACCACTTAAATGCGACTCGCATTTGGATCCCAAAACCACAGCAACAGGAACTCCCTTCAGTACAAGCAACACCAGCAGCCAAACACTCACTACATATGAAACCGACAAACCGATCTATGTGGGTGCCGATCAGCAGAACAGCAATGATGACCAAGGACGAGGCAATAAACCTACAAAAGCCTCCACAACAAAACTCCAAAGGGCAATTAACAGAGAACAAGATTATAGCAACAACGGACATGACACTTCCATCCACGGAAACAACCACGGCCATATTGACAGTAGCGGTAAACCAGGAAACTTTTGCAAAAAAGACGATCAAACAGAGCTGTAGAGTTACAACTTTTACTTGCAAAGAAAATCCACCAACCAAATCAACAAGAAACAGGAAACCTTGACATCGAATGCCAATAAGCATCTTGCTTATTCCCTCCTCTCGCACAGCATTAATTTTTCCATGCATAGATTGAGTATGCATCAAATAGGGCCACATTACAAGGCCGCGCATTAGCACAATTTTTAACCCATGCACTGCACATACCCCGAGGCGATACCTTGTTGTCCGGGAGGACTCCGACTAGGAGGGGGGGGACGCATTCTCAATGCGGACCCAATGAAGGTGAAAAGAGAAAAAAAGACATGTTTTTCGACTATTTGAAGGCTTTTCGTTTCATTGCAAAATTTTCTGGACTAACCTAAGTACATATGCCCTTATGCAGCACGAATCTACAAGTATATGGGGTCAAACACCAAATTAGGCCTCTAGGTGTGTGTGTATATATGTAAAAATAGCCATTTTTCGGGCAAAATATTGATAAAACGGAGAAATCTGGCCATAAAAATTGCATGTGAGTGTACATAGTGTTTTGTGGTGATGTTTTTGAGTTATTGTGATTTTTGGGGATTTTCAGCGTTTATTTTGCTATTTTCTTTTTAATTCTACTAATTATCGACATAAAAACTTCAAAAATACAAAAAGCAAGTGAAATACGATCGTAATGAAAAACAAAAATATGGGGATATCAGTGACTATAGGACAACCTATGGTACAATGGGGGTGCAATTATGTGAATGTAGCGGGAGGCATGTTTTGGCCAGATTTTGACCGAAATGTCAAATTTCTCGGAAACTAGGCAAACAGAGTCCAAATCAAGAACTTTTCGAGTCTAAACCACATCTCGCAAGAAGTTAGGAGCACATGTCAAATTTCATAGAAAGTGGTCCGGTGACCCTCATTATAAGATTTTTTCACTTCACTTAGAGCTCATTTCTACAATTTCCTTCTTGAGAGAGAGCTCTAGCCACCTAGAACGAACCGGACTTCTAGCTGCTTCTATGACGTGCATGACCACCCGACAGGCTCTAGATATGAGATGTAGGCTCAGCACCTTGAGCTTTTCGCGTATGTTTGATGTTTTATCACGAAAACTAATGTAGGGTTCACACGGGGAACAGGCAGTAGAGACCTACAGGTAGAGGTAGCCACCTAACGGCTAACCCAATAGCAATAAGACTTCATAGGGGGATTACCCTAGCGTAGGAGACCACTCTTGAATGCACAAAGGCGGCAAAAAACCAACAGGAAAAACCCTAACTTCTAGAGCCCTGCAAAAGACCACCAAGTGGTAAATCGGTGGAAAGTCGCTCAAATGCTACAAAAACTCATGGGTAGGAGCATCTCGACATGCTCTACAAGGCTATATATCCTGCATGGCCATAAGGCGACCCGAAGCGGGACTAAGCTTCAGAAACGGCATCGGACACACAAAGCGTCAACTGGCTCTCACGGCCAAACCGGATGTCCGTTTGCCACCAAAATTCATGAGCGGCTTGCTTAGACCATCCACAACCAAGTCCTATGGTGGTAGACCACCACAAGTCATCGACGGCATGCAAACGCAACCACGGGCACTTCCAAAGCAACAAATCGCCAAACGGAGCTCCGGTGAAGCCAAAGCCAACAAAAACCATATGGCAAGGTTCCCCAAGGAACCATGAAGCTATGGAGACTAACATCAAGAAATTGTATCGCCGAAAAGCACTCCAAGAAGTCAGAAAACGACTCAGAGGCTCTGCAAGCCAAACAGGGAGTTTCTATCTATCTTTTTGACTTTTTTTTTTGAAAAAAGGCTTGAAGGGGACTCAGGGGGGCTAAGGGAATATACTAGTAGCACTTCTCCAAAATAATTCATCAAGAGACATCCTACGCATAGAATGTCTCAAGGCCATGTTTGGGCACCCAACTCGATATCTCACCTCATACACAGCTTCTACATAGCTTATACATGCTAGCCATCAAGTTTCATCACATTTGGACAAGAGTTGACCTTATATGCATCAAAAAAACGGAAAGTCGGAGCATAGAGGCAATAAAGGGTCATAGACCTACCAAAACTAATCCAAATCACATGAAACTTGCACAATATACTCATTATCACATTGCCAAGCTAACTGTGGAGTCAGATATGAAAAATAATGAAATAGACATCCTACGCATAGGATGTCTAAATGCCCTATTTGACCTCCAGCCGGTGTTTTTGAGTTCCACATATCCTTATAACATCTTCACAAGCTCATATATCAAATTTCAAGCCAGACCCATCACATTTGGCCCCCAAAACCTCAAAGATGTACTTTTTTGAGCCTAAAAACACTAAACATGCTCCTAACAACACCAATACTTATCCAAATCAAAATCTAAGAACATGCCATGTTCTACATGCTAAGAGCTACCCACAAAACCAAAATCAAGACATTATGAGAAAAGAGACATCCTATGCGTAGGATATCTCCAGGGTCATATTGACCTTCTGTGCAGGAATTGACATCATGGGAGTCTTTTACATGGTATAAGAAGCCTATATATCAAATTTCAATCCAATTGGATATCATTTGCCCATCCATATAGGACATCCTACCCATTTTGTGAGCCAAAAGCCTAAATCTGCTCAAAATTGTACTTTTTGATGTCCAAACCAAATTCCAAGTACATAGCCATGTTGCACAGGTCAAGGGCCACAAGCATGTCAAGTTTCATCAAAATCAGAGGAAGTAGACATACTACGCGTAGGATGTCTACATGCTTATTTTTCAGCCAAAAACCTACTATGGGCACATGCATGGCTTCCCTAGTCTCTTTTGAGTTCTTATTTCAATTTTCAAGTCATTTGGGTAGACAGAACTCAGGTTATCAGCTAATCTGTAAAAAATGCTAACTTTGGACTACTGAGTGCAACAGGATCCATGGCAGCCACAAAGTCGCCTGCAAAGAAGAAGAGGATGGGTATCAAGGACTACTTAGAAGAAGTGGAGCCTTTTGTTATCCCAGAGGGAACCCTGAAGCCCACAAGCACTTGGATTCAAGATGACCTACTAGAAACCAATGATTTGAGAATCTACCAAGGAGTGTTTAAAGATCCGGAGGGCAATGCAGTGGAGCTACCCATGATACCTCAAGAGCTCAATTTTTCGGGAGCAAGATGGGGCGACTACTTGGAGAAACTGGATCTACACAATTACTTTGAAGCCTTGCCAACAGGGATTGATGTTAAAATAGTGTGGGAATTTGTCACCACAAACAAAGAGGACGGCATAGCCAGAGTTACAGATCTGCAAGGCAAGCCTAATAAGATGATTGTCATCACAGAGAAGGTGGTGGCAGCAGCACTTGACCTCTCTAACAAAGGAGACAGTGTGACTAAGAGGCGGGATGACATTAAGGTCTACTCAAAGAAGAAAAATAACTATACATTTGAAGATATTGCAAACCCGAAGGTGGCCATCATGAGTCAATTATACAATCAGTACTTCCACATGTGTACCAAGCGGCCACAGAAATACAGGATGCCACTTGGAGCTATTGCCACCACTTTCACTTGGGTGATGCAGAAGAGCCGTCCGAGGGAGATAAACTATGCCGCTTACATTCACTACAACCTTGCGAGAATGGGAACCAAATATCCCACTTATATTGTGCGTGGTGAGTTGATAACCAAAGTCATCTATAAAGCATTGGATGCCAAGGGAAATTGGCCTCTACCTCCCTCCCAAAATGATTGGCTCAAGCTAAAGGAAGACAAAGAAGAAGAGCCTCCTAAGGCTCCAAGGGTAGCCACAAGGTTGAAGTGCCATTTAGAGATAGTGCCAAAAGAGCCGCCACAGCCCAAGAAGGGGAAGAAAGAAACTCTACAGGTGCCAGTAAAGGAAACAAAGTCACAGAAAGCAGCAAGGCTAGAAAGACTAATGGAAAGTTTCAGAGCTGAGAGGATGCTAAAAGGGGATCTGAGTGAATTATGGAAGCCGTCACTTGAGGCTATGTCGGGATCTTCTCGAAGAACTCAAAGGGATCGCTTTGAAGATTATATAAAGAATTTCGAGATCTTAGATGCTACAACTAAGAATATCCCAAACATACCTTTTACCGAAGAAGAAGTTGATCATGTGAGGTGGCAGCTGCTAAAAGAGCAGGAAGGGGAAGAAAGAGAGAGGAAAACAAAGGCTGATCGGGACTTCAAGAAGAAGCAACCAACCCCACCATCAAGCCGAGAATCCAGCCCTCCACCATCACCACCTCCTCCTAGTCCTCCTCAACCCCGACAAACTGAGGAGTTGAACAAATCTGATGGGCAACAAGACTCCAAGGAAGAGGAGAACAAAGAGAAAGATGAGAGGGCAGAAATTGGACCAAAAGAGGAGAAGCCAGATCCATAAGAAAGAAACTATAGAATATTCCTTGATCTACTAGCTGTTGGATACTCTCGAGAAGAGGCAACTCATGTAGCTTTTCAGCTATCTAGCACTAGGCCCAAAGAATATATGTTGAGCCATCGATTGGTGGAGTTGAAGGAAATGGCCACAGATACAATGGATTTGAAGCCACAAGCCAATGATTGGGATGAGGTGATGCAAAGACTCACTGGGCTCAGAGCAAGGTCTATGGCCACTGAGATTGAGTGTAATAATCTCAAAGCAAATGAAGTTAAAATCAAAGCCGAGGTGGACTCGCTGCAAAAGCAGGACCAAGAGAACACACAGAAGCAAGCCAAGCTGCAAGCTGATCTGGATGCGGCACTAAAAAGATGCCAAGAGCTAGAAAGTCAAAGTCGGGCAGCATACCAAAAGCTTCAAAGAGCAGATGAGTAGTATAAAAAAATCAACAGATCACTGACTGATGCGGAGAAAGAAAGGGTCAACTTGACACTCCAGCTTGCTGATGAGTCCAAAGAAGTGGAGACTTTGAGGAATGATAAGGAAAAAGCTGAGCTAGAACATGAGGCCAGCCAGGACAAAGTTATAGAGCTGAAAGATTAAATAAAAGTGAAATCAGACAATCCAGAGGCTAAGGGCATCTCCGGGCAGAGTCAGAGACGCGGCCTCAACTAGCACTGCTTCAGAGAAGGATATGTATGAAAAACAGATGAAGGAACTCCAAAAGGACTTGACACTAGAGAAGAGACAAAGATTGATGCAGGCCGAGGGCTCCCAAGTGATGCAAAGCCGTTTGGAGGATGAGAACAAGGCCATGAAAGATGAGCTAGCAGCCTTGAAAAAGAAGATGGACGAGGATCTCAAGAAGATGCAAACTGAAAATGAAGACACCAAGAAGAAGCTAGAAGAGGCTGAGAAAGCCAATGCTGAATTGAACGACCTTTTAGTGACCATGGGGGATCAAGCTAAACAGGAAAAGAAAGCATATCAAAAGCAGATTGATGAGCTAAAAGGCCAACAGCAGACTAAAGAGCCACACTTGAGCACAGGGCCAGCAGCTATGGAAGGAATTGATATAGACAATGTGTCAGATCCAGTGGACACAACAATGCAAGAGGACATCCTTGTGGACCATCCCAAGAGCCTCGAGATCTGACACAAGAAGAAGAAGACAATCTACAAAAGGCAATAGAAGCAGCCATAAAAGACACCGCCAAAGAAGCAATCGAGTGGGAGCAAAGGATATTGAAGTCTATGACCATTCAGAAATTAGATGCAAATGTTGTTTGACATGAATGGCTACAACCCTCTCTTCCATATCCTCTTCTCGAGTATGAAGTTACTACAATAAACAAGAGGATTAAAGAGGAGCCAATAGTGCCACTATACGAAGAAGATATCATCAAACCAGAAGGTGTTAAGCTTGTTGTGGACTCTCAACCAAAATGGAGAAAGGCATGGCTTACTAAATACCTACAGTATTTAGTACATTTGGTAGAGGCACCCAAAATAATCAGAGACAACCTTAGCTTTTTCCCTCTACCAAGGATGCAGACCTGGAAAGAATAAGAGCTGCTGAAGAAAAGCCACCCCACGTGGCTCAACTACCCAAAGCTGCGAGGCTTGAAGGCAGGTGAGAGAATGAGTGATCAATACATGGTGAAAACCCTAACGGGCGCCATTAAATTGTTCACTGGCTCGCCTGACCTCTCTTGCATTATGATCAGGAAGATCTATAAAACCCTTCTAGCAGTTTTTGAGATCTTTAAACCTGGACAGGCAACAGACAGCATATTTTTATTCCAAGATACATATAGATGTGCGTATGAATTGTCTGCTCAACCTTCCCATGAGGTGATACATGCCCTCTACCAGTGAATAATTTTTTTGCCCTCGTACCATCTCTAGGCCTTTGAAGAAGCCTTCTACACCGGTTTCTTCACCATAGATATAGATATATTCGGCCCTACATTACTGGCCCAACATGCACGGTATGAGTCTGTTCTGAAGATGCACGAAAGCCTCCACTGAAGAAGCAGCTCTACTGTCATGTTGGGGACAACATGATCTAGCAGGAGGGGGAGTGTTAGCAGCTGGACACACTCAACGGAGGATGATTGCCCGACGGGATACTAATTTCCTTAGTAATCATTCCTTAATTAAGAAGAAACCATCATTTCACCTTTGTAAATAGTGGGGTTGCAGAAGCCTCCAAATTGTATCCCAATTTTTACATTTAGACTTAGTAAATTGTTAAATTGGAACATTAGGGTTTGAGATTGTAAGGTATTTATACCACTTTTGACCTTAATGCAAAAGACCTTTTGTCATTTTTATAAGTTTTGTCTATGTGAGTTAAGCGTACTCTGTGTATGAGAGAGAGTGAGAGTTTATCTTGACCCTACGCGCACACTGGTGGTCGGTATCAAGTGCGGAGAAGTGCAGCATGTTGTCCCCGGAGAGAGCTACGCGTCAACACCTACATTGCAGGTGTATGGCCCGATTTTGCAAGATTGACCCACGAGCTATATCTAGTGATCCGGTGAGGATACGTTGTCGGTTTTTGCATTTCAGCATATCCACGCTTTCGCAATGAGTAGAGCTACACATTAGGCACTTTAGTTTTCAAAAAACGACGACCTGCAAAAACCTGTCAGACATCCTACGTGATTTTGCACCGGGTGTTTAGGGTTGGGGTTTTGGGTCACGGTCCTTAGGGAGAGCGACCTATTGGTGTTAATAGGATTTCCCTCAAGTTCCGTAGCATTTTGAGAATGTTTGATGGGTATTTGGCTCTTGAAAAGCGTTGTAAGAAATCTCCTCTTGTGTCCTCTTGAAGGCTGTAACCTATGCATTGGTTAGAGACCTCTGTAGGAAGTAGTCAATAGTCGGTCGAGTGTAGGTTGACACCCTATGCTTGCTTCCACGTGCGTGCGGGTCGAGCTTCGTCCTTAGCTGACAAATCTTGTTAGGTGAGTTCTCACTGTGCTGACGTCCGTCGCGGCGTATCCGCCAACAGGGACCAAGGGGGGGGGGGGGGGAGAGAGAGAGAGAGAGAGAGAGAGAGAGAGAGAGAGAGAGAGAGTCTCATGAACCAATCAACCTTGGCAATGAATAATTGAACGTGTAATACAATGGAGGCAAGGAGTTGCACTTATACCAACCTCAATAAATTGCCCTACCTAGACTTTGAAAAATAAGGAAAGTAAATACCTAAAAGCCAAAATAAATAATGGGATCAGATTGGGTAGTTCACTTGAAATGCCAAAACTCTAAGAGGTCCCTATCTACCTGTTGATTTAAATAGTATTCTTTTGGAATCCCACAAATGATTTCAAGTTCCCCAGATAAAACCAAGGGTTTTTGGACAAGATAAAACCAAGGGTTTTTTGTCAGTTTGTGCAACAATTTTGCACAACTTTTCTAGATGCAAGTGGCATGATTATACATAGCTACATGGTAGCAGGTTATGGGAGGGGTTGGAGGTTAGTGTACCGGGTACTCCCTCTCATAATTTTCTCGGGGGGTCACTACAATAAAAAATATGCATATCATGCGTGTTCAAAATTAGGGATTATTGTATTCTATATTTCTTTACATTTTCACGCATAGAAGGGTGTTGAAAAAATGATCTTGAAAAAAAATACAAATTGAATTGAAAAGGGTCCCTTTTATTGGTGAAAAGTTCACAAATAAAGGGTTTTGGTTTTATAAATACTTCTTGAATGCATGTGATATATAGGTTTTACATATAGTGACCCGCCCCCCCGACCAACACACACAGAGACACACACTTTTCCTTTTGCTGGAATTGAGGGTCTACTCTAGGTATTATCTACACTTTTAGAGGTCCACTCTCTTATGACGTTCATAGGCCTACAAGGTAGGGACCATTTTTAGCACGTGTTGCCAATCATAAGGTGTGCAACATGGTTTAGGAACTCAGTGAGATCAATTTAGCGAGTGTGGAGCAAGGTTATGAGGTTCCCTCTCACTCATGGTGTTGCGTGTTTCTAGTTACCTCCACACACATGTACTTTTTGTCGTTGATGGATGTCGCGTTTATTGACATCACTGTATGAGATATGTTCCAAAGGTGGAGAATATGAGTCTCTAGGACTGACATTGGTGCCTTTTTTCTTAATTATGTGTCATGACAAAGTTCCTATGTGTTGGTCAATTTTGTTTGTTTGACCAATTTAAGCAATGCAGTGTCCGGAACAATCTTAGTGGCAAAAAATTGTCAAGTATCTAGTATGACTTATTAATGTAAGGAGTACTATCAACAATATTAACGAATGGTTATTTAAAACTTTTCAGTTGCAATTATGCATACCTAGAACACCCATAGCAATGGCTAGTTTCATTATCTTTACTTAGTATATTTTGAATTGTTACAGTTTGACATGGGACATAATTAGTTTTCTTTCAAAGGGTTAGTTCTACAATCATGGAAATTTAGGCTCAAATACGTTTTTGGTAATGCATGCACACTAGTTTAGCAAAGGCATATCTATAGCGGCATGCAAATTCATGCATTCAATAGCTTATGAAGCTCTTTAGTCACACCAAGTGCATTATTATCCATAGAAATGCCATTTATCATTGTGAATTGTCAAAGGATGTATGTATTGCCTAGCAATATTGTGAGTAATTGTGGTCCAAAGTTTAACCACTTCAAGAGGGCTTTTTCACAATGGTTGGGAACACAACCTAACCTAATTACTACAATCATCTAGAGATGGATTGGTAGAGTGAATGAGTTAACTATGTCCTAAAGTATATGCTACGAGCATACGTTAGAAAAATGCAATTTGATTGGAAATTTTATCTCTCCATTTTGGAATTTGCTTATACTAGTGCAAAGCATGTTACTACTTGATCTAGTCCGTTCATGTTTATGTACGGTTTTCAACCTAAGTCACTAGTTGCGGTGGGTTTGACTACTGAGAAAATTCAGTAAGTCAAGACCTTTATCCAAGATCATATGGATATGCAAAAAGTTGCTCGGCAAAATATTTGATAAGCACAAGATAGATACAAGAAGTATGCTAATAAGGAATGTCGGCAAGTCACTTTCGAGGAAGGTGAAGAAGAGGTATTCTTAAATGTTCCACTACCTTCAAAAACTTTGATAACTAGCCATATATGGCAGTTATCTCCTAGATGTTGAGGCCCATTCAAAATACTCAAGGGAGTTGGAGATATGGTTTGCACATTCTCATATTCATCCGTTTTTTGTGTCAACCGTTTACGAAAACGGTTACATAGGGACAACAAGGTCATCAATCAAGATGTTGTTGTTGATTTCATTGAGCCTCCCACTCAACCGCATGAAGGAAAACTTTAGTGTTCTTACAAAGATATAATCCACTTTTGTTTTTGAGGATGAGAATGATTCTCCAAGTGGAGAGCAATGTTAGGACAGGGTAAGACCAAGGGGGCACAAAACCTATGAAAGAGTGACTAAACATGCATGCTAAAGATGGGCTATAGGCCTATAATAGGATATTGTTGGGTAGAGATTAGCATGCCTTAGTTTCCATCGGTCTTTCAATCTTTCCCTCTTGTAGCTGATTGTATAATAATTGGTATCCAAATGTGAACACTTGGAACTTTTGATCAACTATCATAGCCTAAACCTTGGGCTTACTTCCCTCTTTAAACTTCAATGCCAAGTTAATGTTGAAATGACCCGATGTATGGGAGGGTGTAAATGAATGCAGGCATGGAAATTCTAGGGTAGCTGTGTTTTGAGACGATGAGTAGGAAAAATGTTAATCTTTGTAGGACCAAGTGGAGTTGTGAACTTTTGAGGTGTGGCTCTTGTGTTATGGAGGTCCACCATCATAGACACGGCATGCAAAATTCTTAATGTAGTAAATGGTGATATATTGCCCCACTTGTTGTATCCCCTATCATAGGTGCTAGCAACTAATGATTGCTCAAATTAAAGTGATTTTGAACCCAAAGCATGTGCCTCTAGCTCTTTGTGGCATTGCTCCCAATCGTTTGTTGCTTCTCCCATTGCTTGCACTACTTATTCTAGTTCTTCAATCGTGCTTTCTTCAAAACTTCTTCGTTTGTCTCAATGCACCCAAGAGCATCTTGTGTTTTAAAAAAGAATAGGCCATGATGGGGGTGTAATTATGGAGGTAGACATGGTGGGCTTGATTTTTTCTTCGTTTGATAGTGCCATGTTGATTCTCCTCCTCATCCTAGTGCACTTGCATCACTATCAAGCTGCTACCGATGCCTTAGGCTTTATCTTTATCTTTATCTTTTTCAAAAAATCCATACACACAAATAGCTAGGTGTGGTAGGTGGTACATGGGGATGTTTTATATAGAAGGTATAATGTATATGAGTAAAGGAGTACATAAAGAGGTTAAGATCTATCCACACATGTGTGCAAATGGGTACAAAGAACGTGGAAGATAGGGTTTTCAAGAAGGATCTATACCTCGGTGGGAAATTGTTTCGAAGTTCTGCACTTATTATGTGTACTCAAATTTTCAGATACTGTTTCTTCAGCAATATTTGCAAGGCCAAGAACTACCACGCATTCCATAACGACATCTTTGTGGCTACCTTCTCTGAGATAGTACAAGAAATTAAGGAGATTATATGTGTGGTAAGCAAAAGCTATAGCTCAGATGATTGGATTAGGGCGACTCTCATCGTCTGTTTGAGCCGTGTAGTGTAAGGGCTTTGGTATGGCTGACTGAGTTCTGATGTAACCTTTTATCCCTCAAGGCATGACATGAACTTGAAGCTGCTTTGTAATTTATATTTTGTAACTTTATATACAACAACCACTCACAATTGTGAGTTTTACAAAGAAAGATCTATCCACACACAAACTCGCTTACATATATATTATTATGTGTGTGCGTGCATACATTTGAGTCAATAATGGCCAACTAGAGGCTAGGTCTAGATAGGGAACTAGTCTTGGTTGGTGGGCCTTTGCCATACATAATATGGCAGGTTTTGGAGCGCAGTTGGTTACTTGGTTAGTTGGTTGTAGTTGTTGTCGCCTTGGGTTTTCTTGTGGTGACACGAGAAAATGAGTAGAACCTATTGATAGGCATCAATAATAGCTTAGCTTGGGACTTGATGAGCATTAGGAATAAGCAAGTTGTGTCCTAGAGTGCTCCATGTACGACAAAGAGCTACTAAAGAGGGTAATTGAATCGAGAAAAAGGGTTGCAACATAACCTACTTTGGTATTTATTTGCAGATTGCACCATTCAACCGAGAAATATCAACCATTTAGTCTCTAAGTCGTGGAACCATCTTTGAGACACCCATCTTATTCTCAATCAAGCATATTCAATTAGCAGACTATAAAAAATGAACTACACTACCGAGCTGATAATCGTGTACGAATATCATGCAATTGTGCAAGCCAGCGGATAATGTTGAGTCAAGCTACAAAAAAGCAATGTGAAGAGTTAAACATATTGTCTTGCAATGAAACATGACAGACTGAAACTGCAAAGTATACAGTGCATGTCATGCAGAGGTGCCATACAAAAGTATGGTGGAGAGTTTGCATTGTGGTCTCTCCAAAAATTATAAGGAACGGAAGTCATGGGGCGTTGGATACTAATAACGAACCTTGTAGTGTTGTCGAGTTGAAGTCACGCTTGTGCAATTGAAACGTCCACTGTTGTGAATATATGTCCTCCCTGTCAGACACAAATTACACGTTAAGCAAATAGAAAAGATGCAGTATATAGATCAAACTTAAAGAGACTGCAATATCCAACTCGGATCTCCAAGGCTAATGATGCATCCCAACAAAATAGGCATCACCACTGCACATTGATTCTGTATCAACTCTGTGTGCGTGTGTTGTTGTGATTATAAATATTAGAACAATCCAAAACTCAAATAATTTCAAATCATAGGCTTCTCTTTATCTTAAGAAAATGAATAGAGGTAGTATTGTGCCTACGTTTTTTAAAGATACCCCAGTTTGGGGAAGGTGTTGACTCATGGCCGAGCAGGACAGCAACGTAGGAGGGCATGTGGTGGGAACGACCTGATCTTGCTGATTGGGGAAGAGCTTGCACGAGACAAGACGGACACGATGGGGGGGCCATGCAAGATAGCTTTGAGACTAGCCCATAGTGTATTTTTGTTCTACTATTGGTGATGGGAGTGGAGGCTTCGTGATGGCATCTATTAAGATTCTCAACCTAGCAGCCTTTTGGAGTTTAGATTGAGAAGGGAACTTGCTAACTTCACCACGCAGTATGCACCCTTTAAGGAGATTTGGGACGAGAGAGAGAGAGAGAGAGAGAGAGAGAGAGAGAGAGAGAGAGATGTGTCCATGCTCGGCATGCTTCTGTTGCGGTTGATTTTTAGAAAAGCTGCTACAATTCAGCACAGGTCAGCTCTCCTCCTCTCCTCCATCTGCGTGTTGCATCAAGTACATAGCATTTCTTTGTTTATAGAAGAAGGTGTAGTGATCTTTCTCACGACTGATGATGAGGCAGTTTCCCATGGTGTACAGGAGCAGAGAATGACCTTCTATACCATGAATCTCGGTGGCCGGCTCTGTGTAGACCTTCAGAACGGTGCAAGAAAAGCAGTGTTCTTGTTTTTCTTCCAACCTCGCTGATGTGCAGACTTACAAAACAAAAAGCAGCGTTGTTCTTTTCATTTTTCCTAGCATAACCTCATTGCGGGGCACTGCTCTCGTTGTCTTCTTTAGACATTGCCTCCCCCCATTTTTTTTTAATGCTACAGCTCAATTCCTTTAGAGCCACACCCTTGAGAGTGCGCTTGCCCTATCCTCTGCAGAAGTCGCCCTCCCTTTTGCTCGGGCATGTCCCCTCTTCACTGTTGCTGCACGTCGCCTTTTCCCCTTCTCCACAATTCTTTGCTTGTGGCACACATGTTTTCTACTCTCCTTGTTCTCGCAGCACTCTAATTATCCTTAGTCTCCTCCTCGCTTCCTCCCTTGCAATGCTGTTGTCAACTCCTGCAGCCTTGCTCCAATGCCACTGTATGCCAAAAAGTCAACGTGGTGCTCTGCTCCTCTTCGAACTACTTATCACTGCTCACTTTATAATCTCCATTGAAGCTGCTCATCGGCTTCTAACAGCAAGTCAACCTTTCCCTCAGTTCTTCTTGATTGTGCGCTCCTCTATTTCCGGCTATTTGTTGAAGCTCTCGATTGAGTTTTTCTTTTTTTTTACTACAGATCGTTTGATCCCCCGCAATTTGCTGGTGCTATTTGAAGTTGTTTTTTACTTGATGTTTACTTGATGTGCAACTTGCTTTTCAGCGTGTGGCGCATCCTGGCCCATCCACGTGGTTGCGTGTGCGCTCAAAGAAGTGAAAAGGGACCTTCAGCTCACCAGTAATAAAAATATTAGTTTCCACATTCGGTTTGGATAACATTCAACCTTGCCTCAATATTAGAAAACAAACTTATGTATAACTAGTACGGCCAGCCGCCTTCGGCAGCCTCTCTCTCTCCCCCTCTCTCCCTCTTTATCGCGTGCAAAGGGGCTTGTTTTTGTTTTGGACTTTAGGTAGCAGATTGCAACACGTGTAAAGGGCTCCCCCTTCCGTCAAATAATTTCAAATCGTAGGCTTCTCTTTATCTTAAGAAAATGAAGAGAGGTAGTATTATGCCTACATTTTTTAAAGATACCCCAAATTGGGGAAGGTGTTGGCTCGTGGCCGAGCAGGACAACAACGTAGGAGGGCATGTGGTGGGAACGACCTGATCTTGCTCGTTGGGCGAGAGCTTGCACGAGACAAGAGGGACACGATGGGGGGGCATGCAAGATGGCTTTGAGACCAGCCCATAGTGTATTTTTTTCCTACTATTGTTGATGGGAGTGGAGGCTTCGTGATGGAATCTATTAAGATTCTCAACCTAGCAGCCTTTCAGATCTTAGATTGAGAAGGGAACTTGCTAACCTCACCACACAGTATGCACCCTTTAAGGAGATTTGGGACGAGAGAGAGAGAGAGAGAGAGAGAGAGAAAGAGAGAGAGAGACATAGAGAAAGAGAGAGAGAGAGAGAGAGAGAGAGAGAGAGAGAGAGAGAGAGAGAGAGAGAGAGAGAGATGTGTCCATCCTAGACATGCTTCTGTTGCGGTTGATTTTTAGAAAAGCCGCTACAATTCAGCACAGGTCAGCTCTCCTCCTCTCCTCCATCTGCATGTTGCATCAAGTACATAGCTCTTCTTTGTTTAGAGAAGAAGGTGTAGCGATCTTTCTCAGGAGTAATGATGAGGCAGTTGCCCATGGTGTACAGGAGCAGAGAATGAACTTCTATTCCATGAATCTCGGTGGCCGGCTCTGTGCAGACCTTCAGAACGATGCAAGAAAAGCAACGTTCTTGTTTTTCTTCCGACCTCGGTACTATGCAGACCTACAAAACAAAAAGCAACGCTGTTCTTTTTATTTTTCCTAGCATAACCTCATTGCGAGGCACTGCTCTCGTTGTCTTCTTTAAACACTGCTCCCCCCCATTGTTTTTTAATGCTACAACTCAATTCCTTTAGAGCCACACCCTTGAGAGTGCGCTTTCCCTATCCTCTGCAGAAGTCGCCCTCCCTTTTACTCGAGCACGTCCCCTCTTCACTGTTGCTGCACGTCACCTTCTCCCCTTCTCCACAATTCTTTGCTTGTGGCACACATGTTTTCTACTCTCCTTGTTCTCGCAGCACTCTGATTATCCTTAGTCTCCTCCTCGCTTCCTCCCTTGCAATGTCGCCGTCAACTCCTGCAGCCTTGCTCCAGTGCCATTGTATGCCAAAAAGTCAACGTGGTGCTCTGCTCCTCTTCGAACTACTCATCACTGCTCACTTTATAATCTCCATTGAAGCTGCTCATCAGCTTCTAACCGCAAGTCAACCTTTCCCTCAATTCTTCTCGATTGTGCGCTCCTTTATTTTCAGCTATTTGTTGAAGCTCTCGATTAATTTTTTATTATTTTTACTACAGATTGTTTGATCCCCCGCAATCTGCTGGTGCTATTTGAAGTTGTTTTTTACTTGATGTGCAACTTGCTTTTCAGCGTGTGGCGCATCCTGGCCCATCCACGTGGTTGCTTGTGTGCTCAAAGAAGTGAAAAGGGACCTTCGGCTCACCAAGTAATAAAAATATTTTTTTCCACATTCGGTTTGGATAACATTCAACCTTACCTCAATATTAGAAAACAAACTTATGTATAACTAGTACAGCCGGCAACCTTCGGCGGCCTCTCTCTCTCCCCCTCTCTCCCTCTTTATCGCGTGCAAAGGGGCTTGTTTTTGTTTTGGACTTTAGCCTTCAGGTCGCAGATTGCGACATGTGTAAAGGGATCCCCCTTCCGCCATATTATGTTAGTAGATGAAACGCCTCTTCGTTTTGCTGTTGAGGGATTTCAAACCCTAGGACACATCTGCACACGGTAGCTCTAGCTCCTTCTCGCTGGGTGGGGCCCCTTTAAGAGGACGGTCTGGGGACTGGGCGTTTGTCTTGCTCAAGGAAATCGGCATGCATCCAACTAGCCTGCAGGCAAGGGGGATTTCCATCGGCATGGGGGCTGCCTCAGTAGGGGGGGCACTCAGCTAACCCTGCCCTTCTTACTTGCACTTGGAGGTGCCACACAGAGTCGTACTTTTGGGCCGGTAGGGCTTGCTTTGTCTGAAGTTAAATTCCTACCTTCTCGTGCATTATGGGAGGAGGTTCTGGAAAGGCGGTCTTGCTGTGGCAGGCCAAGCCGTACTTGGTGACATCGAGATCTCCTCCGACAGGGTGGGATCCCCTTATAGCCTGTGGCCTGGTGGTTTCAGGTTCGGATGGTATCGTACATCGATAATGTTACATGGTTGGGATCTCTGAGCTGTGTTGGTATGGCATCTTGTTTATTTGGTTTTTTTTTTTGAGACGTGGTTTATGCTTGGTCCAACAGTTCTTATGTGAGGAGGATTGTTGTGGTGGATCCAATCGAGTGTCAGCATGGTCTTTTCTTGGATGTATCGGCAATTAAGGTTGTGATGATTTGATCTATGGTTGTATGGGTTTCGAGCTTCCTTATAAAAAGCTCGGTTATGAACTGGTAGTTGTGGGGTGTATCAATGGTTGGTTTCTTCAAGTGCCATGGCTCGGTGTGAGCATGGCTTGCTATGTAAGTTCTTTGGATTTTATACTGTATACCACACCCAAATTGTGAGTTTTGCAAAAATTTGAAAGAAAACTGTTATAAGTGCGTATAGAGCTAGAAGAGAGCAAGAGGAGGCACTCACAATGTACAAGAACTTGGACTTGATGATAAGCTTAATATTGATAACAAGACTTAGTACTTTATTAAGAAAGCTTCATACAAGACTTGGATTACATGACTTGAGTACAAGACAAGGCTTGATTGCAAGGACAAGACTTGAATATAAGACAAGAACTAGAAGAGGGATTTCCTCATAGGAGCCTCACAACTAGTGTTGGCAAGACTGAGGGACTTGTGGCCCAAGACCCCTATTTATACTAGTGCTTAAGGAGGTTACTTGAGGAGGTTAGGACTTTCTAGGTTCTTCTTGAGGAGGTTAGAATCTTGTAGAACCTTCTTGATCCTTCTAGTTCTGCTAGAACCTTCTGGATCCTTCCTCAACTTTCTAGAGCTTTCTAGAAACTTCTAGATTCTTTAGGAATCTTCTCCAAGCTTCTAGAAACTTCTTGATCCTTCTAGTTCTTCTAGAACCTTCTAGATCCTTCTTCACCTTTCTAGAGCTTTCCAGAAACTTCTAGATTCTTCCGAAATCTTCTCCATGCTTCTAGAAACTTCTAGAATCTCCTTGATACTTTTAGAACTTCTAGAATCTTTTAGATCCTTCTAGATTTTTTTAGAGCCTTCTAGCGATGATGTAGGCAATGACATAGGCAATGATGTAGGGAGCGACTGACTCTCAAGCATCCATGACATTACCACCTTCTCTAGCGACGACTTCCACAAGGAGCAGTGGTGTTCCTTGAGTTGGGCTTCCTTGGATGTTGTTGATGGAACTCTTGGACTTTGAGAGATGTATGTTGTAGATTGTGTGCTGGCTCCCAGGTTCGTTCACTAACATCATAGCCTTTCCAATGCACCAAGTATTGTAACCTGCCAATCAAGACTCGAGAATCTAGGACTTTCTCGACCTCATATTCTTCATGTCCTTGAATCTCAACCGGAGGAGGTGGTTGTAAGGATCTTCCTGGGATCTTAGATGTGTGACAAGGTTCTAGGACTGAGACATGAAAGACCGGATGGATTTTCATGGATGAGGGCAATCGGAGTCGATAGGTGACTGGATTGACTTGACGGATTATTTTAAATGGGCCAAGCCTTCAATAATCAAGCTTTTGACAAGGACAAGATGAACACAGATCACGTCGGAGGAGCCACACTTTATCCCGTTCTTTGTATTTTGGATGTTGCATGCGATGGAGATTTGCACTTTCCTTATACTTGGATTGAGCTTCTTTGATATGAATTGTAAGTTCTTTGTGAATTGCATATAATTGTTGTGTAAGATGAATAGTAGCTGGATTCTTGACTTGATAGTGTCTGTGGATATCCTGTTTGGAATGTTGACCATAATTAGCAAAGAATGGAGTGTGACGGGTGGAGACATAAAAAGTGTTATTATAGGAGAATTCTACTAGCGGTAGGAGCTCGACCCAATTATCTTGGTGATAATTGATAGTACAGCAGAGATACTATTCCAAAACTTGATTTACTCTCTCTGTTTGTCCATCACTTTGTGGGTGATTGGCTGAGGAGAGGTTGATTTGTACTCCAAGTAGCTTGAATAAGCTTTTCCAAAAGCTAGAGATGAATTGTGGGCCTCGATTAGAAACTATGTCATCCTGTAATCGGTGATAATGATAGATATGCTATAGAAAGAGTTTGGCCGTACCTTCGCTGGTGATGGTTTGTGGTTGGAATGAAGTGTGCCATTTTTTAAACCGATCCACGACTACTAAAATGGAGTCAAATCCTTGTGACAAGGGTAGCTCTAGAATGAAATCCATGGAGATGGATGACCATGGTTTGGTTGGAATGGGCAAGGGATGGAGTAACCCATGAGGACGATAACGAGGGGCCTTTGATCTATTGCAAGTGTCACAAGTGTCAACATACTCCTTGACAAGCTTCCACACTTGAGGCCACCAAAAGTCACGGGAGAGAAGCTCAATTGTCTTATTAACCCCAAAATGCCCTGCTAATGGAAGGTCATGCCATTGCTGAAGTACCTCCAAGCGTGTTGATCCTGGCGTAATATAGAGAATACCCTTATAGTAAAGTAGTCCATCAATTTCTTGAAAGTCCTCATTAACCTCTTGTCCTTGTAGTTGTTGTCTAATATTTTGAGCAAGTGGGTCTTTGGCAATTTGCGTCTTCACCTTAGAAAGAAAAGTAGAATCTTCAGGAGCTTGGCTCATGGTGGTATTTAGCTTAAGCTGCTCATGTTTCAAAATCACTAACTCTTGTTCATCAAATGTTGTGTTGCCTTCTCTAGGTGCAAGGTAGGATCTTCTTGATAAGGCATCTGTCTTAGCTTGTTGACGGCCAGGTCTATAAGAGATAAGAAAATCAAACCTTGATAGGATACCACTCCACCTGGCTTGGCAACGATTCAAGACACAGGATGTCATGAAGTATTGCAAATTCTTGTGATCTGTATAGATAGTGATCTTATGAGGAGCTCCTTCAAGTAGGTGACGCCAAGTATCGAAGGAGTCAATGATTGCTACGAGCTCTTTGTCATGGATTTCATAATTGATTTCTATAGCTGAGAACTTGCGGGAATGAAAATCCACTGGATGTACTCGACCATCCTCTCCTACTTGGGATAGAATAGTGCCAAGGGCAAAATCTAAAGCATTTGTTTCTAGGATGAAAGGCTTTTTAGGATCTGCGTGAATTAGAATGAGTGCAGTCGTGAAAGCTTGCTTGAGAGTCTAAAATGCTTTCGCGGCCTCTGAGTCCCAGACAAACTTATTATGGCATGTCAACCTTGTGAGTGTTGTAACCACCTTGGAGTATCCCTGTATAAAGATACGATAAAAATTTGTAAATCCGAGGAAACATTGAACATCTCTTACTTAGGTGGGTGTCTCCCAATCAAGGATGGTTTGAACCTTCTTTGGATCCATGGAGATTCCCTTTTCAGAAATTACATAACCAATAAATTCCACCTTATATTGATGAAAAGAGCACTTCTCCAACTTTGCATATAACCCTAATGCACGAAGCTTTTCAAGCACTAATCGTACATGGTGCTCATGCTCTTCTTGACCCTAGAAAATATCAAGATATCCTCCAAATATATTACCACAAAATAATCCAAATACTCCCAAAAGATATCGTTTATTAAATGTTGAAAAACAGTTGGGGCATTTGTGAGACCAAATGGCATGACTTTATATTCAAAGTGGCCATACCTTGTCCGAAAGGCTGTCTTCCATTCATCACCTTCTTTGATTCTGACTAGGTTGTAAGCACCACGAAGATCTATTTTTGTAAATATTCTTGCCTTGCCAAGGCGCTCAAGAAGATCTGGGATCAAGGGAAGGGGATAGCGAATCTTGACGGTGATATTGTTTAGGCCCCTATAATCCACGCACATCCGGAGAGTTCCGTCCTTCTTTTTTACAAAGAGTATTGGAGCTCCTACTGGGGACTTTGAATGCCGTATGAACCCCTTAGCAAAATTCTCATCAATATTTTTATGTAATTCTACCAATTCATCTTGAGATAGCTTGTATATTAGGCCAAAAGGGGGTGGGTTCCCTCCTGAAGCTCTATAGCACAATCATAGGGTTGATGCTCCGGTAAGAGGTATGCATTCTTCTTCTCAAAAACATCATTGTATTCTTGATATTGGCGTGGCAATGCCTCCATGGTTTGTTGCCGACGTGTCGGTTGGTGTTGTAAATATCAGGAAAGTTAGATACTTTTTGGTTGCACGCATGAAGACCTTGGCTCCAAGATATATAGGCCTATTATGCCTTCCCTTCTTCTTTTGGACTTTTTGTGGTTCAATTCTCCAAGCCCTCCAATCGATGTCAAGATTATGTAATTCAAGCCACGGTAGCCCAATAACAATTGGAGTGCTTGGGCTTTGTATAATATTGAATGCTATTCTTGAAACATGCTCCTGCAATGTTACTTCTATGGGGCGAGTTTCATACCTGACATCCCCTGAAGCGAGGGGACGACCATCAATGACTTCTAGAGTTGCTGGATTAGGCTTCTCCACAAGTGATATGCCTTGTTCTTTTGCAAATTCTTTGTCCATGAAGCACGCCGTTGCACCTAAATCTAGTAATGCTTCACAATCCATGTGCCTACCCGGCATATGGATCTTGACTGGTAGCATAAAACTTGAAATGGAATCAGCGCAAAGAAAGAGACCTTTTTTTGCTTGTCTTTTGTCCAACGATCTCTATTGGGGTTGGACGTCCATGGTGTCCGAACACGTTGAGGCCATTGCACCATGAACCTTCATCCTTCTCTTCCTTGGACATTGTCGAACTATGTGCCCCTGTTCTCCACAATACATACATAAGCCATTAATGCGACGCCTTTGCTTCTCCTGGGCTGAGAGAGGTTGAAATCGTGCTGAATCAATTTGCATGGGCTCAATGCTTGATTCATGTCCCTGTTGAGGTGTGTAGCCATTATGTGTCACTTCTGTTTGGGGTCGTAATGTGCCCCAAGACACCTCTCTTATCTCCTCTCAAATAGTCGATTATCACATTCTATTGCTTGAGAGATGAACTCGCTTAGTGTGTGAACCTTTGGCATAGTCAATAAAAGATCTTTTATGACATCCTTTAATCCCCACCGAAATTGTCTAATGAAATATTCCTCATGCCAAGTCAGATCACAAGTGAGCTGTTGAAATTCGGATGCATAGACGGATGTAGGTCTTAATACTTGGCGGAGATTTCTAAGTTTGGTTTCACCAACCCTTGCTCTATCAGTATCCCCAAAGGTTGCAAAGAACTCCCGCACAAAAGCTTCAAAGTCATGAAGAAGAGGAGATTCTTTTTCAAGTAAGGGAGCAAACCAGGAGAGAGCCGTTCCCAAGAGGAGGGTCCCAATAAGGCCTACTTGACAGGCATCATCTGGATAACGCTCTCGTTGCATTTGAATGAAGAGACGCATTTGTTGGAGAAAACCTCTAAACTTTGATCTATTCCCATGAAATTTTTAGGCATGCTGACCTTCGGCTCCTTCTTATGTTGTTGAGAATAGCTAGATCTTGCAGCTTGTGCTTGATGTGTGCTTGTCTCTTGAAGCTCTTGAATTTGACGTTGAAGATTTTGCAACACCGGTCCCAAGATTAGGGGTTGCCCTGCTTGAAGTTGAGCGTTACTCTCGCGAAGTTCTTGTAACTGAGCTTGGATGCTTTGCAATGCGTTGATGACACCTTCCATCATCGGCTCCATGATGGCTTGAGAAGATTAAGAGATGGTAGTCTTGCCAAACTGTTATAAGCACGTATAGAGCTAGAAGAGAGCAAGAGGAGGTGCTCACAATGTACAAGAACTTGGACTTGATGATAAGCTTAATATTGATAACAAGACTTAGTACTTTATTAAGAAAGCTTGATACAAGACTTGGATTACATGACTTGAGTACAAGACAAGGCTTGATTGCAAGAACAACTTGAATATAAGACAAGAACTAGAAGAGGGATTTCCTCATAGGAGACTCACAACTGGTGTTGGCAAGACTGAGGGGCTTGTGGCCCAAGACCCCTATTTATACTAGTGCTTGAGAAGGTTACTTGAGGAGGTTAGGACTTTCTAGGTTCTTCTTGAGGAGGTTAGAATCTTGTAGAACCTTCTTGATCCTTCTAGTTCTTGTAGAACCTTATGGATCCTTCCTCAACTTTCTAGAGCTTTCCAAAAACTTCTAGATTCTTTGGGAATCTTCTCCAAACTTCTAGAAACTTCTTGATCCTTCCAGTTCTTCTAGAACCTTCTAGATCCTTCTTCAACTTTCTAGAGCTTTCCAGAAACTTCTAGATTCTTCCAGAATCTTCTCCATGCTTCTAGAAACTTTTAGAATCTCCTTGATACTTTTAGAGCTTCTAGAATCTTCTAGATCCTTCTAGATTCTTCTAGAGCCTTCTAGCAATGATGTAGGCGATGATGCAGGCAGCGACTGACTCTCAAGCATCCATGACAAAAACAAGGTGAAAATTTACTATGGCCTACATAAGGCTATTGAGAGGAATATAATAAAACTTCTGTATGAGAGAGAATGAGAAAATGCAACCAACATTTAAAAACATTTGTTATCACAGTAAAATCACCTTTTTTAGAAACAAGTGTTACAATGAACTATTTAGATCACAATATATTCCAGAAGCATTATGAATAATAATATAAAAAACACTTGATGCATTGCAAAAAATTGCAGAAAAACAAAGTGAGGATGTGAAAATTGTGTGTGGCTCAATACCAAGTGCCCCTCTTTAAAGAGGCCCGCTTTAAATTGGGATGTAAACAAATGTCTCACAAGGGCTTGCAAAGGATAGTAAAAAAAGAAGTTTGTCAGCATTAGTTTACAATTTTACACTAATCAGCAAACTTTATCCAATGGTCCACAATTTCACCCAAAATGCAACGCTTTACTAAGGACTTACATAGCCCAAAAAATAAAGCCGAGAATATATTTGCTTTTGAATAGTAGTGATATTGCTTTCTATTCCTATAGAATTTCAAAAAGAGTACTCAATGTCAATAGCTAGTGGGATTGCAACTCATAACCACCATCAGGATTGAGCATGTGCATATTGGATCACTTTGTCAAGGCTTCTTCACCACACAATCATAGCATGGGCCTTTACATTTAACTTTGAGTTACATAGCACACATTAGATCTTGTCTTTGTAAATTTTTTTAGTTCATATGAAAGCACGACAATTGTTAAACTCAAAAGCTTTCTTTTAACATAGTATGTTCACCACCCAAATGAAAGGTTTTAAGCTTCAAGGTGGAGATAAAACGCAAAAAAAAAGTGTCCTCATTGTAACCTAGTAAGTCATATATCATTCCAATGTTACTATATACATGTGGTAGTGATGTGTGTGAACACACTTAAGACTGCGGGTTATTTTTTTCTCATTAGGAGGTTTCTTCCCCCGTGCATTGTACATATGCCTATCATTCTAGGGCTAACTTATCTTTCCATTGCACAATAAGTAATACACTCTCTATTGTGTGCCTTGAGCTTCCTTTGTCTTCTCCAAGCCGTGTGTGTTTTCTTGCAACCATAATTTCAACAAATGATATCAAAGCAGGTTGCATCCTCTCGGTCATAGTCGCAAGTAGCTCTAGCATACGTCCGCTCACTTTCTCCAATTTTTGTGAGCTTTGGTGAGCGTCCGCATGTTGACAAATAATCTGGGTAAGCTCAAAGAGATTAATATGCTCAGATTTTTAATTTGAGCTCATTTTGACCTCCATTTCCACTATAGACAGTATTGCGTATGCTATTTCATCATTTTGTGTAGAATTTCTATCAGTGTCGTTTTTTGCATAACAGGTCTCTTACAATCTTCTACGGTTTGTGCTATATAGCACATGTTGTTTTTGCTTCGTTTCTCCTCTTTTTGGGCAAATTTCAAATCAGGTGCAAACATTTGCCATGGCCGACAACAACACAGATGTGTTCAAGATATTTGCTGCTGAGGACAGATTGGATGGGGACAATTACCCTATGTGGACTTACATGATGCAACATGTTCTTGTGTCAAAGGGTGTCTGGAATATTGTGCAGGGCATTGATGTACGTCCTGGTTCTGACGATGTAGGCGATGTTGAGGATGTTGCATGTCTTCCTGCAAGGATTGCTGCTGTTAGAGTTGTTTAGCCTACGACAGAACAAGCTTGTTGGGATGTAAAAGATGCGCAGGCTCATGCTTTAATTGCATTGTCTGTGAAGCACACTATTACTCCTCACATCGCTCAACAAAATCTGCAAAACAGGCTTGGGATATTTTGGTTTGGTCTTTACGCAAGTCGCAATGAGGAAAAAATTACATTACTGTGTAAAGAGCTGGAGTCAAAGATTATGCATGAGGAAGATGACATGGACACATTTCTTGCTAGTGTCAAGGATATCAATGAGCAACTTATTTCTGTAGGAGAAGTCATTTCAGATAGTTTCCTTGTGCAGACTGTTCTTAATGCCTTGCCATATTCTTACCAGACTTTTGCTAGTACTTGGAGACTTATGATCCAAGGAAATCTTAAAGTTGTGAAGTTTGATGCATTATGCACATTGCTGTTGCAAGAGTTTCTTCCCATATAAAAAAAAAGGACTAGATAGCGTGCATTTGAACATGTCTTTATTGCTGCTCTTAGAAAATGTGGTAACAGTAATGCAGCTACTTCTCATGGTTCTTCTGTGAGTGGAAAATCACATGTTCCTAATGCTTTTGCTGGCAACAATTCGTTTGAAAATTCTGGTGATAAGGGCAAAAAGAAGATGCGTTGCCATTATTGTAAAGTTAATGATCACTTGATCAAGCAGTGTCCTAAGTTGAAGGCCAAAGAGGTTGGTTCCACTACTAATGCTCGTTTCCTTCAAATGCAGCTATTGTTGAGTCTTCTATGAAAGAAGATTGTGATGCTGATGTTGATGCAGAATGGGCTTTTAGTGTACAGTGCACTTATAATCCTGCAGTCTATGATGCATGCATGTCAGTTGCTGCAGATTCACATGTGTGGTATTTTGACAGTGATGCTACAAAGGACATTACCTCACATCGTGATTTATTCACCTCTCTTGAGTCTACCCCTCATGGGAATTTAGTTACTTCTTGTGCCAACAATGCCTCTTATCCGGTTCAAGGAGTTGGAAAGATTGTGCTTACTGTTGTAAATGATAGTTCTTCCACACTTGTGTTGGTGGATACGCTGCGACGGACGTCAGGACAGCAAGAACTCACCGAACAAAATTTGTCAACTAAGGATGAAGCTCGACCCGCAGGCGCGTGGAAGCAAGCATAGGGTATCAACCTACACTCAATCGACTCTTGACTACTTCCTACAGAGGTCTCTACCCAATGTTTAAGCTGCAGCCTTCAGGAGTACATAAGAGGAGATTTCCTACAACGCTTTCAAGAGCCCAATACCCATCAAACGTTCTCGAAACGCCACGGAACTTGAAGGAAACCCTATTAACACCAATAGGTCGCTCTCCCTAAGGTCCATGAACCAAAACCCCAACCCTAAACACCCGTGCAAAATCACGTAGGATGTCTGGTCAAAATTTGCAGGTCGTTGTTTCCAAAAATTAAAGTACCTAATGTGTAGCTCTACTCAATGCGAACGCGTGGATATGTTGAAATGCGAAAACAGACAACGTATGCTCACCGAATCACAAGATATAGCTCGTGGGTGGATCTCGCAAAGCCAGGCCGTACACCTGCAATGTAGGTGTTGGCGCGTAGCTCTCTTTGAGGACAACATGATGCACTTCTCCGCACTTGATTCCGACCACCGGTGCGCACATAGCTTCAAGATAAAACTCTCACTCTCTCTCGTACACAGAGTACGCTCAACTCACACAGACAAAAACTTATCAAAATGACAAAGGGTTTTTTGCATTAAGGTCAAAAGTGGTATAAATACCTTACAATCTCAAACCCTAATGTTCCAATTTAACCATTTACTCAGTCTACATGTCAAAAATGGGATACAATCTGGAAGCTTCTGCAAGCCCCACTATTTACAAAGGTGAAAGGACGGTTTCTTCTCAATTAAGGAATAATTACAAAGAAAAATAATATCCTGCCAGGAAACAATCCTCCGTTGGGTGTTTCTAGCCGCTAACACTCCCCCCCTCCTAGTTCATGTCGTCCCCGACATGGCAGTAGAGCTTCTTCTTCAGTGGAGACGTTCGCGCATCTTCAGAAGAGACTCATACCGTGCATGATGGGCCAGTAATGTAGGGCCGAATATTTATGTATCGATGGTGAAGAAACTGGTGTAGAAGGCTTCTTCAAAGGCCTGGAGATGATACGAGGGCAAAAACATGATTCGCTGGTAGAGGGCATGTATCACCTCATGGGAAGGCTGAGTAGACAGTTCATATGCACATCTATATGTGTCTTGGAAGAAGAAGATGCTATCTATTGCCTGTCCAGGTTTAAAGGTTTCAAAAACTGTCAGAAGGGTTTTACAGATTTTTTGAGCATGATGCAAGAGAGGTCAGACAAGCCAGTGAACAATTTAATGGCGCCCGTTAGGGTTCTCACCATGTATTGTTCACTCATTCTGTCACCCGCCTTCAAGCCTGGTAGCTTTGGGTAGTTGAGCCACGTGGGGTGGCTTTTCTTCAGCAGCTCTTGTTCTTTCCAGGTCCGCATCCTTGGTAGAGGGCAAAAGCTAAGGTCGTCTCTGATTCTTTTAGGCACCTCTACCAGATGAACTAAATACTACGGGTATTTGGTTAGCCATGCCTTTCTCTATTTTGGCTGTGAGTCCACAATAAGTTTAACACCTTCTGGTTTGGAGATATCTTCTTCGTATAGTGGCACTATTGGCTCCTCTTTAATCCGCTTGTTTATTGTAGCAGCTTCATTCTTGAGAAGAGGATATGGGAGAGAAGGTTGTAGCCATTCATGTCGAACGATATTGGCATCTAACTTCTGAATGGTCATAGACTTCAACATTCTCTGCTCCCACTCCATTGCTTCTTTGGCCGTGTCTTTTATTGCCTCTTCTATTGCTTTTTCTAGATTTTCTTCTTCTTGTTGTGTCAAATCCCAGGGCTCTTGGGATGGTCCCACAAGGATGTCCTCTTGCATTGTGGTGTCCACTGGATCTGACACATTATCTATGTCAATTCCTTCCATTGATGCTGGCCCTGTGCTCAAATGTGACTCTTCAGTCTGCTATTGGCCTTTCAGCTCATCAATCTACTATTGATATGCTTTCTTTTCCTTTTTAGCTTGATCCCCCATGTTCCTGCATTGGCTTTTTCAACCTCTTCTAGCTTCCTCTTGGTGTCTTCATTTTCTATTTGCATCCTCTTTAGATCCTCGTCCATCTTCTTTTTCAAGGCTTCTAGCTCATCTTTCATGGCCTTATTCTCATCTTCTAGACGGCTTTGCATTACTAGGGAGCCCTTGGCCAGCATTAGTCTTTGTCTCTTCTCTAGTGTCAACTCCTTTTGGAGTTCCTTCATCTGTTCTTCATATATATCATTCTTTGTAGCATGCTAGTCGAGGTAGTAGCTCTGACTCTGGCCGGAGATGCCCTTAGCCTTTGGATGGTCTGATCTTTCACTTTCATTTGATCTTTTAGCTCTATCACTTCATCCTGGCTTGCCTCATGTTCTAGCTCAGCTTTTTCCTTAGCATTCCTCAAAGTTTCTACTTCTTTGGACTCATCAGCAAGCTGGAGTGTCAAATTGTCCCTCTCTTTCTCCGCATCTGTCAATGATTTTCTGATTTTCTTGTACTCCTCCTCTGCTCTTTGAAGCTTTTGTTCTGCTGCTTAACTCTGTCTTTCCATCTTTTGGCATCTTTTTAGTGCCGCGTCCAGATCGGCTTGCAGCTTGGTTTGTTTCTCTGTGTTCTCTTGGTCCTGCTTTTGCAGCGAGTCCACCTCGGTTTTGATTTGAACTTCATTTGTTTTGAGATTATCAATTTCAATCTCAGTGGCCATAGACCTTGCTCTGAGCCCAGTGAGTTTTTGCATCACTTCATCCCAATCATTGGTTTGTGGCTGTAAATCCACTGTATTTGTGGCCATTTCCTTCAACTCCACTAACTAAGGGCTCATCATATATTCTTTGGGTCTAGTGCTCGACAACTCAAAAGCTGCATTAGCTACCTCTTCTCGAGAGTATCCAGCAGCTAGGAGATCAAGAAATATTCTATAGTTATCTTCTTCTGGATCTGGCTTCTCATCTTTTGGCTCAACTTGTGCCTTATGCTCTTCCTCTTTGTTCTTCTCTTCCTTGGAGTCTTGTTGCCCATCAGGTTTGTTCAACTCCTCTTTTTGTCGGGTTTGGGGAGGACTAAGAGGAGGTGGTGATGGTGGAGGGCTGGATTCTCGGCTTGATGGTGGAGTTGGTTGCTTCTTCTTGAAATCTCGATCTGCCTTTGTTTTCCTCTCTCTTTCTTGGCCTTCCTGCTCTTCTAGCAGCTGCCGTCTCACATCATCCACTTCTTCTTCGGTAAAAGGTATGTTAGGGATATTCTCTGCTGTAGCATCTAAGATCTCGAAATTCTTGATATAATATTCAAACCAATCCCTTTGAATCCTTTGAGATGATCCAGACATAGCCTCAAGTGATGGCTTCCATAACTCACTCAGATCCCCTTTTAGCGCTCTCTTTAATCTTTCCAGGCTTGCCGCTTTTTGTGATTTTGATTCCTTTACTGGCACCTGTAGAGTTACTTTCTTTCCCTCCTTTGGCTCTGGCGGCTCTTCTAACACTGTCTCTAAACGGCGCTTCAACCTCGTGGCTACCCTTGGTGCCTTAGGAGGCTCTTCTTCTTTGTCTTCCTTCAGCTTGAGCCAATCATTTTGGGAGGGAGGTAGAGGCCAATTTCCCTTGGCATGCAATGCTCCATAGACGACTTTGGTTATCAACTCACCAAACACAATATAGGTGGGATTTTTGGTCCCCATCTTCACAAGGTTGTCGTGAATGTAAGCGGCATAGTTTATCTCCTTTGGTTTGCTCTTCTGCATTGCCCAGGTGAAAGTGGTGGCAATAGCTCCAGGTGGCATTGTGTATTTCTGTGGCGGCTTGGTACACATGTGGAAGTACTGATTGTATATTTGGCTCATGATAGCCACCTTCGGGTTTGCAATATCTTCAAATGTATAGTTATTCTTCTTTTCCGAGTAGACCTTAATGTCATCTCGCCTCTTAGTCACACTATCTCCTTTGTTAGAGATGTCAAGTGTTGTTGCCACCACCTTCTCTGTGATGACAATCATTGTATTAGGCTTGCCTTGCACATCTGTAACTCTGGCTATTCCATCCTCTTTGATTGTGGTGACAAATTCTCACACTCTTTTAACATCAATTCTTGCTGGCAAGGCTTCAAAGTAATTGTGGAGATTCAGTTTCTCCAAGTAGTCCCCCATCTTGCTCTCGACAAATTGATTGAGCTCTTGAGGTATCATGGGTAGCTCCACTGCATTTCCCTCCGGATCTTTAAATACTCCTTGGTAGATTCTCAGATCATTGGCTTCTAATAGGTCATCTTGAATCCAAGTGCTTGTGGCCTTCAGGGTTCCCTCTGGGATAACAAAAGGCTCCACTTCTTCTAAGTAGTCCTTGATATTCATCCTTTTTTTCTTTGCAGGTGACTTTGTGGCTGCCATGGATCCTATTGCACTCAGTAGTCCAAAGTTAGCGTTTTTTACAGATTAGCTGAGAAACTAAGTTCTGTCTACCCAAATGACTTGAAAATTGAAATAAGAACTCAAAAGGGGCTAGGGAAACCATGCATGTGTCCACAGTAGGTTTTTGGCTGAAATAAAGCATGTAGACATCCTACGCGTAGGATGTCTACCTTCTCTGATTTTGATGAAACTTGTCAGGCTTGCGGCCCTTAACTTGTGCAACATGGCTATGTACTTGGAATTTGGTTTGGACATCAAAAAGTGCAATTTTGAGCAGATATAGGCTTTTGGATCACAAATTGGGAAGGATGTCCTATATGGATGGCAAATGATATTCAATTGAGTTGAAGTTTGATATATAGGCTTCTTATACCATGTAAAAGACTCCCATGAAGTCATTACCTGCACAAAAGGTCAATATGACACTGGAGACATCCTATGCGTAGGATGTCTACTTTCTCAGAATGACTTGATTTTGGTTCTGTGGGTAGCCCTTAGCATGTAGAACATGGCCTTGCTCGCAGATTTTGATTTTGATAACCATTGGTGTTGTTAGGAGCATGTGTAGTGTTTTTAAGCTCAGAAAAGTGCATCTTTGAGGTTTTGGGGCCGAATGTGATTTGTCTGGCTTGAAATTTATATATGAGCTTGTGAAGATATAATAAAGATATCTGGAACTCAAAAACACCAGCTGGAGGTCAAATAGGTCATTTAGACATCCTACGCGTAGCATGTCTATTTCATTAATTTTCATATCTGACCCCACAGTTAGCTTGGCAATGTGATAATGAATATATTGTGCAAGTTTCATGTGGTTTGGACTAGTTTTGGTAGGTTTATGACCCATTATTGCCTCTATGCTCTGACTTTTCGTTTTTTTTTAATGCATGTGAGGTCAACTATTGTCCAAATGTGATGAAACTTGATGGCTAGCATGTATAAGCTTTGTAGAAGCTGTGCATAAGGTGAGATGTTGAGTTTCGTGCCCAAACATGGCCTTGAGACATTCTACGCATAGGATGTCTCCTGATGAATTTTTCATAATAAATGCTACTAGTACATGCTCTGAGCCCCCATGAGTCCCCTTTAAGCCCTATTTCACTAAAAAAGTCAAAAAGATAGATAGAAACTCCCTGTTTGGCTTTCAGAGCCTCTGAGTCGTTTTCTGACTCTTGGAGTGCTTTTCGGCGATGAAATTTCTTGATGTTAGTCTCCATAGCTTCATGGTTCCTTGGGTATCCTTGGCATATGGTTTTTGTTGGATTTGGCTTCACCAAAGCTCCGTTTGGCAATTTGTCGCTCTGGAAGCGCCCGTGGTTGCACTCACATGTCGTCAATGACTTGTGGTGGTCTACCACAATAGGAGTTGGTTGTTGATGGTCTAAGAAAACCGCTCGTGAAGTTTGGTGGCAAACGGACATCCGGTTTGGCCGTGAGAGCCAGTTAACGCTTTGTGTGTCTGACGCAGTTTCTGAAGCTTAGTCCCACTTCGGGTTGCCTTATGGCCATGTGGGCTATATAGCCTTGTAGATCATGTCGAGATGCTCCTATCCATGAGTTTTGGTAGCATTTGGGCGACTTTCCACCGATTTACCACTTGGTGGCCTCTTGCAGGGCTCTAGAAGTTAGAGTTTTTTCCAATGGTTTTTTGCCACCTTTGTGCATTCAAGAGTGGTCTCCTATGCTAGGGTAAACCCCCTATGAAGCCTTACTGCTTTTGGGTTAGCCGTTAGGTGTCCACCTCTACCTGTAGGTCTCTATTGCCCGTTTCCCGTGTGAACCCTACACTAGTTTTCACGACAAAACATCAAACATACCCGAAAAGCTCAAGGTGGTGAGCCTACCTCTCATATCTGGAGCATGTCGGGTGGTTATGCGCGTCGTAGAAGCAGCTAGAAGTCCGGTTTGCTCTAGGTGGCCAGAGCTCTCTCTCAAGAAGGAAATAGTAGAAATGAGCTCTAAGTGAAGTGAAAAAAACTTATAATGGGGGTCCCTGAACCACTTTCTATGAAATTTGACATGTGCTCCCAACTTCTTGCGAGATTCGGTTTAGGCTCGAAAAGTTCTTGATTTGGACTCCGTTTGCCCAGTTTCCGAAAAATTTGATGTTACGGTCAAAATCTGGTCAAAACACGCCTTCCGCTCCATTCACATAATTGCACCCCCATTGTACCATAGGTTTTCCTATAGTCACTGATTATCCCCATATTTTTCGTTTTCCATTACGACCGTATTTCACCTGCTTTTTGTATTTTTAAAGTTTTTCTGCCGATAATTAGTAAAATTCAAAAGAAAGTAGCAAAATAAACCCAAAAAATCCTTTAAAATCACAATAACTAAAAAACATCACCGCAAAACACTATATACACTCACATGCAATTTTTATGGCCGGATTTCTCCGTTTTACTAATATTTTGCCCAAAAAATGGCTATTTTTACATATATACACACACCTAGGGGTTTGATTTGGCGTTTGGACCCATATACTTGTAGATTCGTGCTGTATAAGGGCATATGTACTTAGGTTAGTCCAGAAAATTTCACAATCAAACGAAAACCCTTCAAAATAGTCAAAAAACATGCCCTTTTTTGCTCTTTTCACCTTCATTGGGTCCGCATTGAGAATGCCTCCCCCCCTCCTAGTCGGAGTCCTCTTGGACAACAAGGTATCTCCTCGGGGTATGTGCAGTGGGTTAAAAATTGTGCTAATGCGTTGCCTTGTAAGGTGGCCCTATGTGATGCATACTCAGTCAATGCATGGAAAAATCAATGTTGTGCGAGAGGAGGGAATAAGCAAGAAGCTTATTGGCATTCAACATCGAGGTTTCTTGTTGGTTGTTGATTTGGTTGGCCGATTTTCTTTGCAAGAAAAATTTGTAACTCTACAGCTCTTTGTTTGATCGTCTTTCTTGCAAAAGTTGCTTGGTTTGCCGCTACTGTCGATATGGTTGTGTTTGTCTCCTTGGAGAGAATTGTCATGGCTGAATTGGCCGTAGTCTTTTTCTCTTTTGCTTGCCATTTGTAGCTTTGTTTTGGAGGATTTTGTATGTTTATTGCCTCGTCCGTGGTCGTCATTGTTGTTTTGCTGATCGGCACCCACATAGATCGGTTTGCCGGTTTCATATGTAGAGTGGCTGGCTACTGGTGTTGCTTGTACTGAGGGGAGTTCCTGTTGCTTTGGTTTTGGGATCCAAATGCGAGTCGCATTTAAGTGGTTACTGAGCATTCTCTTTGGGATCCATATCTTTTTTATTCCCGTGGTTGTTAGTTTAACTATGTTCTTCTGTTGACTTTTGCTGGTGTCTTGTGGTTTGTATGCCATGTCGCCTCTATCCTTCCGTACCCATACTTGTTTTTCGGTGTTGATAACCTTGATCTATTCACTGTTATCTGTGTTGTCTTATTTTTGTAGTGAACATGGTTGGCGTTTCCGTGGTTGTTCTCCATGTGTATCATGTCGTGCTTTATTGGCACCCATCCGTTTTGTTCTTTATCCAGCGATGGTGGTGCTATCATCTGGTTCTTCCGGGTTGTCTGAGCAAAGGCTACCTCCTGTTGTTCTTGTGCATGCTGAATTTTGATTGTATCCGAATTCCAATCTATCTGCACATTATACTCTTTCTGCCAAGGTTGTCCTAACAACATGGGGTGTAGTGCGCTCGCATCCTCAACCACATAAAACTTATGGGGGTAAACATATTGATGTATATGTACATGCAATATTGTCAAGCCCAATGTTCCTAGCGAATGTGATGTACTACTTTCCAGCAATTGTGAAGTAGGATGTAGTTGATCTTTGGGCTTGAGCTGTTTATATAATTTGTAAGAGATCACATTTGCTTGAGCTCCAGAATCAAGCAATGCCGTCGATTCAACTTGATTGCTACCGACTTTGACTGCAATTATTGGTTCCACTGTGTCTTCACCAAAATTCGTTAATCGAATAGCATTTATTCGCAACGGTGATCCACTTTTTTGTTGTTGTCGTAGAAGCCTTCCTTTTGCAATGCGTTCTTTTGCTTCTGCTTGTGCTTCTTCTCGCACCCTCTGTTTTTCCTTTATCCGTTGTTTTTCTTGATGGATTTGTTGAAGCATATCCTGTGTTAGTGGTAAATGGTACTTTTTTAACCGACACCCACTAATCCAATTTGGCATTTCTTCTCCTGCCAATGTAGCAAGTTTGACAGCTCCACTTTGTGATAAGTCACTAATCACAAAGGGTCCCATCCCTCGCTTTTTAAGTTTCTTGGCATGTTGCTTCAAAGTATAAACAAGTACATAATCACCTTTTTTGAACTCTTTCGTACGCACATGCTTGTCAAAAAACTCTTTTTGTCTTCTCTTTTTAGCATAGATCGAAGCTACAGCTCTCAATCAAAGTTCATCTAGCTTTTCAAGATTATCTATTCTTGAAGAGAGCTCATGCCCTGTCTATTCTAAGTGTTTCGCTACTCGTAGAGTTGGAACTAAAAATTCTATGGGTAATATAGTATTTAGACCAAACGCCATGTTGTACGGTGTTGTTCCAATTGATGTTTTGTAAGCTACCCTGTATGCCCATAGTTTTGAGTGTAATTGCTGATCCTAGTCTGTCCGTGACTCTGATACAATCTTAGTCAAAACAGTGCATAGTGTTTTATTTGTGGCCTCATCTTGTCCATTTGCCTGTGGATGATATGGAGCAGATTTTCTATGTATGACCATGAATTCCTCTTGCAGATATTCAATGACTTCATTAAGAAAATGGGTAATCCGTATCGTATCGTACAAAGTCATTCCCATACAAAAATTGGTAATCGTATCGTATCGTATCGTATCATATTCTATGGTAATCCGTATCGTACAAAGACATTCCCATACAAAAATTGTGCAGTGGTTCTTGCGTCTGCTTTTTGTGTTGCTTTGGCTTCTACCCGTTTTGTGAGATAGTTCGTAGCCACAATGATATATTGGGTATGGGTGCAATATGCAGGGGGTGAAATAGGCCCCACAAAATCAATGCCCCATTTTGCAAATACCCGTGCTCCCATCATTGGCCGTAGTGGCATCTCATCTCTCTTTATCGGCACCTTAGTGTGCTGACATGCGTCACAATGCTTTACAAACTCCTCAGCATCCATGTGCAATGTAGGCCACCATATTCCTATGGTTAAGATAATTTTTGCCGTCTTATCGCCTGAAAAATGCCCTCCACTTATTCCTCCATGTGTGTGTTCTAGAATCAGCAGGTATTCACTTTCACTTGCACAAATTCTAAGTTGATTGCCTTTTCCTCGCTTGTAGAGTTGACTTTCAATTAAATTAAAGTCTCGAGCCTCCAACTCTATAGCCCTTTTTTGCGCTTTTGTTATGTTTTCAGGAAATGTTCTTGTTGTTAAGAAATCAATGATATATTGCCTCCATGCAGGTGCAATGTGAAACAATGTCGCATGATCCACCGGTCGTTTGGCACTACATATAGTACAACTGTTAACATAAGCATGTGTGTCAGCATACATAGTTGGCCAATAGACTCCTAAGTGTTTCAATCTTTGGTGTGTTTTCATTGTTCAACAATGAAATGCACAATCCTGGATGTGTGCTTCTTCAAGATAACACTCAAATTCCTCTGGATTTATACACAATCATAGAATTTCGTCTGAGCCTAGATGATACAGTCGTCCTGCAATCAACTGAAATCAACTAAAAGTTTTTTGTTTGTCGAAATGTTTGTTGTTTGGATATGTCCTCCTTGTTATAAAATCTTCCTCCAAAGGAAAGAATGCTAACAATTTCCTGAGACCATTTGGGTATCATTTCAATATTGAAAAGATAAGCATCAGGTATGTCATCATCTACTCTTTCAGGAGCTTCCCCGTTTTGCAGCCTTGAAAGATGATCCGTCCGTAGATGAGTTTTACCCTTTTCTACTACCACTGTGAAGTCAAACTCTAGCAATATAATAAACCATCGTACAATTCTTCCAGTATTGCATGGTTTATTTACTAGATACAAAAGAGCTTGATGATCTGTGAAGAACACAAATTTGTTTACAAGCAAGTAATGCCGAAATTTTTTTACAGCATAAATCATTCATAATCCCTCTCTTTTAGTGGTGGTGTAGTTCTTTTCTACACTATTTAGCTGTCGGCTCGCATAACAAACTGGGAAATCCATTGTTCCGTCTCCAGGTTGAGCCAGAATACTCCCAATTGCATATGCAGATGCATCAATGTGAACATGGAATATCTTTTCCCAATCTGGTGCTTTAAGTACAGGTGCTGATACCAGGTTTTTCTTAAGCTTTTGGAATGAAGTTTCACATTCATTAGTCCGGTCGAAACTGACTAATAAGCGATACAGAGTTTGTGCAATGACTGCATACATATATATGAATCTTCGATAATATCCGCAGTGTCCCATGAAGGATTGTACCTGTTTGGCATTAGTAGGCCTGGGCAAGTCTACTATGACTTTAATTTTGTCTAGGTCAGTGGTTATGCCATTTCTTGAGACAATATGTCCTAAGATGCGGCCTTGCCTAACCATAAAAATGTACTTTTCCGGGTTGAGACAAATTCGATATGTTCTGCACTTCTCAAATACCTTTTGTAAATGGTCAATATGTTCTTCTTGTATAAGAGAGTGGACACAGAGATCATCCATATATATTTCCAAGAATATTCTCAGGTACTCTTTGAACGCATGAGTCATTAACCTTTGGAAGGTAGCTGGGGCATTGGTTAGGCCAAATGGCATAACTCTATATGCATATATTTCCCACTCTGTGGCAAATGTTGTTTTGTGTTGATCCTCTATTGCAATTACCAATTGGTTATACCCTGAAAACCCATCTAGAAAGGAATAAGCCCGTTTTCCAGCCACCCTCTCAAGCACATGTTCAGTGATCAGCAAGGGATAATTATCCCTTATTGTGGGTGCGTTCACTTTTTTGAGGTTCACACACACACACGCAACTTTCCATTCTTTTTGGGAACAACCACAATGGGTGACACCCAATCTGTATGCTCGATTTCATAGATGAATTCAGCATCCATCAGCTTGTCAATCTCCTCTTTGATTCGTTTAGCGAATGTGTCATTATATGTGTAAGGACGCTGTTTGCTAGGTTTGGCATCTGATTTCAAAGGAATTGTATGTTGGCATATCGATGGATCAACTCCTTTGAGGTCTTTGTAGGACCATACAAACACATCTTTATATTTCTTGAGAATTTGTGTAAGCAATTCTTCTTCTCCAGGCTCTAAATCAGATGCTATATAGACAGGCTGAGGCTCTTCACCTGGCGTAGCGAGGTCTATCCGTTTTGCAGTTTTCGGCCCATCGTAAGATTCCTGGTTTATTCTTTCCCTTATTGGTGGCGTCATTATGATTTTTCTATCTTGGATAGTGAATTTTTTATAATGGGATGGTACATTCATGTTCCCTTTTTCTGAATCCTCCCTCCCTTCACTTTCTTCTTCAGTAGTCCATACCTCTCGTAACGACCGTTTTAGTTCTTGGTATTTCTTTCTACGCTCCATTTTGGTCCACTCTGGATCTTTTGTCTTTTTCTGTGTTGATTGTTGAGATTTTCTCGATTTTGTTTATGTTTTAGTCTTCCATGCTTGTTTTATTTCCTCACGCGTCCTTTCCCTTCGAACTCTTGAGAATTTTCCTGATATTTGGTCTTTCACACAATCCTCTGCCTTGACAAGCATTAGATAGTGAGTTTTATCTTTTATCCTGGGCATCAGGTTCTCTCTAATTTTGTTTTCTGCTCTTTTTTTTTGTAGCGTTCTTGGCGTCTAGGGTGTTGATTTGAAAAATTATAAAACTTGATATTCACTATTGTCTCCCCACGCTCGCTTAAGCTGTCTGAACACTCGTTATCTGCATCATTATTTAACTCCAGATGCTCAGAGGAGTCATAAAACTCTTCTTGTTCTGGTAAGTCTACATTCTCATCTCCTGCTCGTATAAGGCTTACCATGTAATACGGTAGCACATCATAGCCATCCTTATCGTAAAATTTTGTCGTTGGGCTATCTGTAATGGTACAGACATCCAATGTTGCTAGTATGTTTTCCCATTCCAGAGGTTCTAAGGCATCTTCAGGAAAAGATTCCAGAATGTAATCCTTGTCCTCAATAGCTCTTTTTAAGACGCATTCCTCTCTTTTTAAGCTCCCACAATGTGAAGCTCCGCACATCCATAGCTCTTTTTCCTGGCCCAACCATGCTGGGAGTTCGGACCCTGCCAATGTAGCTGAATCAAACTCTTCCACTTGTGTCTAGTTCACATCCTTGTAACTATGGTCTTTTAGGTATATTTTGGTTGTAGTTTCCCCACATCTGAGGTATATGTTGTCGTAACCCCAATCCTAGACCATCTTTAATTGTCTCATGAATGGTCTTCCCAAGATGATCTCGTAATTGTTCTTTTTGTTGAAATCAACTATTACAAATGTATGCTCATACTTGATTCCGCAAGAGGTGACAATTACTTTTTCTAAAAGTCCTAGTGGCTTTTCCATTAACCCATCTACCAGTTTCAATTTAATTCTCATAGCTCTCAAAGCTAGTTTTCCCCATTTTTCCCAGATTTCTTTGGTGGCGATAGCGACTCCCGCTCCACTGTCAAGAATAGATTTGGAAACTACTCCTTGGAATTCTACTGGTAGTGTGGTATTTTCATCTTCTCCCTCGCAATATTCTCCAACCTTGTTTAAAGGTACTGGTCTAGTGTTTAGTTGAGGCTTGTCCAATTCTCTGATCCCTTCTTGAAGCTTGGAGGTAGGGTCTTTTACTCTGAATTTTTCTAAGCATTTGCCTACGGTGGTCCACATGTTTGGTCGTAACCTGAGGAATTTGGCTAACGTGATTATGCATGCCACAGGGGTGGACAATAACTCAATCAACCCTTGTGAATCCATCACTCTGTTGGAAGAAAATCTTTGAGATGGGAATGCTCTCACCTCAGACTTAGCTTCATATTCCCCTAGGTAAGAGGGTAGAGTTTTTAGTGAGTCTGGTTGGTTGTGCCCCAAACTAATTGAACCATGGTCTCCCCCTTGTGAATGCATATCAAAGTTCATTTGTGATCTTGCCTCAAATTCTTCAATGGGAGATAAGATCTCATTTTCCTCCTTTCTCGTGCTATTTATTTGGTGGCTCACCCTGTTAGCTTCATTGGCTTCCCGGATATGCTTTCACAAGTCATCTAGATTGTTACAATCCTTATACATTTCTACCAATGTTTTAAGCTGGAAACCATCAATTGTCTCATCTATCGTATTTGGCACTATGATAGATTCTCTCTTAGACTCAGAGGCAGTCATGAGTCACTCCTTCGTGTCTACTTGTTTCTCTAGAGTTGGTTTGATAGGGGTTCGAGCTGGTACCTCGTGCCAACTTGCAGGTTTACCAAGCGGGTTTTCTATCAAGGATTGGGTTGTTTCAATCATCTTTCGACACATTTCTGTTTTTCTATTTCTGCATATGGATAAGTCATCCATCTTTGCTCTTGGGTTTGGTTGTTTTTTAGTCTGGCTTCGTATGCTTTTAAAAGTGCGTCTAACTGCTCATTTACTTTTTCTACCAGCACTGATCCTCCGGATCCTACACTTTTGGGTTCTACTATTTCCTTGGGCCCTATGGTTGCCGCAGTGTGTGAGCTTAAACTAGTTAGATCCTCTAACCGCTCTAATCTATCCTTTGTGTGTTTTAACTCCTCGGATAGAGTCGTTTTCTCTCGTTCTCTCTTGGCTTTCATACGCACCTTTCGAGCTTTCCAAGTGCTTCTCTGATTTTTCATTTCTGCACTTGGGGCATCGGTCTTTGGCTCTTCAATTATGGGTTCATTTGTCATTCGTTGAGCTTGGGCTTGTGTCACTGCCTGAATAGGTATTACTGTCTCATTTTCTAACCCTCCACTAGAAGGCACTGCTTCCAGCATGTTCAAAGTAGTTTTTGCTCCTTTGCTCAGGTTCTTAGGGCAATCAGGAAACAAGTGAGTAATTCCACACTCGGTACAATACGCGTTGACTCTAATGATTTCATCGTGAGGACAGTCTCATAGCCAATGATCTCCACCACACTTGTAGCAGGGTCCCTTAGGCTATTGAGGTGCTCCTTGAGCTCCTCTTTGTTGATATGCATGCCTCTGCCTACTCATGCCTCCGTTGGCTATGAACAACAGTGTTCGTTCATCCAAGTTGTATCTTCCTTCTCCTGCTGCCTGTGCAGCTGTTGTGGTCCTGTACTTCCTAGCATGCTCCAAGGTTTTGGCGTTGGGGGTTCTTCCGGTGGATAATAGACAAGATTTGTTGCATATCCATTGTAAACTTCGTAATATGCATGCATAGGCACCAAAGCCTTCTCTTCTGGTTCGTTTATCGTTGGTGTGTATCTTATGCCGACTGGCCGTAATCCTGGTAGGGGTGGTTGTTGCCCCAATACTGGTTGTGGTCTTTCTACTCCTATAGGTCCTAGTAGGTGCCTGCTTAATACCTAGGCATCGGTGGAAGTTGAGGAGATGCTACCTGAGCTTGGGGAGCATATGGTCGCTCTCTCACATATCCCTTGTTATAATAACATTCCTCCATCACATGGTTTGTCCATTTTTGTTCAATAGCACACCACTTCGGCTATTTAGCCTGAGGCTTGGCATACATATTAATTTTTTTTAGCACTTCCTCCACAAGCTGCTCCTGGCTTACAACAACTTCTCCTTTCGGTGATGTCTTAGTGGACTTGCTTCCTCTTTGTTGTGAGGATGAATCATCATCAAGATCCTTGAATTCACCTTCCTTGTAGACCGCACAATTGTCTACAAGGTAAAGAGCCTCCTTAGTTAACTCATTTAACGTTGTGCTCCTCCTCATATGTAAGTCCTTCTGGAGATCTGCGTTCCTTAATCCTTGAATAAATATAAGCATAAGTCTGGACTGAGTTGGCAGTTCTTCCACAGAGCAGAACTTCACATATCTTTTTAGTCGTAGGGCTGCCTTTTGCACAGATTCCCCTTCTTTCTGTTTGAATTTATGGATTTGTGAGACTGTATTATGAGCTATCTCCCTTTGTGAGAATTCCTCAATAAACTCGTCAAACACCTCCTCCATAGACTCAAAGTCTCTATGCTCCACAGAGTCAAACCAAGTAGCGGCATCCTCTTCTAGGGTAAATCCAAATCCTGCAAATTGGGTAGGGAAGTCCAACACTTCTTCAGCTCTAATTACACACACAAAGGCTACTACATGATCCCTAGGATCCCTGTTTCCCGTGTATTTCTTGTTTACCCATTTTTGCACCTGAGAAGGTCTAATTCTACGATGGTCTACAAATCTCATCAGTGGTTCTCCTCGTCCTACTCGATATACCTCCTCTGGCCTTCGGTAGTGGGAGGGTTCCTCTCCCAGAGGTGCCCCTAAGCCATAATTTCCGATGGTTCTTGCAAGAGGTGGTTCATCTCTTCGAACTCGTTCTATGGGTTGTCTTCCAGGCTCTGTCAACTCTTGAGTTTTTGGCTTACTCTCGCCTTGATATTGTGAATAGAGTGGTGGTTCATGTAAATCGCTTAGCCCTCATGCGGCTGGATAACCATCTCTGTTTTGTTCTTGTTCTAATGTCGCACTTTGTCGAAGCCATGCCTGCAATGATGGTTGGGTTGCTTGTTGGTTCTGGTAGTTGAACGGCTGTTGTCGGTTAGAACGTGATGTTGCGTCGTACTCTTCTAAAAATAGGTTTGTCGACTTGCTAGGGGTATAGGTGGACCTTGACACTTCTTCGGGGGCATATGTTGATGTTTCTAGAACTGTTGCCTTTTCTACCTCCTCTGGGAGAATTCGTTTGTATTCTCTCATGTACCTATCAACAAAAATGATATCCTTTCCCATAGCAATTTCATAAGAGAATAAGTAAAGAACCTTATCTTTGCTTAATTCATTTGGGTAGGGTTCTTTGCATGGAAAATAAGAGACTACTCCCTCGCTCTCATGCTTGTAAATTCCCACATTCTCATTATGGGTAGAGATCCTCGTTGATTTTTTATCATACATAACAAGAGCTCCAAGTCGATCAATTGGAGGCGGCTCTTGAGCCTCTGAGACCATTTTTCCTTTTGCCACATTATCTCCATATCTGTTGTAATCATCAGGGTTACTAACTATCAGATAGTGGTTCCCCTTTTCGTCTCGGAATCTGTCTCCATCATCATAGATTGGAATTATCTTCAGTCTCTTAGCAGGTCTTTCTTCTATACAAATACACTTGCGTCCCCGATAGTTAGAATAAACTAGGGCTCCCCTAAAGTTTGTTCCTTCTAAGAAGATTATAGTGAACTTGGCATCGTTCAAAGGGTTTTGGGAGGTACTTCCTCCTAGCATTGGTCCTTCACCGAAGAAACCTCGTGGCTGTTGACTACCCATCATGAAGAAGGACTTATCTGATGAAGTGTCAGTATCACTACCCTCCTCAATGATCGGTGCTAATGGATCTAGCCTTGCTTGAGTTACACTCTCCTCAGTGGTTACTAAGCTACTCAGATCACCTATCACTTTTTGGTCTCTAGGAATGTATCTTCCTGATCTTAAATTCATCAAACTTAGCAATGCAATTTATCACAAATCCAACCGCCTCTACCACTCCAACTCCTACTCTCTACACCACAACTTAACTAATACCTAAAACTACCTAAGTCGAAGGATCTAGGCCAGACACTCGCTCCCTAGACTCCTCCTAAGACCTAGAGAGTCCTCCAACCTCTGATCCTATCTAGATGTAAAACAAGACTCTGGCAAGCCAAAGAATCCCTATCCTCAAGAACTAGTCTCGGTCACCTACCTAGGGTTTTCGTCCCCGGCAGTGGCGCCAATGTTGGCGGATACTCCGCGACGGATGTCAGCACAGTAAGAACTCACCTAACAAGATTTGTCAGCTAAGGATGAAGCTCGACCCGCAGGTGCGTGAAGCAAGCATAGGTTGTCAACCTACACTCGACCGACTCTCGACTACTTCCTACAGAGGTCTCTACCCAATGTCTAAGCTACAGCCTTCAGGAGTACATAAGAGGAGATTTCCTACAACGCTTTCAAGAGCCCAATACCCATCAAACGTTCTTGAAACTCCACGGAACATGAAGGAAACCCTATTAACACTAATAGGTTGCTCTCCCTAAGGTCCATGAACCAAAACCCCAACCCTAAACACCCAGTGCAAAATCACGTAGGATATCTGGTCGAAATTTGTAGGTCATTTTTTTTGAAAACTAAAGTGCCTAATGTGTAGCTCTACTCAATGCGAGCACGTGGATATGCTGAAATGCGAAAACAAACAATGTATGCTCATCGAATCACCAGATATAGCTCGTGGGTGGATCTCGCGAATCCGGGCAGTACACCTGCAATGTAGGTGTTGGCGTGTAGCTCTCTTCGAAGGCAACACGCTGCACTTCTCCGCACTCGATTCCGATCACCGGTGCGCGCGTAGCGTCAAGATAAAACTCTCACTCTCTCTCGTACACAGAGTACGCTCAACTCACACAAACAAAAACTAATCAAAATGACAAAGGGTTTTTTTCATTAAGGTCAAAAGTGGTATAAATACCTTACAATCTCAAATCCTAATGTTCGAATTTAACCATTCACTCAGTCTAAATGTCAAAAATGGGATACAATCTGGAAGCTTCTGCAAGCCCCACTATTAACAAAGGTGAAATGACGGTTTCTTCTCAATTAAGGAATAATTACAAAGAAAAATAATATCCTGTCGGGCACCAATCCTCCGTTGGGTGTGTCCAGCCGCTAACAACTTGTTGATGCACTTTATGTACCTGGGATCAAGAAGAATCTTTTATCTATATCCGAACTTGCTAGACTTGGTCTTGTAGTCAGATTTGTGGATGACAGATCTACAATACATGATCTTAGTTTTGTTGATGAAATTATTGCATTTGGCATTTTATGCAGTGGGCTGTATAAGCTCACTTTGTATGACAAGTGTGGGCAGAATCTTGCAAATGCAGTTGTGGATTCAAAGGCTATTTCAAATGCAAAACTTTGGCATGCCAAAGTTTTGGTCATCTGAATTTTGCTACGTTTGCAGAAATCTGATATGGTTGCTTTTTTGCCACCTCTTGAAGCACATGTCAAACATGTCTGTGAAGGCTATATTTTGGGTAAGATGCAAAGTTCTAAGTTTCTAAAGGATGGTTCAGTTAGAGCCACGTACATGTTGCTGCTTGTATATAGTGATGTTTGTGGGATCATGCAAACTCCGTCCTTTGGCAATTACCTTTACTTCGTGACTTATATTGATGATTACTCTAGGCATGCATGGGTATATCCGCTTAAAGCAAATTTTCAGATATTTATGTACTTAAAATAATTTTTGGCTATGGTTAAAAATTTCTCAAAATGTACTATGGGCACCCTCCATTTCGATTGAGGGGGGGGAGTATATATCTCATGAATTTAATGCATCTTTGGCTAGTCGTGGGATAAAACACCAATATACAGTGCCTTATACGCCTCAATAAAATGGTATTGCTGAGAGGAAAACCATGTCACTTACAAAAATGGCACGATGTATGGTCAAAAGTCAAGCTTTGCCGCATTTGTTTTGGCTTAAGGCCATCATGTGTGCCACTTATGTACTTAATATATGTCCTATGAAATCTTTGTAGTGTATGACTCCATATGAAGCATGGCATGATAGAAAGCCTTCTATTGAGCACATGCATGTTTTTGGTTGTTTGGCATATGCTTTGGTGCCACAAACATAGCACAAAGAATTGAATTATAAAGCTGTTTTTTTTTGTTGTTATAATGCTAAAAGAAAGGTTACACGTTATATCATCCACAAACAAAGCATATTCTGGTTTTGAAATCTTTGTAGTGTATGACTCCATATGAAGCATGGCATGATAGAAAGCCTTCTATTGAGCACATGCATGTTTTTGGTTGTTTGGCATATGCTTTGGTGCCACAAACATAGCACAAAGAATTGAATTATAAGGCTGTTTTTTTTTGTTGTTATAATGCTAAAAGAAAGGTTACACGTTATATCATCCACAAACAAAGCATATTCTGGTTTCACGAGATGTAGTGTTTGTCAAAGATTCTTTTTAGCCCTTGCTATCATGTACTAGAGACAGTAATGTAAGCTCACACGATATTTATGACACTTTATTGCCTCTTTTCACTGGTGGAAGTTTTAATGTAACTTCCAATGAGTCTAAAGTACAACCTATGGGGGTTTCTGAAAATGTTACAGATCAGCCTATTATTGATGTAGATGTACATGATATACTTGATGAGAAAAGGGCTGAAAATGAGCAGGCTAGAGGTATGCCAAAAATGATGGTGCATACATTGCATGACAGTAAATTGGATGTACCTTTGTCTAGTCGCACTCATTCAGGATCTCACCAGGCATTTTATGCATCAGATTGTTATGCTTTGGCTGTGTCTAGCTTACATGATGTTGAGGAACCTCTGTCTTTTGATGAAGCATATAATTCAAAAAATTGGATGGCTACCATGCAATCAGAATATGATGAAAATGACACATGGACTTTATATGATTTGCCTCCTGGCAAAAAGGCCATTGGTACAAAGTGGGTTCACAAGTTGAAACGCAAGCCACATGGTGAGGTTGAGCGCTATAAGGCTCAACTTGTTGCAAAGGGTTATTTACAACAAAAAGGCATAGATTATGAAGAGACTTTTGCTCCCACTTGTTGTATGACTACTATGCTTTTTCTATGTGCATTGGCAACTCATTTTGGTTGGGATGTACATCAATCAGACATTGTTACTGCTTTCTTGAATGGTGACATATTTGAGGAAGTTTATGTAACGCACCCTCGAGGTTTTGTCAAGAAAGGACAACAGGTGTGCAATTATAGCAATGCTTTGTTTGGGTTGAAGCAATCTCCTCGTGCTTGGTATGAGAAGGCCGACACTCATTTGGTCAAACAAGGCTTTCATAAATAGTCCAACAAAAAGCACATTGTATGTAAAGCGTGAGGGTGATGCACTTCTCATTGTGGTCCTTTATGTGGATGATTTGCTGATCACTAGACCAAATGAGTGACATATTGCTGAATTGAAGGCTGATTTGAATGATACTTTCAAGATGAAAGATTTGGGGCTATTGCATCATTACTTGGATATACAATTTAAGCAGTGTGATGGTGGTATTACCTTGTGTCAGAAAAGTTACATAGAGACATTGCTATGCAAGTTTGGAATTAAGGATAGGAAACCTATTGCCACTCTCATGGAAACAAGTTTGAAATTGAGTCTTCATGATGTTGGTGATCCTACAGATGTCACTCTTTACCAATTTTCTATTGGATGCCTCCTTTATATATGCAACACGAGGCCGGATATTTAGTTTGCAATCTCACAGGTCATCAAATTTATGCATAGCCCAAGGTCTAAGCATTGGCAGGCTGTCAAGAGAATTTTTCGCTACTTGAGTAGCACTATACATCTTGGCTTGTTTTATTACAAGGGGCGATCATTGCCGTAATACTTACATGCTTTTTTGGACTCATATTGGGCTTGTTGTTTTGACACGGGAGTGTCCACAAGTGGTTTTTGTTTCATGCTTGGAAGTTCATGTATACCATGGTTGAGCAAGAAGAAACTTACTGTGGTCACTTCTAGTTGTGAGACTGAGTACAAGACAATTTTCACAGCTATGGGCTCAGACATCTTATGGTTGATTTAAATGTTGCACATGACACTGCCAACACTATCTACGTGACAGTATGATAGCATTGGGAGTTGCAAGAAACCTAGTTTTTCATGCTCGCACAAAGCACATTGAGGTGCATTACCACTATGTGAGGGAGAGGTTCTTAGCAGGAGAGATTAGCTTGGCTTACGTGCCAACACAGGACAACCTTGCAGATCTTTTCACAAAGACATTGTCTCGTGAGAAGTTTGAAGCTTTCTGCAAAGCTTTGAGCTTACTCCCCTTTGTGGACTGGTCATGTTCTCAAGGCATGGCACTTCTCTTTACTCTATGTGCCAGCTCTCGTTCACCGCATTACTCTAGGGGCGATTTGTTACCATATTACATGTGCTAGTGATGTGTGTGAACACACTTACGATCGCCGATGCATTTTTTCCCTCACTAGGAGGTTTTCCCCCGTGCATTGTACATACACCCATCACTCTAGGACTAACTTATCTTTCCATTGCACACTAAGTATTACACTCTCTATTGTGTGCCTTGAGCTTCCTTCGTCTTCTCCAAGCTGTGTGTGTTTTTTTGCAACCCTTATTCCAACATCCAATGGATAACCAGAAGAAAGAATATAGAGGGAGAAAGTTATAGTTCCAAAAAAAAGAGACTTATTTTAAATTTTTTTTGGTGGCCCTACTCACAAACTTTTTGTGGTGGTGAACGCTCAAGTTAACGTTCTATAGCAAAGAAAGGGACTAATTTACAAACTTCTACAGGATAATAAGAGGGCCTCAATATTACTTCACTCATGTGTGTGAGTTCTGCAAAAAGAGAAAAGGATAATAAGAGGGTTCTTTGTGAGAGAAAAAAAAAAAGAAGTGACTAGCATTTTATTTTTTTCTCACAATAGAGTACTAGACTTTTTGGGAGCAACAATAGAGCATTAGACTTTCTTGGAGAAAGTATAGCAATGACTTATTTAAATTACAATATAGGGTAGAGGGGCCAGTTGTGGTACGGCCCCAGAGAAAAGACACATGAACCCCTAATTTTAATATGTTTGTGGACCAAAAGAAGCACAAAAAAGTGGAGTTGAAACGGCTAGTTCATTTGAAATAAAGCCTTCTCATTGGCCAAGGTGTGGGTTCAAGGCGTTGTGGCTGCATTTTACCTCTTTTGGCCCCCATTGGTGTTCTTATTCATGCCGATTTTTGATACACTTGATTCCGAAAATCGCACCGCGACTACCGACTTTCAAACCCGACCAATCCCAAATTATTTTTCCTGAAAGCTTATGAAAAGGCGATTAAATTGAGCTACTCAGCGCAAAAAATTGAGCTCGGAGGAGGGAGATTCAAGCTCCCCAAGTTACCCGTCCCCCTACTGGCTCCTCTACCCTATTCCAAAAGCACCTGTACTATACTAAAATAAAGGGGAAATTACCAAAATACCCCTCTAATTTGAAGAAATTCCCAAAATACCCCTCAAATTTCAAAATTTCCAAAATGCCCCCGATATTTTGTCATAAATTCCCAAAATGCCCTTCAAATTTTCCAAAATTCCCAAAATACCCCTGGTTGTGAGACTAAATTTCTCGAAAAATAAATTTTTTTGTAGGTCTTCACAAGAAGAGTGATTGTCTATCGTACAAGATGCTAAAACTACAATTTGAGTTGGTTACGTAGGCTTTGGAGATGAATTGCTTCATTATTTTTAGACATAATTGCCTTTTTTGCGATGGTAACTGGTGACAAGTTACATGTTGAGCACTCAAAAACGGATCTCAATTGTCAAAAAATGAATAAAGATTAGAAAATCTTGAACATTCCAACCAAAATAGATACAAGGGTATTTTGGGAATTTTTGAAATTTGAGGGGTATTTTGAGAATTTCCTCAAATTAGAGGGGTATTTTGGTAATTTTCCCTAAAATAAAAGGGGGAGGGATCGCCCCCCCCCTTCCCTCCCCGACACATGGCAACAAGACAATCCTTCGGCTACCTGACGGCTAGTGTGGCCTGTAGCCAAGGCGCTCAGTGTGCGCGCACACACACACACACACACATAGAGAGAGAGAGAGAGAGAGAGTGTTCCTTGCTCCAAAGGAAGTACTCTCGGGCATGCTGCCAAGGGTGCTTCTCTGATCGAACACAATAGCAGGAGGTCCTCTCGCTGGGACCTCTTGATGCTACCTCTCTTGCTGCAGCTCTTGATTGCCAGCAAGTTCAGATTGCAGATGCAAAGACCAACAGGTTTACCCCTCCACCTCTCTCACATATATGCTTTCATTGATTGCAAGGTCTCATATAGACAAGGACGTCACACACACACACACACACATGATTTTTTGTCTGCGCGAGAGAGAGAGAGAGAGGAAAGTGTCCCCCACCTGCTGGTGCAGCTGATCGGAGCAAGTATCTTGGTATGTGAAAGATGCATTGAGTGACACTTGCGTATCCATGATTTGAGACCTCAGCACATAAGCTGATGAGCGTGCCAAGTTGAGGGGCGAGCTATGAAATTGACAACCGAAGTTGATCCATGGTGTTTCTCATCATGCAAATGCAATCCTAAAGTTCCCCTTTGTACGTCTGTGAGGCAAATTGGGGTGGTGGAAAGCTTGTGAGATGACCTGCTAGCTGATGAGGATGTGAGGCTCAATGCAATTGAAGAAATTGTGGCTATTTGCCAATTGAGGGTGATGAGGGCTGAGCTTATGAACAATAGAGAATGGGGATCATAATTGTGGGTATGGTGTAGTTCTTTAAGCGGCGAAGGAACTTGCCACTGGACCCCTTCGTTCATGCCGGGAAGGTGGCCTATATTTATTTGCTGACACAGACATTCCATGAGCTAGAAGGGAAAAGATCTTCAGAAAAGCATGTCTAACACCCATAGTTACGGAGTTTTGAGAGAGAGAGAGAGAGAGAGAGAGAGACTCACAGTAGCGACACAAGAAGAAGAGTTGGAGCTCTTTGTCAAGACTATATGCACACAGTGTGGGGTTGGCTATGGACCTGCGCTATTTTCCAAATGCAATCAACCATGCTAACATCTTCAACATTATGCAAGACGCTGACACGAGCACTCAACACTAATGAGATTGTTAGTCATGCATGTGCTACTAAAAATTAACTTTATTTGACTTGCATGACAATTGTGTTCTTTCAAAAGTGCAAGTTGTTGCTGATCTTTGTGATGGGGATGTCGTCTCTTTGACTACAACATTTGCAAGGGTCAGGAAGCTGCTTTGGGCTGTTTTCGGCAGATGCGAAGCAAGGGCGTCTCTCCCACATCAGATTATGATTGTACATTTTGGGAAAAGTTTGGACGCATTGTTGAAAAGGATGACAAAGCTGATTGTGACTTTGCAATGGAGGTCCAAGCTGGTTGATCGAACACATGTAGCTTTTTAATGTGAGGCTGACCATATTTGTACGACAGGGCCAAGATGATCTGGGCTAATTTTGGCGGATGCGAAGCGAGGGTGTCTCTCAAAATGCAATCACATATGTGTGCACCTTGAAGGCAAGGTCAGGGTCAGGAAGCTCTCGGTTGTTTTTGGCGGATGCAAAGCAAGGGCTGATCCACTTGGCCTCCAGCGACAGATCAATTGGGATATTCTAGTCTAAACACAAACAAAATCCTCCCACCAAGGTTAGAAACTCATTCCTCTTTTGCTTCTTTGCATGGGAGGAGCTTTGAGCAAGTGAACAAAAGCCCCTTGAGAAGACAGATGCTATAGGTTGGATTATAGATAACACTACGTAATAAATGTACCGACAGGAATGGTGTTGGCCATCTCCTTCAAATCGGGCATGGAGTCTTCACATTCGACACTACTCAAAAAGAGGGTTCCCTTGGTTGTGCTTGGAACTACCTTGGTCGACATGTATGTCAAATATAGTTTACTTTGTAAAGCAAAAAACGTGCTTGAGGAGCTTGCTGTCCCCGAGATGTCATCTCTTGAAATGCATGATTGTGATATATGCCCAACTTGAGAAGGGCCAAGATGCTCTTGGCTGTTTTCGACGGATGCAAAGCGAGGGTGTCTTTCAAAATGCAATCACGTATGTGTGCATCTTAAAGGCGAGGTCAGGATCATGAAGCTCTGTGCTGTTTTTGGCGGATGCGAAGCAAGGGTGTCTCTCGCACATCAGATTATGATTGTACATTTTGCGAAAAGTTTGCGGGCATTGTTGAAAAGGATGATGAAACTGATTGTGACTTTGCAATGGAGGTGAAAGCTTATTGATCAAACACATGTAGCTCTTTGATGTGAGACTGACCACCACATCTGTACAATAGGGCCAAGATGCCCTGGGCTATTTTCGATGGATGCGAAGTGAGGGTGTGTCTCCAAATGCAATGACATACTTGTGCACCTTGAAGACAAGGTCAGGTCTGGTAGCTCTGGGCTGTTTTCAGCGTATGCAAAGCAAGGGCTGATCCACTTAGATGACAAATCAATTGGGACATTCCAAACAAAACACACACACACAAAATCCTCCTGCGAGGGCTAGAAGCTCACTCCTCTTTCACTTCTCTGCATGGGAGGAGCTTTGAGAAACCGAACAAAAGCCCCTTGAGAAGGCAGATGCTATAGATTCTATTGTAGATAACACTCTGCAATAAATGCGACAGGAAGAATGGTGATGGCCATCTCCTTTAAATCAGGCATGGAGTCTTTACGTTCGGCACTACTCAAAAGGAGGGTTGCCGTGGTCGTGCTTGGCACTACCTTGGTAGACATGTATGCCAAATGTGGTGCACTTCGTAAGGCACAAAACGTATGTCGTCCCTTGGAATGCACTTAATGTGGGATATGTGCACCTTGGGCAAGGCCTCAATGCTCTGGCCTGTTTTCGACGGATGTGAAGCGAGGGTATCTTCCAAATGCAGTCACATACATGTGCATCTTGAAATTGAGGTCAGGGTCAGGTAGCTATAGGCTGTTTTTGGCAGATGCGAAGCAGCAAGAGTGTCTCTCGCAGATCAGATTATGATTGTACATTTTGGGAAAAGTTTGCAGGCGTTGCTAAAAAGGATGACGAAGCTGATTGTGACTTTTCAATGGAGGTTGAAGCGGATTGATCAAACACATGTAGCTCTTTGATGTGAGGCTGAGCGCCACATTTGCACGATAGGGCCAAGATGCTTTGGGTTGTTTTTGGCGGATGCAAAGCGAGGGTGTCTCTCCAAATGCAATGACATACGTGTGCACCTTGAAGGCAAGGTTAGGGTGAGGAAGCTTTGGGCTTTTTTCGGCGGCTGTGAAGCAAGGCCTGATCCACTTGGCCACCGATGGCATATCAATTGAAACATTCCATAGTAAACACACACACACACACACACACAAAATCCTTCTTCTAGGGTTAGAAACTCACTCCTCTTTTGCTTCTCTGCATGGACGGAGCTTCGAGCAACTGAAAAAAAACCCCTTGAGAAGGCAGATCCTACAGAGTCTATTGTAGATAACACTCTGCAACAAATGCGACAGCAGGAATGGTGTTGTTCGTCTCCTTCAAATCAGGCATGGAGTCTTCACGTTTGGCACTACTCAAAAGGAGGGTTGCCTTGGTCGTGCTTGGCACTACCTTGGTCGACATGTATGTCAAATGTAGTTCACTTCGTAGAAAAAAACGTGCTTGAGGAGCTTGCTATCTGAGATGTCCTCTCTTGGAATGCACTGATTGTGGGATATGCCCAACTTCGGCAGGGCCAAGATGCTCTGGGCTGTTTTTGGTGGATGCAAAGCACATACATGTGCATCTTGAAGACGAGGTTAGGGTCAGGAAGCTTTAGGCTATTTTTGTCAGATGCAAGGTAAGGGTGTCTCTTGCACATCAGATTATGATTGTACATTTTGGGAAAAGTTTGTAGTCGTTGCTAAAGAGGATGACGAAGCTGATTTTGACTTTGCAATGGAGGTCCAAGTGGATTGATCAAACACATGCCGCTCTTTGATGTGAGACTGACCACCACATTTTTGCGACAGGGCCAACATGCTCTGGGCTATTTTTGGTGGATGCGAAGCGAGGATGTCTCTCCAAATGCAATCACATACGTTTGCACCTTGATGGCAAGGGCAGGGTCAAGAATCTTTGGCTGTTTTTGGCGGATGCTAAGCAAGGGCTGATCCACTTGGCCTCCTACGACAAATCAATTGGGACATTCCAAACTACACACACACACACACACAAAATTCTCCTACGAGGGTTAGAAACTTACTCCTCTCTTGCTTCTCTGAGTGGGCGGAGCTTCGAGCAACTGAAGAAAAGCCCCTTGAGAAGGTAAATGCTACATATTCTATTGTACATAACACTCTGTAATAAATGCGACAGTAGGAATGGAGTTGGCCGTCTCCTTCAAATCGGGCATAGAGTCTTCATGTTCGGCACTACTCAAAAGGAGGGATGCCTTGGTCGTGCTTGACACTACCTTGGTTGACATGTATGTCAAATGTATTTCACTTCATAAAGCAAAAAACATGCTTGAGGAGCTTGATGTTGGACATGTCATCTCTTGGAATGCATGTTTGTGATATATGCCCGGGCCAAGATGCCATGGGCTGGTTTCCAACGGATGCGAAGCGAGGGTGTCTTGCCAAATGCAATCACATACGTGTGCATCTTGAAGGCGAGGTCAGGGTCAAGAAGCTTTGTGCTGTTTTTGACGGATGCGAAGCAAATGTGTCTCTCGCAAATCAGATTATGACTGTACATTTTGGGAAAAGTTTGAGGGTGTTGTTGAAAAGGATGACAAAGCTGGTTGTGACTTTGCTGATTCACTTGAAAGCAATAGCTTGATGGGAAACTTAAGCCTCAAGATTGTATCTAAAGATAAGAGTTGACCTTTTGGGAAAGAGAGAGCAATTTTGGAAAAGGAGGAGTAATTTTAGAAGAGAAAGAGTAGGAGTAGTACTTTTAGAAAAGAAAGAGTTTTTTTAGAAAAGAAAGGAGGAGCTTAGTTTAGATCGCTTTCCTTGGAAGTCAAGCTTCTTTTTAGATTTGAATTCGCGCATCAGAATTCGTGTGCGCCAAAAAACAAAAAAATAATAATTAAGAGCCGCGAACATGTACGAACTTATCTCTCTTTGCTTCCCTATATTCTTAGCTTGTGATTTTGGCCTTGAGAGCCTATATAAAGACCCCTCTCTCTTCACTCTGAGGACACACACTCTCAAAAGCGGAAGCTTTGAGGACACACACTCTCAGAAGCGGAAGCTCCCTTGCCTTGACGTTCGAGTTACCCTCTCTCCCTCAAGCTCTTATCTTCAAGCCATCTCCATCATCAACTCTTTCTCTACCATCATCGTGCTGTCTCTCAAATTCTTGAGTTCTCTTTCTCACTTTCCCCCTTCTCTTTTGCGATACGATGGCCCCAAAACGAGTGACCCAAAGCTTGAAAGATGCTCATGACGCTCGACCTTCAAGAAAGGTGCAAAGGAGGGCATTAACTACTCCAAATGTTGCTCAAGCGGAGGTATTGGTTACGGAAGAAGTCGAAGCCATCCAACCTCAACAACAAGAGGTAGTCGAACATGTTGCTAATCCGGTAAGATGATTTATAAATCTGTATCTTTATACATGATCACCTGTAAGTCAAGCCTAAGAATTTTCCTAAATTGTCCAAGAAACGTGATTATATCACAAGAAACAAGCATATGATTTCATAAAGTAGTGAAAGGATTGTTTAAATAATGGTTACAGTTTAATAAACTTTCTCTTTTTTATATTAGAAGTTGGGTAATCATGTTTGAGGAATCACTTAAAGAAAACTATTGCTGAAAGAATATCTTGTTTTCAGATGGAACTCGCGGTCAGCGAGGTGATTTCGTAGTTAGCGGAGATTTAGCTGAGGTTAACAGCTCTCTTTTTGTCTCTTGCGGTTAACAAGATACCTTGTAGTTAGCGAGATGTTCCTTTGCGGTTAGCGATTGGAAAAGTATGTGCATTTCGCGATTAGCGAATAAGTAAATCCTTTGCAAAGGCTCATAGAAAGTCAAGGAGTAGCAGCAAACTCTTAAGAATAATTGAAAGATTCATTTTTGTTGAATTATAAGATTGTTTTCATTAGACCATGTTTGAGAAAGAAATGTTTTGGTGATGTTTGAAGGGCTAGATAAAAGAACATGTGCCTGGAATTAAGAAAAGAACATTGTTTGTATATGTAAAACAGTGTGGTAGTAATTAGAAAACAAGCTAAAAAGTGTGAGTGTGGGGTGGAAAGTGGGGGTTAGCTCAGGCTGCCAGTCAATGATGGGTGGTTTCGATTAGTCGAGAAACTCTCCATTCCCTCTTATTAAGAGAAGCGAAATTAGAGACTCATTGTGCCAAGAGTCGAGATGTTCCAAATCTACGTGGCCCTGAAAGCTATGGACCCAATTAGTCGGGTATTTTTGACAAGATTACTAGTTAGTTTAAACTAAGTTTCATATCATATTTATGGTTTATGGATGGCAGCCGTGCCTCTTAAACGTGGGGAAAAAGACATTGTTTATGGATTCTATATATGTCAATGAGATTTCATCTTTATGTTAGGAAATAGTTTTCATTATCGACTTGGCTTGTTGTGTATGACTCTTATTAACCACGAACATGATGGATAGAGGACTTCTTCTCTTATGTTGCTAGTATCTCTTTTGTGGAAATGGAGTAAGGTGTCGTCAATAGAGAAGGAGGATAAAGGAAGGCCATCTATCAAGTCGTCCCAATCTTCTCGGGGTCGGAGACCTCACAATTGATATGAGAGCCTTAAGTTAAAAGACTTTATTAGTTATCTCGAGTGTTATGGTTTTTTATACCCATTACCCAACTCACGAAGATATTACGACATGTCAGTTGATGTGTACCATAGTTATGGTTGAAACCTCTATTATATATTCTCATGGAGAGATCTTTTGTAGACCCCTATATGGTTTTTTGATGAATTTATAAATAGTAAGGTTTTGCTTCAAAAGAATTGTTGATTGGTTAAGCCATGTGATTGAGTCTTAGTAGATGGAATAAGTGGTGACTGGTTAAGTCATGTGATTGACAAAAGCTATGACTGGTTAAGTTATATGGTTAAGTTTTAAAATGGACTACGTAAGTCATGATTGGTAAAGTCATGTGGTTGACCTTTTAGTGGATTGGATAAGTCTAATCCAAGAAAATACCTTAGTATTTTGAGTTATTATGAATATTAACGTTAATACATGCGTACACTCAAGAGAACACTCAAATCACTCCTATAATGGAAAACCCTCAGAACGATGCTATCTATACGGAGATTCAAGAGAAGAAGTTATTGTTGAAACAAATGCAACCATCTTCTTTTAAAGGAGAGGGTATTGATATTGAGAAGGATGCAAAAGTATGAATTGAAGCTATGGATGATTACTTCTTAGCTGCAAAGATTGCACCTGCAAATCAAGCGATGCTAGGGATGTTTTGCCTCTTTGGTGAAACGAAATGATGGTGAGAACAAATATTTGTGGTCAAGCTGAACAAGAGCGATCCAAAAACAAGCTTTACAAAACCCTCTTGGCTTCATGAATATTTAGATGTCTTTCATGAATATCTCACCTCTCTTCCTCCAAATTGAGAGATTGATCCTCATAAAATAGAGATTCTCCCAGGAAGTGAGCCAGTGTCAAAGAGACCTTATAAAATGGCACTACCAGAGGCCATTGAATTGAAAGAACAGCTTCGTCAACTTATAGAGCAGGGATCTATTAGACTGAGTAAATCAAGTTAGGGAACACCAGTACTTTTTCAAAAAAAAAGAAGGGACTTTACGACTCTGCATTGATTACAGGAGACTAAACCAGGTAACAATTAAGAACAACTATCATATCCCACGAATTGATGAATTGCTAGATAGGCTACATGGTTCCAAGGTCTTCTCAAAGATAGATCTAAGATTTGTTTATTATCAAATCAGAATAAAGAAATCAGATATTCCAAAGACAGCTTTCAATACACGATATGGACATTTTGAGTTTATAGTCATGTCATTTGGTCTAACTAATGCTCCAGCTACATTCAATAGATTGATGTAGGATATTTTCAGGCCGTACCTAGATGACTTTGTTCTTGTCTTCTTTGATGATATTCTAATCTACTCAAAGGATGAAGAAGAACATGAAGTACACCTGAGAAAGGTATTGGATATTCTTTAAGATCACAAGCTATATGCAAAAATGTGCAAGTATGCATTTTTCACTCCAAGGATTGAGTATTTGGAATTTATTGTTTCGCATGAAGAAATCTCAGTGGACCCTGCTAAAGTTCAAGACATTGTTGAATGGCCACAGTCATCAAATGCAAGTGAGCTTAGAGGATTCTTGGGAATCACAGGATGGTATAGAATCTTTATAAAGGATTATGCAGTGATTGTTGTACCCTTGACCAATCTTCTGAAGAAAGGAGTGAAGATAAGCTGGGAACCAGTACACCAAGAAAGATTTGATCAACTTAAGCAGTATGTGACTACAACACTGTGCTTAAAGCTACCAGAATTCAATCAGGCCTTTGAAGTTGTCACTGATGCTAGTGGAATCACAGTTGGAGGAGTATTAGTTCAAGAAGGCATACCAATAGCTTTCACCTCACGTAAGCTTAAGGTTCATGAAAAGAACTACCCCACCTATGACCTTGAACTATTGGCAATCATTCACGCTCTGCAGCTATGGAGACACTACTTATTGGAAAGGAAGTTTCAACTCATATAACCAACTATAAGAGCTTAAAATGGATTTTCACCCAAGCAACCTTGACTATGTGATAAAGGCGATAGGTAGAACTTTTGCAAGAGTTTAACTTTGATATTATCTATTATCTCGAAAAAGAAAACGCGATTGCAAATTCACTCAGTTGAAAACCCTTTTTGAGTCTCATATCTATACCCAACAACCCAATCATTGAAAAGATTAAGGAAGTTGTATTATCTGATCCGGAGTACCAAATTAAGTTTAACCTTGTTCGATCTGAGGATTCAAAAAATATACCTTCATTGTTACACTTCTCACATGATGGACCTTGTCTCTATTATAGAGATAGGTTATGTGTACCAAAGGACTCTAACTTAAGAAAGGCTATCTTATTTAAGGCCCATGATAGCCCTACTTCAGGACACCCAAGATATGCGAAGACTCTCAATGCCGTACGGAAAAGTTTCTATTGGATTGGGCAAAAAGCATATGTACTTTGCTATGTTCGTCAATGCTTGACATGCCAAAGGATTAAAGCTGAGAGAGTTAAACTTCTTGGTAAACTTCAACCATTGGACATTCCCCAAATGAAGTGGGAGTGTATAATTATGGACTTCATCATTGGATTACCTACGGTACAAGGAGATTATAATTCACTAATGGTAGTTGTTGACCTACTCACAAAGATTGTGCATCTCATACCGGTCAAGTCAACTTTTACCGCCTCTGACATTGCACGACCATTTGTTAAAGAGATTTTCAAATTGCATGGATTGCCCAAACGGATTGTAAGCGATCAAGATGTGAATTTCACTTCAAACTTTTGGACCTCACTCTTCAAGGCAATTGGGACAGAGTTAAACTTTAGTACTGCATACCATCCTCAATCATATGGTCAAATAGAATGAGTCAACCAAGTCATCAAAGATGTTCTTAGAGAAAATTGCAGTAGAGAACCTAAGCGATGGATTCAAATTTTACCTCTAGTGGAGTATGCTTACAATGCTTCTCAACATCAAAGCATTGGTATTACCATTTTGTGCCTTGTATGGTCAAGAATGTGTACTCAACTTTTTTGACCCTACCATCAGAGTTGAAGCGTCTAAGAAGATGCTAGAAGAAATGGAAAATCAAACAAAAGCCATCCTAAAAGATATTCAGGCAGCTCAAGATCGTTAAAAGCAGTATGCGGATAGTAAGAGATCCAAGAGAAGATTCAAAGAAGGTGACAAGGTTTTTCTTCGGATTCATCCAAATAGAAGTACCTTATCACTTGGAAAGTACAAGAAGCTTAGTCCACGTTATTGTGGCCCTTACGAAGTGATCAAGTGTATAGGAATCCAAGCTTACAAGTTGAAGTTGCCAGCTCACATCAAAGTCCACAATGCATTTCATGTAAGCTTATTAAAACCCTATATTCACAGTGATGATCAGCACCTTAATGATAAACAAATTATCATGCCTACTCAAAATATCTAGGAGCTTCAACCTTCTAGAATTTAGAGACTCGAGAGACGATTCTTTAAAACAGAGCTCTCATAGAATACCTTGTTCAGTGGCAGGACTATCCTGAAGAATATGCAACATGGGAAGATGAGCCACCCTAAAGAAGGACAATCCTCACGATAAGGACATCTCGAACCCCTAAGTTGGGGAGATTGTAATGTACCCAACATTTTTCAATAAAAGTATTTCATTTACTTTGCAAATATTTAAGGTTCGTATTTTACTAAGTCAAAGAGCATTCTAGTGGAACAATTGGATTGAAAATCGGACTCTAGAACAACTAATTATGACCCTTATTCACTTGAAAACAATAGGTTGATGGGAAACTTAAGCCTCAAGATTGCATCTAAAGATAAGAGCTGACCTTTTAGGAAAGAGAGAGCAATTTTAGGAAAGGATGAGTAATTTTAGAAGAGGAGTAGGAGAAGTACTTTTCGAAAAGAAAGAGTCTTTTTAGCAAAGAGAGGAGGAGTTTAGTTTAGAGCTCTTTTCTTGGAAGCCAAGCTTCTTCTTAAAGACTAGAATTCATGCATCGGAATCCGTGTCCACAAAAAAAAAAAAACGAACATGCACGAACTTATCTCTCTTTACTTCCCTCTATTCTTAGCTTGTGATTTTGGCCTTGAGAGCCTATATAAAGACTCCTCTCCCTTCACTTTGAAGACACACACTCTGAGAAGCGAAAGCTCTCTTGCCTTGACGTTGGAGTTACCTCTCTCTCTCTCAAGCTCTTACCTTCAACCCACCTCCATCTCCAACTCTTTTTCTAACATCATTGTGTTGCTTCTCAAATTCTTGAGTCTCTTTCTCACTTTCTTCCTTCTCTTTCACGATATACGATGGCCCCGAAGTGAGTGACGTGAAGCTCGATGGACGCTCATGTTGCTCCACCTCCAAGAAAGGTGCAAAGGAAGGCATCAACTACTCCAAACGTTGTCAAGCAGAGGTATTGGTTGCGGAAGAAGTCGAAGCCGTCCAACCTCAACCACGAGAGGTAGTCGAATGTATTGCTAATCCGGTAAGATAAATTTATAATTTTGCATCACTATACATGATGACGGGTAAGTCAAGACTAAGAATTTTCCTAAACTGTCAAAGAAACGTGATTATATCACAAGAAACAAGCATATGATTTCATAGAGTAGTGAAAGGATTGTTCGAATAATGGTTACGGTTTGATAATTGTCTCTGTTTGATATTAGAAGTTGGGTAATCGTGTTTGAGAAATCACTTAAAAAAAACAATTGCTAAAAAAAAATATTGTTTCCAGATGGAACTCGCAGTTAGCAAAGTGATTCCGCGGTTAGCGGAGATTAAGCTGAGGTTATCAGCTCTCTTTTTGTCTCTTGTACTTAGCAAGATACCTTGCGGTTAGCGAGATGTTCCCTTGCGGTTAGCGACTAGGAAAGTATGCGTATTTTGCGGTTAGCAAATAAGTAAATCCTTTGCAAAGGCTCTATTGGTTAGATAGAGAAAGTCCATTGGTAGCGGCAAACTCTTAAGAATAATTAAAAGATTCATTTTTGTTGAATTATAAGACTGTCTTCATTAGACCATGTTTGAGAAAGAAATGTTTTGGTGATGTTTGAAGGGCTGGATGAAACAACATGTGCCTGGAATTTAGAAAAAGAACATTGTTTGTATATATAAAACAGTGTGGTAGTAATTAGAAAACAAGCTAAAAAGTGTGAATGTGGGGTGGAAAGTGGGGGTTGGCTCAAGTTGCCAGTCAAGGATGGGTGGTCTCGATTAGTCGAGAAACTCTCCATTACCTCTTATTAAGAGAAGTGAAATTAGAGACTCGTTGTGCCAAGAGGCGAGATGTTTCAAATCTACGTGCCCCTGAAAGCTATGGACTCAATCAATCGGGTACTTTTCACAAGATTACTAATTAGTTTAAACTAAGTCTCATATCATATTTATGGTTTATGGATGGTGGCCATGCCTCTTAAACGTGGGGATAAAGGCGTTGTATATGGATTCTAAATATGTCAATGAGATTTCATCTTTATGTTAGGAAGTAGTTTTTTTTAGAAGCCTTGATTTATCGACCTGGCTTGTGATGCATGACCCTTATTAACCACGAACATGATGGATAGAGGACTTCCTCTCTTCTGTTGCTCGTATCTCTACTTTGTGGAAACGGAGTAGGGTGTCGTCAACAGAGAAGGAGGATAAAGGAAGGCCATCTATCAAGTCGCCCCAATCTTCTCGGGGTTGGGGACCTCACAATCGTTGGCTATTGAAGGATGTAATGAAGAGATTGCTAACTTGCAATCAGCCTCCTCTCAATGTGTTGTGGATACCATGTCCACTCCAGTATTTCAAAAATTGCATGAGAATCTTTTGCTACAGCTAGATAATTGTGCAGGAAAGAATAAGAATCGATATTAATATTGCATACTTGTCCTTGCTAGTAGCAAAAGATGTTTTCAAAACCGTGTATTTGGGATTTTTAATGGTCAGTCATACACATGAGGACATAGATGCAATGTTTACTAGGTTCTTAGAGAGGTTGCGAATAGAAATGACATTCACTTTTCCACATTTAACGAAACATTTCCAAAAATGTGAAAGCTCGGCTCCGGCATCATTTCTGATGACACAAGTTCCTGACTTCAAACCATTTGTTAAAGGGTAAATGTGTGATGGATAGGATGCTCTAGTTGGACACTCTAAGCCACTTCAATTTTGTTTCTATATGCAAGATGAAATCCCAGTAATGCAGTACAAAATTCACCCCAAATCACTTAATTGGATGCCAAGGGAGTCAGGAATTGAATTGTGAAAAAAAAGATGCTCAATGGAAACCAAAACTACCAGCAGGCTCTCCATATGTGGTGCCTATAGCAGACTGTGTGAGGGATAGTCCACTGGTTATTCAAGGGATTAAGACATATCTTGACTTCTGGAAAAGATATTATGTCTTAAAGGGAAAGGACCATGATTCTACAAAATACATGGAGCAAGTTATTTTTTATTGGCAAAACATAATTAATGAGCTTGAACAACCAACCAATAAACAAAGTGGTGAATATACATCATTTTGACCGAAGACTACAAGGAGTCATCGAATGGAACAGATAGAGGAGGACAAAGATGAGTTTCAGGGATATGAAGGATTGAATGTTTACTATGTTGGTCCTCAAAGTGCAAGGCCACAGGAAGCTTTTAAGCCTCAATTGATTTAAGAAAACGGGATTTTATTCTTGTGGGACCCGCAGATCCAAAATATCCTATATGGCTAGGAGATGCAGAGTCAGACGTTGATGTGGATAGCTCATCCTTAACTATAAGAAAGTGTTCATTCAATATTGCACGAAAACATCAAAAAAGAAATCCTTCAATCCAGGAACAATACGACAATTGTTGGAAAAAGAATTGGTGCTGCAATATTGCTAACCTTAAGGGTTGGGAGTGTATTGACGCACTTGTGTGGTCATGGACTCCAAGGGCTGGAAGATTTGCATAAGCAATTAAGATCCCATCCAATGTCGTGGAGAAGGCACAAGGTAGCTTAATAGGAGAAAATGAATAGCATTTCATATTCATATCTTGGAGTTTTTATCATTTTTCATGTCCATGTATGATTTTATGAGATGCTTATTAACACCAACATGAAAATAAACTTTTAATGAGAAAAAAGGTGTTTCTCAACACCACCATTTTCTTGAGAATCTATCTCTTTGTTAATGTAGTACAAGGACTAAACAACAAAAAGAAAATCTACCCAAATCAAACGGGAAATAGGACTACATAGGCATTGAAATCAATCCCAAAGCTGTGGAATTTTCCCATTTCATCTAAAATGGTGTTCTTCCCTTGCAGTTGAGTTTTGTGAACTCTCGCAAAGATGAGTGCCAACAATTGCTTCAAGAGATGGTTGTTAATGGACCTGTAATGTGCGTTGCAAGAAACATTGCTACATTCCTCAATAAACCCAACACCTTGTCAACATTGGACGTTACAATTCTAGTGCCAGTTCATAGTGCGTGCCTAAGACAAGAGGTTGCTAGTGTGTTTCAAGTTCAAACAAAAGTTTGGGCTACAACCGTGAGGTGTGCTCACATAAGATAAAGTGATATACTACATGTGACTTCTCTCGTTTCCTTATGTAATTAACTTGTGCAAGTTGTTGGCACGCTTCGGTTTGTGAACTTCAACAGTGTGCTATTGGAGAAGCATTGTTCAAATTGTAAATCCACAAAAGTGTATAGTCTTAAGCAAGCATCTTATTGTGGATATTGTAATAACAAAACCATGATAATCACAACACCAAAGTTGGAAGCACGTATTACAATGAAAGACAAAAAGATTCTTGATGTGCAAGTCATTGGTGCAGTAGTGGATTTAGTACTTGCATTAGATAGAAACTTCAACCAGATTTACATTGGCTCTGTTTCTGAGGCAAGAGATACCTTGGCAATAAGCTCACTCTTTGGTTGCTTCAAAATCAATGCAGGCGGGCATGTAGTGGCATATGAACATGAACCTTATTTTTATGAATGTTCACTTACCATTTTTAGCTATTTTTATTTTTGCATGCTTGTTGTACCTGCATATTCAGATCAAAGCTACGCTTCCATCCTCTACTTCTTTGTAACATGCTTTTGCACACTTTTGGTTGTGCTTCTAACTATTGTCCACTTTGTGCTTGCGTTGAAAATTCAAAGCATTTCTCTCTCTCTCTCTCTCTCTCTCTCTCTCTCTCTCTCTCTCTATCTATCTATATATATATATATATATATATGTCTACAAAAAAATACAATTAGACATACACAAATACAAAAAACAATCTTCCTCCCTCTCTCTCTCTCTCTCTCTCTCTCTCTCTCTCTCTCTCCCCCCCCCCCACAAACAACTAAGTACATAAGCAATTTGTTCAACCAATCCCATTCTCTCTCTCTATTTATATTTGTATGTATCTAACTAGTTACCTTTTTTTGTCGACTTTAAAAACCAAAAACAAACAAAGAAACACAGTCACAGACAAAAAAAACCTCTCCCTCTCCCCCTATCTACTTTGCCCTTTTCTCATTATTTTCCTCTCTCTTTCTATCTATTCCTTACAAAAACAACACACAGTTCTCTCTCTCTCTCTCTCTCTCTCTCTCTCTCTCTCTCTCTCTCTCTCTCTCCACAAAAAACTAAGTACATAAGCAATTTGTTCAACCAATCCCATTCTCTCTCTATTTATATTTGTATGTATCTACCTAGTTACCTTTTTTTGTCGACTTTAAAAACTGAAAACAAACAAAGAAACACAATCACAAACAAAAAAAACCTCTCCCTCTCCCCCTATCTACTTTGCCCTTTTCTCATTCTTTTCCTCTCTCTTTCTATCGATTCCTTACAAAAACAGCACACAATCTCTCTCTCTCTCTCTCTCTCTCTCTCTCTCTCTCTCTCTCAATTGCTCTCGTTGTCTATCAATTAGTTTTATTTGGCTTGTTAAATGTTGTCACCTTTATTTGCATTAAGAATTTGACTACTCTCTCTCTCTCTCTCTCTCTCTCTCTCTCTCTCTCTCTCTCTCACACACACACACACACACACACACACACACACTCACACATATACATAGACAAACACACAGATACTTACACATCCATATGTGCATACATACATGCACATACACATACAAATAGAAAGAAACAAACACACACATCCGATTTTCCATACCCATGGAGAATCCTACTAATATTCAAAAAGAGATAGACGTTGACATGATATTTATGGAGACACATCCTTTTAATTACCAATTGTTTCTAGAGCTCCATGATATATTGCAAACAAACTTAAGTTTTGAATCATTTAGGCTTATCAGGTCACAATGCCTTTTTGAGAACTATTTAACAAATTTTGTCACACAATCTTCCGCTTCCTTATTCTTTGGATCAGAATTGGGCTCATCAACTGAAAGCACTGTGGGAGCATTGCACAGTTTAATGCTTTATATGAAACTTGCAAAACATCAATGAGTCTCACAATGGAGGTCATTAATATTTTTGCTCACAAATTTGAAGAAGCACTTGCCATGATCCTTCATAATGCTACAATTGGACAAAGGAAACAACAAGTAGTTGGGAAATCACATCAACAATTTCAAAAAGGACTTCTAATTATAGATGTATCTACAACGGGCTTAATATATTATGCTTTTACGAGTTTACAATCATGTTGTAAGCATGTCTGTTAAACAATCAAAGAATGTGATGCATTATCCCACTTGTGGAGACAAAAGGTGAATAAACCCGCTACTCAAATCGTGGATCTATTGATTGAAAAGCAACCACTTTGTGTCCATACACACGCTGCAATCACAACAAATTGAAAACAACTAAGACATACAAAGTCGACAGAAACTACCTCATTGAAGCAACATCCTTTTATTCATCTACATCAGAGATCCAAGATTGTAAACAATATGTGAAGAGTATGAATGACACACCTACATATCCATGTGAAAAATGCGGCCAGTTGTTCTTCCACTCACAAGTTACACAATTGGCTCCTCCAATGTGCTTACACAATGGCGGTAGGAAGCAAAAAAGAGGTTGCTCTCTATTCTGTTGCCGTGCATGCAAGCGCAAAATGAACAAATCCAAGGTGCCATTTGAGAGCTTTCATAGATTAAGCTTTAACGAGCCTCTGATACCAGTCATGCAACTAAACAATAACAAAGCACGCCTAGTCTCTATTCGTATACCATTTGCAAAGATTCAAGAACTAACTTAAGATGGGTAATGTGGTTTGCATGGGATTGTGGTTAATGTTCTTGTGGACATTGAAAAAACACAACAAGTTCTTCCTCGCTTTATCTAGGACGAGGCTTCAGTCTTGGTGGGCATTAAGCGCAAGCTTGAGTATACACATTGCTCCTTATCTGGGCTTGTTAGATCATTATTGACACTAAAGGTCACACATGCTCTTCTTAATAGCTCTTTATATAAAAAATAAAACATAACCATAAATGATAAATGGCTTGCACACTTACAAGAAATCTCACAGTCATCAGTCCCCCTATACACAAGCATAAATGAGATGGAGGACGAGGAAAGTACTCACACTAATGTCATGCTACATATCATCACTATTGTTGACCAAGTTCTTGATTACAATGATAAAATTTTGCATGCCACACCATCAGAGGGGAACACGCCACTTGGTTTATTTCTTGACGAGTTCTGTGAGGAGCTTACCTTTCCTACAATCTTCTTTGGAGAGCTAGGAAATACTATCAACATGTATAAAAAAAGTTACCAAATAATAGCAAAGTGGGAACTAATGCACAAAGATAGACGCTTTGCTCTCAATATCGAAATTTACTTTTTTAAGTCAATAAAATCATGACACAAAAAATACAATTGTCCATTTGGATACGTCTCCGCAAAGCGAAACTTGAGGGAACAACATTGTGCACTGGAGAAGTTTGTGAAGACACAAATATAGAAAAAGTAGTCTCATTACAACTAGGCTACAAAGATTTTGAAGCTCTTCGTACCTCCCCTGACTATAAAGAAGAATTTATATAAAAAATTTGGTATGATTCGACAGCTAGGGCCGCCAACTTTCTTTGTGACATTCTCTTCAGTGAACTGAAAAAATCATGTTAATGCATTGCAACAAATAGTTCCACTTAAACAAGATAGCAATGAAAGCAATAGCTCCTTTCGTAAATGTTTGATACGAGCAGATACAATAACTATAGCTCGCTTCTACTTTAACCACTTCATAGCCATGAAAAGAGTACTGCTTAACGACATCACAATATGTGAAAAAATTCTAATTTATTTCTTCGTGACAAAGTTCCAAACCCGTGGTAGTCGACATGATCATGGTCTTTTATGGGTTGAACAAGCTCCTTTATTTGATCATGATATAGATGACACCATTATTGCATATGTGGACAAGTATATAAGTACAAACAGCTCCAAACTTCCATTAGACCTTTACGAAATATAGAGGCATCATCGTAGAAAAACTTGTCTTAAGAAAGGGAAATGTTGTCACTTTGATTTTCCAAGGTTACCCACTCCATTTAGAATCAATTTGAGCCCACTACTAATGACTACCAAAATCAAACTATAAGTAAGAAAACTTTTAAACGCTTAAAAAACACCCTTGATAAATTGGCGCTAAAACTGCCATTTCTTTTGAAGATGGATACAAAGCTTGCATTTGACTTTTGAAGAATACGCTTTGGCAATAACTGACACACTATCCACTCCAACAATCTTCTTGAAAAAAAATATAAAGGACATTTACACAAACAATTGTAATGCTACGATTGCAACACTATGGGATGCAAACATTGATATTCAATTTGTTTTGAATGCACATTGTGCAGCAAGTTATTGCACATCATACATGACAAAAATGGACAACACACTAATTGGTGCAATAAAATATCAATTTGATATTTGTGTGGCCAATAATGCAACAACAATTGAGTGACTATGCAAGGTAGGCAACACTATTCTTAACACACAACAAATTAGTGCACAACAAACATCTTACATAGCGCTATCATTACCACTCTATAGTGCAACTCGTGACTTTGTATACATAAACACTAACCCTCATGATCAACGTGCATTTGTCCTCAGAAGAAAAACATCTCTATAAAAACTTGACTCATCCAACACAAACATATTCTTCCAAAATATTATTGATAAATATGCTAAAAGACCATAAAGTTTCCATCATCTATGCTTGGTTGAATATGCATCAACAATTAGCCAAGAGGAAACAACATACAAAAAATTGTATAAAGATAAGATCATACTTTGTGAAATATAACATTCTTAAAAATCCAGAAGACCGCTACAGAGAACAATCAATTACTATGTCTCCCTTGGATCAATAATGAGAACCAATATTTGAAAGAATCCTCTACATGGAGGGATGTACATGATCAATATTTGCAAGTCATAAAGTCAAATGAAATCAAGTTCAATAGAGACCCAAGCCCAATAGAAAAATTCACAAAGCACTACATTCCCTCCCCAAGCACAACTAGTACAACAGACATTGAATCATATGACTCACATCATGCAAATATTCTTAATGACATAAACATAGATTTATGCTCTAGAAACCCTTTGCACTTGAAACATTGTAAGTACCTTTCTATGACAAATGCTGACTTCTATGCACGCACGAAAAAATTAAACCACCAACAAAAACACATATTTTATGACATAATGTTGAAAAAACGGATTCAACCCAACAAAGCAATACACCTCTTCCTTAAAGGAGGAGCAAGAATAGGCAAAACATTCACGTTGCTATTATTAGTAGAAGGATTGCAAAAATTCTACAACCATAGAAGTCCACCCAATTCAGAATCTCCAACAGCATTACTAATGGCATACACAGGAAAGATTGGTTTTAGTATTGGTGGTACCACAATCCACTTTTGCGCTTCACTTACCTCTACTCACTTTTACACGAACAAGTTTGAGTGTTGAAAAGTTGAATGCACTTTCTCTTCTATACAAAGACTTAAGAATAAAAACTACTTAAATACCATTCCTCGATCACAGCTCCCATTACAACTAGCTAATGCTCGAACAGTTCATCTTTTGCAGGGTCTTACATTGCAAACGCTGCCTTTCAATCCTAAACACATAAGAATACATGGTCTTGCATACACAACATTATCTCGTATTTGAGACCCACCTAATCCGTACCTGCTCGAAAGAATACAACCTTTCCATGTCAAAGTTGACCAAATCATATTGGAAGAATTGCATCGCCTAAAAGTAGAAGCTAAATAGATCTCCACCCAAAAGCCATTAGAAGCTTACTCAAACACACATATCATTGTTCAATCTCTAAACATTGTGTCTTTCAATAAACACACATAAGAAAAAATTACAATAGATTCCATACTAATGGCATCACATGTACTCTGTTTGCAAGAGACAAGGCTAACAAAAAAGAAACCATATGCAATACCATGCTTTCTACAGCGCCGATTTAATGGGAAAATGGGTGTCTCAATTCTTCACCAAAAAACACTTGTCCACTTTGATCATGGGAATTTATCTCATCCAGGAATTGAGATATTGCATGCAACCATCAAGTTCACAAACAACAAAATCATCAAAATAGTCTCTCTTTACAATTCACCTTTAATACCACTAGCAAATTTAATGGATACATTAACATCGCTGCTTCAACAACCTTTCCTCTTTTTTAAACAAATATAGCATCAAACAATTAATAACAGATGTTACAATTATCCATGGATCTTCTTTAGACCACATTTAGGCTACCTCAACAATCTTCGACTAAGAATCAGAGACCAACTTCATGTATTGGATTGATCACTCCAAAACATACATTATGCTACCTTGTGAAACACCCTTAACATTGACACTCCCCATTCCTCTGTCCTACTGTAGGCCATCGTGATTTTTTATCTTACTCTTTACATTATAAGGCATTCCAAGTTGTGCACACAATGGACATCAAATTTTATTTATTAGATATCGGTTGCTATGTTGTGAAGCATTCTTTTCATAGTGTTCAAAGGGTGTTGGTTGTGATGTTAATTTTGTCATTGTGAATGGGTCATGATAATGTAATATTGATACTTAAATTTTTCTTGTTTTGTGGAAGTGCATTGTTGTTCTATGTAGAGCAGATGGCAAGAAAATGGTAACCAATTCACATTACCACTTTGTCTTGAATGAGGAGAGTCAAATATGTAATGTCTTTATTGATGATGAATGTGACTCCTCCTAAATGCTACAATCATTCAAAATTTCCAAGCATAGTTTGCTCATAGATCCTCTCCATGTAATAAGCCTTTGAGAGAGACAAATGTAGTGTAGAGCCAACTTTTTATCAAAAGGTATAGAATTCTTTTTTGGGGGGTCCATAGTAGCAATTGTGACTAGATTAGTTGAGGTACTTGAGTTATCAAATTCTTATATATAAGGTCTTGACACTAAGTGACACCGAGAATTTAATGAGGGGCGGTGAGGGGATCAACGGTCCGAGTTTGCGAGTAGGATCTTGAGACGAACTAAATGTGGACGGTACAAAAATCAAGGCGGTACAGAGACTCTAGAACCTCCATGCAACCCAGGATTTGAACCCACAACCTCGTGCTCTGGTTATGTGATGCATGGGCTAACCGCCTTACATGCGCACATGTTGTGTAACCCCAACCATTTTTACAAGATAATATTGTGAGTTAGCATGCATTGCCCGAGTTTTACGACTTTAATTTGTGTTTGGGTTTAGCATCTACGGCAACAATCTCCTCAGATTTCAAGCATTGACTTCTTGGCTGTGAGTTCCCGCACCACCACCACAAACAACCCCCCCCCCCCCCCCCCCCCCCAAAAAAAAGAAAGGGGGTGTTGAGGTATATAAGGTAATTGAGCTAATGGTTTGGAAGAAAGAGGTTCTTCAAAGATAAACTATAGAGCAATTAATGTAAATTCTCTGAACTCACAATTGTGAGTAATGCAAAAAAACAAAAAAGATTGAATATATAACTAGGTGTGGCAAACGTTGTTTTTGGGTTGAATAAAAGGGAATATTGAAAGAATCTGGTGTGGCAAGCGTTGTTTTTGGGTTGAATTAAAGGGAATATTGAAAGATCTCTTTGGCTGAGAGAAAGAGAAAAGGAAAGCTTTTCCTTTATTGATTTCATAAGTTAAGTTGTTGGTTTTTCTTTTTCTTTTTTCTTTTTTGGGAAAGGGGGGGGGGGGAGAGGGGAGGGGAGGGGGTGTAAATTTTTCTAGGTGACACAAGGTAAGCCAACGGGAAGGTGTGCGAGATGGGGTGATGAGAGATAGTTGTCACAGATGTCAAAACTTAGCATCAACTTTGTTGTTTTAAAAGTTACCCGTTCGTGGTTGTGGGGCTATGCACCATATCTTTGGGGATTCGATTTAAGAGATTCTCTTTTCCTCTCGCAACCTATCTATTGATGTGCCAATAGTGGCTCAATATTTATCTGTAGAGGTCAAAAATTGAAGGCAGGTCCATGCTATGCATGCAGAGGCCACAATATTTCTTTTTTTAAAGGAAAATTACCAAAATACCCCTCTAATTTATGGAAATTTCCAATGTACCCCTCAAATTTCAAAAATTCCCAAAATGCCCTTGTGTCTATTTTGGTTGGATTCTTCAAGATTTTCTAAAATTTATTCTTGTTTGACAATTGAGATCCGTTTTTGAGTGCTTGACATATAATTTTCCACAAATTACCTAGGTCTGTTCAATTTTTTGGAAACCGCTTAAATGAGAAACGGGGAGATGGGACGTGGAGGAGAGAGGCAAAGGGGAGGAGGGGGGGAGTTTAAAGATAGTGTTGCAATGTGTCAACAGGAGCATATAAACAAAGAGGATTTTTTTCCTGTGCACGATGGGTCAAAGTCAAGCGAAGAGAGCACATAAACATAGAGATATTTTTTTCATGTGCGCACGATGGGTCAAGTCAAGGCGCAGAGAGAGACAGAGGTTTTCATTTGCTATGCTTCGGTCATGATGGGCTCCCTCTGCATGCTCTTCGCTTATGGAGTGGTCTTGTAGCTGTGTGTGCCCTCAAGCTCTTACAAGTAGATTAGCACTAGCAGCTATGTTTTGAGCCCCTTCTTTGTTGAGATTGCTTGGTGCAAACCACGGACATGTTGATACAGAGCAGGGTGGGTGAGGAGTGGAGTGTAGCATAGCTTCTCTCTCTTTCTCCCTCTCGTTTCTTTGTAGGCACATTTGAGCGTACACCTACCGTGCAAGGGGCCTACAGTGCACCGCACTGACTACCAATCGCAATCGACATGATCATCAAGGGGATGGAGGTGAGCTTGGAAGAGCTGCACAGTAGCCTCTGGATGGAGTGCAAGGTAGATTTTGCGACGAGTGTGCAAGGGAGTAAGGTTGTCGTCTGCAAACTAGAACGTGAAGGGAGAGATCCCAGTCAGAGAAAGAGATATCAAGCGCAAGTAGGGTAGGTTCGTGGGACCGAGGGTCTGTGCACTTTTGCCTTAGAATGATAATCTTCCTTGGGAATATTGCACACTATTAAATGGGGTTTTGGTGGAAAATAAAATCCTTTCAAAACATATGAAATGCATAACTAAAGGGTGAGTTTAGGAAATGAAAATACACATGAAGTGGAAAGTCAAAAGACTTTGTGAGTCCATATAAAAAAGAGGTGGTCTAGTGCACATTACTACATTTGTGTTTCTCTTGTGGCTTTATTTTCTTTGGAGCATTTTCTTCTCTTTAAAGTGTCCTTGCACTATGCAGGTAGTGAATATTTTTGGCTTTTTAAAAAAAGCCTTAGAGGAGAGTTGGGTTAGGCATACTTTCAATGTTTTCTATGATGATCAAAACTTTACTTTAAATGTTGTTTCAATTTTAAAATAGTAAATGGATCTTTTTGGCTTTCTAAAAGAAACCCTTAGTGTTGTGTTAAGCTAGGGAGATTTTCATTGTTTTCGGTGCATGATGGAGACTTACCTTTCTTGCATTCTTGTTTTAAAATTCTTGCATTCTTGTTTTAAAATTCTAATGTGAAGTTTCACCTTGCATAATTTTAGTAAATTTTACACACACACACACATATGTTTTTTTTACATTCTATTATTTTGAAATGCTAAAGTGAAACTTCACCTTGCATAATTCTAATAAATTATATACACACACATAGATATTAATTAGTTCTTTTTATTTCACCTTTCATTTCACAACTTCACATAGCTTTACATTTCTTGCGTTCTATAGCTTTTCGAGAAAGTCTCTTTTATTAAGCAGCTGCTGGTCGAGTTTCCTCCTCACAAAGAAGAAAACCGGAAATACTAGCAAAAATTTTGAGATTTGTAAAATTTTTGGATGACTTCCTCACATTTTTCATCAATTTTTCTTAAGTTTACCATGGTTTGCAGCTAGCTAGTCTCGATTTTCAATCGGCTCAAGACTAAGCTGAGGCAATCCTTTTCCAAACACTGATACCAGTTTAATTCAACCTAACAATTTTATCACTTTCTTATTGTTTTCGAAAGCCGTCGTGACTCTTTCACTTGTTATTTCACCTTTCATTTCACATCGGACAAGTCTTTACTTCTTTTGCATTCTATTGTTTTAGAATGTTAAAGTGAAGCTTCATCTTGCATAATTCTAGTGAATTCTATAGAAATACACACACACACACACATATTGATGAGTTCTTTTTATTTCAAATTTCATTTCACAGCCTCACATGGCTTGCCTTTTTTTGCATTCTATAAATTTATTCTAGTCAATATTCAAGAAAGTCTCTTTTATTAAAGCGATCGTCAATCAAATTTCTTCCTCACAAAGAAAAGAACCAGAAATACTAGCATAAATTTGCAAGATTTTGGAACTATCTTTTGACATATTTCATTGTTTTTCTTCCCTTTACCATGGTTTGCAACTGGCTAGTCTCGATTTTCAATCGGCTTAAGGTTAAGCTGAGGCAATCCTTTTTTGAACACTGTAATTTTTAGTTAAACACAACCTAATGACTTTATCACTTTCTTATTTGTTTTGAAAGCCATCAAGACCCTTTCACTTGTTTTTTTAAGCCATTAGGAATACCTTATATACATTAAGAATACTTATACATGGTATGTGCTAACGATTTTGGATTCATTAGTTTTAAGGGAATCATAGCTAGATGCTATTTGGAAAACTAACGGGAAAGAAAACAACATTCAAAAGCAACTAGAACTACTAGAGGGAAAATTTTATGCATGGATTATATTTGTGCTTGGTTTTGGTCGACGCATGGAGATATTCACGAAGGAGGTGGCAAGGAGTTCAAAGTCTGTTGCTTGAGGATGTATTGTGCTTTGCGCATCAAGAAGCCGGAACTGAGAGGGACCCTCGTAAACCTTGCTCTACATTGGTTAATAAACCGAACTCCATGAGTTCCTAGACCATGTTTCATACCTTCTGACTATCAACATGTGCCAAAAAAAACCTTACCATATAGGTCTATAACCATAGGGTGAAAAAATGTATCAATGAGTACACTATTGTCCCAAAATCCTTTGCTCCTACATGACATTGTTATGTGTCTGAAGAGCAAAATGGATGAAAGTATTATAGCACATGTAACCCACTTAAAAAACTAAATCAAATAATATTTATAAACTAAACTAAACCAAATCATATGCTTATTAAGAAGTGGAAAATAGCTTACACTTACATGGAGTCAACTACAGTTTCCAAACCTCAAAGGTACATTACCAAAAGTCCAACCTTAAAAGGTCCATTATTTCTTTGACGTGCTAAACACTAAATGAGGGATTAGTGAAAACAAACCAATATTCAAATTGTAATCCTTGGTGTTGCCTTGACAATCTAAACCTCTTGGTTAGATTCTACAAATTCAAACCTCTTTGTGAGATTCTGCATAGAAACTTCTTAAACTAGCAGTTAATTTGATCAACATAGTCTACCATGTCCAAAAACTTGGTGATTTGAACTTATCCACTACCCCTTGGTAGTAGGCGGGGGATTGGCATGCTAGAGCATTGTAGCAGAGCGCAACATTTGGACGAAATCTGAAGGTGTATGTGCGTAGGGAAAAGGGGCTAGAAGAGGCACGCAGCAGGGCTGCAGAGCTCGGATGAAAGAGGACACGTGCGCTAGAAGCTACAGACCATGCCGTAGGTGTGCAATCTCCGCAAGAACAAGGGCAAATGTTGCAGGCAACAACGAGGAGGAGGAGCGAAAGGAATCGAAAGAGATTCCCTTGATAAAACAAAAATAGAGCAAGTAACATATGCCTTGATTTTATATAAGTATTCCTAATTTATATAAGGTATTCCCAATGGCTTCAAAAATAAGATATTCACTACCTACATAGTGCAAGGACACTCTAAAGAGAAAGAGAAGAAAACACTCAAGAGAAAATAAAGCCAAAAGAGAAACACAAATGTACTAATGTGCACTCGACCACCTCTTTATATGGACTCAAAAAGTCTTTTGACTTTCCACCTTCATGTGTCTTTTCATTTTCTAAACTCACCCTTCACTTATGCATTTAAGATGTTTTGAAAGGATTTCTATTTCTATGAGATTGGGGCCCTAATGCCTTGATTGTGTTGACTTAAATTTCTTTTGAGTGATTTGAGAATCTAAAAAAAGAAAGATTTATCTATCTATCTATACTATATATAATGTGGGAAGAGATTTTGGCCACTCTCCTATCCACACGTCATCATTTCCTATGCTTGGTTGGCTTCAGGTATTGTTCTCTACACTATTCTAGTCGCCCTGTCAACCACTTCTCTTGCCCCCATTCTGAAAGTCTACATGAAGTCGGAAGAGTTGAACACCAACCAAAAGCAACATTTTCCTTTAGGAGTGCTCTTGCAGGTGCTCTTCGTCACTGTATGCAGGTCTTCTGACAAGGATCGCTCCATTGTCCAGCTCTCCAATCCCTTACACGCATCACGCATCAAATCAGCAGAAGAATGGCAAACCAGTGGCTCAAGGACACGGTCAAGGCAGTGCCTTCTGGACCTTGGGCAGAGAAAAGAATCTCTGAGCTGTTAATGTGGAATGCAAAGTGAGGGCCTTTGTACAAATATGCAACCATCTCCTAGTTTTCACTTATTGAAGGTTATATTATCTCCCACTGGCAGGGTAAAGAAGTTGTGAGTTACATTTTTAGAATGCAAAAGTAAGGGCCTCTCAGAAAATGCAACCAGGATGTCATACGTGGGACTTTTTTGGAGATTATTTCCAACATGGGCTTAAGAAGCTTTGCTGAGTTGTTTTTGTGGAACTTTGCAAAGTGTGGGCCTCTCTACAAATTCCATTACCTTAGGCTATGCTTGCATCTTGAAGACCTGTGGATTTTGGAAAAAATGGTGACAATGTGCTTGGCATTACTTCAATCGACATGTATGATGTCCGGATTTTCCTTGGATGGAGTACACGGGGGAGTACACTATTGTAGGGTATGACCAACAGCGTAGGGCTAGGAGTGCATCAAGGAGCACACTCGACTCTTTCTGGCAAATATGAAGTGAGCTGTTTTCTTGGGATGCAGTAACCTATGCTTGCTCGAAGTCGAATATGCACCAAGGAGCACACTCAACTCTTTCTAGAAAATATGAAGTGAGGTGTTTTCTTGGGATGTAGTAACATATGCTTGCTCAAAGGCATGTGGAATTATGAAGGAGTTGACATGGATTAACAAATTAATGATGAGGTTGTTAATTAGGGACACTTGAAAAGAGTGCCATGCCTGGGATTGATTTGTCTTTGCATGCTAATATTTTTGAAGTGGGTTGTTTAAAAGGACTCATAATAAGGGATCATATTGTTCACTATGTGTACCAAATGTAGAGTATCTTGGGCTACTTTCAATCTGAGATGTTGCTTCTTGGCATGTACATGATGCTTTCTTTTGTGACCTCTCTAAAACCCCACAATGATGCACTTTTAAGTTTTGAGACCAGTGAATCTTTGAGGATGTCGTCTCTTGGAATGCACAAATTGCAGGTTATGTCCAACAATGGTAGACGATGCGTCTCAAAGACATGCGGCATTATGCAAGAACTTGGAAAGTGGAATTGTGCTTGGTACTGCTTTGCCTACCATCAAGAATGTTGTTTACTGGAGTGTCTGCTTTTACAATAAGCCCAGCATGCAGAGGCTGTTTTTGTGAATATGGAGTGGTTGCTTTCCACTAAGCGTAATCACCATGTGATCGCATATTGCTTAGCAATGTTTTGGTGAGCATGTATGCTTAGTGTGGATAAAATGTCTTGCCTAGAATTCTTTGGTGAACATGCATATCAAGTGTGATTACATTTGAAAACACGTATTTTTGAGGAGCATCATAATTGCAATGTTGCCTCTTGGAGTGCATGTTTGCACGGTATCTATCTATCTATCAATATTCTATGTAATAGGGGGAGGGATACCACGCCCCATTCCGAACACGTGTTTTTCCTTTGCTTCATCCAGCAGATGTGCCCTACAGCGACCAAGAAGAAAGCAGGAACAACAAGTTAGAGATCCGGAGGAAAACAATAACGTTTGAGGCATGCGAGGCTCTTGGACCAAGAAAGTCACAATTTTCAATGCAAAAAAGGTCATGCGCAGGAGCTTGAAGCCCAACGCCCATGGGCTAGTGCATATCCTCTTCTGAGGATTATTTTCTAGCAACGCCCAGGGTGGGCTTTGTCGCTTGGGGCCAGGGGGCTCCTAAACCAAGTGGGTCACAGTTCTTAGAGCAAAGGAGGTCATGCACAATATCCCAAGCCCAGCGCCCATGTGTGTGTGTGTATGTGTGGAAATTCAGTTACTTGTGCCAACAATGCCTCTTATCTGGTTCAGGGAGTTGGAAATTTTGTGCTTACTGCTGCAAATGGTAGTTCTTTCACACTTGTTGATGCACTTTATGTACCTGGGATTAAGAAGAATCTTTTGTCTGTATTTGCACTTGCTAGACGTGGTCTTGTAGTTAAATTTATGGATGACAGATGTATAATATATGATCTGAGTTTTGGTGATAAAATTATTGTATCTAGCATTTTATGTCGTGGGCTATATAAGCTCACTTTGTATGACAAGTGTGCGCACAATTTTCCAAATGCATTTGTGGATTCAAAGGCTATTTCAGAAGCAAAACTTTGGCATGCACGTTTTGATCATCTAAATTTTGCCAGTTTGCTACGTTTGAAGAAATTTGACATGGTTGCTTCTTTGCCGCCTCTTGAAGTACTTGTTAAACATGTCTATGAAGGCTATATTTTGGGTAAGATGCAGCGTTCTAAGTTTCCAAAGGATGGTTCAGTTAGGGCCACATGCAGGTTGCATCTTGTGCATAGTGATGTTTGTGGGCCCATGCAAACCCTGTCCTTGGGAAATTACCTTTACTTTGTGACTTTTATTGATGATTACTCCAGGCATGCATGGGTATATCCGCTTAAAGCGAAGTTCGAAGTATTTATGTGCTTCGAGAATTTCTTGCTATGGCTGAAAATGTCACAAAATGTACTATGGGCACCCTCTGTTCCGATCGAGAGGAGGAGTATATGTCTCATGAATTTAATGCATTTTTGGCTAGCCATGGGATAAAACACCAATGTACAGTGCCTTATACGCCTCAGCAAAATGGTGTTGGTGAGAGGAAATACGGGTCACTTTCGAAAATGGCACGATGTATGGTCAAAAGTCAAGCTTTGCCGCATTCCTTGGCTTGAGGCCATCATGTGTGCCACTTATATACTTAACATTTGTCCTATGAAAGCTTTGCAGTCTATTACTCCATATGAAGCCTAGCATGATAGAAAGCCTTCTATTGAGCACATGCATGTTTTTGGCTATTTGGCATATGCTTTGGTGCCATAAACACAGCGCAAAAAATTGGATGATAAGGCTGTCAAATGTATTTTTGTAGGTTACACTGCTGAAAGAAAAGGTTATAGGTTGTATCATCCACAAACAAAGCGTATTCTAGTTTCACAAGATGTTGTGTTTGTGGAAGATTTTTCCTAGCCCTTGCTGTCATGTACTAGAGACAATATTATAAGCTCACAAGACATTTATGACACTTTGTTGCATCTTTTCAATGGTGAAAGTTTGAATGTAAATTCCAATGAGGCAAATGTACAGCCTATGGGGTTTTTTGAAAATGTTACAGATCAGCCTATTACTAATGCAAATGTACATGATGTACTTGATGAGGAAAGGGCTAAAAATGAGTAGGCTAGAGGTATGCCAAAAAAGGTTGGTGCATACATTGCGTGACAATAAATTGGATGCACCTTTGTCTAGTTGCACTCGTTCAGGCTCGCACCATGCATCTTATGCATCAGATTGTTATGCTTTGGCTGGGTCTAGCTTACATGATGTTGACGAACCTCTATCTTTTGATGAAGCACAGAATTTAAAAAATTGGATGGTTGTTATGCAATCAGAATATGATGCACTTATAGAAAATGACACATGGAATTTATGTGATTTGCCTCCTCGCAAAAAAGCCATTGGTACGAAGTGGGTTTACAAGTTGAAACGCAAGCCGGAGGGTGAGATTGATCGCTATAAGGCTCGACTTGTTGCAAAGGGTGAAGAGACTTTTGCTCCCACTTGTCGTATGACTACTATATATTTTCTATGTGCATTGGCATCTCATTTTGGTTGGGATGTACATCAATCAGATATTGTTACTGCTTTCTTGAATGGTGACATATTTTAGGAAGTTTATGTAACGCAGCCTCATAGTTTTGTCAAGAAAGGAATGGAGGATAAGGTGTGCAAATTTGACAAAGCTTTGTATGGGTTGAAGCAATCTCCTCGTGCTTGGTATGAGAAAGCTGACACTCATTTGGTCAAACGAGGCTTTTGTAACAGTTCAATAGAAAGCACATTGTATGTAAAGCGTGAGGGTCATGTACTTCTCATGTGGTTCTCTACGTGGATGATTTGCTAGTTATTGGACCAAATGAGATACATATTGTTGAATGCTACTTTCAAGATGAAAGATTTGGGGTTGTTGCATCATTACTTGTGTATACAATTTAAGTAGTGTGATGGTGATATTGCCTTGTGTCACAAAAGTTACATAGAGACATTGATATGTAAGTTTGGACTTGAGGATTGCAAACCTATTGCCGCTCCCATGAAAACATGTTTGAAATTGAGTCTTCATGATGTTGGTGATCCTACATATGTCACTCTTTACCAAATTGTTGTTGGATGCCTCATTTATGTATGCAACACGAGGCCGGATATTCAGTTTGCAGTCTCCCAGGCTAGTAGATTTATGCATAGCCGAGGGTCTAAGCATTGGCAGTCTGTCAAGAGGATTTTCCACTACTTGAGTGACACTTTACATCTTGGCTTGTTTTATCCCAAGGGGGGATCATTGCCGCCAGACTTACATGCTTTTTTGGACTCATATTAGACTAGTTGTTTTGACACACGAGTGTCCACAAGTGGTTTATGTTTCGTGCTTGGTAGTTCATGTATATCATGGGTGAGCAAGAAGCAACCTACTGTGGCAACTTCTAGTTATGAGGCTAAGTACAGGGTAGTCTTCACAACTACGGTTGAGTGTGTATGGCTCAGATGCCTTATGGCTGATTTGGGTGTTGGACAGGACAATGCCAACACTATCTACACTAACAGTCAGAGCGTATTGGCAGTTGCAAGGAACCCAATTTTCCATGCTCGCACAAAGCACATTGAGGTGCATTACGACTATTTCAAGGAGAGGCTCTCAGAAGGAGAGATCAACTTGGCTTATGTGCCAACACAAGACAACCTTGCAGATCTTTTCACAAAGGCATTGTCTCGTGAGAAGTGAGAATCTTTCCACAAAGCTTTGGGCTTACTCCCCTTTGTGGACTGATCATGTCCTTAGGGCATGGCACTTCCCTTTACTCTATGTGCCAGCTCTTGTTCACCGCATCACTCCAGGGGGGATTTGTTACCATATACATGTGGTAGTGATGTGTTGAAACACTTAGGACCGTTGGGGCATTTTTTTCCTCACTAGGAGGTTTTTTCCTCGTGCGCTGTATATACGTCCATCATTATAGGGCTATCTATCTTTCCATTGCACTCTAAGTAATACACTCTCTGTTGTGTGCCTTGAGCTTCCTTCGTCTTCTCCGAGCTGTGTGTTTTCCTGCAACCCTAATTCCAACACGCCCCTACGGTGAGCATATCGCCCCTTTTGAGGGTTGTTTTCCAGCAATGCCCAATGTGGGCTATGTCTTAGTCACAAGGTGACCCTAGAGGGGTTGAACACTATGTATTCTACTTCTTGTCTGCAATGTCTCATAGCGTGTATTGATTATGTCCATAATAGGGTGAGGGTTAGTAAGCTTTGGGTTGTTTTTAGTAGATGCAGAGAGAGGGTTAAATGGGAAAAAGAATTCACGATGATATTGTTTGTTGGGGGTTGTTTAAAGGAAACGTCATGCTTGACACTACCTTGGAAGACATGTATGATGAACGTGGTGCACTTCATAAAGCACAAAAAGTGCTTGAGGAGCTTCCTATCAGGGATTTGTCTCTTGGAATGCACTGATTGTGGGATATGCTCAGCTTGGCCAAGAAGCTTTGGGTTGTTTTTGGCAGATGCCAAGTGAGGGTGTCTCTCTAGAAGCAATCAGCAGAGTAGCATCAATATCTACTACACAAGAAGACATAGAGGGAAAGAGTGCAACATGTCCTTGACGAGCTTCCTGGCCGCAATGTTGTCTCATGGATTGCATTGATTGCACAATATGTCCAATAGGGTGAGGGTCAGAAAACCTCTTGCCTATTTTTAGCACATACAGAGAGGGCATCTCTCCAAATGCAATCACGTACACTTGCACCTCGAAGGCATGTGGGGGCATTACACAACTTCCTTGGTCGACATGTATGCCAAATGTGATGCACTTCATAAAGCACAAAAAGTGCTACAGGAGCTTCTTGTCGTCTTTGGGAATGCATTGATTGTGGGATATTCCTAGCTTGGCCAAGAAGATGTGGGTTGTTTTTGGTGGATGCCAAGTGAGGGTTTCTATCTAGATCCAATCAGCAGAGCAATGCCAAGAAAGCTTCAATATCCGCTACACAAGCAAACAAGGAGGGGAAGATCCCAATAGGTCTTCAATGAGCTTCCTATTTGCAATGTTGTCTCATGGAGTGCATTGATTGCACGATATGTCCAACAAGGTGAGGGGCTGGAAGCTCTGGGCTGTTTTTAGTAGATGTAGAGAGAGAGAGAATCTCTCCAAATGCTATCATGTACAGCTGCACCTTGAAGGCACGTGGCATTACGCAATTGCCTTGGTCGACATGTATACCAAATGTGGTGCAATTCATAAAGCACAAAATCTGCTCAAGGAGCTTCATGTCCGCAATGTTATCTCTTGGAATGCAATGGTTGTGGGATATGACCAAATTAGCTAAGAAGCTTTGGGCTATTTTTGGCAGATGCTAAGCGAGGGCGTCTGTCTAGATGCAATCAATAGAGTAGTGCCAAGAAAGCAGCCATATCTGCCGTTACACAAGCAAACAAGGAGGGTAAGAGTGCAACGGGTACTCGATAAGATTCTTGTCCATACTATTGTCTCATGGAGTGCATTGATTGCACGATATGTCAAATAGGGTCAGGGTCAGGAAGCTCTGGCCTACTCCAAATGCAATCACGTACACTTGCACCTAGAATGTACTAGTTATGGGATATGCCCAACTTGGCCAAGAATCTTAGGGTTTTTTTTTATGGATGCAAAGTGAGGGTGTATTTCAAGATGCAATCACATACGCTTACATCTTGAAAACAAGGGTCATGGACAAGAAGCTCTAGGCTATTTTCAATAAATGCAGAGAGGACATCTCTCCAAATGCAATCACATACACTTGGACCTTGAAGGCGTGTTGCATTGCACAAAATGCTGATATGGGCAAACTAATTTTTGATGATATTGTTATTCAGGGGTTGTTGAAAGAAAACATCGTGCTCCGCACTGCCTAGGTCGACATGTATGCCAGATATGGTGGACTTCATAAAGCACAAAAAGTGCTTGAGAAGCTTCCTATTTGGGAGACTGTCTCTTGGAATGCACTGAATTGGGCTACAAATAGAATAGAGAGGCAGGGAGAGGAAAGTTGTGCTGCGGAATGGGATAAATATGGAGAGAGAGAGAGAGAGATTTTCTTCTTGAAAGAGAGGAAATTAGAGCAGAATAGAAGTTTGTGTATTGAAATGGGCTACATATTAAATAGATAGATAGGGAGAAGGACGCCATCGTCTACAGGCAAGAGAGAAAGACATCAAGCACATCTCTCTCTCTCTCTCTCTCTCTCTCTCTCTCTCTCTCTCTCTCTCAATATAGGGCTTATGTAGATAGTGTTGTCATGTCTAAGCATTTTTGGAGGCCTTATCGTTGTACCGTTGGTAAGAGCGAGTGAGACCTCGCCATAGGCGGGTCGCACGAGCTAGTACTATATACAATGCAACTTAAAATTTCTAAGAAAGGAGAGGGCATCCACGTGTCACTTACTCACTTACTGCTTCACTTCGAAGAAAACCTTACAAAATGTCTCATTCCTTTGAAGCTTGGAATTTGTGAACCTTTTCAACTTTCAACTTTTAACCTTTCAAGTTTTTTAAAAAAAAAGGCTTGACTCTACTTTTCCAAACTTTGCTTTGCCTTTTTAAATCCAATTGAATGGTGGCTCGACTTTGCTTTGGAAAGCCAATGGCCAGAAAAGTTTGGAATTTAAGAAAAAAATTTGTATGTACATTAGCCAAATTTTGTCGGTTTATTTCAAGGAAAACTTGGAATCTAGCGAGGATTTTGTAATTACTACACTAAACCCCAATTTTAATCGAATCACTAATAGCATCACAAACTACATCGCTTAAGCAATGGAAATTTTGCGACGCTTTTAGCCACATCTGCAAAATGTCTTTCATTACTTAAGCGATGCCCGCAAGTTTGATCTTTTTTTGCAAGAAGCTGCGGGGAGCCATTTGGTCCTCTCATGACTTGGCACAGAGAGAGAGAGAGAGAGAGAGAGAGAGAGAGAGAGAGAGAGAGAGAGATCTTGTTGATTTGCTCCTCTAATGACATAGCTCATAGCTCACGTGTTTAAGCACCACACACACACACACACACAAATGAAATGATATATTAACATCTTCAAAAGGGCCAAATACCTATGAGACCAATCTATTACAAACTGGTGAATTTGATACATGTACAAACAATTATAGGCTTGATTCATATAGGTGTTTGGATTGCACGTTTATATGCTTTTGTGAAGAGATATAGGTTACAGATTCCTTTGTTAGAGTTTTCAAATTTGCAAGTGTTTTGGATCTCTGTAGACGCATTTGAGTAAATCACTTTTTATAGTATTGACTACTTGTGCTCTTTTGTGAGCTAGTTATCCCCGTAGGGGGTTCACTTCAATCCATAGATATTGTTGATCCTTGCATACTATTGACACTAGTTTATGCAGATATCCTGGTACATGTATTTGTGATTTCTCACATTATATGTATGTTGAGTTGTGGATACTGCCTTATACACTGTTGTGGAGCCCTATTGGCATTTATGGCAATCTAATAATTGTTGAGCCTTGATCATAGCCATTGAATATGCTAAACCTTTTAGAGGGTCGTGCATGAGGTTTTAGTTGTATGAGATTCTCAAATGTTGAGATCTCTCGTATGCTATTTTGGATGCCTTGTATGCTCTTGTGGAGCCATATTGGCAATGTGATCATTGTTGAGCCTTGATCAGAGTCATTGAATCTGCTAAACCTTTTAGAGGGTCGTGCGTGAGGTTTTCTTTGAGTTGTGAGATTCTCGCATGTTGAGATCATTTTGGTGATTCAAGTAGCTGGAGTTACCCCTTTACGAAACCTCATCATAGGCTATTTATATAGAGGACAAGGTTGTTTGTATGCCATGTTGGTGATTCAAATTTGATTAGTTTGGGTCAAATTTAGTGCATTTGATTAGTGAGACACTCTCTTTGCACAATGCAACTACTTTAATAGCTTGAGATTCTGTTGCATTTACTAAGAACATTTTGCTAAAATTTTCCTAGATCCTTGCCATAAAATTGACTCTTGGTAGTTTTGACCCCATCTTCTAAAAAGGATATCTACAATATCTGGGTATTTGATGGTACAAACTTCTCCATTTGGAAAAAATAGATCCAGGATATGTTGATTCACAAGAACCAATTAGAGACAATGTTTGAATGCCAAGAGGGTGATGGTTACACAGATGCTCAGTGGAAATCACTTGATGAAAAATCAAGGTCTACCATTCATTTACAACTTGCATAGTTAATGCTCTTTACTATCGTGGGTGAAAACACCACTCATGATCTATGGCAGAAGTTATGCGACACTTATGACAACAAGACTACTGGTAACAAAGTCTACTTGATGAAAATTGTTTATGAACTTTGTATGAAGGAAGGTGGTAGTGTGTCAAGACACTTGAACGAGTTTAACAGCTTTTCTAGTCGATTGACTTTGTAGGGACTTAATTTAAACAATGAATTCCAGTCTAGGATACGTTTTGTATAGTTATAAGCAATTTGGCACCTAATGGAAAGCTTGTTTACCATGATGTTATTGGTAGTTTTCTCACTAAAGAGATTTGTAGGAAATATATTGACCTGCCAAGTCTGGTGATTCTTATGTTGCTCGTTCTCATGAAGAAAGAGGTCACACTGATGATCGTACCAATTCTAAAGAACACAAGAACTTTTGCAGCAAACCTCACAGTTGTATGCATGATGTTGAGAGCTAACATTGACATAATAAGGAACACATGAAGAAATGTTGTCATGCTACACAATGAGACAAGAAGTCTCGTGATGGTAAGAAGTCTAGTGATAGTTTGGATTCTAAGGACAAAGCTAAGGTGGAAGAAATCAACGTTGTGAAGTCTCCTAAGACACATGCTTCTGATATGACTTATGCTTTGAATCTCTTGGTATTTGTTTCATACCTTAGCATAGATTCTCTTGGCTAGCTATGCACATAATTTAATGATTGATTATGATTTTATCTTCCATGTTACACCAGATAGAGAGTGGTTTACTTGTTATGTGAAAGGCTATCACGGTATAGTCATGTTGGGTGACTCTTATACACTTGAATTTGTTGGGATTGGAGATGTAAAGTTGATACTCTCTAATGGCATAGATTTTTATGCTTAAGAATTTCAAACATGTTTTTGATTTAGCAAAGAGCTTAATCTCTACAAGATATTTGGATGATTGGGTTATAGGACCACATTTGGGAACCAGTCTTGGGTCATCAAGAAGGGAGGCTTGGTTGTTCTCAAAGGTCAAAATCATGGTTCCTTATATTCCACGCATGTATCATGTGTAAAAGATGATATATCACAATAGAAATGCTACCATCTAGCTAGTTATGGTTGTTGGTTAGGCCATATGAGCTATAAAGAAATGGAATCTTGTTACCTTTTGGTTATTTACCCATCTTGAATTTTAGTGACTTTTTTGTATGTGTACATTTCATTTATGACAAGCAAACTATGAGAGTTTATTTACCCATGAAAAGAAAGCGTTTTGAGCCACTCTGCTTGTTCATAGTGATGTTTGTGGTCCTATGTTGACCAAGTCTCTAGGGGGCCTAGTTACTTTGTGACTTTCATTGATGACTCTATTGGAAAGGTGCGGGTTTACCCTTTGAAACATAAGTATGAGGTTTTCTCTACGTTCTAGAAGCTCCTTGCATTGGCTGAGAATTAGTTGGAAAACAAGAATAAGTTCCGAATCATCTAAACCAAAAATCTATCCATCATCCTCTAAAGAAGTTGTGAAAGTCCAACCCTTCCATGGAATTGAGAACCTATCACCTATGGATGATGTATAATGCTCTAGTATAAGAGACTGGGGACAACTCCCTGCTCATAACCACCCAATCGTCCCATAAATAGGCCCTTGGCCCGTGATACATATGGACCCCCTTTATCGCATGAATGTCTTGGCCCTTGGCCTACCTTGTCCTACCTTAGGGCTAACGTTACTTCCCCCTTGGAGAACCTTTTTCATCCTCAAAAACAAAAGTGGTGATATCTTTGTAAGAACACTAATGGTTTCCACAGTGGCACCCCTCACAGGTCCAATTTTCCATTTGCCCGATACGTGGTTTAGTAGGAGGTTCAATGAACAAATAAAAACATCTTGATTTTCCACATTGTTGTCCCGTTGCAATCGTTTGTATAATCAAATTATATCCAAAATAGTCTGTAGGCTCTATTTATAACTTACTTGAGTATTTAAGATGAGTTGCCACAATTATGAGGTGACTAAACGAATGACAGTTTTTGGACTTTTTGCCAGTGCTATATATGGACCCCTTTTACCGCATGAGTGTCCTGGCCCTTGGCTTGCCCAGTCCTACCTTAGGCCTGACATTTAACATATGATTTCGTTATCTTGCATCTCCATCAGAGGCATGACCAAGTAAGGGAACCACAATTTTTCTCACAAATTTATTCCAAAACAAAGAGATTCCAATCCATTGCTCTCTAACAAAAGAAGAATCAAACATGTTGCATGTCAATTGAACTACAACCTCTAACTTTGGCAAGCAATCAATCAAAGGGTTTGCTATCAAGACACTTGTATAATGTGCAATCACCTTACTTTGAAAGGAGTCTAAAATCACACTTTAACCCTCCTCCCCATTTCCAACAACTATAAAAAATTTGGGATTGCAAAAGTGGTTTTTTTTAAAACCACAAAACCCCACCAATTGATCATTTCTTGGTACCCATTGAACTGTCCTTTTGACAACAGTTTCATCTTCAACAATAATGACCGACACACTTCCTATGCAAAGCCCATTCTTGGCCATATGACAAGAGTAAATTTCAGCCACATGCTTGAAAATATATTCTCTTATACATGTTTGATAGTAAAGAGCTTTTCGAGTAGCTCTCATTGTAGTTGAGATATGTGGACCGCTCTCATTGTATTTGACATATGTGGACCTTCAAGGTTCACGGAAATAATGTTGTGCAACCTCCTACTTCCCCATATCTTTATGACTTTGTAAAGATTCTTTGTTGACTTTGAGTACCTTTTACCTACAACTACTCTTGTGATGTGTTGAGAAATGTCAATAAGAAAGTTCTACAATGCCTTCTTTCCATCAAATAGGCCATACTTGTGGGCGTTCACTATGTCATGGAAAAATTTCTCCACATCACCTCTTTCCATTGCTTCAAATGTACTTTCTTGAAGAATTTGCACCTTGACACATAAGGCTACAACGTTCGTCTGTAAACCAAACCCGCCTTTGGATCTTGCAATATCTAAAATCTATGAGTGGGTTAGAAAATCCAATCTCCTTCCACCGCTAGACCCACGAGAGCCTCTACTCTATAATGCTTTGTCCTCTCAATATAAACACATTCAAAATTCTTGCTCTTTAGGGATGGTAGTACACTTTGAGGATTCACCCTTTTGCACTCCTTATGGCAAAACGTACCCCGAATGAAAATAACCTCCTTTGAACAAGAATGTGGCCATTATAGTTGGCTCACAATCCCAACTTGTACCTCCCCTAGAGTCATCTAAGAAAAGTTTCAAGTCAAACATTTTCTCCTCAATCTTATACGTGTCTTGCCAAAATCCCCATCAAAGAGTGACAAGCAAATTATTTTATGCATGTGTACATATAAGCATTAAGTTTAAAGTCAATCTTTCTAAGCTTTGGCGTACACAAGGAAGCGAGTAGATAATAAAGAGCACATAGAAAATATGCTTGATAATACTTGATGAATTTTGTGAAGCGTTTGCATTAGCCTCATCACAAGATTCTACACAAAGCTGAGAAGATATGCGCTAGTTAATGATACACTAATCATTTTTCAAAAAAGAAAGAAGAAATTTCTCACCAAGAATAACATTTGGTTTCAAGAATCCATGTAAACTTCTTTGCCTCTTGTCCTTGATCGATGCTTTGCTTGGACGACCAACCTTTGATATCTTCTCAATTGAGCCTCCATTTGCCGCCTTGATATGAAGCTCATATTTTAAATGCTCAATCATGCATCAATGGAAGGACCCTATCTTTGGAAACAAAGGTAACCACCTTTTATCCAAACTACACTCTATGAACACCTTTGACAAAAAAATTGTGATCTCCAAGAGTCTTAAAAATTACACCAGAGAGCACGTTTTTATCTTTTTCGAAGCTAGCAGCTTTCATTAAAGCTTCATCAACTTTCTTTTGTTTGTAGCCATAATGTCCCCTTTTGGGAACCATTGAGTTCGTGTGTGAGTGTATGAAGTTGGAAACTGTATCATGTTTTCCTTGCCCATACGAGCTTTCACATTCAATGCATCAAATTTGGAACATAGTTTTTTCATCTTGTCTTTAGACATCAATTCAAACCTATCATGGCGATCCATGGCTTTGAGCTTTTCTTTAGCGATAAGGATATACCTTTCCCACTTTTTCACCTCGGTTGACATAGTCAACATGATCTTGAGCATCTTATTTGAGCTAACAACGATACTTTCACACATTGCAATGTGATCACCACCAACATTAGGCATTTGATGATGCGGATATGGATCACATGCTAGAGCTACACACTTGAGATGGATCATTGCATGAGCTCATACAATCCACTCTTGGACGCTTGGATGGTGAACTAATTTCTAGCTTTGTTTGGAGTGTCGCATCCTCCACTTGGACTTCCCACCTTTCCTCTTGTGAGGGCCCTATCAGAAGCACCTTTTATCCTCCCAAAAATACAAACTTAAGTCGCATGTGATAAGCTTGTCACAAATGATCTCATGTCTCAAGTATTTGTAAGTACCTCCACTCTTTAAAAGTACAAACCCAAAGACCGTACCTTTGTCTAATCCCTTATCCAAAACTTGGCATGTCATACGTAGACTTCTGCACCTAAAGTTCCTAAGCAAGTCTCTCATGTTTATGACATGGATCTTCCCAAGGACGATTCAAATCCTTTGGGATGTAATCATGATGGTCCTTTGTTGCTGCTCTCTCAACTCTCTCCTCTATTTGGCTAAAGCAGATTGTGTCATTGCATCACTTTGAAAGCCCACAAGTTACACAAAGCAACCATAATCCATGACACGTGAAACCCTACCACAATAAACATAGCTCGAGTTCTTACAATTGATGCCCTTTTAAAGAGCTAGGGTCTTTATCACCCCAATCCCTCCACCTTTGGTCTCCGTTTATCATCGTCGTCATGCCAGCATATCCATTCTATCTATCCCTGTGATCATGATGCTCTCTACGAGTCTTTCAACCAATTGAGTCTATGGCTATAATCCCTTGTTTTTTATCCTCTTTGTGATGGTCTCTTTGTCTTTCATACCTCAATCATGTCTATTACTCATGTATTAGCAATCATATGTATGCTAATTGCAATACATACACAATCCGTTCCTTTCGATCACAAACGCCCGCAAGCTGCACAAAACAGCCATGATCTATGTCACATGAAACCCTATGTCAGTAAACATTAGACAACGCAACTTCTTGTTTTGATGCCCTTTTGAAGAGCTAGGGCTTCTATTTTCTCAGTCCCTCCTTACTCAGGTGTTTGTGTCCATCATCGTCGTCACTACCACCATATCCATTGTATCTATCCCTACGATCATCATGCTCTCTGTGAGTCCTTCATTCACTGCATCCGTGTGGCCTTGTATATTCATCCTTTTTGTCTCATGACCTCTTGGTCTTTCTTAGCTTCTCTCATGCTAATTTTGTCTACCCCGATCTCCATAATCGTGTCGATCATGCCTATTGCGATCTCTTATGCAACTTTGCCTAGCTTCTACCCTCATGTTGACGTCACTCACTTTTGCTATCACGTCTACCATCATCAGGAACCAGGTACTTTGTTAGAATTTTCTGGAAGTATGACCGCCTGCAATGAAATACACGAATTTTTCTTCTAGGGATGGTCTCTGCACCACGTGCTGCCCTCATTGCCTAAAAGTTAAATTTTCCTCCATTTTGCGGTCTACCCGCTATTATACTCGACGGCTGCGCGCTGCTGAGTACGAACAAGAGGGAAAAATTACGGGCTAGCAATGCAAAGGTGGAGTTCGATCTGAGGAGGGCACCCAGGCTGTAGGTAGGCGTCGAGGGCTCGTGAGGATCAGAGAGAGAGAGAGAGAGAGAGACAGACAGAGAGAGAGGCGAAGTGCGCAGCCTGTGAAAAACCTCCATCATCACCAAGTTGGTAAGCCGCACTGCTCTTTGCTGTGTGTGGTGCTTTAGTTAACACATGCGCGCGCACACACACACACACACACACACACACACACACACACACATGCCCGCACCATCATAAAGGCTCATCTCTGTTTAATGTTCTTGATTGGAGTTCATGGAGTTCTAGATCAGGTATCATGTTGCAAGCATGTATAATTTATTATGCTGCCAGGGTTCATTAAAAAGCCAAGTCTTTGGCAAAAGAATGGTGATGAGTTTTGATCTCTATTTTACAAGTGCCTGCATGGGTAGACCTTGTTAACCAGCTGATGGCTTGAAAATCAAATAACAAATTATGCATCCTATAAATGTATCTCATCAGCTTGAAAATGAAATAACAAATTATGCATCATATAAACGTATCTGACAGCTTGTCGAACCAAATATTGATGCTTAAGTTTTTACAACCACCGCAATTTTAGTAGCATCACTTATTTTTGACAATTAAGCACCAACAAGCTGGATGTCTATTTGAGTAACTCCCTTTATTTTTGGCACTTAAGCACCGACAAGCTGGATGTCATGGTTGCCTCCTCCATGATCATCACATCGTAGTAGTAACTCCCTTGAGCATAGAGACTACCAGGCGCTTTGTCGGTCGGTTGGAAAGACGATCACATGAGATCTGCAAGTATTGCAAGATTTCACATTGATTGTCCCCATGATCTGCTTAAAGAAGTCATGGATCTAGTGTCTTAGAGGTACACCTCTCATTCATGACAATCTGCCTTACCCCAGCCTACTAGATTTGTTTCTTCAAAAATTTCCTTGTCTGTAGGTCGTTTCCGAGTGAGGAGCTGTAGCAAGATCACCCCAAATGAGTAGATTTCCCTAGTGGAATGAACAAGTCCAGGTAAGGCCCTAGCACATTGAATGCTACTTCTTTAATATTTCAAGATTCTTCCATTTAGTTCTAGTGATGGTCTCATTTGGTACCGTCGTTTATGTGTACTTGACACATGATGCCGAGAATAGTAGCATCACTCCAACTCATGCACATTTGAGAGGCCTTTGTAGCTGTCAAGGTGCAGAGGGGCGGTTTAGGTCGTCTGTACCGGACGGCGCAAGGGTGCTTGCATGCGGGCCGGTTGTATAGCCACACAAGCAGGGGGCCCCAAGGGCAATTGCATGCAGATTGCATAGGTCAGCAATAATGCAAGCCCATAGGGCGTTGCCGTCAGCATATTAAAATGAGGTCTTACGCAATCCGATCACATCTATTGAGGACATCTTTAAGTTGGCCAAGAATTATGATAATACCTTGGCCGCTTTTGGAGGTGGCCCGACGGATGGGGAGACTCCTCGTCGTGGTCCCTCCACGTCTAAATTCAAGCGCTTGAACGCTTAAGCAGCCACAAGTCAGTCGTCAAATCAAAGAATGACGGCAAATCAAAGGCATCTCGTATGGAGGATCAAAAGAAGAATCGTTGTTTCGACTGTCATTAGATCGGCCAAGGTGTGTCCTAAGCAAAAGAGGAAGTCGTCTACCTCCGCGCCGGGGAGTACTTCTGTAAACGTTATCGACACTGCAGGTACTTTGTCTTGTTTTGATTCGGAGATCTTTCATGTTAATGCACGTAGCTGTCTGGGTTGTCACGTTAATAAGGCTGTGTTTGGTCTACATGATCTTCTCCACGTTAAAAGAGAGATCAATGGCCACACTGTGACGGTCTTATTAGAGAACGGCTCTACCCATAATTTCATTTCTTCTCGTGTGGTACAGGCATTTAAGCTTCACACGTCATCGGTAGACCATTCGTATGTGGTTCGTTATGCAAAACGTAGGAGCGATCAATGGATTGAGGTTGTGCCATGACTTGACCTTTGAATCTAGTGTTACCAAAGTTTTGGACTTCTGTATAATGGGCCTTTAGCTTGTAAATGCTATTTTAGGCATGCCATGGTTTTTTGATAAGACAACTTCTCTGTCTATCGATTATGCGTCGCATATAGTTTTCTTTGAGCTTGATGTTGTGTACCATGTGGTCAAGGGATGCTTGACTGCCGACCATGATGTAAATCTGCTTTAGCTATGAATTCAATGTGTTGTCTCATGATACAACTTATAGTTTGTTGGATTAAAAATTATGTTGTTCATTTTCCATCTCATTGTCTTTCTCTTCTTTCAAAAAGTGATGTTACTGCATCAGAAGCTTGTGAGTCTCCGTCTGATCATGGACCGTTAAGCGTTATCTGGATTCCGTTTTGGCTGAATTTACGGATATGTTTTCACCAGATTTACTAGATGGGCTTCCACCATCTAGTGGACTTGATCTTGATCACAAGATAGAGCTTTTGCTCGGTAGCCATCCCGTCTTTCGGCAACCGTATAGGTTTAGCCTGAAAGAGGAGGACGAGATAGCTAGGTAGCTTCAAGCCTATTTTGTGAAGGGTTTTATTGAACCTAGTAAGTCTCCGTGGGGTGCTCCGGTTCTTCTCGCCAAAAAGGACGGAGGAATGCGCTTCCGCGCAGATAACAATGCACATACAATGGTTCAAGATGATGAAATGCTGATGGGCTCTTGCTAGAGGTGCTTGGTACTGCTGAGATGCTGAGGGGTTTTGCTGTAGATACTTGGTATTGCGAGGCTAAGGACTGGATGCTAAAAACGCTAGGGAACTCTGACTAGAATTTGCAACTGGTTGGCGATAAGGGCTGAAATCTGCTATCTCTGAAAAACTCTGATGAAGGATGCTGAAATCTGTTGATGTTGATGCTGATGCTAGAAACGCTAATGGTACTGGCTGAAAACGGTGATCTACTGGTGTTGAAATCGTTATGGATCTGGAAGTGCTGGGGATGAGTTTTTGATGGAAAAGCGCATTTAGAGGCTTGGTGCTTGAGGTTGAAAACGTTGACGATGCTACGGGTCCTTTTGTACTGCAGGTACTGAGGGTACTTTTTCTTGCCATGGGAGGTGACCCCAGGGTCATTTATATAGTAGATTCATGCTGGTTCGAGCAGTGTCTTCTTTTACCCCACAAGCCTGATAAAATAATGCCTATAATGATGAAGTGACTTACGTGACTATTCCCATGCCTAGATGCTGAACTGATTGTACTCTACAAGAGAGGGTTATGCAACTATGACCTGCTTGGGCATGCACGTCCTGCTAGAGGCTCACAAAGTGCTAGGCTAGGTCCCATGCTAACTAGGATTGACGCTATGCTGTAGCAAAAGCTTGTCCATGTGGTGCAACTGTAGTGCGCACGTGACATCCAAGATGCTATCCAAAGAGGCTCTGTCACAAAATTATGACGTGGCATGCCGAACCAGGAGTTATAAGTTGTTCCAACTTATAGGGTCTCGTCTGATGGGGCCCTAGGGACGTTAAGCAAATAAAAACAAGGCTGGCGGGCAACTGTACGGACGTTGCAATTTGCGTTGGCATGCTGACGTGGCACAACGTACAGACTTCAGTGAATTGCATTGGCTGACACAACGTACGGAATTTCGAGTTTCACGCTACCAGCTTTTGGGGCTTGAAGCTTTTGAGTCGAAGCTTTTCATGAAATTGTTTTTCCATGGCCAAGGGCTTTTAAATAAGACCCAAGGCCCACTCTTTGGCTTAGTTGTGCTGACGAGCTTACGAGCAGAGAGGACCCTTAGGCATTGTAAGTTTGCTCAAGCAATAATATAAAATAATACTGAAAGGGGCGCTAGTCTTTGGGGCCAATCTATCTGGGCACGTAACTACGCCAAACCGTCTCGACTCAATTGAACTGTGATTTAAGTGTGAAGTAATTTTAAGTGATTCGCTTGTCTATCGTGAAAGATTCTCAAATTGGGTGCCCAAGTCTGTTACAGTGGTATCAGAGCTCAACTGTTTTCTCTACTACCGAGAAATTGGATCCCTTTTCTTGCGACACACATGGATTCAAGTCTCGCAAGAATCAAACCAATCCTCTCGACAATTCTAGAATGGGAGGTAGCACGTAAAATTCAAATGGTATTAATGAGATGCAGCGTCAATAGCAGGTTGATGATTGCGCAAAGCAGATGCTCCAATTTTCAAAGAATCCTCAGTATGCCAAATTTTTGACCCGGCACTTGATCGATGAAGTGCATACCCGATGGTAGAAAGCCATCGATTCCCTGCTAAAGTAAGCCCTCAAGAAACCTCCTGTTCCACGGATGTTTACTGAAGATGAACTTTATGATGTTGTTGAAAGACGAGTCAACCAACTTTTGGGGGCGAAGAAGCAATCGAAGAAGCGCAACAAGGGAACTGACTACCTTGGTTATTTGGGCCCGTCAATCTTCTTTTGCGAATGCATGAAAACAGAAGAAGCATGTACGCTTCGAGGGATTGTCCAGCTCGTCCTCATCTTCTTCTGACAGTCGGATAACTCTCTTCTGATTCGAGTAATGAGGACAAAAAGGGCAAGAAACAACGAAAGAACCAGAGATTGGGAAAGAACCTAATAGTTTTGACGAGAACTCATCCTCTTCTCAGAGTTCAGACCCCGAGGGCCAGATGTTTTATTCGAAGAGAGAGCATTTTTACAGAGCAAATCCATATGACTTTCTCGAAGACAAGAATAAGAAGACCAAAGAATTCAAGGAAGGTGGACAAGCAGGCAAATTTGATACCTTTTCAAGGTTTCGAGATGCCCACAAAGCCCTTGCCTTCATTCAACAGTTTGACATAGCCTTTTCTGGAGGGCGCTACTCAGAGCACTCAAAGGTTAGAAGGGCGCCATCTTACCTAATAAAAGGAAATGCTCGGACATGGTGGTCCACTCTTCTCTTATGAAAGAAGCGCCGACCAAGTGGCTTAAATCCAAGCGACTTTTTATTTCCTCTTGGGTCACTCAAGACTACGAGAACGATGTGATTACAACTTGGAATCATCTTCGGATGACTAAGGGAGACACTTTAGATTCATTCTGCGAAAGGTTTTGGGATGCTTTTCTACCTACCTCTTTCTTCAAAAAGATCAGTTTTAAGCAGCAAATTGAGCGGTTTTGCTGTGGACTCCCTAAGGAGATTCGAGATTACTATTTACTACAGAAATCCGAGTCCATCCAACAACTGATGGGACATGCTAAGCAAGGGTTTGCTATGCATTCGGGTAACGTGACTTACCTCACAGATCAACAGTTGACGCCAAGGACCGAACAAAATTTGAACAATGACAACAGATGGAAAAAGAAGTTTCAAGAGATGAAAGATACAGTCGTCGTTTATCAGAAGATTATAAATCCGATATCTCAAGAAGGAAAGTGTTTCGACTGTGGCGAACAAGGGCATATCGTGCACATAGCACCATCAGAAGATAGGCATCATAGTAGCATTCTCAGAAGATAGGCCAGAGAGTTTTAGAGTAATCGAAGAACGTGGCAGAAAAGGAAAGATGAAAGCAGGACTGGTACCAGATTGTGTGGGGACTGACCCAGATTAGATGGATGAAAGCACAGAACTTTGTCGCGCATGGGGAAAAGCACGAGATCAAGAAGCCCTCATCTTCCGCGACAGAATGGGACCACAGGCAAAAGCTGTTCTAGCGGCACTTAGACGGGATGTTGCCATTACACCCGTTTGCATTGTCAGGGGTATTTAGGACACGAGGACTTCTACATCATGCCTTTGGAAGGGTATGACGTTCTCCTAGGAATCCCTTGGTTCGACAAGAACAGTGTAGTGGTCGATTATAGGGCCAAGAAAGCGACTTTGAAGAGTACAAAGGGTGGAGAAATTGTACTTGATGTAAAATTGAAGGTCCCGGTTGTATCGGCTTTGGCCATTTCCAAATCAATGAAATCTAGTCTTTTTGTTTACTCGATCTTCTTGAAAGAACTGAATGATGAACAACGACCAAACATGTCTGAATTGGAAAGGAACGACAAGCACACATAGGTTGATTGTTTCTCTGAAGGCCTACCAAATGAGCTACCTCCACCTCGTCCGGAGGACCATACGATTGATTTGATTCTTGGAAGTACACCACCGAGCCGGCCACCTTATCGAGATAGCCGAGCCCAAAATGAAGAAATAATGAACCAAGAAAAAGAACTTCTAGAAAAGAGTCTCATCCAACCTAGCACTTCACCTTTCTGTTCTCTAGTATTGCTAGTATTAAAGAAAGACGGATCTTGGAGGATGTGCATTGACTATAGAGCTCTCAATAATATCACCATCAAGAACAGATTCCCTATTTCAAGGGTCGATGATATACTCGACAGACTACAAAGATCTTCTTGTTTTAGTAGAATTGATCTGAAAAGTGGATATCATTAGATCCGAATTGCTCCAAGGGATGTCTATAAGACAGCTTTCCGGACAACCTTTGGTTTGTACGAATATTTGGTTATGCCTTTTGGACTTACGAATGCTTCAACAACTTTCAACCGAATGATGGATAGGATTTTCAAAGAGTATCGATCTTTTGTGGGCACTTTCTTTGACGACATTATAGTTTTCTCCAAGTATGAAGCAGAGCACAAACATCATTTGCTACAGGTCTTTCAAGCATTGCGGAAGCATAGATTGGTTATGAACGCAAAAAAGAGTGAATTTTTCTTGCCCGAGATACATTTCTTGGGGCACATCGTCTCAACAGAAGGAGTACAGATGGACCCGGCCAAAATTGAGACTATTCGCAATTGGCCCGACCTAGAGAATGTTTATGAAGCTCGAAGCTTTTTGGGCTTGTGCTCTTATTATCGATGGTTCATTCAAAAATTTGCAGAGATAGCTTCTCCTTTGCATTTATTGACTCAGAAAGGAGTCCCTTTCACGTGGGGCTTGATAGAGATTACTGCTTTTCAGACTCTCAAAGAGAGATTGACTATCGGACCAGTGTTGGCGTTGCCAGACTTGCAAAAGCCATTCGAAGTTTATTGTGATGCTTGTTATTGTAGTCTTGGAGTAGTTTTGATGCAAGAAGGCCATGTCATTGCTTACGAGAGCAGATGTTTTCACGTCCAGAGATGGTAGCACAGATTTATAAAAAGAGCTATTGGTAGTTATCCATGCTCTTACATAGTGGTGACACTATTTACTCGGAGCTGATTTCACAGTCTTTACATCATCAGAGTTTACGTTACTTCTTGTCGCAGAAGCAGATATCGGAAAAGCAGATGAGGTGGGTTAACATCTTGTCACAGTTTCATTTCTAGATAGTCTATGTACAAGGACAAAAGAACTTAGTGGCAGATGCGTTGTCTTGGAAGCCCTTGGTTCTGGCTATTTCCGCGATCCATCATTGGATTTTTGAGGACATGGTAGATCAATATGCAATAAATCTTGACTTTGCAAACATCTCAGAGTTTACGCTACTTCTTGTCGCAGAAGCAGCTCTCGGAAAAGCATATGAGGTGGGCTAACATCTTGTCACAGTTTCATTTCCAGATAGTCTATGTACAAGGACAAAAACTTGGTGGCAAATGCGTTGTCTTGGAAGCCCTTGGTTCTGGCTATTTCCGCGATCCATCATTGAATTTTTGAGGACATGGTAGATCAATATGCAATAAATCTTGACTTTGCAAACATCTCTAGCCGGATATAGAGTGGAGAGACCATTACTGGCTATTCTATACGGGACGACTACTTGATGCGGAAAACAATGTGTGCTACATGGCCGCTGAGGGAAAAGGTTTTGACAGAGTGCCACTGTCTACCCTTTTCACTGTTTTAGGCCACCGTGGCATAGATACCATCTTGAAGGGTGTTGAGCGTTACTTCTATTGACTGAGGCTCAAAAAGGATGTGGACGACTTTGTTCGCAGCTGCTTAGTATGCCAAAAGGTCAAGTTTGACAGGCATAAGGCACCAGGACTACTAGAGCCTTTACCTATTCCCTCCCGCTCCTGGGAGAGCATTGCTATGGATTTCATTTTTGGCCTTCCCAAGACTCAAAGTGGGCATGATGGCATTTGGAAAGTCATTGACAGATTTAGCAAGCAAGCTCACTTTATTCCGGTAAAGAAGACGGTCAAGCCTAATCATTTGGCGAGACTGTTCATTTCACAAATTTTTCGATTACATGGCATGCTTGAGTCGGTAGTCTCTCACATAGATTTTTCGATTCACGAGTTTGTTTTGGAGGGCAATTTGGGAGAACATTGGCACGCGGTTGCAGTTCTCATCCTCATTCCACCCACAGATAGATGGACAATGTGAGATAGCCAATTTAGTGGTTTTGGATTCATTGAAGTCTTACATTTCGTATCAATAGAATCAATGGGAAAAGTACTTGCCTTTGGTGGAATTTGCCTACAACAACAGTTTTCACTCTTCGACAGGGAAGGCGCCATTTGAGGTAATGGAAGGTGCTAAGAAGGTTCCTCCCTTTCTAAGCATCAAAGACAAGATTTTTGAAGCGGATCAATACACGTGGGATTTGGACACTGCTTTTGCCAAGGTTCGCGAGTCTCTAGAGAAGTCTCAAGCACGACATAAGAAGGCAACAGATAAGCATAGACGCGACTCAAAGTTGAAGGAAGATGACCGGGTGCTCTTACGCTTTGAGAAGGCACGCCTAAGGAAACGAAAGGGAAAGGAGCCGCTTTTTCCAAAGCTCAACATGAGGTATTATGGCCCTTTCCAGATCCAAGAAAGGATAAATGATGTATATTTCATACTCAAGTTGCCAAACACTGGGAAGATTCACAATGCTTTTTATGCGAGTCTCTTGAAACCTTTAAAGGGTGAGGTGCCAGGTGACAGGGAGCCTGATGAGCAACCTGAAGTGGAAGAGCGAGGAGATACTTGTTCCAGAACAGATACTGGCTCATAAGGAAAGGAAAGTGAAAGGTAAAGTGATTCGGCAGTTCTTAGTGAAATTCAAGAACTATCCGGCATTGGATGCGAAGTAGATGGAGGAGGAGGACCTAGTTGATACTCCTTAGATATTGGAACTTTACCTTGAAGCCTTTGGTTTAGATGCATCTATTCCGAGAGATCCCGCAGATCAGCAAGGTTGAATTTTGTGCAGACGGGACTACAAGAGAGGCGAGTCACTCTGCTCCTTTGTCACAGATTACCTAAATGGAATAAAGTCACTGATTTTCCTTTGGATTTCAGGGATACTGATGTCTAGACAGTATTCTGTTGTATGACTTTATGGATAAGGAAATTGGCGATGGAATTGTCGAACTTGAATCTGATTGACGTGTACTCTCTCATGTGATTTTGTTTGAGTGCAAGATTGAAAGGCGAAATGATTGCAGCAATCCGATCTTGAGATTCTGTAGACATGATCGCAATAAGAATCAGTTAATCTGACATTAGTGAGGTCCGGTGTGGATCTAGATGCGATTGCTGAATACGTTGCCTGGAATCACGGTCTTAGATCTGGATGGAATTTTTATGTGATTTGATTTGGATATGATATGAATGTGCATTGACTAAGTCGTCTTTGTGCAAGTGCTAGATTTGCGTCGTCTAGTGCGTTGGTACTTAGAGTCAGTGTCTACTGAATTGGTTTATGGCTTATATCTGTTTTTGTAGGCATAATCGAGGGCGATTGCAATTCTTTCAAGAGGGGGGTTATGTCACAAAATTGTGACGTGGCACGCCCAACCAAGAGTTATAAGTTGTTTCAACTTATAGGGTCCCGTCCGATGGGGCGCTAGGGACATTAGGCAAATAAAAAGAAGGCTGGCGGACAGTTGTACGAACGCCGCAATTTGTGTTGGCATGTTGATGTGGCACAGTGTATAGACTTCCGCGAATTGCGCTGACCTTGCTGACGTGGCACAACATACCGAGTTCCGCGTTTTACGTTGCTAGCTTTTGGGGCTTGAAGCTTTTGAGTTGAAGCTTTTTATGTAACTTCTTTTCCATGGCCAAGGGCCTTTAAATAAGACCCAAAGGCACTCTCTGGCTCAGTTGTGCTGACGAGCTTACGAGCAAAGAGGGGACCCGCGGGCATTGTAACTTTGCTCAAGCATTAATATACAAATAAATACCGAAAGGGATGCCAGTCTTTGGGGCCAATTTCTGTGGGCACAGAACTACGCCGGGCCGTGTCGACTCAATTGAACTGTGATTTAAGTGTGAAGTATTTTTAAGTGATTCGCTCGTGTCGTGACAAATTCTCGACTTGGAGTGCCCAAGTCTGTTACAATCCGACTTTCTTGGATGAGGTTTAGAGGAGGAGCATGTGGTGCCAGATGCTTAGCCGACAATAACATGAGATAAAGGAGGTTTTGCTGGAGTGTGGACTTCTCCTATCTCTATGTTCTCTTTTTCCTTGGTGGTAGTGTGGCCATACAAATTTGGTCATTCCTTTGCTGTTTTGTGAGCTTGTTAATACTAGTTGTGGGACAGGTTTTGTCACCAGGAGGTGTATTTTTCCTGTTACCTTCTTTAAATATGTACTACATTTTTTATTTATTTATTTTTTTACTTGTTTTCCTTGAAACCCTTCAAAAGGTGCAAGTGGGCATTGCATGGCCAGTGTTAAACAGTTGCGACCCAACTGATTTCTCACATTGGGAATCTAGGTTGGCCAATCAGGAACTAGTCGGGCCAGTTAGCACTGAATTCTGAGGAGTATGGAAGCCTGTTTGCGCCAAAATGGAGTTTGGGCCACTCGGCAAGTCACTTAGAACTTTATAAGTTGGTGGATACTAGGAATTAAACCAAAAGGAGCAAATTGGACACATGGTAGTAGGAGAGCAACGCAGGTCAACACACAGCTCCAGAAGGACACCTTAGTAAGAGGGGGCGCTCAAATGAGAGTGGAGGCTGATTTTTGAGTTGATGTGCATCTATAGTGTGTGTGTGAGTAGTGGGTGCAGGTTCACAGCTTTAATTAAAAGCTTGCCTTCTCCTTTGTCTCATGTAGCGCGATGATTTGCTCTCGTGCATCTCTCTCTCTCTCCTTTGCACATATGGTAATGTCCCACTAGTTGGGCTTCTCAGATAATCATGTACAGCTTTGTGGGTTTTATGCGCGTTTGCCAAGGCAAGAGCCTTCTAAATAGGAACCGGATAAGCTAATTGCTAATCCCCCACAAGTACGCCGGATAAATAGGATTTATCACTTATTATTGAAGCCAGAGGATATAGAGAGAAATAAATAGAGAGAGAGATAGAGAGTGAGAAGATCGACACAGTACTGGGGACCAGAAGATGGGCTGGTCCCCCCCCGTAATAGTATCTTTATTACTGAGGAGAAGTCTATACAAGCACTTGAACCGAACGTATTACCACGTTCGTTCTAGAATAAGACTTGATGGTTCTCGGAAGCCTCAGCTTCCGATTCCTAGAGCAAAACCCTATTCCAAGGAACTTCCGTTCCTTATTCCAAATCCTTGAGAACCAAGGTTCTCGCCTCTGGATCTCACCTTCCAGACTCAGGGCATGACATCCCTGCAACTCTTTCTAACTCTCTTTCCAGAGTCCTCTTCCCGCAGAACAACTCTGCTTTCCCGGACACGAAGTCCTTACTTGGGAATCCCAACTTCCGGATCGCAACTTGAGAGACTACCTCTCTCCGATCCGTGGATCTTCTTCCCAAACTCGGGTACAAAACCCTTGGGCTGATCTGGCTCTAGTTCCTCAGAGCGCTTTTCTCCTGCAGAGGCTCATGCCTTCCTCTGCTCCTACTCCCTCACGAAGAGGAAGTACACCTGCAATCAAATACTCAAAGATCATAACATGAAAAACGTTACCTTCAAAGTCTCGACGCTCGAAACGTAACTCCGTTCTCGAAAAGCAATTCCCCGGAAGAGATCTTTACATAGAAAAATCCTCTCTTCCAATCCTACACACAAAAGAGGTGTGTTCTCGGGTTCCTTCTCGTCAATCAGCCCCGTCTACGACGTTTATGGGCTGAAAACAGAGAAAAACAGCAACTTGTCGCGATGGAAACATGCTTCGTAGGCACTTCTTCGCGAGGGAACTCGCGCACTGGGTCTTGGCGACATCTGGTACACTTGGGGCAGCCATGGGCATCACTGGCAACGTCTTCTTTATGGCTGAAATCTGCAGTAGCATCTCCTCCTTGCAAAGATTGGTCCTCCCTCTGAGTAAGGGCATGTGATGCTTTTATAGCTCCTAGCCACGGGCACGAATAGCTGCTCGCGTAGAGATCGCGGCCGGGTTTTTTTTTTTTTTTTTTTTCATTTTTTTTTTCCCCGTTCTGCCAGAAAAAGAGAGAAAACGTTGGCTGATCTGTTGCCTTATTTATCAGATGGCTGCCTACTTATTAAGTGGGCGGCCGTTATATTTTAAAAATAGTCTGAACCTGCCCAAAAACTCAATAAAACCTTATAAGTTAAAAACAATGCTTTCACAGCACTTCCCAGGCGTCCCCGGATGCAATCACATGCACAGTTGCAATGCAGACATAGACTTCCTCGCGGGAAAGCATCTGCTTTCCCGAAAAGCAATCCCGCTTTCTTAGAAAGCATCTGTTTTTTCTCAAATTTTCCTTTGAACCCATCTTCATTCAAGTGCTTGCTTTTCCTTGTGCACAATTCTAACACAGTTCGGAATTTCCTCCCGACTATGGATATTTCCTTTCCGATGCACCCGTCACCCACCTTGTGACGCATCAGGAATACCCATCACCTAGTCCTTTCCTACCGAACTTACGGTACAATCTCCTTCACGATGCTCTATGTCACCCATGCTATGACACATCAGAGATGTCCGTTCCCGGATGGTCGGATACTTCTTTCCGATGCTCCCTGTCACCCATCCGATGTGACGCATCAGAAGTACCCGTTCCTGGTGGCCTTACAGATATTCCCTTTCATAGTGCTCCCGTCATTACTCTGAATGACGCACTAGGAATATTTTGTACTCGGATGTCTCCAGTGAGAAAAACCCTCTCACTTAAAATTCCAATAATTCATTTAGAATTATTTTTCCTTGGTGTTCCAAGCGAGAAAACCCTCTCACTTATAAATCCAATAATTCATTTAGAATTATTTTTCTGTCAGATAAAGCCAATTTGGCAACACTCTCTCCCCTTTTCAGTTTAGTTGTGATTGAAGTGCCAAAAGTCTGTTCAGTCTGTTCTTTTCTATTGGCACGTGGTGCCCGTCTCGTGGCAAAGTGTCTAGTACAAAAGATAATGTAACAAGTACTGAAAAGTGATCAACCAAGTAAGAAGAAAGAGCCTATGGGTAGAAAAATGCCCAAAGCCTGATCCACTATGGGCACCATCACATGGGCCTCTGCATCATGGCCTCAATCTCCTCCTCTATAATGAACCTTGTGGGGAAGGTTATGCATATACATGACAAACTAACAAATAAAAGGACATTTTATTGTGACAATATCTGTTAAGTGCTCAAAAAATTCTCATTGAGGGTTCTCTGTTTGTGCGTTTAACTTGTTGGGAAATCGACAAAAACTCACAACCAGTCCTTTTAGTGAAACATAGTTTGTGCACGAGGTGCTGCGTGAGATTGCCTGCTTTTCATTATATTCAATTACACAGGGACTGCAAGATATAAAATATCAGATTTAGTGGAACAGGTTTGATAATTTCACCCTTCTTGATGCTTTCATCTATAAAGCTCTAAATTTGTGATTTTCACACATCATCATTACATCGTACTGTATTGTGGATCAGAAGGTTGCACTGCATAAAAACAGGTGTTTCATATAGACTGGAAAACTTCAAGGTACAACTTTGACTCGGTATATCTGTTTTTGCAGTTCTTACACTAATGGAAAGAGTGTATTTGGTAATAATCAACTTCAAGATTGCCTCGAGCTTCGCTGGCGTGATGCTGAAACACCTGATCCAGTGGTTGTAGATTGATATGCTGACCAACGTCTATAGACTGGTATGATGCAACATAGTGTGCTCATTGATGTTTATGAGAATTTCACTTTCTTTTTTCCCTTAAACTCCCAAGCATATCTCTTTATTTAGGCTCTGTTGAGTAGTGTATTTTTCTGAAATTTCAAATAAAATGCTTTTTTCAAGATTGCTGCACTGATACTCACACACTAGTGCACTTGGTCCAAGTACACACTGGGGTTGCTCTCAGCCATATTTTAATGAAGAAGTTTATCCCAATTTGTTTGCACTAGTGCACGTAGATATGGGTACACACTGTGGTTGCTCTCAACCATAATATAATGAAGAAGTTTATCTCAATCTGTTTGTATCTCTAATGTAATGAAATGAAAGTATGAAAATGCCCATGCCTCAGGTTTTGTTTCTGTTTTCCTTAGCTGTACTGGGTTGGATTCTTTTTGCTTTCTTTTTTGGGGTTTCACCACTCTAAGAAAACTTCATGATTATGCAGGGATTCAGGCAGATCTCGTGGTTCCAATTAATATCTGCAGATGGCGATAATACACCACCTGAGAAGTGGTATGTTGAACAGTATTAAGGAGTCGTCTTTTAAGCTTGGTGCCCGTGCTCAAAGATGAAGGCTTTTTAACCAACATGATTAAAATCATGAAATAGTTTTCAATGCCTGATTTGAAGTTTCTCTTGACACTCGTGTTTACGAATGCTTTGAGTACTTTTCCAGGTCTGAGGGCCACGTCACCAATAGAGTGCTGGTTGCACACACATTGCTTCAGAATGAAGGCTATTTTAGTGCTTGGACATGTAGTGACTTTTCAGGGACAAATGAAGGTAAGGTGTTTTAGCAAGCTCTCTTTAGAGTAGATTCTAGACATTACATACTGTCAGCATTTTCATGAGAAGCTGCATTGATTTGGCTTTCAGGATCTCTTATCAAACTGTGGCTCTTCCTTCCTGGGCGTGTTGAAACTATCAATCCGGCATCACAATCTTTGCTTGTAGGACTTAAAGGTAACCCAAAAATTTACTCCTTAGGAATTTAGACTTAAGAATTAGCAGAGAGGATTTAGGCATAGCCAGAGTACTAGGGTATTCTGCCTAGTAGGGCAGAAGAAAATTATGGTTTCTGTCTTAGAAGGCAGAAAAGGCATAAAGATCAAGTGTTACGACAAAACCTTCAGGTGTGAACTACAAATTAAGTGAGATAAAAGTGTCCTAAATCTACAAGTTAGGTTAATCTCTGATCTGTGATGGATAGAGTGTGCCATACAGTGAGGGGTCCCTACAAAGAAAGGATATCAGTGATGGATTAAAAAAGAACTTCCTTTGAAATTGTGGCAGTATGACTTATAACTCCTCCCATAATAGCTGCCGTCTGCTTATTCTTTACTTGATAGGTAATGTCTTTTTATTCTTGTTCAGTAATGGTTATTTTGTTCGATTTTGCAGTCCTTGCTTCAGGGCTTTGGATAATCTCAAAAGACTGCAATGAAGTTTCAAATGCTTTATGCCAAGCATTACTGAACAGAATGGAAAGGTAGCTTCTATTTTTTTTAACGGAACAGTAGTCATGCTCATTATTGTCTATTTTCGCTTATATAACTTTGTATTTGTGGTTAAAGAGGCCTGAGGACTGTAGGTTACATCCGTTTTGGGGATGTCTTTGTGAAGTGCAAAGCTTTTGGTTCCTCTGAGCCACAACTTAGGTATGCTATCAGCGAGTTATTGGCAGTCTGACTTAATCCATGGCCTGACATTTCCTGATTGGTATTTGTCCATCTTACAGGAGACCATTGCCAGCATGTGAAGTGGCATTCACTGCCAGTGAGGAGGCTATCTTTGTGCATTTTGTGCTTCAACGCAAGTGGGTGTTCCTGCTACAGAGTTCTCAATTGAGTAGGCTCATCGTGTTCATCATGTTTTGACAAGGATTTGCTGGGCTTGACAGGAGGGTTCGTTCATTTTCTGCAGATGATATTCAAGCAGCATTGAGGTTGCATCATGACAGCAATGGAGAACTGAAGAACTCGCAGTCAGGTAAGGGTCAGCACTTAGCTAGCTCAGTGTAAAGGAATGGCATCTGTACTTGATCAATGCAATTCTGTTCATTGCTTTGGAGTGGCTTTCCTATGATGGTGCCACAAGGGCCATTATATAGAGAGCATTGTCTCTGCAGACTTTACCATAATTCAATATTACATCGCAAGTCCTTTCAGTATGCTACATTTCTTCGTTTTTTATCCTCTTTTCCTCTCGTGTGCTATAGTGATTGTTGCGCCTCATGGGTCGAGTGGGAAACTTGTTGGTTGCTATTCAAGTGATGTGATTCAGATGCTTCATGAGAGGTAATTGTTGCAATATTTTGATGGTTATAGTGTAGTCTGTAACTGTTGTGGACGTAGAATTGAAATACATGAACTCTTGGTCATCTGGGGGAAGTTTTCCAGAAATAGCCGCTTAAACCTTATGCCAGTCTTTTGTGTATGTGTTGTCTTCCTCTAGCTTCTGCCAACCCTATCTGATAGATAGGGTCTACTTGCCCCTCCCCTCTTTAACGTGTCCTGCTTTAATTCCTGCAAATTCTACTGGTAGGTAGAGCTTTCTATAATATCCACATCTGTAGCCAAGAGACATTTGATGGGGATGCTAGTGCATATTTAAGCCTGAAAGTGCAATGCTCCTATCCTTTCTCACATACAATGATGACTATATTCACATGGGTATAAGCTTCTTTGGCTGGTTAAGACATATCACTATCTGAATCTCACAATGAACGAAATTGGGGCATGTAAGATGTGTGTGTTGAGGTATTTCTGTCTCTGAGGAAGCAGCCTTTAGTTGTGAAGTGGTCCTTTTCCCATTCAGGATTTTCATGTGGCTTTAGAGGAATGGCAAGATTGCTTGAAAAGAGTTTTAACTTGAAATCTTTTTTTACGTTGGGTTGCTTGCAGTAAAGTCAAAGGGGAAACTGATCACCTGGAACAATCTTCTCAAGGTGCCTCATCCAATGATCATAGTTTAAGCTCAGCGTCTGGGTTTCATGCTGAGGTTAGTTTTACGTTTGAAACTTTGTCAAGACTGCCAAAGGGCAACAGTCTTCATGGAGCACAGGATATGGGAAAATCTTTTCAAGAAAAAGAGAATAAAACTGCTGCAAAATCTAGCCATGAAGTTCAAAGAATATTGCTTTACCCTCCTGAAGCTGTAATTGTTCCACTTGTACCAGCTGTCCCGGCGAAGGTTTTCTTAAAAAGGTACTCTATTGCCCAATTCTCGAGAACATGCTTGAGTGAATTAGAACTCGCACCTCATCTGTTACAACTCGCAATCACATGCAGGTGCTGGCTACAGAAGTATGTAGGCATCTCATGGCTAGAAGACGAGCTTCATGCAGGACCCAAATCACAGTAATTTTCTGATTTTTGTGCTGTCTTCTTTATCCACTTAATGGTCACATATTTGAAAGTTTTTCTCTTTCTGTCTTGAGGTGTAGACTGAATGAAAAGAGCCTACTTGCAAACGTGAAGACACTACATGGGGTAAGGAGCCCCAGCAGCAAGAGCAGTAGCAGCACTTCTAGTAGCAGCGGAGCAAGTAGTGTAGAGGACAGTAGCAGCCACAGTAGCAGCACAAGTGACTCTGATGGTGAAGCTGGAGCACCTCCTGGAGAATTGGAAGCTGATGCAGAGTCTCTAGTGGTAAAAGGAAAACAGATGCATGGATCTTCTAGATCACATCTAGACATGGAAATGAAGGGGTTTGAGGTATTAACACATTCAAAAGTAATTTTTGTTAAAGTTACCTCAAATGTTAAGAGTAACTTTTCATAAGAACTTAGAAAAGCTGAGGGTTTACGCTAGAGTTGGTGATGAGGGTGTTTAGCTTGTTCAATGTTGTTCTTAAAAGCAGGATGTTGCTGCTCTAGTCAAGTGGGGGCAGTCTGGAGGAACAGCCCAGGGTGAGGCATCTGCATTGAAAGGTATGAAGAGATCCTCCAGCTCAGGTGGAGAAATTTCCAATGAGGGCTACAGGTCTCTTCAAAATAGGTCTGATGTGGGTGTTCAAGGGATGGTTTTATCTCCAAATGTAGGTTTGGGTACCCCAAAAGCTGCAAGTAGCCAGGTAGGAACCCCATGGAATTGCTGGCCAGAAGACGATAGAGGTCTCAATGTAGGGATTGAGAATGATGCTGATATTCTTGCAGAATTTGGAGATTTTGGTGACTTTTTTGAAGACGATGGACTAGGCTTTGGAGAGGTACCAACCTTACTTGAGCCTCATTTCACTTTCATCTTGTTTTGTTAACTTGTTTGATAGTTTTTGTATGACATTTTTGTCTATACTTGTCTTCTTTTGTTTTGTGACAGCCTCCAGGTACAGCAGAGTCTCAGGCTATGATGTTCCCTTTGACCGATTGCTTGGATGGTATGGGTTCTCCTGGAAATGGTTGTCTTGACTACACAGATCCTATGCTGTTACCCATCTTAGACATACCTGTCTTGGAGGGACTTGACCCTGAGCCAGCTCTAGTAAAGGAGGTGAAGGCAGCAGGATGCATTTCCGGCTCTCAGGAGTTGCCCGAAAGTTTGAAAAGTCCTGATGTGGCACCAAACAATCAGATTTTAATGCTGAATACTTTACCGAAGGAGGAGGCGGTACTACTTCTTGCACCAGGATATGAGCCTGTGTCTTTGCCAGGTGGAAGGGATTTCTCTCACCAAACTGCATTCAAGTCTCCATATATTCCTGGAGCGAGAAAAGCTCAATTGGATGTTGCAAGGGGTTCTGAGTGCTATGTTTATGGTGCTACTCCACCTCCTTCTCCAACATTGCAAGTTCAGGAGCGAAAAAGGGAGCATTATGAGATGGTTTCTGATAGAGCTGTGTTTAATGGAAAAAGGTTGAAGAATGCTGGCACGCAGTCTAAGCTGTTGAAGGAAAAGTCTTACCCCAACTTACCTGATATGATGGAAAAAGTTCCCACTGAGAAATTGTCTCTATTGGGGAAAAAGGGTCCTATGAAAGAATCTGCCTGGATGGAGTTAGGTGCTAATCAAGTTGTATCAAGGCGGTTCTCAACTACGTTGCTTGCAACAGAGATAAATTGCATACTCCTGCAGTTAACTGCTCTACAAGTGAGGGATGCACACCTTGTTAAGAACATTCGGTCGACACAGATTTCTTTTGGAAATTCAAACGAGCTGCCTTTGGATTCACTCACTACTATGGATTCAAGTCCTTTTGCTGTGAAAGTGGGTGTGGGAATCCAACAAGAAAAGAAGAAAAAGGACCGCATTCCCTCACGTATTGCCGGCGATATGGACGAAGAGGTTCATGATGGGCCACGTGTGTCTCAAGTTGGTGTATGGCGTCCAGTAGGCACACCTAAACCGCAAAGGGCAGCCAACTCCTCATCGTGGAATGAAAATACTCAGACCAGCTCCGTAGTAACATCACTAGATTCTGGAGCTGGAGTAAGTTTTGAAACCTCGTCATCAATTACAAAGACAAACCATTGGCAAGAGCTTCTTGATACTCTTCCACTATTGATTCAACAGGGCTCAGTATTATTTGATGTTTCTCTTGATGGTGACTGCGGGGAGGGTCCGTTTGCATGGTTGTCATCCCAGGAACAGGAAAGGCTCAAGTCTGTGTGTGGACCTTGTGGAATTCATGCAGGATGTGGGGGCACACTCTGTGCTTCCCATTTTCTTGACAATGCTGGTGTTGAACTTTTGGACCCATTGACGAGTGAGGTAGGACCATGTTGCTTTCTTGCTCTCTAGTAGATGAGGATTCTTAGTTTTATTTGCACGATAAGAGTTCTCTCTGAATGAGTTGCAGATTTCAGCAAGATCAGTGGCCACAATTTTACAGTCTGACATGCGAATTGCAATGGCCACTGCCTTTGGGGATTCCCTTTTGGATGGACCACTAAGTTTGGGTGAATGGTTGAAGGGGCGGGCCTTTGTAAGTGACACGTATGGTACAGATAGCGCTCTAAGTGATTCAAAGGAAATTGCGAGCACTGTCTTAGCTGGTATTGGTGAGCCTATTACTCCTCCGCAGTGCACCACGGGGCCTGCAGGTTTAAAAGCATCTTCACATGATATTGAGAATCAGCCCTGTGATACACATCGTAGTAATAGTAGCTGGGCGATGGAAGGCTCATCTCTGTCTGATGACGGTTGCACCAGGCGATGTGGTCAGGAAACTGGTTCAATAGAAACTGATGCGCAACTGAGCAATGGCCGAGGTGGACTAACAGTCATGGCACTTCCCATGCCGTCTCTGCTAGTTGGGTATGCCAGATTCCACCCTTTTGAATTGTGTTTGGAAATGTATAATTTGGCTTACTGTGTCATATTGTCACAGATATCAGGATGACTGGTTAAAAATATCATCTAGCACACTCCATCTTTGGGAAAAGGCCCCACTTGAGCCTTATGCAACAGCCAAGCCAGTAAGGATTGGTCTCAAATGAGTCTTCTTGAGCTTCTTTATGGTAGGAAGGCTTAACTGTGTGTTGCCCTGTAGGTTATCTACTATGTGGTATGTCCTAAAATAGACTCACTACTTTCAGCTACTGCGGAATACATTCGGCAATTAAGCTGCGGTAAGATTTTTTGGTTATTCTGTCTTAAGCTGTGCCATTGACAACATTGAAAGAACACTTTTTATGCTGATTTGTGGAAGCACCTGGGTTCTAAAAGAAGATTTTCAGTTTGTTTTATGAGCGAAGCCAGCCGGTAATTGTGGTTTTGTTGTGTGACATTTTCTTGTTGGCAGTATATGAAGCGTGCATGCTAGGCAGTCATGTGGCAGGTAACATGATGTTTGGACAAAACCACCTCCTTCCAACAATTGGAAAAAATACCTTTTCTGGTTTTTTGGCCATGGACTATCCTCTACAAGCATCACAGCAGCAGGGACCCTTGGAATCTGCGTGTGCTTTGAATAATTATGTAACAAGTTTTGATAAAGTTTGGAATCCACACGAATTCCTAAAAGCACTTTCTAAAGCCTGTAAAACACTTCCAGTGTCAGCCAGTAATACTGCTCAACGAGAACACGAGAATGGTCCTTGCCTCGTAAGTCAGCAGTTCTTGTACTAGTTGTAATATGCTTCTGTTGAACTGGCACATACGATGCTTATTTTCTGCAAGTGTGTCGACGCATGTGCATGGCATGGACCTTAAATGCTTCTGATGCATTCACGTGCCTGTCTGTAAGCGTCGAATATTCTGGCACTAACTGCTGTATTGCGTAACCAGGCATATTATGTTATCTGTCCATCGTCTGATCCAAACACAGTACTGCAAACTATGCTTGTGGCTTGCCAAAGTATTGGCCATAATGCTGTAATGTATGACAAACAGCGGAAGGCAAATACATCGAACCGCACTTCTCTAGGATCATCTTATATGGATGATTCTGCAGGTGTCACCAGACAAGGGATAGTCGGCTTTTCAACTTCAAAACTTGTTTTGCAAGTGTTAACGGCTGAAAGTATTTTAAAGCCAAGTAGTCCAGTTTCAGTCAATACAGATTCTCTAAAAGAAGTTGCTTTTGGCGTTTATAATAAGATACGACGCATACCTCGCTCATATAGTAGTAATGATTTTATTGTACATGGGGCTCAACCAAGTAGAGGTCGCCCCTTAGCTTTGCAAAGTAGTTCTGCAATTTCGGGCATGTGGAAGGATTGTGGCATGGTTAGAAGTACTGTAGCTGGTGCAGCCTTAACGGGACACGAGTCACTTCTTGATTCTAGTTCCTTTCGTTCCAATAACTGGGAAAACTCATGGCAACAGCAAGGAGTCTCGAATGAGAATAGTATGGTTAATCATGGGCATCAGCTTCATGACAGTTTCAAGTATCTTTTTGAGCCTCTGTTTATCTTAGCAGAGGCTGGCACATTAGATCATGGTGTGGGAGTTTCTGCATCCCGCTCTTCTGGATTGGATGATGCTTCAGGAAATGTGCTTGTGGGTGCAGCGGAGGCCATGCATGGTACAATTGCTGACAGTAGTGCGGATTATGATGTTACGAGTGGGGGAGACCAAAAGCCAGCAAATTTTCACTGCTCTTATGGTTGGACAGAGGACTGGCAGTGGTTAGTTTCCATATGGACAGATGCTAGGGGGGAGCTCTTGGATGTGCATCTTTTTCCCGCTGGAGCTAGCGGACGCTGGGATTCGAAGACATTGCACAACCTTTTTGTTCAAGTTCTCACGCATGGTTGCCAGTTGCTCTGGATGGCTAATGGAACAGGTTCAAAGCCACGTGCCCTAGTTATCACTCGTATTGGTGCTTTTTTTGAGCTGGAGTGCCAAGGTATTCATTTTTAAGTCTATTTGTTAGCTGCTTATTTAACACTTTTGAATTAAATGAAGAAGATGATATGGTGAGTGTTTCCAGAATGGCAAAAGGCTGTATTCACAGTTGGAGGAGCTGAAGTCAGAAAGTGGCCTGTTCAAATCTGGCAGCAGCAATCTGACAACAATACTGTCACGGGAAACAGTAGCTCTCTTCATGCCCAAGATGTAAGTACTTTGGCAGAGAGAGCCATGGCTCTGGGAGGTGGAATGCCTTCATCTCCAGGACCATCTTCGCTTTTCCTGTCTCGGAGCAAACCGGCAAATTTTGTCAAGACTGAGATGGGCGGAAGTTCTATGAGGAAACAAGCTGGAAGTGGAATCGGTCATGGACAAGTTGATGCATGCAGGGGAGCCTTTCATCTCATTCATAGTATAAGCTTTGTCAATTGCATGCTTGATCACACTTTGCAAATTGTGGGGCTGCATGATGTTGGATCACAATCTCCTGCTGGCATAGGTCCTCCAAATTCTGTTTCTTCGAACTGGTTGAACTCCAGTAGTACAAGCGTTCTTACGGCTCTTGGAACTGGAGTTGGATTGGTAAAGACGCTTGGAACAGCTACAGCTTCTTATATGTTTGTGCCAGCGCATGGGCTACGGTTCTTGCCCAGCGTGCCATTGCAATTACCTGTGTGCAAGGGCTCTGAGTTCTCTGTTGCAGAACAAGTAGTGCGTAAAAGCGGATATGCTGCGACCATTGCATCGGCATTTGTTGTCTCGAGGGCAGTTCCATCTATGAGAAATGAACTAAAAAAGTCAGCGGAAGAATGGCCCTCGAATTTGTACATAGGGTTAGTGGGACATATGAGCAGTTTTGTGGGTCCCAATCCACAAGCTGTGGGGCAGAGTGCTTCGTTGGGAAATGATGCACTGCTGAAGGCAAAACTTCCAAAGCCAATGTCTAGTGATGGCGGCAGTGATTATAGTGTAGAAGCAGCTCATATAGTGGTTGAAGCAGTAGCAGCAGAGCTTCAAGCATTGTCATGGCTATCAGTGAGCCCAACACTTCCCTTCAGGCGGTCTGCATTACCTTTTCACTGCGACATTGTGCAGAGATTGCGAAGATTGTTGCAATATGCTGTGAATGAATCTAGTGGATTACATGACCTGTGACTCTCACAAGTGAAGAAGAACACCAGAAGGATGGGTGGCACCACCTAGTTTTTTGTGGAAGCTGGGCTTATATTTGTACCTTAGTATCACATTAACCATACATTTGTACCAAACCAACTGGCTATTTACAGAGAGTTACAGGTTCCTGAATAGCAAGCAAGGAGCCATGGGCTTGCACTCCCTTTTAGTTGCGTTTGCAAGGTAAGGGTTTTACGGAGATTGGTGATGACAGATTCCAAACACCTAGGCCAGCATGTTGTATAAATTTTACCCTATCGTGGCTCTTATGATGTGGAAGTCACATGGTGTACATCAGAAGTGTTATCCAATGAATTGGATACACCTGTAAAAGAAATGTATGGTTTTTTTTTTTTTTTTGCGTTTTTCTGTCTCATTCCTTGTGCCATTGGATCATTGGGTAGTCTTCTGGAAATTATATTTTTGAACAGAATATTGAAAGGGGCATTTGGTGCCATTGTATCTTGTAAGCTGGCTGTTTTTGAGGGCTTCGTCGATATTTTCTGCACTAGGTTATTTTGTGTGTTTTGTACGGGTAAAAATGTGAGCCATATCTTTTAAATTTGTAAGGCAATGGTGCCTGTCAAAATTCAAACCTGTTTGAAGTTTGAAGGAGCATTGACCCCTTTTTCAAGTTACTTGGTGTCAGTGCTTCTGGGGTGATTGTTTGAAAAGTTTTTTCCATTATCACTAATTAGTTTGTTGCCAAAAGGATGGTTTCTTCAACTCCGTGTGTGTGGACCTGTCAAGCTGGCTGCCTTACTGCTTTTCTACTGCATAAATGCAGACCCTTCTGTTCAGGAAGCCAATACCATGACAGACACCTTAGAAGAGGAGCAAGTCCCACCAAAAGAGGACCTTTTGAGAGTATTAGCAAACAGTAGCAAGGGGTGCAAGAACGCTTATGAACTACAGTCACTTATCATGTTTTGCAAGCCCACAACTTGATTATTCAATAATATAAAATAGCATAGAGACCGCCATCCACCTTACTTATTCGATTGTATGGATTTGTATTTCCTTCACACATGCGCATGCACGGATACCTTAACATATGCTTACATTTCTGGGTGCTCGGAGTATACGTCTGTGAGAATAGTGCCTTGCCTTATTTTGTCTGTGATACTTATCTGTACTCTCTGTGAAAAAGGCCATTTTGTAGTTTGCCTTTCACTTGTATCTAGGGGTCTGTGTTCATTGTGAGTTCTCCTATCCTGGATTATGTGTTGGGAAATCTTTCTTGTACATTGTACTCGTTCTGCTCTCTTGTGTGTGCTCTCTCTCTCTCTCTCTCTCTCACAGCTGCTTACATCCCTGAGTTGAGAGGAGGGTGATTGGGGACAAGGAGCACGTTGTCTGTAGATATAGAGCATATGAAAGTATTAGAAATAGATATGGAGGTCTTTTCACAGGATAGCCCACTCTACAACAGATCATGGAGTCTAGAGATTATTCAGTTTGGCCATTTTCAAGTGGAGATACAGACAGAGAGAGATGGTAATGGCACTTGTAGTGGCACGAGAGGGTGGTAGTCGATCACATCTTACATACTTCCTTGAGAGGACCTCAATCCTACTACCACTTGCCACATTGACACAGATGCATTGCATTCAAATCCAAGAGATCCAAACTCGCCACTGCCATGCATCCGAGAGAGTTGCTCAAATATTGGGAAGGCCAACTGTGATCATATGCACAATCCTTACACCACACCCACCCATGTACCAAATCTTACCTCTAGTTTGACAAAGGATGGAGCTAGTCACTTTGATGCAATTCATGATTGTGATCCCTACCTCTAGAGATAAGAGCTCAAACAAATCTTACCCTCGCCTCCCTCTTGCCACACACACACATCCCATGCATCTTGTATCCTAGCCTCTTGTGAATCACCCCCCCCCCCCCCCCCCCCCCCCCCCCCCCACACACACACACGGCTACTTTTGGTTACTCTACTTTTTGTTCCCTTTCTCAATAGATGGAAACATACATGTATTTGATTTGTCTCATAGGCCAATATCGGCTTCTAATAGATGTAAAATCTTCTCTCTCTCTCTCTCTCTCTCTCTCTCTCTCTCTCTCTCTCTCTCTCTATCAACCCCCCCCCCCCCCCCCCCCCCCCCCCCCCATGCCTCTTGCTCGAAGAATGTACTTTTTCTAGTCAATGTAGATGCCAAACAAAGTTGGTGAGAGTGGGCACCCTTGCTTCACACAACAGTGCTAGCAATGGGCTTTGAGGTGCCTCTTGGGCAATGTACTCAATCTCTCACTTATAAGAGTAAATCCCCCAAACAATCTTTGATGGCACAACAATTTTTCAATAGGTATTGGAAGTCGTTGCATGGGACTGTGTCGAACACTCTTCAAATTCCACAGCAACAAGGTTGTTGCCTCTTCCATGCCTTCACCCGATCAATTAATTAGCACCGGGTGAAGATTTGGTTGATGGTAGAGAAGGCTCGTGTGAAATAGGCATGTCTAGTGGCTTGTAGGCCCTCGCTCTTTGAGTTATATAAGCTCAACTTTGCCTCTTGACACTGCTCCTTGGAGTTTGGCCAATGTGCAATCAATCATGATGGTTTGATAGTTGCTCGAGTCAATAGCATCCTTGGATTTTTGGGTAGGCACAATTGTGTGATGAGTCCACTTTGATGGTTATCTCACTACTAGTGCTCTTTTGAAGAGCAAGGAAACAAATGGAGCGAGGGTGCATGCAACATTGAGGTGCTCACTTTGCATGCTTGGGTGATATGAGGAATGACCATGCTACATGTGGCAAATAGCCCTCACAACAATCTGGTTGTAAAGAAAGTAGATGCAGCTGGGTGCAAGTCTGGAGTCTTTGGGGATTCTTCCCATCAAGTTTGTAGTACCAACTTTACAAGTAGCAGGACTATATAAATGTTAGCATAAGGCCTAGAACAATAAAAATCTTTGGATGCATGAGTTCAAAGAAGGGATTTAGTTCCCCTTTACTCTCTAAAACCAGTTAAATGCAAGGTCATTGCTAGGACACCATTTGTAACGTCACATTAGTAGTGGGTCAGACCCTAGGAATAGGCATCTCTTCGAAACTTCTCTTTGACAACCAGTGAAACCAAAAGGTTAGTCAGACAAGGCTACCCTTTGGCTCCTCTTTTATTTGCTATTGGCTCACATCCCCTAGCTACCATGCTCAAGAAAAGTGACGAGAGGGGACATTCAAGGCCTCTCTCTCCCTTGTGACAAACAACTCATGGCCAAATTTTTTGTTCATGGCTCCTTACTATTCTTGAAAGGCACCTTGTAGATCCTTAGAAAAGCACTTGAGACAGTTCAAATGTCTTACCACGGATTTAGGCTATAAATGCAACATTGAGAAGTTGAGATTGAGCTTCCTTTCAAAGAATGATATGCCAATGATACATTCATCCTGATTGATTAGCTCTAAAGGATGTTAGCATTTGCAAAAGCACAACTTGATGTCGTTGGGGACATATGTCGCCTATAAATTGGACTAGATGTCGCTACATACTCATGGTATCTGACTATGTCACTTAGTAGGAAGAGGCTATGAATAGCACAAAGAGGCTATACACATATTCAACAAAGACTCAAATGTGTGGAATGGTGGTACTCCTTTATACACTCTTTTATTCTCCCAACTCAAAATCCACAAGGCTATAAAATCCCTTGGAGTTGACAACTCAGCATGCAAAACAATCTTGCTTTTGGCTACAATCTAAAATGCTATCAGTTGTGTATGGGGCTGTTTTACCATCATAAGAGTGCCCCTCCAATTTAGAGGGTCTATGGGGAAGCCCTCTAAGCATAGAAACTTTACATTGTTGATGCCCACAATGTAGTCTCAATACTACAAAATATTTCTTGGACAATGACCATAGATGGTTTTGTTTAGGGTTTGCATTAGGCATTCTTTCAAACCCATACACGTGCTACACTACTAATGCTGGCAAATACATCTTATAGTAGGGGGAGAAAGGATCCGAGAGCTTCAAAGAGGCTTGGCACAAAATCTAAATCTCCTCTCCACTTAATAATTTGCCAATATTCACAATCCGGTTATTCGTTGCATCTTCTATTTTGGTGACTATAACAAAATCATTCTTATGGAAAACAAAGAAGCAAGCACGATGTCTTCGTGGGAAAAAGAGAAACAGAAATGCAGTAATGCAAATTAAGTAAAATGAAATGAAAAGAAGCACGTGGACAACAATGAAAAGAGAAACAAAAGGACATGACAAAATATCCCACCTTCCAACGGAAGTGGATGAACATGCTTAGGCCATGGTCATCCGATGCATAGTTATTAATTACTTTTGAAATAACTGTATATCTTGGATGGTCACATGTGCAATAATTGTGTTATATGCAACAGTGAAAGCTTAAGAAGTGTTAAAAACATTTAAGATGGCTTGCCCTTAATTAGATAAACTGCCTTAAAGAGACAAATTCACTGCATAATCTTGCCAATCCCAATTTTTATTAACAAATAAAGTCATGAATATGGGTGCAAGGTAGCTAAGTTGAAAAAACCCAAGAAAAACATCAAAGGGTGGTTAGTAATGGGCATTATAAGTAACACTGGTTCTCCAAAATTGAGACACAGACCAAAAGCAAACATGCATAGCTGCATTTAATCCATGTTGATGACAGGTGCAGATCTTTTGACACCAAGTGCAAATTACCATTCAAACCTTGGTTGGCAACATTTATGATGTGACCATGAGATGCTCAGTGAGCAACAAAGGCAGATGGAATAAAAAATTAACCCAGACTCAGCTGATGTATTATTCGGTATCTCTCTAATTACTTAAAAGCACCCACAGAGAAAAAAAAAAGCATTGATAGAGGCAACATTCAGCTGAACCCTCAATAACGGAAGGAATGCATGAGACCGCAGAGAGGACCCTTGTATGCAAGACTGCTGCAACAGTGGAGCTAGCAATGCAAATATCCACGAGAGCAGAAACTACGAGCAAAGAAAGGCTGGATTGCTGAAGCTGAAGCTGCATCAGAGCTGGATAAAGGAATGCTTCTTTAGCAGAGAATTGTAGAGGTCCTCTCTTGCACCGAGATGCTTGCCTGGTAGTCTCGTTAGAAATGCATCCTGCAAAGATAATTGAGTGCCCATTTGGTATTTCCAATTACTCACTCTTTGAAACCCGTGCTCTACCTCAAGGGACTCTCCAAATGATGAGCTGAAAACCACAAGCTTTTGGAAGATTGGGCTTACCTTGGATAGCACAATATCAACAACAAACAACAAAAGTAATAACCAAGAGCCAGCCAATTGGGCTCCTTTGCTTCTTGAACTCCCAATCAAGTCCGAGATCTCATCAATATATAATGCAAAGAGGGTCGGTTAGAGTGGGCATCCCTGTTTCACCCTTATATTGAAATTAACTGGCTGTAATAACCTTTTGAGGTCGGTACTCGTCCAACCACAGTCTCATAGAGTGCCATAATACCCCGTATCAACTCACGGGATACTCCTAAGCCTGCACAAGTCTAGTTCTCTGTATCATATCAAAGGCTTTGTAGAAATCCACAAAGCTGCAATATATGCTTCTACCATGCACTGTGCCCTCAATAATTGCTCTGAGAGTGAATATATGATCCAAAGTGGAAAATCTCCTCTGAAACCTTGCCTGTCCTGAGGCACATATCCCTTCTCCCCCCTCATTTGATCAGCTCATGTTCCAAGATAGATACATAGACTTTGGCCAGTGAGTGACCAACCATAATACTATTCAAATACTTGCATCTAGAAAACCTGGGACAAGTGGCGCACAAGATGAGCATCCACAAAGATTCCACCATATTTTGCCTTTTTTTTGGTGTCGGGGCAGCCATACTAGTGCGATAGTTATTCGGTAAATTGGGATCAATATCGGGACGATCGTGAACATACCAAGTGTCAAAAAATTCCTCAACACTCTCGAAGCATCCTCCAAGCCTCCCCCAAATCCTGACTCAAGAACAACTGATACATGTCGCTCTCAAGCTGGGCCAAGAATCCTCCCTTCTTCCTTCACACAAGACGTCGCAAGAGGATACGTGACTATCTGTGAGTAGTTACCCCAATAGAAACCTCTCTGTAATTTGAGCTCTCGTCTCTTTGCATTCCTCATCATACCAACTGTTCTCGGGCATGCTCTCAAAAAGTTTTTGCAATGTGCGATGGCTATGGGGGGAAGATGTCACCGCAGCTGTGTGTAGTCTCAATGATGATCTGAGTAAGCTCTCCCAAAGGCCTCCATGGAGCCTCCGTACTATATGTCTCTGATGTGTAGACTCAGTTAGTCTCTCTACAAAAAGTGTATCTCGAGAACAAGCCTAATGACCCCTCAGTATGGCTGCTGTTGTAGTGGAACTCCATCGAAGATAATACAACTACATGATCTGCTGCTACCCCAATAGGATGAGCCCCCACTGTGAGATCCTAGATATGTGGGATGGAGCCTATTTGGGCTAGCACATAATCTACCGTGGTGGCTCCATGTTTGCGAGGAAAGCAAGTTAAGTGCTGCATGTCAAATACTCTCCAAGCCATTTAGGATGGCTAGTCCAAGTGCTATCCCTCTGGAGAAAGAAAGAAAGAAAGAAAGATATATTAACGTCTCGAAAGAGCCAAAATGGCCCATGAGACAAGAAACTATACATCTAGTAATACATCTCTCGTCTACTAAAACAGAAAAAAAGATCTACTCAACATCATAGTGATGTTTGAGTCTACAAAGCTAAAACTGAGAATATGTACAAATACATGACTGATCCCATCCAAGTCTGACCATCAACTCTCTATCTCCCTGTCCTCTATCCCAAGATATCCCAAATGGGTAGATCCAGTATAGAGAGGCCGCTGAAAGGTGGCACTCGTCTCCGATGTCTAGCGATGATGGCTCTGATTTGGTGCAAATGGCGAGGTCTGGGTCGAGGACCGGGTGGTCGAGGACGGCGAGTACAACCCTGTGCAATGGTCTGATCAAGACGGACTCCTCTAGGCCTCGATGGACGTGGTCATGGGGGTGTGGCTGTATCCATAGACGGAGTTTGTGTCCCAAGGTCCTCTCCCTCTCTACTGAAGAAGTCACGCATAGTGCGCTGTCGATTTGCTGGTGGAGAACTGTCTTGTAATAGTCTGTCCCTGTGCCTCCTTAGCTCTTCTAAAAAGAGTCCGAGGCATCTCTGGTCCTCATAATCCATCACCCGACGTAATGGTCCAAAGCCCTCTCTGAAAAGGCAGTGGTATCTTCCCCTGATCTCGTAATAGACTGTGCATCGGCAAATGTAATGCTCCTCAGATTCCACCTCTTGGTGGCATAGCTGATATGTCCTATCTGTCCGAGCCATCTGCATGTATCTGCAAGTAAACTGCTGGATGTCGAATCTCTCTCCAAGCCATTTAGGATGGCTAATCCAAGTGCTATCCCTCTGTGTGTGTGTGTGTGTGTGTGTGTGTGTGTGTGAGAGAGAGAGAGAGAGAGAGAGAGAGAGAGAGAGAGAGAGAGAAACGAAATGAAATGTTATATTAACGTCTTCAAAAGGCCAGAGTGACCTGTGAGACCAAACTGATACAAAAGTGGTGAGTCTGTTACAATGTCTGAAAAGTGTGAAAATGTGAAAATAAATGCGAAAAACTAAATACAAAGTATTAGATAAACTTCTTAGGAGCATTTTGGGTGTCTGGCTAGAATGCTTCTAATCCTTTGTTGTAGTCTCCTCCGGTGAAGTGTGCTTCTGCATCTCGGTCGTGTGTGTGTGTGTGTGTGTGTGTGTGTGTGAGAGAGAGAGAGAGAGAGAGAGAGAGAGAGAGAGAGAGAGAGAGAGAGAGAGAGAGAGAGAGAGAGAGAGAAATGAAATGTTATATTAACGTCTTCAAAAAGCCAAAGTGACCTATGAGACAAGAAAGTTACAATGTGGTGGATCTGATACAAAGTCAGAGTAACAAGATGACAAAAAGGAAATGACAAATGTCACAATAAAATACTATGGAATCCTAAACTACTAGGTGTGAACAAGCAGCTAGCTGGGATAGCTAGATCACAAGAGATCCAACATCGGTTGCTGGCGAATCTCATCAATCTCCTCCATGGTCAGTAGTCTGACCGGGCGTCGTGCATGTCGAGCCAAAGTGATCCGAATCCTCTGATGCAGCCTCCGCCGATGCTGTGTAGTCCTCCGCAGTCGTGGGCATCTGGATCTCCCCAGCTCAGTCGCTCGGTCGATCAGTGTGCCTCTAGTGTGAGACGACGAGCTCTGCTGTGGTAGTAACTCCTCCGGGTGTCGAGTGGCAGCTCTAAAGAAATCTGTGATCTGTCTCTGAGACTTGCTAGCCTCTCCTCTCATCAGGCTCTCTCTGTGTCTACGTAGCTCGAGCAAAAACAAACCCAAGCATCTCTGATCCTCGTATTGCATGACTCTGGAGAATGGTCCAAAGCCCTCTCTGAACAAGCAATGGAAGCGGCCTCGTATCTCGTAGTACACGGGGCAGTGGCATGTGTAGTGCAACTCTGTCTCAGGCTCGATGTCACACAAGGGGCATGTCCTGGCCTCTGCTGGTACTCCGTTGTATCTCCCAGTCTCGATCCGCAGCTGGTGTGAAGATGTGCGTATCTGGCCAATAGCACATCGTACCCCATGAGACAAGTGAGAGAGAGCTTTCCATCTACAAGGCTATGGGCACAAGTGTATGCAAGCTAGGACGAAACAAGAGAACAGGGTGAGTGCAAATGTTCACGTCGATGCCACTTGCAGAGGGAAAGGGCCTTGTAAGCATTCCAAGATGGTCCCTATGTACCTGACCAAAAAGTAATCACTCTCTTGGGTTGAGAAAATAATCAAAAAGTCCTTGAGAAAATCTAACCATACGTTATTTTTTGGAAGAACCACTCACTTTGTTAAGAGTCATAATTACCTTATCTCAAAGCTTAAAAAAACAAAACTATACACTAAGTAGTAAGGCCTTTGCACTTGCAGGCCAAAAACAAAAACTTCTTTGAAATACTCAGGCAAAAGAAACAGGCAAGATAATTGAAGCTTCCTCAAATGAAACTTTGTTGTTCAACAAGCGACCGTAAACGTCATCCATGGCACAGGAATGTAGTTGCTTGCTTTCAAACGCAAACAACAGTAACTAAAGAGCTGGGAAAGTACCAGCCATAAGACACCTACAAATCTGCCATGCACACTTTTTGGTGCCAAGTGATGCAGAGAACTCATTAGTCAGCTTTCAGTGAATGAAATCAACCACTTGAACCATAAACAATTTAGTAGCACCGTTCTCGTTTTACTTCTACTTTTTCGGGCCGGCAAGCCACCAAGGGGAAAAGAGCCTCCAGCCAGTGGCCCATATTTTGCATCAAAGACATAGTCCTCACAGTGATCCTTACTGAGAGTGTAAATGTAGCTACCACTCATCCTCCATCACAGCAAGGTAAAAAATCACACACAAAAGAGGATGAAAAAGAGAGCGTGTGAGCCACTACTCAATGCCCTCTTCATGAAAACAAATCTCTCACAGTGGCCTATATATACAAAAGTCAATGCTTAGGTAATGCCTCTCTTACAAGAACAGGAAAGAGGAAAGGTTGCCATCATTAACAAGCCATGTGGTGCTAATCAACAAGCTTTATCTAACAGTCCACAATTTCGTCCAAGAGTTGATGCTTTTTACAGCTTTATGTAGGCCACAAACCAAGGGAAGGCCTCTGGCCAAAGAGACCTCCCCACTGAAGCAAGGGACTGCTTAGAAATGTAAAGCTTGCATCGAAACTACTTTTGTCCAGACCATTGGACTACAGTTCACAAGCTGTAAGCACGCGGACAAAAGCTTCCACAAGACGATACAAAAGCTTCCACTGAAACAAGGGACTGCTTAGAAATGTAAAGCTTGCATCGAAACTACTTTTGTCCAGACCATTGGACTTACAGTTCACAAGCTGTAATCACGCGGACAAAAGCTTCCACAAGACGATACAATACAGACAGCCTGCACAACTCATCCTTACATATGTTGAAGACAACACGGACGATCTTTTTCAGCTGGGTCCAGCATTGTAATGGTATTGAGAGTAGCGAATCCAGTCTCCGAGCACTTGCAGGCGTGCCTTCTCTAGCTGTGAGTGCTCCTTTTCAAGTATGGACTCCAGCTCTTCATAATGTTCCACTTTTGACTGAAGCTTTCTCAACTGTAAGTGCAAGACCAATTGCAAAGATTGTAAAAGCAGTTTGGGCAAAAACTTGGGAGGTTGCGATAGATTCTCAAATACGTCTCATATACCTGGTCCTCAAGTATGCTAGCTACAAGGTGTTCAATTTCACGTTCTTCTTGGTCTGCTACAAGCTTGGAATTTGCAGCTACAGAACCAACAGCTGTGTTAGAGCCAGCTCGGGCCTGCATTCCTGAAGTCTCAGCGTCCTTCGAAGCCTGAGTTTGATCTGAAAGCAAGCAATTATACAAAAGTCAGATAATAAAGAAATCACTCTGAAAACATAGACACTGTTAGCTTTTCAAAATGTCCAAGAAGAAAAGAAACAAAGAAAGATAGCTTTATTAACGTCTTCTAGAGGCCAATTAACAAAGTTGTAACCAGTAGAGCAGGTTGCAGAGAGCTCTTCAAGGTCTTGAAGACAAACTTGAAGCACTCAAGAGTGAACGGCTCCTCGCCAAAGCTATCTCTTGTTCAACCAGCAAGGCTTAGGATTAACTCCAAGGTCATGGAGATGCTTGGGGAACCTTTTCACATCAATGACATTTATCCTGGTAAGAAGAGAGAGCTCAAGTTTAACTGTTTCAATAACCTTTTTTTTTTTACCTTGAAGACACATCAGACTACCAAAATAAAAAATAGCTAGTTCAACCTTGAAAAAATCACAATCTGCATGTGGAAACTTTGCCTGGACATTGCACCACCATACCCATAGGCTTTCATCAAACACTTCACACACACTCAAAAAATCTCGTTACTCTTATTTCTTGGTATGTGTAGAAGATGCTGTTAGAGAGCATTCATGCAGAATGCTTACATTCAATACTGTGAATGCTGCCTCATCAGAAAGCATTTGATTCAAGGAATCTGATTAAGTCAGTGACATGCTTGCCCAAACCCCTTGAACTTTCATTGTGCAATCAGTTGCTTTGTCAAATGGACATGGTGTATGGATTTCCATGGGCTCCTATGGAAATCGACACTACATATCTACCTTCCAAAGGATAGAAGCTAGGTGTTCAATGAGTGCTAAACAAATGGGACTCACTGCTCACTAGTTTGTTTCCACCCATTATTCACGAAAACCATCAGTATATCTATTCCCATGAGACACAGGTGCCGGTGCTCTATATTGTGTTCTTCCAAAGCAAGAACCGATGGATGTTGCTGAATTTAAAAGTTAAAGGTCAAGTCGCAATTAATGACATGGCAATCTGTAGGAATGATGAGGTGGACAGTGGCAACCTATACAGACGTGGATGTGGCAGCGTATGGACATGCTGATGTGACAGCATACGGACCTTGCTGATGTGGCAGCAGTGCAGACGTGCAGCACAAATAGTATACCATAAGGTCAGAAAAGTCTGAACTTACAAATTATAAGAGAGGCTAAAACACTTACAAAAATGCCAAAGCAAGGAACACAAGAAACCAGATAAAGCAAAAACTAAATCATTTTAATTGTTACTAAAGAAAAGTATATGAAAACAAACAATCAAGAGAAAATGCTTTTAAAAATGGCATAGGCAAAATAAGTTACAGAAGCTTACTTGAATGAAACTTTGAAACAAATACTCAACTTTAAACAAACAAAGATAAAACATCACAAAGACAATCCACACAACTTCTACAAGAACAAATTCTTAAACCCTAATGTAAAATATGAGTTTACAAGGTTTTTTACAGCGCTCGGCTGCTCTGCTCTCTCCCTGCACACCTTCCCCCCCACCCAGGGCTGCCTATCCGCTGCAGCGCCACACCCCCCCCCCCCCCCTTTCCCCTTGTTTCTCGCCGTGTCGTCCTCCCTTATCCTGCTTCGGCCCCTCCTTCTGAGAAAGGTTTCTGGTAGCAGTAAAGGGTGTGTCGGCACTTCGTCTGCTAGTAGTAGCAGACACAAATGGAAGCTCGTGCTCTGCCACAGAGGGACTCACATGAAGCCCCCTCGCCCACCTTCGCCTAGCCCACCATCCGACTTGCTCTGTCGCCGGCAGAGCAAGCGAGCTTTGCAGCAGAGGTAGAGCGCCTTCAGGCCACCTCTGTCATCTGCACGATCATTGGCAATTGTCCCAGTCAAGGTGAGGTACGTGACCTCCTCCAGGCCCGCTTCCTAGCAGAGGTGGGAAAGATCATTGACATCCAGCTTCTCGGGCGAGGATACTACTAGATCGAGCTTGAGATCCCAAGATGGCAGCCCAGGTCATTTTTATGAGCCCGGTGGCAGTCAAAGCTCATTTTTGACAGTGGCACCATGATTTGGATCCATCTTCGGATGTTCTTGTCGAGGTCAGATCTGCCCATTTCGATCTGCTTCCCCGGCCTGAGGAGGGAGTACTTACGCTTCTAGCCAGGATTGGTTCCGAGATCGGGACAGTCTTAGAGACCCTGTGCACGGCAGCTTCAGTTGCAGCCAAGGCTGCTGGTGTGCCTTCCGTACGCGTTCTGGTTCGTGACACTCGTACTCTCCCAAAGGTGGTTCTTCTACCTAGGGTGAGTGGGGAGTGGTTACGCCATAGGGTGGAGTATTCGGGACTCCCGAACCAGTGCTTCATTTGCAGGCAGATGGGGGCCACTTAGCGAAGGCCTGTCCTCGCAGGATATCTTGACCCACAGGCATGCTCAGTCCCCCCAAGGCTGAACATGCCTAGCAGACAGGTACCCAGGACACACAGGACACGACACATCGACAAAAGGGCAGAGATCAGCCAGCTGATGGCTGGCAGCAGGTGCCTGGCTGCCATCGAAAGGGATGGGCTCGACACATTCTCCCCTTTGGTGGGGCCGACCTCTTGCAGCTCAGCAGCATTGTGTTCCGACAGGGAACCGTTTTGACCCCCTACAATAAGAGTCTTCTTAGGAGCTCCCTTCCACCTCAGCCTCTCCACCGCCTTCAGACTTCTTTGTCCCGCCACCGCCACCGCCTCCTCCCCCTCCCTCTCCTCCAACCCCTCAGCCTCATCACCCGACCCATTCCACACTCCTCCACCACAGGGGACTGGACACACATCCGCAGCTAGACGCTCTCTTGTTGGTGCTTTCACTTCAAGCCGAATGGCTTGAGAGGGACAACCCTACTTGAGGACATCACTTAGGGTCCAGACCTCTCCTTTTGCAGCAGTCCCCCGTGGGCTCACCAGTTTTGATATTGGAAGACGATGGGATTTCTTCGACTACAACTTCACCTGCTTCCTTAGTGACCTTTCTCCCGACCTTGACGCTGCTTGCTTTCGAGTTCACGTCCTCTTTCTAGCAGCCAAGACATCGAGCCTCTGGATACAGTGGTAGGTTTCTCGTTTCGGTTGCACGGCAGGAATCACATAGAGTGGACCTTGCACACAATTCTTGACTGGCTCCAAGTCCAAGCTGTTGAGTTCTCTCACCACAACGGGGACCTGGGGGTGACAGATTTAGTACAGACACTTTGGCCTCTAGCCGAGTTCAGCGTGACGCCACTGGATGCAGCAGGATGTAGACACCTTATGGTGCACTTGTTTGCTGACACTCAAATCCCTCCTTGCTATGTATTTGTACATGAGGATTCTTGGACAAAGGATGTAGCCCTACAGACTGCATGCTCTGCTTGGGCTTGGGTGGGACAGTCACTTCAGATGCGCATTACTTCCTATCCAAACCGGCCTCGAAGATAGCGACATTGGCTGTTGTTGTAGCATCAGTCTTCTCTCACTGATCCCATGAGCATTGTCTCATGGAATGTACAGGAATAGGTGGGCCCTAGTTTCAACGTCAGAGGGCCGAGCTTCAGAGATGCCTTGTGGGTGGTATAATTGATACGGCAGCCTCTCTCTCTCCCCCTCTCTCCCTCTTTATCGCGTGCAAAGGGGCTTATTTTTGTTTTGGACTTTAGCCTTCAGGTCGCAGATTGCGACACGTGTAAAGGGCTCCCCCTTCCGCCATATCATGTTAGTAGATTCTTATGCTCTAGGAGCATCATCTTTGTGAGAGCCGCATTCGGCGATGTGGTCAGATTCTACGTGGCCGTTATGAGACTTTTTGGTCAGCTGCTTTTGGGTTTTGAGGCATTTAGGGAGGGGTATGTATGACTATTGCGGATTCATGGCAGCAGGCCATTGTGGGCAGAGGTATTATTGTGCTAGGTAGGGCCCAGTGGATTACTATGCAGGTTCATGGTTGTTGTAACAGACTTGGACACTCCAAGTCGAGGTTGATTCTATTGATACGAAATGTAAGACTTCAATGAATCCCAATTGGCTATCTCACATTGTCCATCTATCTGTGGGTGGAATGAGGATGAGAACTGCAACCGCGTGCCAATGTTCTCCAAATTGCCCTCAAAACAAACTCGTGAATCGAAAAATCTATGTGAGAGACTACGACTCAAGCATGCCATGTAATCGAAAAATTTGTGAAATGAACAGTCTCGCCAAATGATTAGGCTTGACCGTCTTCTTTACGGAATAAAGTGAGCTTGCTTGCTAAATCTGTCAATGACTTTCCAAATGCCATCATGCCCACTTTGAGTCTTGGAAGGCCAAAATGAAATCCATAGCAATGCTCTCCCAGGAGCGGGAGGGAATAGGTAAAGGCTCTAGTAGTCCTGGTGCCTTATGCCTGTCAAACTTGACCTTTTGGCATACTAAGCAGCTGCGAACAAAGTCGTCCACATCCTTTTGAGCCTCAGTCAATAGAAGTAACGCTCAACACCCTTCAAGATGGTATCTATGCCACGGTGGCCTAAAACAGTGAAAAGGGTAGACAGTGGCACTCTGTCAAACCTTTTCCATCAGCGGCCATGTAGCACACATTGTTTTCCGCATCAAGTAGTCGTCCCGTATAGAATAGCCAGTAATGGTCTCTCCACTCTATATCCGGCTAGAGATGTTTGCAAAGTCAAGATTTATTGCATATTGATCTACCATGTCCTCAAAAATTCAATGATGGATCGCGGAAATAGCCAGAACCAAGGGCTTCCAAGACAACGCATTTGCCACCAAGTTCTTTTGTCCTTGTACATAGACTATCTGGAAATGAAACTGTGACAAGATGTTAGCCCACCTCATATGCTTTTCCGAGAGCTGCTTCTGCGACAAGAAGTAGCGTAAACTCTGAGATGTTTGCAAAGTCAAGATTTATTGCATATTGATCTACCATGTCCTCAAAAATCCAATGATGGATCGCGGAAATAGCCAGAACCAAGGGCTTCCAAGACAACGCATCTGCCACTAAGTTCTTTTGTCCTTGTACATAGACTATCTAGAAATGAAACTGTGACAAGATGTTAACCCACCTCATCTGCTTTTCCGATATCTGCTTCTGCGACAAGAAGTAACGTAAACTCTGATGATGTAAAGACTGTGAATCAGCTCCGAGTAGTAAATACACACTATGTAAGAGCATGGATAACTACCAATAGCTCTTTTTATAATCTGTGCTACCATCTCTGGACGTGAAAACATCTGCTCTCGTAAGCAAGACATGGCCTTCTTGCATCAAACTACTCCAAGACTACAATAACAAGCATCACAATAAACTTCGAATGGCTTTTGCAAGTCTGGCAACGCCAACACTGGTCCGATAGTCAATCTCTCTTTGAGAGTCTGAAAAGCAGTATTTCTATCAAGCCCCACGTGAAAGGGACTCCTTTCTGAGTCATAAAATGCAAAGGAGAAGCTATCTCTGCAAATTTTGGAATGAACCATCGATAATAAGAGCACAAGCCAAAAAGCTTCGAGCTTCATAAACATTTCTAGGTCGGGCCAATTGCGAATAGTCTCAATTTTGCCGGGTCCATCTGTACTCCTTCTGTTGAGACGATGTGCCCAAGAAATGTATCTCGGGCAAGAAAAAATTCACTCTTTTTTGCGTTCATAAACCAATCTATGCTTCCGCAATGCTTGAAAGACCTGTAGCAATGATGTTTGTGCTCTGCTTCATACTTGGAGGAAAACTATAATGTCGTCAAAGAAAGTGCCCACAAAAAGATCGATACTCTTGAAAATCCTATCCATCATTCGGTTGAAAGTTGTTGAAGCATTCGTAAGTCCAAAAGGCATAACCAAATATTCGTACAAACCAAAGGTTGTCCGGAAAGCTGTCTTATAGACATCCCTTGGAGCAATTCGGATCTAATGATATCCACTTTTCAGATCAATTCTACTAAAACAAGAAGATCTTTGTAGTCTGTCGAGTATATCATCGACCCTTGAAATAGGGAATCTGTTCTTGATGGTGATATTATTGAGAGCTCTATAGTCAATGCACATCCTCCAAGATCCGTCTTTCTTTAATACTAGCAATACTAGAGAACAGAAAGGTGAAGTGCTAGGTTGGATGAGCTCTTTTCTAGAAGTCTTTTTCTTGGTTCATTATTTCTTCATTTTGGGTCGGCTATCTCGATAAGGTGGCCGGCTCGGTGTTGTATTCCAAGAATCAAATCAATCGTATGGTCCTCCGGACGAGGTGGAGGTAGTCATTTGGTAGGCCTTCAGAGAAACAATCAACCTATGTGTGCTTGTCGTTCCTTTCCAATTCAGACATGTTTGGTCGTTGTTCATCATTCAGTTCTTTCAAGAAGATCGAGTAAACAAAAAGACTAGATTTCATTGATTTGGAAATGGCCAAAGCGATACAACCGGGACCTTCAATTTTACATCAAGTACAATTTCTCCACCTTTGTACTCTTCAAGTCGCTTTCTTGGCCCTATAATCGACCACTACACTGTTCTTGTCGAACAAGGGATTCCTAGGAGAACGTCATACCCTTCCAAAGGCATGATGTAGAAGTCCTCGTGTCCTAAATACCTGACACTGACAATGCAAACGGATTTGTAATGGCAACATGTCTAAGTGCACACAATCCCAAGAAGCTTCTAACTTCATGGACATTCTTCAAATCGGGCCAATCACGGATAGTCTCTATCTTGGCCGGGTCCATCTGCACTCCTGCTTACTGACACGTCACACAATGTGTCGCAAAAAGTGTATCTCTGGTAGGAAAATTTTACTTTTCTTCACAAACTTGTGTTCTCGTAATGCCTGAAAGACCTGAAGCAGATGTTCTCTATGTTCTACCTCACCCTTGAAGAAAACAATGATGTCGTCAAAGAAAGCGCCTACAAATAGTCTGTACTCTCAAAAAATCTTGTCCATCATCCGGTTAAATGTCGCAGGAGCATTGGTTAAGCCAAAAGGCATCACTAAAAACTCAAGTAAACCAAAAGTCATCCGAAAAGCTGTCTTGTAGACATCTCCCAGCGCAATTCTGATCTGATGATATCCACTTTTCAAGTCGATCCTGCTGAAGCACGAGGATCCCTGTAGTCGGTCCAATATATCATCGATCCTAGGAATCAGAAATTTGTTCTTAATGGAGATTTTGTTGAAAGCTCTATAATCAATGCACATTCTCCAAGATCCGTCTTTCTTCAAAACCAACAACACTGGAGAGCAGTACGGTGAAGTACTAGGCTGGACAAGACCCTTTTCCAAGAGGTCTTTCACTTGGTTCATAATTTCTTCGTTCTGGGCTGGGCTCACACGGTAAGGTGGCCGGTTCGGTGGTGTGCTTCCATGTATCAAATCAATGGTATGATCCTCAGGACGAGCGGGTGGTAACTCGCCTGGCAGGCCCTCTGAAAAGCAATCGGCATGAGTGTGGAGAAAATCTTGGCGTTCTTTATCGAGTTCAAACATATTTGTCCTATTCTCATCATTCATCTCTCTCAAGAAGATCGAGTAAACAAACAAATTGGATTTAATTTTGAAATGACCGAAGCCAATACAATAGGGACGGACTCGCCCTTAAGTTTTACATCAAGTACAATGGTTATGTCCTTCTCTATGGTCAAAGTCGCTTTTCTCGCCCGATAGTCGACCACGGCATTGTTCTTGTGGTACACGGAATTCCTAAGAGGACATCACAACCTTCCAAAGGCATTATGTAGAAGTCCTCATGCCCAAATACCCCTGACAATGCAACCGAAGTTTGCCAATGACAAGTGTAATGGCTACGTCCCTGCTGGGTGCCGCTAGAACTACCTCTGCCAGTGGTCCCATCCGATCGGGTGTGATCTCGAGTGGCGCCGCCAATTCAGGTGAAATGAAGTTGGCCTTGGCTCTTCCATCAAAGAAAATCAAGGCTTCTTGGTCTCTCACTTTGCCCCAAGCTCGGCAAAGTTCTGTACTCTCATCAATCGTGCTTTGGGTCAATACCCATGCAATTTGGAACCAGTCCTGCTTTCATCTTGCCTTTTCCTCCACGTTCCTCAGCTGCTTTCGAACCCTCTGGCCTGTCTTCATCCTTGTTGTTATATTCTTTCGATGCTTTTTTAGGGCACTTCGCGGAGATATGCCCGGTTTCCCCGCATCCGAAGCACTTCCCCTCTTTGATGTAAAGAGCTCTCTGTGAAAGAGTAAGATTGGGTCGTACATCCTTTTCTTTCTTTTCTGGGTAACTCTTCTTCTTTCTACTTTCATTGTTCGAAGTCTGTTCATTCCTTTGTGTCATGATTTCATCTATGGGGTAGGTCAAACTGCCAGAGTGAATGGCAAAACCCCATTTCGCATGACTCATAAATTCCTGAATGGAATCTGACTTTTGCTCTAAGCACTGATCTCGGATCTCTGTAGGAAGACCCAAGGTAAACCGCTCAATCTGTTCTTTGAACAAGATCTTCTTAAATGAAGAGGCTGGCAGAAAAGAACTCCAGAATCTCTCGCAATATGCGTCCAAAGTATCCTTCTTGGTCATCCGAAGATGGTTCCAAGCAGGTCGTATGTCGCGTTCGTACTCTCGAGTCAGCCAAGAAGAAATAAAAAGCCTTTTAAATTTCAGCCATTTAACTGGCGCTTTCCTGTTCAATAGAAGCATGGACCACCAAGTTTGAGCATTTCCCCTGAAGTAGGAAGTAGCCCTCCGAATCTTGGAGTGCTCTGAGTAACGCCCTCCAGAGAAAGCTATGTCAAACTGTTGTATGAAGGCCAAAGCCTTCGAAGCATCTCGAAAACCAAAAAACGTGTTAAATTTAACTGACTGTCCACCTTCTTTGAACTCTCTGACTTTCTTGCTTTTATCTTCCAGAAAGTCATATTGGTTGGCTTTGTAAAAATTCTTCTTCTTCGCATAGAATATGCGGTCATCGGAGTCCGAACTATCCAAAACTAGGGGAGATTTAGACTTCTTTGTCTTTTTCTTGCCCTTTTGCTTTTTGCCTTTTCTGTCTTCTTCGCTCGAGTCGGAAGAGCTAGAAGAACTCGAAGAAGAAGAAGAAGAAGAAGAAGAGGAACTAGGTAATCCTTCAAATCACACACGCTTCTTTTGCTTTTTGGCCGAGGCAAAAGTAGACTAACGACCCAAATAACCCAGGAATTCAGTTCCTTTCTTCTGCTTTTCTACAGGTGCGGGAGCTCGAAAACTTGCTACAGATGCGACCGGCTCGCGAAACGGAGCCCAAAACAGGGAATTACAGCCTACTGTGTATTTTTGCAGGTTTAAGCTTCGCCCTAAACGGTCCCTAATACCCCCAGGAGGTCCGGGGACGTGAGGGGACCGCTGTAGAGGTGATTTGGCGCATTTTCGGGGCAGAAAACAGAGAATTCAGCGTGCTGCAGATTCTTGCCAGGTTTTGCAAAGTGTCCATATGCGTCAGGAAAGTCATCTATTGCGTGGGGATACTGTCTGTGAAGCATCCTAGTACAGTTATGCTACCGAAATGGGGCCAGAACAGGTGGATTTCAGCCCGGATTATGCGGGACAGCTCATAGGAAATCACAGGTTTTATTCCCTCTATTAAAGTATAAAGAAATACCGAAAGGGGCACCAATTTTGGGGCCTACAGGTTGTCGGCATACAATCGGAGCATTCTAGCTTCCGAGCCGTGTGTGTGTGTTTAAGTGTTAATTCCCGTCGCAGGTTACCTTTCTAAAGTGCTCTGTGTGTGTGTCTAAAGTAAAGAATTTCGGGTGAAAGCCAAAGCCTACCGCCCCTCGGGCCGGTTTCAAGGTTCTGTTGCCGGGACATCAATCAATTTTTCCTCAAGAAGTGAGCCTCGGTTGTTTTGGGTAAAGACACAAAGTACAGGAATGCGGGATTACACTATGGCCGACAAAGGGAAGGGCATTATGGAAGAGGGTCCTCTTGGAAGGACAGACAGGAAACCCCTATGGTGTTCGAGATTGGCCAAAGCTCACGGCCACGTCAGTCTGTATCACTTGTTGATGCGAATGTCCCTCCAGTAGTGCAAGGCTTTATGACTGGGCAACTCGAGGATGATGCGTTCAGGAGTTAGTTAGTTGCTGCGGTGAATGTGTTTTCGCAGCTGGTGCAGAACCCAAGGTTTATGGAGTTCTTGCAAGCGCCACCAGTGCTACAGCAAAATCGGCAACCTACACCACGTACGGAGCTTGTTGAGGCTTAAGCCCAAGTACTTCATGCGACTCAGCAGGATAGGGAACACTTGCATGTTGCGGAGTCAGGGGCTCCAAAACAGGTTCCTCCCGTCCTTGAACAGGTGGTTAGGACGCCTATTCCACAGGTTATGCCAGTTCAGCCCACCACCTTTCAGAGCCCGCATGCTGTCTTGAATGGACAGGGAACTGGATACTAGGCAATGCACCCGGTTTTTCCACCACCCACGGTACATCCTGGGTATTTCGAGGGTGGATCTGTGTTCCAAACTATGGCTGGTTATGCCTGGAAGTCAACCGTACATGCCAAGGCATGATGCCAAACCCCATGTATGGTAGCATCGGCATGCAGCAACGTTTTCAGTGTAAGGTGTAGCGGAAGTGAATGTCGAACTGTGCTCAAGGGTTCCTTTTACTTACGGAAGGAAGAGCCTTCCGTTCCTTTAGTGAGAGAGTGCAATGGACACAAACAAAGTGGATGAACACTGTGAATGAAGGTGCTGAGACTGAGAGATAAAGAGAGAAGAATACGACACCAGAATGTTGTCAAACCCTCCTCCGAAGGCCCCACTCTCTATGGCGAGAGCGGTCTACTATTGATTGCACAAATCTCTACAATGCTGTGGACTTGCCGACGATGTTGACGACGATGAGGATGACGACAAGACGGGCTGAAATCTGAAATCGCTAAGGACTGAAATCTATCTGCAGAATTCTGACTTTATGTCAGTGACGACGGTGATGACGACGATGCGCTGAAAACGCAGATGCTGAAATCTGCATTTTCCGCACTGAATCTGCAAACTACGCTGGATCTAACCGTGCGGCGAGGATCTGCTACGGGAAGGTGAGATCTGTGACGTTCGGGGGGTCCTACTACTATGTCTGACTGCTGAAAACTGAAACGCTGGTGCTACTGTTGATCTTGTCGCGATGAAATTGCAAAACGCTAGGGGCTGATCTGCAATTCAACACGCTGGCTGATTTGGAGTCTTCTACAAAACGCTAGTGGGTCTGGGTCCTGCTGTCGCCGGTTGTCTTGCAATGCAAAACGCTAGGCTGATTTGCCGTTCTACTGTCACCGGGAATCTACAAGTGCAAAAACACTGGCTGATCTTGGTGCAAAAACGCTAGGCCTGCTGATGGGTGTCCTGCTAAGAAGGTGCCTATTGAAAGTTGTGTTCATGCTGCCTCTTCTGCCAGAAAGTGCTAGCGCTAGGTTTCTATATATACAAGCTTATCAAATTTGCCCTACCTAGTTCCCAACAAAAGTCACTTAAAATAATAAGTGAAAAATGTCAAAATAGGGAAAACAGGTCTATGCACTGTAAAAGTGCTCCTGATGGGTTCTGATGATCATGTTGTGTGCAACCAGAGGATATGCATCTAATCTAAGTGTCTGGACATGCACGGTCTGTGAACAGACTCACAAAAGTGCCAAATCACTTCCTAATCTAGCTGAATTGAACCCATGTCATGAAGTAGCTTGTCCACGTACACATAGGGTTAAATGTGTCACGTGACATACCCTCCTTTTTAAAGTGAGGTACCGGTACCGAACTGTATGGCGTCGAGGGAGATCGCCATCAGCGTCTGGATGAATCCTGGGAAGGACTCTCCGCCGGCCCACTCTGATGTGTAGGTCGTACGATACTTGAACTTCATAAAGGTTTGCAACGCTTGCTTCTTTGGGCCGTGCCGAAAGCGACACGAAGTCTTCTGAGGCTACTTCGATGCTTCAACTTCGTCTAGAGTCATGCGTCTTCCTTCTTCAAGAATCTCCGAGGATGAAAATTCCTGAAACCACTTCCAACACAAAAACATAAACATACCCAGTCCATGTAAAGTGACTGGAAAAATACCAGTATTTCAAAAAAATTGTGCATACAATACAGATGAACAAAGTGACGGAGTGCCAAACCGTTCATCAAACACACGCAAACAATGAAATCAAAACTTGTCTTTCTTATCTAAATCAATCAACTGTTACAAATCACAATGGAAATGCCGATGCTTGATGCTCAATCCTTCTTGTTCTCTTTCGGAAACTATGTCATGCCAAGGAAGAGACATGGAATGTGAATTCCTTGGGTGCAAACATTCCATCTTTTCATGAGAGTTCCGCATACATCCGTGCTCATTCATGAGTAAATCGTGTTCAACGTGCAATATGGCATGCCTGTGAAAAGGGATCACATAATGACGGTGACCAAAATACAGGAAAGCATCACGAATGTAACACTCGAACAATGTGTGCTGACTAATCACTTGAACACATAATACTTCCTGTGGGGGTTCTTTGGACCTCGATTCGAGAGCCAAGATCGTTTCTTCGTGATCTATCGAATCTGCAATGAGGTTAGCTTCACTAGACAAAGTAGCAACTAAACCATCATCCTTGTGAACAATCACATCATTATCCTGCAAATCATCATGCTTATCATCGTCATGCAAATCATGTGTGTCATGCTTTGGAGAAGAAAAGAATAAGAGAGTCTCCTTCTCCTGATTCTGTTCAATTTGTGCCTACACATTAGAAAAAAGTCGCAACGACTCTTTCATTTGTTAGTCGCTCATCGCTATTCTTGCTTTGTTCTCGCAATCAAAGTCTGCTTGTCTTTCTGCATTTCTTTCTTCATGCTCACGATCTATGGCTGCCATTCTTTCTTCGCGTTCACGTACTATAGCTACCATTCTTTCTTGGTATTTACGCTCTATGGCTACTATTCTTTCTTCGCTTTCTAACTTCTTGTCCATCATCATCTTGTCGAAAGCCTCCATAGAAGTTAGTGCAATCCTTGGCGTAGATGGGGAAGAGGGAGGGTCGGAAAAACCTCCTGCTGGGAAAAATTCTTCTTCGCCACCCTCATGCTCACCAACTCCATGCGAAGTATCCATTCCGCTTCAGGTGATGACCATCCACTGAAGTCTTGGGTTCTTAAGTTCACGAGGAACTTGGGTTCTTGTGGGTTCTTGGGTTCTTGGGTTCTTGGGGGTCTTAAGGTTCTTGAGTTCGAGGTTGACCTCCTACAGATTTGTGCCATTGACAGAGCAGATAGAGAAGTATTGTTGTGAGCTGCCTAAAGGGCTTCGGGACTACTGTACCAAGAACAGAGTGGCTACCCTCACCCAGCTCATGGAAGTTGCTAACACTGGTCTTGCCTTGTTGAGAGGACAGTGGATTTCCGAGCAACGAGAAAGGAGGGCAACAAAAGAAAAATTTAGCGAAGAAGCCCTTTGTGAAAACAGCTCCTAAGCGTCACAGGGGTCAGAAAAGGCCACCAAAGATAAGGACTCAGCCGGGACTTCTGGAGCGCAGGCAAAGAAACAGAAAAGGAAGCCTTTTGTGTGCAAGTCGCTCGAGGAAAAGAAGGTCCTAATGGCTGAAAATAAATGCTTTATATGCAAGCAGCCTGGTCAATTTGCTACCAATTGTCCACAAAGGAAAAGACCAGCTGACTCGGATGATAAAGAGGACCAAAAAGGCAAGAACCCTAAACCCACGGCAGGTTTGGTGCCAAATATGGTGGGTGATAGGCCCAGTACAAATGCCAGTGACTTATGTAGGGCATGAGGTAAAGTTAGAGATCAGACGACACTCATCTTCTTTGATCCAAGTGCCAAAGCAAACTTTATCTCACCTGAGTTAGCTATGAAGCTGGGCATCAGAGCTGAAGAGATGGGGTACACAGCACAGGCAGGGTTGGCATGTCCTGGCCACTCAGAGTGTGTTACTCCCATTATTGGAAAGTTGCGTCTGCATATTCAGTCGTATGTGGACACAGAAGTGTTCTATATCATGCCATTGGAAGGGTGTGATGGGCTACTTGGAATTTCATGGATGTTCAGAGTGCATGGCGTGCTGGATACCTTCGGCAAGACGATCATCCTTCAGCATAGGGGCAAAACTCATGTTTTGGATGTAAAGCTCAAAAGGGAGTCTGTCCCTATTGTATCTGCTTCTGCTATCATTTCTGTAATAAAGAATCATTTTTCTGTGTACTTGATTTTTTGCACGTGATGTCTCAGATAATGCTCAGTCAAATTTATCTGCATTAGATAAAGAAAGGTCAGCCTTTTTGCAAAAGTTTAGTGACTGTTTTTCTGATTCATTACCGTCAGAGAGACCTCAGGACCAAGATTTGGTGCCAGGGTGTAGCCCACCAAAAAGACCTCCCTACAGGGTTAGTGTGGCACAGCAGAAAGAGATTATGGGCCAAGTTGAGGAGTTATTGGAGAAGGGGCTGATTCAACCTAGTTCTTCACCTTTTTGCTCCCCAGTGCTCCTAGTGCAAAAAAAGGATGGCTCATGGCGCATGTGTAGTGATTACCGTGCGTCGGATAAGAATACCATCAAGAATAGGTTTCCTATTCCTAGGATTGACGATATTCTCGATCGTTTAGAGAGTCCTGCAATTTTCAGCAGGATAGACCTTAAGAGTGGGTATGTAACAAACTGCTGACGTGTCGACCTACTGAAGAACGAAGCTACCGGCCGAGGGGCCTAAACCCTAAGAAGAACAAGTAACAGAAGAAGTGTCACAAAGTGATGACGTGGTTGCCCGAGAGCAAAAACCCTAACCCTAATTTCTGCCAAAAGCCCTAACTGTTGAAACCCTAACCCTAAAACCTGCAAACCCTAATTCTCGAAACCCTGACCCTAGAACTGCAAAAACCCTAATTTCGGAAACCCTAATTTTGGAAACCCTAACCCTAACCCTAAGGGCAACAGGGAGATTTTCGAAAATTGCGATGGCTGATGACGTGGCAGGCTATACGGATTTCCGTGATTTAAGCTGACAGCTTTTTGGCTTTGCTTTTGGACTAGATGCTTTTTAAGTTTGAAGGCTGTTCACTGTAATTGCTTTTTAGGCCAAGGGCCTTTAAATATGAGGTTAGGGCTCATTCTCTGGCATGCTTCTGGAGAAGGTGCAAAGTCTGGAGTACCGACTTGTACTGTGTTGATGCAATATAAAGAAATACCGAAAGGGGCGCCAAGGTTTGGGGCCAATACTTTTTGGGTGTAATTCCACCACTCCGTGTCGCGTGTCGTCTCTCTCTCTCAGTTCGGTTGTTATTGAAGTGTTAAAGTTTGTTCAGTCTGTTCTTTTCTATTGGCACGTGGTGCCCGTCTTGTGACAGGGTACCATTAGATTCGTATAAGGCCAGAGGATGTGCACAAGACTGCGTTTAGAACGACATTTGGTCTTTATGAGTTTCTAGTGATGCCATTTGGGCTAACAAATGCTCCCGCCACGTTCAACAGAATCATGGACCAGATTTTCCGCGCGCACCAACAGTTTGTTGGGACGTTCTTCGATGACATGATAGTCTATTCGAAGAATGAAGAGGAGCATAGGCGTCACTTGACCATTGTGTTCGAAGAGCTGCCAGTCACAGGTTACTTGTCAATCCTAAGAAAAGTGAATTCTTCTTGGAAGAGATCCACTTTCTTGGCCACATAGTCTCAAAGGATGGTGTCAGAATGGATCCCGCAAAGGTCGAAGCTATTAAGACATGGCCAGACTTGAAGACTATGCACGATGTCAGAAGCTTCTTGGGATTGTGTTCCTACTATACAAGGTTTATCAGGAATTTTGCAAAGATAGCATCACCTCTTCATGCTTTGCAAAAGAAAGAGGTCACTTTCAAATGGACCCAAAAAGAGATTCCAGCTTTTAGTCTCTTAAAGGAAAAGTTGACTTCAGATACCATAATTGTTTTGCCAGATCTCAGGAAGTCATTTGTGGTCCAATGTGACGCGTGTGGCAGTAGCATCGGAGCAGTGCTAATGCAAGATGGACAGGTAGTAGCTTATGAAAGCCGAATTTTGCAACGGCCAGAGAAGACTATGCAAGTTTATGAGAAAGAGCTCTTGGCCGTGATACATGTGATTTCTAGCTGGAAGCACTACCTCAGAGGTGCTGATTTTGTTGTCCAGACAGACCATCAGACCTTGCGATACTTCTTGACACAGTCAAAGCTATCCGAAAAGCATATGCGATGGGCAAACATTCTTTCTATGTTCCACTTCCAGATTATGCATGTGGAAGGCAAGAAGAATGTTGTGGCTGATGCGTTATCAAGGAAGCCACACTTTCAGTTGTGTCAATTCCTTATCATCATGAGTTAGATGACATGAAGAAACAATATGCTACTGATGAAAATTTTGCAAGGATCTTTGAACAATTGCAAGAGGGGCAACATCATGAGCACTACCTCCTCAGAGATGGTTTTATAATGATGCATGGTAGACTTTGTGTCACTAGGCCATTGCGACATAAGATCATGGAAGAGACTCATGTCCCATAGTATGCAAGGCATCGTGGTATTGATGCGACAGTTAAAGCGATAGATACATTCTTCTTTTGGCCTCCCTTGAGGAGAGATGTGGATGCCTTTGTGCGAGCATGCTTGATTTGCCAAAAGGTCAAGCTTGACAGGCAAAAGGCACCAGGGTTGTTACAACCACTGCCGATTCCGGATAAGCCATGGGAAAGCATTGCTATGGACTTTATCTTTGATCTTCCAAGAACGCCAACAGGGAATGATGGTATATGGACCATTATCTGCAAGTTCAACAAGCAGGCCCATTTTATCCCTGTTAGGAAGAAGATAAAATCTGACCAAATGGCACGCTTGTTTATGTACAATGTATTTAAGTACCATGGTATGCCAAAATCGATTGTCAGTGATCGTGATCCTCGCATGACCAATTTGTTATGAAGAGGATTGTTTGAGAACATGGGCACTACGCTCAAGTTCTCGTCTTCGTTTCATCCACAAACTGATGGACAGTCAGAAGAGACTAACTCAATTGTCTTAGATTGTCACGTGACACATCCAACCCTATGTGTCCGTGGACAAGCTACAGCACAACAAGGGTTCAGTCAGTCCAGTCAGTCTAGATTTAGAAGTGTTCTGGCACTTTTGTGAGTCTGTTCGCAGACCGTGCATGCCCAGGCACTTAGTGTAGATGCATATCCTCTGGTTGCACACAGCATGATCATAAGCATTCCCATCAGAATCCATCAAAATCCTTCAGGGAATTTTCCAGTGCATTTAACCTATTTTCCCTATTTTTGACATTTTTCACTTATTAATTTAAGTGACTTTTGTTGGAAAGTAGGTAGGGCAAATTGAGTAAGTCTGTATATAAGCAAACATAGGCTAGCACTAATTGGCAGAACAGGCAGCAGGAGCACAAGCTCAATAGGCAACTTCTCAACAAGAACCCCCTTCGTGGCGTTTTCTCCTCTAAGCAAGAAGACCTTCCCTAGCGTTTTCATCAGCAAGTTAGCATCGCCAGAAGACCTCAGCCCTAGCGTTTTTGATCCAGTTGCATCACAAGACAACCTCATGGCCTAGCGTTTTTCCAGAAGTCCAAATCGCCCTGCATGGCGTTTTCAGCAGATACAGCACCAACAGTTTCAGCCCTTGAACACCGAAAGACCAGCAGATTTCAGCCGCAAGGAGCAGCCCATATCAGCGTTTTTGGTTCCAAAGAATTTCAGCCATTAGCGTTTTTGGGACAGCAGCAGATCAGCCTCAGATTTCAGCCAGTAGCGTTTTTGGACAGCAGTACAAAAGCATCAAGTTTCAGCCCTTAGGTCGGTCTCGCCATCCCCGTTGTCGTCATCGATCTAGCCTAGACTTGCATCAGTCACATGCATCCACTTTGTACCAGTTTCTGCAATCAATAGTAGACCACTCTCGCCGACGAAAGTGGGGCCTTTGGTGGAGGGTTTTACAACGTGTTTGGTGTCGTATTCTCTTCTCTCTCTATCTCTCAGTCTCATACACTTTCACGCACAGTGTCCATTCACTTTGTTTGTGTCCATTGCACTCTCTCATTAAGAACGGAAGGCTCTCCCTTCCATAAGAACAAAAGGAACCTTGAGCACAGTTCGGAGCACTCATCTTGAGCAAAGTCAAACATTCATTCCACTGCACCTTACATTGGTATCAGAGCTTTGGCAGTGTTTTGTATCACTCAAGGAAAGAACCACATAAATTTTTTTGCTTGTTGAGGTCGCATGAACCCAAGTTCGCTTGGGCGTGTCGATTCCTAATCGTATTTTTGGAGAGTGACAGGAATCCCATGAAAGAAGGGCTTGTCCAACCTCCCCTTGTGCCTCTTTTCACTCATTGAGAGCGGACCGTGCACTTAGCGGCCGGCCAATCAACTTGAGGTGGGAAAAAGCAACCTTGGTGTGAGCGCAAGGCCGCCAAGCCCACGGAAAAGAACAGAACTCGGGTGAAGAGAAGATCCTTCTCTAACACAAATTGCAAGCTAAAGAAGAACCTCGAGAACCTCAAGATCCCCAAGAACCTCAAGACCCTCAAGAACCAAGACCCCCAAGAACCCAAGTTCCTCATGAACTTAAGAACCCAAGACCACAAGAACCCACAAGTCATGACTTCAGTGGATGGTCATCACTCGAAGCAGAATGGATACTTCGCTTGGAGGTGATGAGCATGAGAGAGGCGAAGAAGAATTTTCCCCACCAGGAGGTTTTTCTGACCCTTCTCCTTCCCCATCTACGCCAAGGATTGCACTAACTCCTTTGGAGCTTTTCGACAAGATGATTATGGACAGGAGGATAGAACGAGAAGCGCAACGCATCGCCTTTGGAGCGCGAGCGCAAAGCAAGAACAGCAGAAAGAAGAGCAACCATAGACCGTGAATACGAAGAAAGATGGCAGCCATAGCGCGTGAGCACGAAGAAAGAAAAGCAGAAATGGATCGCGAGAACAAAGCAAGAAAAACAATGAACGACCGACACATGGAGGAGATGTTGCGACTCTTTTCTCAAGTGCAGGAACAGATGCAAAAGATTCGGGAAAAAGGAGACTCTCTCAGTCTCTTCTTCTCCAAAGCATGACACACAGGATTTGCCTGATGATACGCATGATGATTTGAATGATAATGATGAGCATGATGATTTGGATGACACTAACAAGCATGATGATTTGCATGATCAAGATGTGATTTCCCACAAGCGTGATGATTTGCATGAAGATGATGTGATTGTTCACAAGGATGATGTGTTAGTGGATACTTTTTCTAGTGAAGCTAACCTCATTGCAGATTCGATCAAACACGAAGAACCGATCTTGGCTCTCGAGCCCTCACAGGAAGTACTGTGTGTTTGAATGATTTGTCAGCACGCATTGTACGAGTGTTTCATTCGTGATCGTTTCCTGTATTTTCGTCAGTGTCTTTATGTGATCCCTTTTACTAGGCATGACATATTGTACATTGAGCACATTCCATGTCTCTTCCTTGGCATGACACATTTGTAGAAAGAGCACATGAAAGTATGAGCACCAAGCATGGGCATTTCCATTGTAAATTGCCACAATTGATTGCTTTAGATCAGAAGAAAAAGATTCGATCTCATTGTTTGCGTGTGTGTGGTGAACGGTTTAGCACTCCGTCTCTTTGTTCATCTACATTGCATGCACAGTCTTTTAGGAAGACAAGATTTTTTCCAGTCACTTTACATGGAATAGGTATGTTCATGGTTTTAATATTGGAAACGGTTTCAGGAATTTTCAGCCATGGAGATTCTTGAAGAAGAAAGAAGCATGACTCTCGACGAAGTCGAAGCATTGAAGGAGCCTCAAAAGACTTTGTGTCGCTTTCGGTGTGGCCCCAAGAAGCAAGCGTTGCAAACCTTTATGAAGTTCAAGTACCGCACGACCCACACATCAGAGTGGCCCGGCGAAGAGTCTCTTCCAGAATTCCGGATGCTATTGGCGATCTCCCTCGACGCCATACAGTTCAGTACCAGTACCTCACTTTGAAAAGGAGGGGATGTCACGTGACACATCCAACCCTATGTGTCCGTGGACAAGCTACAGCACGACAAGGGTTCAATCAGTCCAGTCAATTTAGATTTAGAAGTGTTCTCGACAAGGGTTCAATCAATCCAGTCAATTTAGATTTAGAAGTGTTCTGGCACTTTTGTGAGTCTGTTCACAGACCGTGCATGCCCAGGCACTTAGTGTAGATGCATATCCTCTGGTTGCACATAGCTTGATCATAAGCATTCCCATCAGAATCCATCAAAATCCTTCAAGGAAATTTTCCAATGCATTTAACCTATTTTTGACATTTTTCACTTATTAATTTAAGTGACTTTTGTTGGAAGTAGGTAGGGCAAATTGAGTAAGTTTGTATATAAGCAAACCTAGGCTAGCACTAATTGACAGAAGAGGCCAGCAGGAGTACAAGCTCGACAGGCAGCTTCTCAACAAGAACCCCCTTGGTGGCGTTTTCTCCTCTAAGCAAGAAGACCTTCCCCTAGCGTTTTCATCAGCAAGTTGACATCTCTAGAAGACCTCAGCCCTAGCGTTTTTGATCCAGTTGCATCACAAGACAACCTCATGGCCTAGAGTTTTTCCAGAAGTCCAAATCGCCCTCCATTTGCATGGCGTTTTCAGCAGATACAGCACCAACAGTTTCAGCCCTTGAACACCGAAAGACCAGCAGATTTCAGCCGCAAGGAGCAGCCCATATCAGCGTTTTTGGTTCCAGAGAAAATCAGCCATTAGTGTTTTTGGGACAGCAGCAGTCGATCTAGCCTAGACTTGCATCAGTCACATGCATCCACTTTGTACCAGTTTCTGCAATCAATAGTAGACCACTCTTGCCGATGAAAGTGGGACCTTCGGTGGAGGGTTTTACAACGTCTCTGGTGCCGTATTCTCTTCTCTCTCTATCTCTCAGTGTCATACACTTTCACGCACAGTGTCCATTCACTTTGTTTGTGTCCATTGCACTCTTTGATTAAGAACGGAAGGCTCTCCCTTCCATAAGAACAAAAGGAACCTTGAGCACAGTTCGGAGCACTCATCTTGAGCAAAGTTCAAACATTCATTCCGCTGCACCTTACATAGATCTGCTGAAATGCTATGTCTCAAATAATAAGGGCAAATGGGAATAGTATTTGCCTATGCCTGAGTATGCGTACAATAATAGCTACATTCGTGAATTGTTGTTATCACCTGGTGATTGGGTTCTGTTAAGGTTCGAAATGGCAAGGGCAAGGAACGGTTGTTTCCTAAGCTCAGCATGCGTTACTATGGGCCTTTTCAAGTGCTTGACAAGATCAGCGATGTGGCTTACAGGCTGAAATTGCCTGATGCGCGGAAGATTCATAATGCGTTCCATGTGAGTCTCCTAAGACCCTTCGTGGGTGATGTGCCAAAAGATATGCCAGATGAGGATCAGCCAGAAGTTGAGGAACTTGATGAGATCCTGGTACCTGAGCAAGTTTGGGCACATAAGGATAGAAAAGTTAAAGGACAGGTTGCAAGACGCTATTTGGTGAAGTTCAAGAACTATCGGCCTATGGATGCAAAGTGGATGGAAGAGCATGAACTGTCAGAGTCACCAAATGTATTGCAGCTTTACCTTGAAGCCTTTGGGTTACAACCTACCTATGCCCCAACCCAACGTGTGTAAAGGAGGGGTAATGATAGAGCTAGCACATCAAATGTACATATGAATTCAGTGTAATAGATGAAAATGACAAAAGTACGAAGGTCTCATTAAGTCATTTGTATCTATGTGTTACGACCTTTCTTGCGGATACATGCGATGATAAAAGAGTGCTAACAACACAAGATCATCAATGGCGTGTATTTATGGTATGCAATCGAGGACGTTTACGATTTCAAGAGGTGGGTATGTCACCAGGACATGGCAACTGCTAGCCTTAGTTGTTGGTTTCTTTCCAATGATTTTTGTTTTATTTTTGAGACCCTCTCTTTGAAGTTACAACTGGTCGGACATTGTATGGCCAATGTGAACGGTAGTTTCACCCGCAGACGGGAAGTTGGTCGACATTGGAATTCGTATAGTAAGAGGGTGTCTAGGCTCAGTCAAGGTCATGTAGGTTCCCTTGTCGCACTTAGCAAGTTGGTGGATAGTCAAGGTGGGATCACCAACAGAAAGAATCCGACAGTTGGGCCACATTGCACTTTTGGATGTGGTCCCAATGAGAATAGATGGTCAGAAGACCAGTGGGAGCCCAACGGAAGCATCTCCTAAAAATTAGGAAACTGCTATTTTGGGCCGTGAAATGTGTTCACGTCATTACCTTCGGAATGACAAGGGGAACGTTTTACAACTCTGCCGCGAAGTCAACTGCGCAACCGGTCGGGAGATTTTTAGGCGCCAAACCCGAAACCGGAAAATGCGTGTAATTGTGCCAAGTGGTGCATTTTAATGCACTTTCCTCATGCATGAAGAGCTAGCGCTGATTTTTAAGTTGGGAGGCTCATTTTGCAAGAACTGTCACAGGTTAAGAGCTATGGAGTGCTTTCTTTCCACTCTATGTACAATGTGCTGCTAGGAGTGATGCCCTGCATACTACACACTGCTCTCTCTCCCCCCTACATGTAGTTATGTGATGCCCCACAAGAGGGCTCTTCATTTGACTAATGTACAATTGTGTGGGTTCATGCGCGATTGCCGAGGCAAGAGCCTCTTGCACAGGTACTGGATTAGCTAGTTGCTAATCCCCCATAGGTACAAGTGAATTCGGAGAGGTTTCACGTGAGAAATCTCGTCCGATTCAAAGGGCAAGTAGCCCTATAGGTGCAGGAGCTCAAGGACTTGCTACAAATGCGGCCGGCTTGCGAAACGGAGCACAAAACAGGGAATTACAGCCTGTTGTGTATTTTTGCAGGTTTAGAGTTTTGGCCCTAAACAGTCCCTAATACCCCCAGGAGGTCCGGGGACGCGAGGGGACCGCTGTAGAGGTGATCTGGCGCATTTTCGGGGCAGAAAAACAGAGAATTCAGCGTGCTGCAGATTCTTGCCAGGTTTTGCAAAGTGTCTGTATGCGTCGGGAAAGTCATCTATTGTGTGGGGATACTGTCTGTGAAGCGTCCTAGTACAATTATGCCGTCAAAATCGGACCAGAACACGTGGATTTCAGCCCAGATTATGTGGGACAGCTCGTAGGAAATCACAGGTTTTATTCCCTCTGTTAAAGTATAAAGAAATACCAAAAGGGGAGCAAATTTTGGGGCCTACAGGTTGTCGACTTACACTCGGAGCATTCTAGCTTCCGAGCCGTGTGTGTTTAAGTGTTAATTCCCATCGCAAGTTACCTTTCTAAAGTGCTATGTGTGTGTGTCTAAAGTAAAGAATTTTGGGTGAAAGCCAAAGCCTACCGCCCCACGGGCCGGTTTCAGATACACACATTTAGGGATCAGTTTGAGAGACTTCAAGGTAGTCCCAACCACACGCGGGAGCACCAAGAGGCTTTCTTGCAACTATGGCGCCCAGGGCCTTTCTTCACCATGGTTTAGGGTGCACCCAGATGGCACTACCGGCCACCCGTGTGGCTTTTCCCTCCTCCCATCTCGTGGATTAGCCCCCATTGTATATATCTTTTTCTCACTCGGAGAGTCGCCTTTGAGCAATTATTATCAAATAATGGAAGGATCTTTTTTCTTGCCAAAAATAAATAAAAAATGATATACCTTCATAAGTTCAGAATAGTCTGAACTCACGAATTATAAGAGGGAATAAAGCACTCACAAAACTATAAAAGCAAGGGACACAAGAAAAGAAAAGAAAGACAAAAACAAACAAACAAACAAACTAAATCACTTTGTTTGCTACGAAACAAAACTAGATAAAACAAAACATTATTAACTTAAAAATGTTTTTAGAAAAGGCATGTGTAAAATAAGTTGACGCAACTTACTTGGCTTAAAACAAGTACTCAACTTTAAGCAAAAAAAAGGATAAGACATCTTAAAAACTTAATCCTAGAAATCAAACTTCACACAACAACTTCTAACGGAACACATTCTTAAGTCCTCAGGTAAGCTAAATACGAAATCGAAAAATGAATACTACTACAAACCTACGAAGAGCAAAGAACCAAACTTGACAATATGTGATCTCAACTTCACTGCTTGTCCAAACAAGAAGAATAAGATTATCACCTTTATCATGCATAGCTTGGACAACAGCGATGACATCCTCACTCACGTCGTCAGTGCCCAAGAGTAGGTGCAGGTTTATATAGAGGTCATTCATGCTTTGAACGTACTCTACAAAACCAACGAGCTGAGTTTCTATCACCCTCCGGAGGTGATGGGCATACTTAGCCATGATAAAGGCTAGCAATTGTCAAGCTATAGTGAAAAAACTATGAGCGCTAAAGATCAAAACAACAACATAAGGTGTTATTAGGTCAAACAATAAGTGGGCTTTTTAGCTCCCCACTTCTATTGAATTTACTACTGACTATCTTGAACATTCCAAAGGAAGAAACACTAAAAATAAACTTACTACGATGCAAAAATGAACGAACTTTTTTCATGATTCTTTTGAATGAGTATCCTTTTTCAACTAGTAAAGAAATAAGATGGCAAGATTAAACAACAACAAAAGTAGATTTACTAGAACAAAGACGAGAAAATCTAAATAGTTGAGAGCAAATGACACCGTACTTAGCTAAAAGAGAAATGTTCGAAGAAATGTGAGGCATACGGATGATTTTTAGATTGGCATATTCTGGTTCAAGACGCTTATCATAGATATCTACTTCTAATCCCAAGGGGAGTCTGAAAAATCTTAAGGTTTAAAAAGGCACAACAATCACTATTTGTGGTACAGTTAACTTCACAAAACTCCTTGAGATAAATTCCTCCGCCTACAGAACTCGAATTCAAGTACATAAAATCTTGAAAAGAAGGAAAGTCAAGGACAAAAAGATCATCTACAAAGCGTCTTACATTGCATAACTTGTGCAAAAATATTGGGCAAGTGTTAGCAAGGACAAGACGCTCCATAAAATCAAACTCATAAGTAAAAAGATAGAAATTAGCAAGAAAAACAGCACAATTGGTGCCCATAGGGATACCAATTGTTTACTTGAAAAGAGAGTCGCCGATGGTTATATATAAATTGTCCAAAAGAAAATCTAACCAAGATATGATGTCAATGTCATCTACAATCCTGGTGGATCTCTTTCTTCCTTTGTCTACATATACATTCTTATTTTTCAGCCATAAGAAGTCAAAGTTTAAGGTTGACTTTTCTACTAGCAATGCCTTGTACCTATCCTTCTCAAGCTTGTACACAAAAACTTTTGAAATAAGAGACTTGACTCTAAATTTAAGGTCCTCCAAATTTAGCTTCGTGTATAGCGTTGTAAAGTCAAAAGTTTGGAGACAAAAGAGAAGATTTCTCCTAAGGCTTCTTGAAGAGTTCAAAAACTTTAAAACAGGAATCACACCTACTGAATCATTTAAAATCCAACTTGAATCGGTAGGTGCGTCTGCTTCCTTTAGCATATTATTCCACAATTCATTTACGCTAGGTAAAATGGCTTTGAAACAATAACTAAGCCATTTGGAAACCTCGGTCAAAGAGGTGTTACAAGAAGCAGCTAAATCTAGGCTTTATAGGGTTCTTGTGGAACTTCCAAACGGTATATAAAAAAGGTAATTTAGGCTGACACTTGAAACCAAAAGACTTACAAAAGTCTTGATTTTTCAAGATAACCTCTTGCATTGAAAGATCACAATCACTGTAAGTCTGAGAGTTTACTTCACCTAACAAGCATTCTAAATAGAACTTTTTGCACGTAACAACAAAGTTATTAGAGCACTTATCTACATAAGAGATTACAATGAAATTTCCTAAGAGCATCACGATCAGAAGAAGATAAGCTATTCCTTCCTGAAGAAAGGTTCCGAGAGCAAGATGCTAATTTCAAAGAAGCTTTCTTGAGGATTACAGACTTCCAATGGGTAAAAATACCTTGAACTCCTAAAGACTCCTCAAACTTTACTACGAAACTAGAAATTCCTTTTTCTATGGCTTTGAGAAGGCAAGAGTCGTTTGAGGAAGGGAGCCTATATTTTAAATCCTATGTCACTATAGTTGAAAGCTTTTTGTCCTAAAGTTTTCACATATTTGAAAGCTACGACAGGATGGTTCCATACCTTTCTCACACAAGGAGGGAGAGCATCCAAAGCTTCTTGAGATCTCAAAATAGAGCTTAATCCAATCTTGTCTAAGTCAGGGGAGGTAAAGATAGTTATCAACAAATCTTTCTTTCCAACCAAGGGATTTTTCAGATTAGGACATTTGGACTTCAGAAATTTGCCTAACAGTACTCGAAGTTGAATACTATGAGACTCTCTTAGCTCCAAATCTTCATAAGAGTAGTTCTCAAGGGTATACAAGAGCTTAAATAGGATCCTTATATTATACCTTTCAAATATTTTATAAGAAAAAGAACCCAATTCCATGGCTCTAGATAGGTGAATCAATCTCCGTTTGAAATCTCTACAAGCAAAGATTCTATGGTTAGAAGGGTCATCACTCTCAATTCTGATATTGAAGCCCTAGGGAGACCTTGTACTCTACTAGAAATAGTATTGTGCAAAACAACTGGATTGATTTCAAGGATAGAAGGCGGATCTGAACGAGAACCTTTAGGAATCCAAGTTCTTTTAAACTGACTTGAAGGGAGAACTAACTTGGGTTTGGGATGCCTTTGCCAAAGCATAGGTTTCTTATGGTAAATTGTCTTATTTTTACGTAAAGAAGACTTTCCTTCCAAGTTGAAACCTTTAGGTAAAAAAGTATGCAAAGATCTCATCCAAAATAACTCTCGAGGCTACGCTGATTTATAGAACTCTTTAGAGTTTCTAAAATTACCTTCTATGTGCTCAATAGGAAAACAACGGAAAGACTCAAACCCATGTTTTGCTATTGCCGCATTCAAGGGTTTCACACTTTCACGTACGGTGCTCTTACTTTGAAGTTTTCTCGCTTCTCTTACATGTTCCTGAAAACAAACAAAAGCTGTTCGAAAGGTTTGGCCAACATACATCATAGAACTATCGTGAATATTATAAATAACATAAATAACTTGAGAGGTATGAACCGAACTTACAGGACGATCTACCGCAAGATGTTTTTTCCTTAAACGCCTCAAACGATTGAGGGCTTTTATGGAAGAACTTGTGTAATGAGTACTAACTAAGACATTCTTAAAAAAGCCCAACGAATAGGACCATCACCAAAAACATGCAAATTCTTCAAATTAGACTTAGCTAAAAACTTAAATCTTTCTTGATACAGATTATGACTACTTCTAGCTACTAAAATGTTAGGTGCAGCGGAATGAATGTTGTATTTTCTCAAGATTAGTGATCTTTATTGCTCAAGGTTCCTTTTAGTTCTTAGGGAAGGAGAGAGCCTTCCGTCTTTATGGAGAGTGCTATGATCACGAACAAAGTGAGTGGATATTGTGCGTGCAAGTGAATGAGACTGAGAGAAGGAGAGAGAAGAGATACGACACCTAGAGGTTGTAAAACCCTCCTCCGAAGGCCCCACTCTCGTCGGCGAGAGTGGTCTACTTTTATTGCACAAAGGTGTACGATGCGTATGCAATGGACTGATGCAACTTGGACTATGCCGATGACGACGACGGTGATGATGACGACGATTTAGGGCTGAAATCTGGGATCTTCTATTTGCTGAATTTCATGGCTGTTTCGGGGCTGAAATTGACTGTTTCACTGCTGTCCTTATGGCTGAATATGATGGGTGTGTCGGGGGTCATGCTGAAGACAAAAACGTTGAACTGTTGCACTGCTAAAAACGCTGATATTGCAGGTCTATCAATGCTGAAAAAACGTTGGAATGGGCAGCAGTACTAGCGTGAGCAGTTTGCTGAAAAAACGCTGAATGGGTTGAAGTGTTTGAGTCCAAAAACGCTGGGTCTACTACTCTGCTAGCGACCAAAAACGCTGATGGCTTGGGCTGCAGATGGGTAAAAACGCCATAGGGTGGATCTTGTAGGCGAGGCTTCTGTGAAGAAAACGCCAAGGGAAGTGGAGGTTGGTCTAATGCTGAAAGGGGGGGGGGGGGGGGGGGGGGGGGGGGGGGGTACTGCTGAGAAGTTGCCTGTTGAGCGGGAAGCTCCTGCTGCCTCTTCTGCCAGAAAGTGCTAACTTGGGTTTGCTTATATATAAACTTAGCAAAATTGCCCAACCTACTTTTGTTGGATAGTCACTTAAAAATAATAAGTGAAAATAACCAAAAATAGGAAAATAGGCTAAATGCACTGGAAAATTCCCCTGACTGAATCTGTTGGATTCTGAAGGGAATTCTGATGATCATGCTGTGTGCAACCGGACGATATGCATCTATGCTAAGTGACTAGGCATGCACGGTCTACGAATAGACTCACAAAAGTGCCAGATCATTGCTAATCTAGACTTGACTGGACTGACTGAACCCTACTGTGGTGTAGCTTGTCCACAGACACATAGGGTTGGGATGTGTCACGTGACATGAAAAGAAAGAAGGGTCGAAAAGACGTACCTGAGAGTCATCAACATTGCTGGTTGAAGCTGAAGAAGAAGTAAAAGTGTTTTTCATTTTTGTAGTAAGGTCGGTGTTTCAGATCAACGCCCGCCTCAAGGCTAAAGATCCTAAGGCTAGATTGGTGCTAGCCACACCCCTCATTTGTATAGCAGGGCTGCTGCCAAGCAGTGAGGTCCTTAAATAAGGTTGCTTGTTACACTCAAAAGATCATCGACAATAGCGTGCAATCGAGTGCCCGTGATCCCTTGCTAGAATCACTACTCAACCTCTCCTCTCACAAGAGATAAAAATGAGTTTACAGCATGTGGACGCCATTCTCGGCATGCCGTGGTTCTATAGCAATACAGCTTCTCTATCAGTAGATTATGCATCTCATACTATATTTTTGAGCTTGATGGTGAATATCATGTCATTGAGGGTTCTCCATCTTTTGGAATCACCAATTCCGATGTAAACCTTATTTCAGCAAAAGCGTTTGATATGTGGTGTCATGATCCAAATGTTGAAGTCTCACATATCAAATTTGAAATTAGTGAATGATAATGGAAAGGAAAATCAACAGCAAACTCCTTAACAAAACAGGTGCTTTTTGCACAGTCAACTTTGGTTGCCCTCCACTTTTAGTAAGGGTTCATATTGGCCTCTCTTTTTGGTATCTACCGAAGTCCAAGACTTCATGGTAGTGTTGAATGTAGAGGTTGACTTGTGGCACAACCTTAGTCCAATGATCTAAAACTCCACTTTCCACATATCGGACTGAGTGGGGACGGTTTGCGGAAACAGTCTTGAGCTTAAGATCCTGTACCACACGAAAGGAAATAAATTATGAATAGAGCCATTGTCAAATAAAACCACTACGGTTTGGCCATTATCTATCCCTTCACACGGAGAAGGTCGTGTCGATCAAGCACAATTGGCATCTACCTACATCAACATGGAAATTCTTTAAATTAGGAAAAGGCAAACTAACTCGTTCGTCAATGGTATTTATCAAAGTCTTTGCTGCTGCAAAGGTGCTTGGATTCTTCATTTGTTTTCAGAAATCCTCGCCGCCACAGAAGTGGCCGGTTTGATGGCAATCATAGCATTGTTTCTGCTTATGGTCCTTGGTTAGAGAACCAAATTCCTTGAATTTCTTCCGCATAGGTTCTGAGTGTTGATTTGAAGCTGCAGATGTAGCGAAGCGTTTAAACTTTGACAAAGAGGTGCCACAGTTTGAGGTATCTCCCACCATTGGGCTCTGAAAATGGCCAAAGCGTTCTCGTAATTCTTTGCAAACTTGTAGATGTCCTCGAGTGATGCGATGGGATTGCGTAGTATCTCGTTCAGGTTATGCCGGTGGCAATCTGAAAAGATATAGCATCTATACAACAACTTTCGGATCCTCCAAGACCTTCATTTTGTGGATGAGGTCCTTGAATTCATGTAAGTAAGTGTCCAAAGCCTTCTTTCCTATCTCCAACTTAAACAATTTCTTGAAGCATTCAATCTGTTCCACTTGCACGAAGCGAGCCTGGAAGACTGACTGAAAATCTACCCCAAGCCATCAGCTGAGGTCATAATCCTTGTCACAAGACGGGCACCACATGCCAATAGAAAAGAACAGACCTTTAGGACTTCATTAACAACTGAACTGAAAGAGAGAGAGAGAGAGAGACGACACGCGACACGGAGTGGTGGAATTCCACCCCAGAGAGTATTGGCCCCAAACCTTGGCGCCCCTTTCGGTATTTCTTTATATTGCATCAACATAGTACAAGCCGGTACTCAAGACTCTACACCTTCGTTAGGAAGCATGCTAGAGAATGAGCCCTAACCTCATATTTAAAGGCCCTTGGCCTAAAAAGCAATTACAGTGAAAAGCCTTCAAACTTAAAAGCATCTCTCCAAAAAGCAATGCCAAAAGCTGCCAACGTAAATCACGAAAATCCGTACAGCCTGCCACGTCATCAGCCAACGTAAAGCACGAAAATCCGCCTGCTACCCTTAGGCTTAGGGTTAGGGTTAGGGTTTCTGCAGTTTTAGGGTTAGGGTTTCCAGAATTAGGGTTTGCGGGTTTAGGGTTAGGGTTTGCAGGTTTTAGGGTTAGGGTTTCCAAAATTAGGGTTTCAGCAATTAGGGTTTCTAGCAAAAATTAGGATTTAGGCCCCTCGGCCACATCTGTAAGTTGGCTCCATTCTTTAGGCTTTGACACGTCAACAATTTGTTACATCTCCCCTTCTTGAAAGGGGGTAATCGTCCGCGATTACAGCATATCTGCAAAACAACTCAAGTTAGCTCAAAAATTTTCGAGGGTCATTCCGAGGGACAATCAATTCGCTCTTTTTATTAAGGAGTTAGCTTCTCCTTTCTCCTCTTTTGATCAAGGAGTTAGCTTCTCCTTTTGGTTGTTTTGATCAAGGAGTCAGCTTCTCCTTTCTGCTCTTTTGATCAAGGAGTTACCTTCTCCTTTCGTCCAGATCGGAACTCTTGATATTTCGGCGTAGTAAAATTAGCCATCACACCCAGACCATACTGATCTTCCACGGGTGTCTTGATGCACTAAAATTACATACCCAGGCAATCTCATCCAATTAGGAATATTTAGTAGTTGGCACATCACAATGCAACACAAATGCATGTTACAAGACAAAAACATAAAGCCGCCAATAAACACTCCCCCCGCAAATAACAATCCAGGTCCGGGCCATGAGCTGTTCAACGACTCCCTCATCACTCCTCCCGCAAATAACCTAAAAAGGTCCGGGCCATGAGATATAGAGGCCTTTTACAACCAAACGCCCCCGAGACCGCAGCCTGCATCGTTTGGAGGTGTTGAGAGTAACCATTGCTCAGACTTCTTAATACTCCCCCCGTAAATAACCATGCAGGTCCGGGCCATGAGTAACAACAACAATACTCCCCCCGTAAATAACCATGCAGGTCCGGGCCATGAGTAACAACAACAATACTCCCCCCGTAAATAACCTCAAGGGTCCGGGCCATGAGTAACAACAACAATACTTCCCCCGTAAATAACCACAAGGGTCCGGGCCATGAGTAACAACAACAATACTCCCCCCGTAAATAACCACAAGGGTTCGGGCCATGAGTAACAACAACAATACTCCCCCCGTAAATAACCACAAGGGTCCGGGCCATGAGTAAAAACAACACTTTTCAATCATTCAATACTCCCCCCGCAAATAACCACAAGGGTCCGGGCCATGAGTACGAACAAGCACTCTCAAACATCTTTTCTCACTACTACACACGGGAGTAAAATCACCAATCATTGAAACCATTATTAAAACCAGAGTCAAACAATTCAAATCGGCACCAAAACAGATACCATCCATTTCAAACAAATTCCAAACAGGATCACCAAACAAGTTCTCAAACAGATTTCAAACTTAAAAAGGAATCTCGACATCAGTCCAGCTCGAAAAGTCGACTGACTTTCCATCTTGAAACCTGCACCAAAAATTAGGGTTAGGTTCCTTCCATAAGGTCGTAGCCGAGCACAGCATGGTCCGTCAGCTTTTAGACTGAGAGATGTCGAGAAATTTCAAGTTATAATCTGCTAGGGTTTCCATGGCAAGCATTTCAAGATACCCCACTTTGGAGTATGTTGCTTGGTAGCTGTAGACATCAACATCTGCATGGCATTGCTTCTGAGGAAAAACAGTGACTTGAAACAACTTTGGATCCTTCTCTTGCAAGTGATCTTAATTGGCTTATGCCCTGTAAGACACTGCGATGAAGACGGGAGCGCGCCCGATGCACGATGAAGTAAGGGTGGGAGTGGCTAATGAGTTCGGGTTGGAGGGCGAAGATCCCTCCAATAAAATTCCAATAGCTCTGTCTAATAAGTCCGGGTTGGAGGGCGAAGATCCCTCCAATAAAATTCCAATAGCTCTGTCTAATAAGTCCGGGTTGGAGGGCGAAGATCCCTCCAATAAAATTCCAATAGCTCTGTCTGTTGTTTTGTAGGACCGGTATGCTTTCAGAAAAGCACACGCCTGATGCTCTAATACCACTGTCACAAGACCGGCACCACGTGCCAATAGAAAAGAACAGACTGAACAGACCTTTAGCACTTCATTAACAACTGAACTGAAAGAGAGAGAGAGAGAGAGAGAGACGACACGCGACACGGAGTGGCGGAATTCCACCCCAGAGAGTATTGGCCCCAAAGCTTGGTGCCCCTTTCCGTATTTCTTTATATTGCATCAACACAGTACAAGTCGGTACTCGAGACTCTGCACCTTCGCCAGGAAGAATGCCAGAGAATGAGCCCTAACCTCATATTTAAAGGCCCTTGGCCTAAAAAGCAATTACAATGAAAAGCCTTCAAACTTAAAAGCATATGGTCCAAAAAGCAATGCCAAAAGCTGCCAGCGTAAATCACGGAAATCCGCCTGCTGCCCTTAGGGTTAGGGTTAGGGTTTCTGCAGTTTTAGGGTTGGGGTTTCCAGAATTAGGGTTTGCAGGTTTTAGGGTTAGGGTTTCCAAAATTAGGGTTTGCAGGTTTTAGGGTTAGGGTTTCCAGAATTAGAGCAGTTAGGGTTTCTAGCAAAAATTAGGGTTTAGGCCCCTCGGCCACATCTGTAAGTTGGCTCCATTCTTTAGGCTTTGACACGTCAGCAGTTTGTTACAATCCTGCCCACCATGTGTAGGCCTTGCCTTGCAATATGATGTGTATCTGTCCGATGCGCTGGGCATTAGTGAAATGGTATAAATCAAAGTAGGCCATCCATTTTGCCAACCAAGAGTCAATGGCAGTCTCTTCGCACTCCTTCCTTTTTCCCCTTTGTAGGGTTGGGATAAAATTGAAGAGGCAAAGGGCTCATGGCCGTGAGCGAAAACTAGGCCGGCATGGCGCACATCTCCAAGAGTTTCTTCTGCACCTCCTCTCGTTGGCATTTGAGCAGGAGAGCTTGCGGGAGAAACTGGTGTCTCCTCCTTGGGTTGATGCATGCTAGCAGTGCCACCCTCATGCAGAGAAGCGCCATGTGATGCCATGGCGTTTAGGTGGAGTAGCTGAGAGCATTTAAGAGTAGGTTACTTAGAGGAAAACACCCAAGCAGCTTAAATAAATAAGCAAGAGTAGAGCGGGGGAGAAAAAGAGAGATTTCGGCATACTAGAGGAAGGTGTATGAGCACGAGAAGGGATACGCGGTGACTAGAGAAACCACTACTTTTCTTGTCGGGGCAAGAACGGGGAGGGTAGTAACCTTCTCAACTGCGCAAGAAATTTCTCGGACACCTACCTTTGGAGATAAGACACTTAGACTAGCCTTTTTGGTGTGTAATTTTTACTCAAAGGAAGAGAAAAACAAGCTTCACACCTGGCTGGCCCTTTGGTTAAGTGGATTCACACTTTTTTTTATAAAAAAAAGTGATTTTGGGAGGCCAATTTTAAAAGTGGACACCACTTGAACACTTAAGACGGCTAAAAAATAAAGCCTTAAGGCTTAGCGTACGAGTGTGAGGATTCTACCGCGTGACTGATGTCTGGGGACATAACAATAGGTGCCCATCAAGGACGATTGGCTTTCTCAAAGAGGGGGCATGTCATCAAACGATGACATGGCAATTTGTACAAACCATGACGTGGCAATCTGTATGGATGCTGACATGCGAGCCATATGGACTTGATGACACGGAAGCAGCTCGGCCACCGACATGTGCCAGCTTTCTTGCACCGCAGAGCATTTTAATAATAATGCTATCGTTGTAAAAATTACCAACTTGCTTTTAGCCACGCTTCTCTTATGAAAGCTCATCCACTATTACCAAAAAGCAAAGAAAGGAGATCATGAACTCGTCAGGTCAAGAGCAAGTTGTTCAAAATCAAATGTCACATACCTTTCAATGTCATACCAAAAACTCAACTTACCTTGAAAACTGCTAAACTTACTGTGCCAAGGATAAAATCCAGGCTACCTCAAGTCATGAGACTCAAGGTTCAACATTGATAAGAACACCTACCCGATGCCCAAGAAGTTACAAAGACCATAAAAACTAGCTCACAGAAAATGATCAGGTCGTTTTTCATAGATCTCCTGTGATATCCGTTGTGCATCATGCATTGCAAAATACCCACTAAATTTTCGACTCAATGTGGCAATGTATAAAAAGAAATATGACTTTTGATTGCATTGTGGGGCCGTTTCTCAGTTATGGTCCATTTCTAGAAACAAAAATTCTGTTACAGCCGCTAATAAAATTAATTGCTGCTACTTTTCGAAGTAAAGGGAGACCCTGGGCATTTTGATTTTTTTTGGAAAGGACAACAAACAAAGATGAAAAGAGACAATGAAGCTTCGCCTAAAAACAGTGACAAGCTCCTATCAATACAAATTATCAAAATAAACAAGTCAATCCATCTCTAATGGCAAAAAATCTACCAACTCTAGCACATCAAGATCCAGCCGGCAGCACAAGAAAGCGCATTAGAGCAGCCCAAATCAAAAGGCCAGAGATATAACAGCTTATCTTGCAACCATCAATCGGCCACAGGATAAAACCAGTTCATATCTTCAGATTTTGAGAACAAGGAGCCAAAACAAACAGACAAAGAAACCAGGGACACTTATGTAATAACGCATAATGACTTGAGAGAGAGCGTCATTCAAAGGCATCAAGCAAAGATCATGAAAACACTATCTCTTGGCCAAATACTTGGTGCAAACTTATAATGTGCACTCTCAGATAAGTGGATGAGGATCGGCTCTTACGTCCTTTTTCTGGCAGCACATCCTCACCCTCAGCATCCTCTCCTTTGACACTGTATCCATGAAAACCAATATCAGAAACACATAAGCTACACAAGTTACAAACTTCATGATAGAAGGAAGGTTTAACCTCATAGCCTGGGAAGCACTCAATGCACCAATGTCTTTGTAGCCTCCTTGAACAGCGTGCGCATTTGTGCTACTGTTTAGAGCTTGATAAACTACAGGGTCCTCTTCTGCAAGAGCTGCCACAGCTGCTTGTGCTGCTGCAGCTGCCACACGTGGCCCAACCATGGCACACAAAAACGCTACCTACCCACAAGCATGCAAGTTAGTAAAAGGTGAATTTAGTAATTTACAAAAATGTGACTCTTAATAGATGCTGATCCTAGCTGGTGCTGCTAACCTGAGCAAGAATTGGATTGCTGGAATCAGCAAATGGCGATAATCGATTCTTTTTATATGGTGGCTCATCAATAACTTCATCTGAACCAAAATTCTCAACAGCATTATCCCTATCCAAGGACGGGGTAGCAAAGTCATTTTCCTTGCGCTCATATCCACCAACCTGGCTTCCACTTTGAATTGCCTCACCACTGTCAATTGGATATGGGGAGACGCCAATATTGCTAGTTAACTGGTCTCCAAAAGGCAGCTTGATAAATCTCAATACACAATCAAGTCTTGACTTGGTGCCTACATGAGCTGCTACTCTGATCCAATCTTCACCAAACTTTCCAACAGCTTCAAGAAGACGGAGGACTTCTTCCATGGTCCAATTGCCTAGCCACTCATTAGCCATATTCTGAGAGTCACCAATGCCTTCCATTGATGAAGTAACAACAGAAGATGAATATGTATCCTTGTGCAAGGGAACTCTTGTTGCATGCGACATACTCACTGGCTGGTCAAGCATTCTTACAACTGGCTGCCCAGCTTGAGAGGAACTCAATGCAGAGCCAGGTACAGCTTGTGGCAAGGCCTCTGACAATGTGGCAGTGTTACTCTCTGGTCTTGTTACAGCAATACTCTCTGCAAGCATTTCCTTTGGCTTATTGTTGGATGCAGAATGATTGCTTGGAATTTGTTCTCCACTAGTGATTGACTGCTGCTGCTTATTTTCTGAAGTAACATGGTAGTTGATTAAGCCCCAATACTCCAAGAAATTGTAAACCTTCCTCAAGAGATTTACATCACCAACAAGCATCTTTCTCACTTCTGTAAAAGTTAGAACCCTTCGCGGATTTTCTCTATATTTGTTAATAATGAATTCACGGTACTCCTTATACACTTTAGGGGTCTTTGATAAAGAGAGACCATCAAAAAATTCAGGTAAAGCACGTCGTTCAATTGTATGAATCTTGCCCCAAGAGAACCATCCTGAAATAACAGCCCAGTAAAAACTCGAACTGCAGAACTCTATCTCCACATTGGTAAAGTTTTAAGATCATACCGCAGTACAGAACTTTGCAGAATAGCTTCTATACAAAGTTAACGAAATTCAAAGAGAACCAAATTTGACCTTTTCCAAAAAGTAAACACGCAAGATACAATCTCACAATACCAGTGATACTGTATAAGCAGCTAGTAGACTCTATCTAACTAATGTGGCTCTGCTTTGCAATAGTTTGCATAAAGTGAATGAGACATGGGCATCTATTGCTTCAAGCCATGGTTCCACCTAATGAAATAACAGTTCAGAGAGACTACCTTGTGCAAACTTGCAACATACTGATGAAGATCCTATCTTAACTTATCCCATGACTATGGCCCACTGGCAATGAGGGAACTGCAAAATCCTAAGATTTAAAAGTCATACTTCAAGAATTCCAGCAACAATTTCCAGCATTTTGTTCGTTCATTGATCCCAACAAATTTATAAAAAGAAAGTTATCTCAAGATTGCCACATGCATAGTTTAAGTATTTCTTACAGTATTGCACAAAAGAAATTTGAGGGCTATTGTTCTACCTCTCTGGCTGGAGATTTATATCATATATTTGCAATGAGGCCGACAGACCCTCCTATAATTAAGTAGCTTCACTGGCCACCATTAACATTGTGCATATGCCATACCCGGACACTAAGACATGTCTAGAGCTTCCAAAAACCAGGCTATTTGCCACAAGTGTAGTGAACCAGGTCACATTCAGAGGAACTTTCCGAAAAAGTCTGTTTTGGCTGGAGTCGCATCCCACAAAGATTTCAGTGAGACAATGACTCTTGTATTGCCGCATTTACACACACTCCATCGCCATGCTACTTCACCTGATGGCATGATAGAAACTCAGAGGGAGTAGAGAGGTGATGCCAGAGATGCGTGTGGACTGCAATGAGAACTTGTTCTGGAACGGGCTCCTGAATGGGTTCTTGCTCAATGATCACCAAAACACATGATGCACTAGTGCATCATTCAGAGTAATGATAGGAGCACTCTAAACGTGACTATCTGTAGGGCCACCAAGAACGGTACTTCTGATGCATCACATCGGATGGGTGACATTGAGCATCAAGAGGAAGTATAATCTGTCTATGATAGTCCAGATTGCATCATTTCCATTTGGAGTTCGTGGAAAATTCATTATAAAATCCATGGCTATACTTTTTGTCACGAGGACATGGCAACTGTTAACTATGTCACGAGGACGTGGCAACTGCTCTCTGCTAACGTTGAGAAATTTCCAAATTCTCCTCTGCATTGCTTTTTCCCATGCACTACAGCATTGCTGCCCTCTTTGTCGTTGCACAAGATGATTCTCCTACTTGCATTAAAATTCTAATGCTTTCTGTGTCAAAGCTTCTTGCATTAAAGATTTCCCAGCGTTGTATATTCTTTTGTTTGCAGGCTTGCGTTAAAATGTTTTAACGCTATTTAAAGTGCAAAGCATAGCTTTATTGCAAGCATCAATGCTATGATGCACCAAACTCTGCAAGGTTCCAAGCTTTGAAGTTTACTGTGTAGCGCTCGTAGAACTTTCAAATTGCACAAAGCAATTTCTTGTTGTGAGCTAAGCTTCGAGACTTAGCTTCTTCGGAAGCACATTTCTAGCACTGCAAATTCTTTTGCTTGCAGCCTTGCGTAAAAGTGTTTTAACGCTATTTGAAGTGCAAAGCATTGCTTTGTTGCAAGCATCAATGCTATGATGCACCAAGCGCTGCAAAGTTCCAAGCTTTAAAGATTACTGTGCAGGGCTCATAAAACTTCCAAATTGCATAAAGTAATTTTCTCTTGTGAGCTAAGCTTCAAGCCTTACAAAGAAGCTCATGCACACGCGAAGCCGATGACACCGCTCCCCTGGATCTTTGATACCGCGGTTGAAGAGTGCGTGGGCGCGGATGCATGCATGCGTATGTGCTTGTGCGATGAGGACGAAGATGAGTGTGAGGATTAGTGGTGCTAATCCTATAATTAAAACTTAAAACTTCATACTTAAGATCAAACTGAGACTCAAGTGACTGAATGTGTGTTTGATTGATTGGATGAATGCATAAAAACCGAGTAAATAGGCTCCTTATATAGGAGACGAAGAGGCACAAATGAAAAGACATGTCTCATGGTGAAGAAACATGACTTTAGACGTAAAGACACATCCTTTCGGCGAAGAGCTGCAACCATTGGACAAAAAGCCGCAACCGTAGAGCGAAGGGGTGTGACCAGTCGTCGAAGGAGTGTGGCTTTTGGCGAATAGGCATGTCTCTTGAGCGAAGGGTCATGACAAACCAAGCATAGGGGTCCTCCTTGGCATGGCACTTTGCATATCTGCAACTAGGAGTAGATGTAATACTATAACATAGTCACAATCGTAACATTCCCTCCCATCTAAAATGAGAATCTCGTTTAAGGATGACTTCTGATGTTGATAGAACTCTGGAAAAGCATTGAATCTCCGAAAATCTTCAGTCTTTGAGTTATCTGGAACCTTGGTTTTGAACCTTTGCTTCTTGCGAAACCTTTTTGCTTTAACTACTAAATCCCATGTCATTGCATCGTTCAAAGACTTTTTAGAGGAATTTGGTATATTCAGGTTGACTACAACAATGTTGGAATTAGGGTTGCAAAAAAAAACACACAGCTTGGAGAAGACGAAGGAAGCTCAAGGCACACAACATAGTGTATAACTTAGTGTGCAATGGAAAGATAGATAGCCCTAGAGTGATGGGCTTATATACAATGCATGGGAAAAAAACCTCCTAAAGAGGGAAAAAATGCCCCGATGGTCCTAAGTGTGTTCACACACATCACTACCACATGTATATGGTAACAAATCCCCCCTGGACATGAGTAAAGGGAAGTGCCATGCATAGTTACCGGGGAACGCGTTCCGTAGGCCCTGGAACGTCGGAACGCCGTTCTGCCAAGCCGGAACGTCTCGGAACGTTTTGCCGTTCCGGGTGACCACCTAATACCGGAACGGCCAACTCTCAAAAATGGGGAGAAATAGGCAATTTTTTGCAAATTTGTAGTGAACATTAGGTGTCTTTTAAAGTGTGCAAGGACTCAAAAAATAAAATGCAGCCCCTCACACCCATTCCCTTCTCAAGCATTATTTGGGTATTTTTTATGCCTCCCATTCCGCGCCGTTCCCGTTTCAGACCCCTAGCCGTTTCGCCATTCTGCGGGGGTCCCCATCGCCATTCCCGTTCCGCGTTTCGGGTAACTCTGGTGCCATGCCCTAAGGACGTGATCAGTCCACAAAGGGAGTAAGCCCAAAGCTTTGCAGAAAGCTTCGAACTTCTCACGAGACAATGCCTTTGTGAAAAGATCTCAAGGTTGTACTGTGTTGGCACATAAGCCAAGCTGACCTCTCCTGCTGAGAGCCTCTCCTTGACATAGTGGTAATGCACCTCTGTGCTTTGTGCGAGCATGAAAAACTGCGTTCCTCGCAACTGCTAATGCGATCTGATTGTCAGTGTAGATAGTGTTGGCAGTGTCCTGTCCAACACCCAAATCAGCCATAAGACGTCTGAGCCATACACACACAACCGTAGCTGTGAAGCCTGCCCTGTACTTAGCCTCACAACTCGAAGTGGCCACAGTAGGTTGCTTCTTGCTCAACCATGATATACATGAACTGCCAAGTATGAAACAAAAACCACTTGTGGACACTCGCGTGTCAAAACAACCAACCCAATCTGAGTCTAAAAAAGCATGCAAGTCTAGCAGCAATGATCCCCCCTTGGGATAAAACAAGCCAAGATGTAAAGTGCTACTCAAGTAGCGGAAAATCCTCTTGACAGCCTGCCAATGCTTAGACCCTGGGCTATGCATAAATCTGTTGACTTGTGAGACTGCAAACTGAATATCCCGCCTCGTGTTGCATACATAAATGAGGCAGCCAACAGCAATTTGGTAAAGAGTGACATCAACAGGATAACTAATACCATGTAGACTCAACTTCAAACCTGTTTCCATGGGAGTGGCAATAGGTTTGCAATCCTCAAGTCCAAACTTACATAGCAATCAAGGTCTCTATGTAATTCTTCTAACAAAAGGCAATACCACCATCACACTGGTTAAACTGTATGCCCAAGTAATGATGCAACAGCCCCAAATCTTTCATCTTGAAAGTAGCATTCAAATCAACCTTAAAATCAACAATATGTGCCTCATTGGGACCAGTGATCAACAAATCATCCACATAAAGAACAACAATGAGAAGTACATCGCCCTCACGCTTGACATACAATGTGCTTTCTGCTGGGCTGTTACGAAAGCCTCGTTTGACCAAATGAGTGTCAGCTTTCTCATACCAAGCACAAGGAGATTGCCTCAACCCATACAAAGCCTTCTTATATCTGCACACTTTGTCCTCTTGTCCTTTCTTGACAAAACCGCGAGGCTGTGTTACAGACTTCCTCAAAAATGTCACCGTTCAAGAAAGCAGTGACAATATCGGATTGATGTATATCCCAACCAAAATGAGCTGCCAATGCACATAGAAAACGAACAGTAGTCATACGACAAGTGGGAGTAAAAGTTTCTTCATAATTTATACCTTTTTGTTGCGCATAGCCTTTTGCAACAAGTCGAGCCTTATGGTGATTAGCCTCACCATCGGGCTTGCGTTTCAACTTGTAAACCCACTTTGTACCAATGGCCTTTTTGCCAGGATGCAAATCACATAAAGTCCATGTGTCATTTTCTATAAGTGCATCATATTTTAATTGCATGGCAGCCATCCAATTTTATGAATTCTGTGCTTCATCGAAAGATAGAGGTTTCTCAACATCATGTAAGCTAGACACAGCCAAAGCATAACAATCTGATGCATAAGAGGTATAGCGAGAACCTGAACGAGTACGACTAGACAAAGGTGCATCCAATTTACTGTCACGCAAAGTGTGCACCGGCCATTTTGGCATACCTCTAGCCTGCTTATTTTCAGCCCTTTCCTCATCAAGCACATCATGTACATCTGCATCAGTATAGGCTGATCTGTAACATTTTTAGAAACCCCCATAGGTTGTACATTTGCCTCATTGGAATTACTTCCACCACTGAAAAGAGGCAACAAAGTGTCATAAATGACCTGAGAGCTTACATTATTGTCTCTAGTACATGACAACAAAGGCTGAACAGAATCTTCCACAAACACAACATTACGTGAGACCAAAATACGCTTTGTTTGCGGATGGTACAACCTGTAACCTTTGCTTTCAGCACTTAACCAACAAAAATACATTTAACAGCCTTATCATCCAATTTTCTACGCTACACTTGTGGCACTAAACCATAAGCCAAACAACCAAAAACACGCATGTGCTCAATAGATGGCTTTCTATCATGCCATGCTTCATATGGAGTCATAGATTGCAATGCTTTCGTAGGACACCTGTTGAGTATATAAGAGGCACACATGACAGCCTCAAGCCAAAACGAATGTGGTAAAGCTTGACTCTTGACTATACATTGTAAGGTGCAACGGAAGTGAATGTTGAACTTTGCTCAAGATGAGTGCTCCGAACTGTGCTCAAGGGTTCCTTTTACTTACGGAAGGGAGAGCCTTCCGTTCCTTTAATGAGAGAGTGCAAGTGGTCACAAACAAAGTGGATAAACACTGTGAATGAAGGTACTGAGACTGAGAGATAGAGAGAGAAGAATACAACACCAGAATGTTGTCAAACCCTCCTCCGAAGGCCCGTCTCTCTATGGCGAGAGCAGTCTACTTATGATTGCACAAATCTCTACAATGCTTGGACTTGCCGATGATGTCGACGAAGATGAGGACGACAACGAGACGGGCTGAAATCTGAGAATGCTAAGGGCTGAAATCTGCAAATCTTTATTTGCTGAATTCTGACTTTATGTCCATGATGACAGCGATGGCGACAATGCAATGACGACGCGCTGAAAACGTAGATGCTGAAATCTGCGTTTTCCGGGCTGAATCTGCAAACTGCGCTGTATCTGACTATGCGGCGAGGATCTGCTACAGGAAGGTGAGATCTGCGAGGTTTGGGACTTCTACTGCAATGTCTTACTAATGAAAACTGAAAACGCTGATGCTTCTGGATGCCTTGTCGCGAATAATCTACAAAACGCTGGTTGGTCTTGCTGATCCAAAAACGCTAGGCTGAATTCTGTCTTCTGTTGCTACCAGTTGTCTTGCAATGCAAAACGCTAGGCTGATCGGTTGTTCTACTGTCACCGAGAATCTGCAAGTGCAAAAACGCCAAGGCTGGTCTGTGGACGCAAAAACGCTAGGGTCTCTTGCTGATGCAGAAAACGCTAGGCCTGCTGGGGGTCCTGCTGAGAAGGTGCCTGTTGATCTGAGTTCCTGTTGCCTCTTCTGTCCAAAAGTGCTAGCGCTAGGTTTTTTTATATACTTGCTCTGCTAATTTGCCCTACCCAGTTCCCAACAAAAGTCACTTAAAAATAATAAGTGAAAAATGTCAAAAATAGGGAAAATAGGTCTATGTACTGTTAAAATGCTCTTGATGGGTTCTGACTGAAATCTGATGGTCATGTTGTGTGCAACCAGAGGATATGCATCTACTCTAAGTGTTTGGACATGCTCGGTTTGCGAACAGACTCACAAAAGTGCCAGAACACTTCCTAAGTTAACTGAATTGAACCCATGTCATGAAGTAGCTTGTCCACGTACACATAGGGTTAGATGTGTCACGTGACATACATCTTGCCATTTTCGTAAGAAACTTGTTTTTCTCTCAACAACACCATTTTGTTGAGGCGTATACGGCACTGTACATTGAATTTTATCCCCCCTCGATCGGAACGGAGGGTGCCCATAGTACATTTTGAGACATTTTCAGCCGTAGCAAGAAATTGCTTGAAGCACATGAACACTTCGGACTTAGCTTTCAACGGATATACCCATGCATGCCTTGAGTAGTCATCAATGAAAGTCACGAAGCACAAGTAATATCCCAAGAACGGAGTTTGTATAGGCCCATAAACATCACTATGCACAAGTTGCAATCTGCATGTGGCACGAACTGACCCATCCTTTGAAAACTTCGCACGCTCCATTTTACCCAAAATACAACCTTCACAAACATGTTTGACAGGTGCTCCAAGAGGCGGCAAAGAAGCAACCATATCAGATTTCTACAAATGCAGTAAACTGGCAAAATTCAAATGCCCAAAACATGCATGCCACAGTTTTGCATCTGAAACAGTCCTTGAATCTACAACTGCATTTGCAGAAAAATTTGTTCACACTTGTCATACAAAGTGAGCTTATACAGCCCACGGCACAAAAGGCCAGATGCAACAATTTGATCACCAAAACTGAGATCATTAACTGTACGTCTGTCATCCGCAAATTTGACTACAAGTCCAAGTCTAGCAAGTGCATATACAGGCAAAAGATTCTTCTTGATCCCAGGTACATAAAGTGCATCAACAAGTATGAAAGAACAGCCATTTGCAGCAGTAAGCACAATCTTTTCAACTCCCTGAACAGGATAAGAGGCATTGTTGGCACAAGTGATTGAATTCCTATGAGGGATAGACTCGAGAGAGGTGAACAATTCACGATGTGAGGTAATGTGCTTTGTAGCACCACTGTCGAAATACCACACATGTGAATCTGCAGCAACTGACATGCATGCATCATGGACAGCAGGATTGTAAATGCACTCTGCACTAAAAGCCCATTCTGCATCAACATCAACATCACAATCCCCTTTCACAGAAGACTCAACAATGGCTGCATTTGTAGTGGAACCAGCATTTGCAGTGGAACCACCCTCTTTCTTCTTAGTCTCTTTGGCCTTCAACTTAGGACACTGCTTGATCAAGTGATCATTAGCTTTACAATAATGGCAAGGCATCTTCTTTTTGCCCTTATCATTAGAATTTCCAGACGAATTGCTGCCAGCAGAAGCATTAGGAACAGGTGATTTTCCACTCGTAGAAGAACCATAAGAAGTGGCTGCATTATTACTACCCTTTCTTTGAGAAGCAATAAAAGCATGTTCAACTGCACGCTATCTAGTCCTGTTTTTTCTGGGAAGCGACTCTTGCAACAGCAATGTGCAGTATGCATCAAACTTGACAACTTCCACTCGCAGAAGAACCATAAAAAGTGGTTGCATTGCTGTTACCACCCTTTCTTTGAGAAGCAATAAAAGCCTGTTCAACTACACGTTGTCTAGTCCTGTTTTTTCTGGAAAGCGACTCTTGCAACAGCAATGTGCACAATGCATCAAACTTGACAACTTCAGGATTTCCTTGGGTCATAAGTCTCCAAGTACTAGCAAAAGTCTGGTAAGAATCTGGTAAGGCATCGAGAATAGTCTGCACAAGGAAACTGTCTGAAATGACTTCATCTACAAAAATAAGTTGCTCATTGATATCCTTGATACTAGCAAGGAAAGTGTCCATATCATCTTCCTCGTGCATAATCTTCGACTCCAGCTCTTTAGGCAGCAAAGCAATTTTTGCCTCATTGCAGCTTGCATAAAGGCCAGCCAGAATATCCCAGACCTGTTTTGCAAATTTCGTTGAACAAATCAAGGTTGTTTGCGTACGTACGTACGAACTCATTCCGTACGGTACGGTACGTCCGTACGGTATCCGTACATATCGTACGATTCTGTACGTGCCCAGTTAAAAAAAAAAAATCGCCGACGGTGGTTGGGCGAGGCCTTTAATAAGTCCACCTATCCTATACTGGTTATTATCACAACAAAGTACCAGAGAGTAGAACAGTCTCTACACAGTGTCTACACAGAGACCAAGGAAGGATTTGCCGCCACCGATAAGGTTCTTTCTCCCTCCCTCCCTCCCTCCCTCCCTTTGTGTTTTGAGTCTGCAAGGAGGCACTCTAGAGTCCTGACCTCGCGAAAGATTGTAAGTTTTGTATTCAACTTTGAAGTGTGCGTTAATTGTGTTGCAGAGTTATCATGCCTCGTCGACCTAATCCTCTTTGGGCCGAGCACACCAATGTCCTGAGAGTTGTCAACACAAGAGGTCAAGCAAGTTCAGGGACTCGCACTTGGGTGTGCAAGTACTGCGGAGAGCAGATAACGAGTACAATTACCAGGGTTTTGAAGCACCTCACTGGTATTGGCACCACTAGACATTGTGGGGGTTGCCAGGCTGTCCCGCCAGCATTGAGGGATGCTTTGATTTTGGAGCATTTTCCTCCAGGATCTACTACATCGTCACAGTCAGGGGGAGCACGTGCAGCAGCAGCAGAGGATGCCTTGCAGGATGCATTACTTGGAGATATTGGCGGCTCTGCGTCTGCAGCGCCATCATTTGCAGGCACTAGTGGAAAGAGAGCTCGTGTTTCACAGGCTGAGGATAAGGATGCTAGTGCTTCAGCAGCAAGTGCAGGTGGGGTTGAGGGTGTACGTGGCCCAAGGCAAACCACATTGCCATCGTGTACACAGTGATTCATGGGTAAAAGAGCGACAGAAAGTTGCAGAGATGGAGATTGCGCGGACTCTCATAGAGTGCAACATTGCATTCAATGTGTTGAAGACTGATCAATGGAAGAGGATGGTGAGAGCTATTTCACAGGTTGGTGCTACAAATTCCTGGAATGGTCTTGACTACCAAAAGATGCGCACTACCATGCTTGACGACCAAAAAGAGATCATAGACCGAGCATTGACTCTAGTGAAGGTTGGGTGGCAACAATTTGGATGCACTATTCTTTCTGAAGGGTGGAGTGACACGCGGAGGTGCCACATTATCAATATCCTTGTTTCCTCCTGCTTGGGCACATACTTCTTACGAGCCATGGATGCAGGTAAAGCTGGAGAACGCATTTCTGCGGAGTTCATCTTCAAACATATTCGCCAGGCCATCAAGGAGGTTTGGGAGAAGAACATCGTGCAGGTAGATACTGAGTCTTTACCATGTGGCATGCACATTTGAATTTTGCAACATTGTCCAACGTAATAATGTCCACACTTCATTTAATATCTTGTCATTGTAGGTGGTCACTGATAATGCCTCCAATTGCAAGGCCATGGGGGATATGGTGGAGGCTGAGTTCAAGCACATTGTGTGGACACCATGCGCTGCACATTGCCTAGACCTTCTCATGGAGGACATAGGCAAACTTCCCTGGGTGCAGCCTACAGTGTCTGATGCGTCCAAGCTTACCACTTTTTTCCACAAAAAACACCAGGCCTTGGCAATCTTCAAGAGCCACAACACACTAGACATGGTGCGTCCCTCGAAGACCAGATTTGCATACATGTATCTGGTGCTTCAGAGGCTGTTCACATTGAGAGATCCACTGTTGCAGACAGTTGTGGATCCAAAGTGGAGATTGATGTACCACGTGTAACAGACTTGGACACTCCAAGTCAAGAATCAATCGTGACAGCACCAAATAACCACTTCAAGCAATTCACAGATCACAATAGATTTGCACTGGCCCGGCGAAGTTCCGTGCCTAGAGATATTGGCCCCAAAGACTGGCGCCCCTTTCGGTATTTATTTTTATATTAATCAGTTCAAAGTACAAGAGAGTGAGTTGGGTTTCACTCTCAGACTCTGCGTCCAGATGCTCTGAGAAGTGAAGCCCTCTCCACGTATTTAAAAGTACAAGGGATGCCCAAAAGCAGAGCCCCAAAAAGCTTCAAAATCAAAAACATGAGTTCTCTCTCTCTCTTAGAGAGTCTTTTTTTTTTTTTTTAAAGCAGTTCTCTCTCTTTCTCATGGCGTGGAGTCCAAAAAGCAACGCCTAAAAGCTGTCAGCGCAAATTGCGGCACAATTTCCAGAATTCCGTACCAATTGCCACATCAGCATCCCGGCAGATTTTAGGGTTTGCTGAAATTAGGGTTTCAGCCAGAAATTAGGGTTTCCTGCAAATTAGGGTTTTTGGCAGTTTTTAGGGTTTGCAAGGAGTTTCAGCCTGAAATTAGGGTTCAGCTGCCCGTAGCCACGTCATCACTTTGTGACATAACCCCCCTCTTGATAGCATTGTAATCGACCGCGATTTCGCCTGCTAAACCGACAAAAGCCATAAACCGTCTTAGCAGACACTGACTGTTAGTACCTACGTACTAGGAACACACATCTAGCACATGTACCAAATCAACAATCACATCACACGACATCACAGGACATCACCAGACATCACAGGACATCACATGACATTCAACATTCATTCGGATCTTAGACTATGATTTATCGGCAATGTAGCTAGCAATCACATCTAGGTCCAATCGGGACCTCATCGATGTCCGATTGACTAACCCCTATTGCAACCATGTCTATTCGAGATCAATCAGACCAAAATGCTACAGTCATTTCGTCTATCAGTTCCTGCACTCAAAAGAAGTCAAGAACAAATGAGTATCGTAATCAGGAATTCCATTTTATAAAGTCATACAGCACAATACTGTCAGCTCTCAGTATCCCTAAAGCTCAAAGAGACATGAGTGACTCTAGTATCTAAATCAAGGCATTTGTTGAGAAAGGAGTGGAATGACTCCCCTCTTGTGCATCCCACTACACCAGATCTCCGGCCAAGCTGAATTCTGGGTTCCATTTGGAGTAGACTATGCTAAACCAAAAGCATCAAGGTAAAGTTTCACAATCTGAGGAGTATCTGCTAGGTCCTCCTCCTCCATCCACTTCGCATCAAGTGAAGGATAATTCTTGAACTTAACCAAGAACCGCCTTCGGACTTTACCCTTATGTGCCAAAATCTGTTCAGGAACACGGATCTCCTCGTTTTCTTCTACTTCGGGTAGCTCATCACGCTCCCCGTCATCCGGCACATCACCTTTAAAAGGTTTCAAGAGACTCACATGGAAAGCATTGTGAATCCTCCAAGTATCTGGCAGTTTCAATCGGAATGAGACATCATTTATCTTTTCAGTAATCTGGAAAGGACCGTAGTATCGCATACTAAGCTTTGGAAAAAGCCTCTCCTTTCCCTTTTTCTTTCGTAGGCGTGCCTTCTCAAAACATAAGAGCACCCAATCATCCTCCTTCAATTTCATGTCGCGACGATGACGATCCGCTGCCTTTTTCTGTCGTTCTTGAGACTTCTGCAAGGTCTCGCGAAACTTGGCAAAAGCCATATCCAGATCTCGCGTATATATCCGCTTCAAAGATCTTAGCTTTCGTGCTCAGGAAGGGTGGAACCTTCGCAACACCTTCAACAATCTCAAATGGCGCCTTCCCCGTCGAAGAGTGTATCGTGTTATTGTAGGCAAATTCCACCAAAGGTAAATATCTTTCCCATTGAGTCTTCTGATCTGAGATATAAGACTTCAATAAATCTAGAACCACTGAATTGGCAATCTCGGATTGCCCGTTAATCTGCGGGTGGAACGATGATGAGAACTGCAACCGCGTGCCAATGTTCTCCCAAATTGCCTTCCAAAACAAACTCGTAAATCTGGGGTCTCTGTCGGAGACAATCGTCTCAGGCATGCCATGTAATCTGAAAATCTAGGCCACAAACAATCTCGCTAAATGATCCACCTTGACTGTTTTCTTCACTGGAATGAAATGAGCCTGTTTGCTAAATCTGTCAATAACAGTCCAGATACCATCGTGACCACTCTGTGTTCTCGGAAGATCAAAAATGAAATCCATCACTATACTTTCCCAGGGGCGGGTGGGTATGGGTAAAGGCTGTAACAATCCCTGTGCCTTATGCTTGTCAAACTTGACCTTCTGGCATACCAAGCAACTGCACACAAACTCTTCCACATCTTTCTTGAGTCTCGGCCAAAAGAAATCTCTCTCTACCCCTTTCATGGTGGTAGCAATGCCGCGGGGACCCGTAAAAGGTGGACACTGGCATTCAGTCATAACCTTTTCCCTCAACGGTTGTGTAACGCACAACATAGTTTTTTTCATCAAGTAGCCTTCCCGAAGGGAGTATCCAGCTACTGTCTCCCCATCCCGTATTCGTGTGAAAATATCTGCAAAATCTGTATCTGTGACATACTAATCGACCATATCCTCGAAGCTCCTATGATGTATCGCGGAAATAGCCAGAACCACATTCTTCTGTCCCTGCACATGGACAATCTGGAAGTGGAACTGTGACAAGATGTTCGCCCACCGCATCTGCTTTTCCGAAAGCTGCTTCTGTGACAAGTAGCAGCGCAAACTCTGATGGTCTGTAAAGACAGTAAAATCCGCTCCGAGTAGGTAATGCCGCCACTGAGTAAGAGCATGGATAACCGCCAAAAGCTCTTTCTCATAAATCTGTGTTTTCTCCGGCCTAGAGAACAAACGGCTCTCGTAAGCTATGACATGGCCTTCTTGCATCAAGACCGCACCCAAACCACGACCACAAGCATCACAATATACTTCAAATGACTTCTGCAAGTCCGGCAAAGTCAAAATAGGTCCTGTAGTCAATTTCTCTTTCAAAGTCTGAAAGGCAGTCACCTCTGTGGGTCCCCACGAGAAAGGTACTCCTTTCTGTGTCAAGATATGCAAAGGGGAAGCAACCTCTGCAAACTTTCGTATGAACCGCCTGTAGTACGAACACAGTCCCAAGAAGCTTCTAACTTCATGGACATTCCTCAAGTCGGGCCAGTCACGGATAGTCTCTATAATCCATTTTCACTCCTGCTGCTGACACAATGTGTCCCAAAAAGTGTATCTCTGGTAGGAAAATTTCACTTTTCTTTGCATTAACTTGTGATCTCGTAATGCCTGAAAGACCTGAAGCAGATGATCTTTGTGTTCTGCCTCATTCTTGGAGAAAACAATGATGTCGTCAAAGAAAGTGCCAACAAATAGCCTGTACTCTCGAAAAATCCTATCCATCATCCGGTTAAATGTCGCAGGAGCATTGGTTAAGCTAAAAGGCATCACCAAAAACTCAAATAACCCAAAAGTCGTCTGTAAAGACAGTAAAATCCGCTCCGAGTAGGTAATGCCGCCACTGAGTAAGAGCATGGATAACCGCCAAAAGCTCGTTCTCATAAATCTGTGTTTTCTCCGGCCTAGAGAACAAACGGCTCTCGTAAGCTATGACATGGCCTTCTTGCATCAAGACCGCACCCAAACCACGACCACAAGCATCACAATATACTTCAAATGACTTCTGCAAGTCCGGCAAAGTCAAAATAGGTCCTGTAGTCAATTTCTCTTTCAAAGTCTGAAAGGCAGTCACCTCTGTGGGTCCCCACGAGAAAGGTACTCCTTTCTGTGTCAAGATATGCAAAGGGGAAGCAACCTCTGCAAACTTTCGTATGAACCGCCTGTAGTACGAACACAGTCCCAAGAAGCTTCTAACTTCATGGACATTCCTCAAGTCGGGCCAGTCACGGATAGTCTCTATAATCCATTTTCACTCCTGCTGCTGACACAATGTGTCCCAAAAAGTGTATCTCTGGTAGGAAAATTTCACTTTTCTTTGCATTAACTTGTGATCTCGTAATGCCTGAAAGACCTGAAGCAGATGATCTTTGTGTTCTGCCTCATTCTTGAAGAAAACAATGATGTCGTCAAAGAAAGTGCCAACAAATAGCCTGTACTCTCGAAAAATCCTATCCATCATCCGGTTAAATGTCGCAGGAGCATTGGTTAAGCTAAAAGGCATCACCAAAAACTCAAATAACCCAAAAGTCGTCCGAAAAGTTGTCTTGTAGACGTCTCCCGGCACTATCCTGATTTGATGATATCCACTCTTCAAGTCAATCCTGCGAAAGCACGAGGATCCCTGTAACCTGTCGAGTATATCATCGATCCTAGGAATCGGAAATTTGTTCTTGATGGTGATTTTGTTGAGAGCTCTATAATCGATGCACATTCTCCAAGATCCGTCTTTCTTCAAAACCAACAACACTGGAGAGCAATACGGTGAAGTACTAGGCTGGACAAGACCCTTTTCCAAGAGGTCTTTCACTTGGTTCATAATCTCTTCATTCTGTGCTCGGCTCACACGGTAGGGTGGCCGGTTCGGTGGTGTACTACTAGGTATCAGATCAATGGTATGATCTTCAGGACGAGCAGGTGGTAACTCACCTGGCAGGCCTTCTGAGAAGCAATCAGCGTGAGTGTAGAAAATCTTGGCGTTCTTTATCAAGTTTAGACATATTTGTCCTATCATCATCACTCAACTCTTTCATAGAGATCGAGTAAACAAACAGACTGGATTTCATTAATTTTGAAATGGCCGAAGCCGATACAATAGGGACAGACTCGCCCTTCAGTTTAATATCAAGTACAATTTGTTCTGCCCTTTTCTGTAGTCAAAGTCGCTTTTCTCGCCCGATAATCGACCACGACGTTGTTCTTGTGGTACCAGGGAATCCCTAAGAGAACGTCACAACCCTCCAAAGGCATTATGAAGAAGTCCTCATGCCCCAAATACCCCTAACAATGCAACCTAAGTTTGCCAATGACAGGGTGTAATGGCTACGTCCCTGCCGGGTGCCGCTAGAACTGCCTCTGCAAGTGGTCCCATCCAATCGGGAGTAATCTCGAGCCGCGCCGCCAATTCCGGTGAAATGAAGTTGGCCTTGGCTCCTCCATCAAAGAAAATCACGGCCTCTTGATCTTTCACTTTGCCCCAAGCTCGGCCAAAGTTCTGTACTCTCATCCATGGTGTCGGGATCAGTACCCACACAATCTGGAACCAGTCCTGTTTTCATCTTGCCTTTTCATACACGGTCCTCAGCTGCTCTCGAACTCTCAGGCCTTTCGTCGTCCTTGTCATTTTGTTCTTTATGTGCCTTTTTAGGGCACTTCGCGGAGATATGTCCAAGTTTCCCGCATCCAAAGCACTTCCCCTCCCTGATGAAGCGAGCTCTCTCCTGAGGAGTAAGCTTGGGTCGTGCATCCTTTCTCTCTAGGTTGCTCTTTCTTTTTCTACTTTCATTCCCAGAAGTCTGTCCGGTTCGTTGTGTCGTGACCTCATCTGTGGGTAGGTCAGACTGCCAGAGTGAATTGCAAAGCCGCGCTTTGCATGACTCATCAACTCCTGAATAGAAGCTGACTTCTGTTCCAAGCAGTGGTCTCGGATCTCTGTAGGTAGACCCAAGGTAAACCGCTCAATCTGTTCTCTGAACGAGATCTTCTTGAATGAAGAGGCGGGTAGAAAAGAGCTCCACAATCTTTCACAATAAGAATTCATTGTATCGCTCTTGGTCATCCGAAGATGGTTCCAAGCAGCTCGTATATCTCGCTCAAACTCTTGAGTCAACCAAGAAGAAATAAAAAGCCTCTTGAATTTCAGCCATGTAACTGGCACAGTCTTGCTTAATAGAAGCGTGGACCACCAAGTGCGAGCATTCCCCTTAAAATAAGAGACAGCTCTCCGAATCTTAGATTGCTCTGAATAGCGTCCTCCCGCGAAAGCGATGTCAAACTGCTATAAAAGACAAAGCTTTCGAAGCATCGGAATATCCCGAAAAAGTATCAAACTTAAGTGCTTGGCCACCTTCCTTAAACTCTCGGACTTCTTTCATCTTCGAGAAAGTCATACTGGTTGGCTTTGTAAAAATTCTTCTTGTTCGCATAAAAGTTTCCGTTGTCAGAGTCTGAACTGTGCGTAGATGAGTCCTCTGTAGAAGTGTCACTCATTGGGCGAGACTTAGACTTCTTTGCCTTTTTCTTGCCCTTTCCGAAGCGTTGTTTCTTGCTTCGCTTTTTGCTTTTTCTGTCTTCTTCGCTCGAGTCTGAAGAGCTAGAAGAACTGTCATAAGAAGACGAAGAAGAACTGGGTAAGCCTTCAAACTTGACGCGCTTCTTCAGTTTCTTTGCCTTATCGAAGGTCGACCGACGACCCAAATATCCCGGGAAGTCAGTGCCTTTCTTCTGCTTTTTTTGCCGTGCTTTTTGTCTTTCTTTTGCACGTCGAAAAGTTGAGCAATCCGTGCATCAACCACGTTCTCCAGTTCCTTCTCCGTATATTTCTTGGAGGCAGAAGGTTTCTTGAGAGCGGGTTTCGGGAGTGGTGTTGTGGTTCTCTGCCACTCCGTCTGTACCTCTTCCAAAGAGGTCTGGTTCATATATTTTGCCATCTTTGGGTCCCTGGCAAAATTGAGCATCATCTTTGTTGCATCATCAATCAATTGACGACGCTCCATCCCTCGCTGCTCCGCCTGAGTAGGCCTAGGCGGGCGATACTCCGTGCCGGAATCTTCGTTGTGATCCCTGCCCGCATCTCCAGATGCAGAGGGAGTCGATTGATCATTGCCTGAAGCCATAGGTGCCGCGGGAAAAAAAAAATCGGGGATCGAATTTCCCGTAGAAGAGAAATCGGCCGTGCTCTGATACCACTGTAACAGACTTGGACACTCCAAGTCAATAATCAATCGCGACAACACAAAATAACCACTTCAAATAATTCACAAATCACAATAGATTTGCACTGGCCCGGCGGAGTTCTGTGCCTAGAGATATTGGCCCCAAAGACTGGCGCCCCTTTCGATATTTCTTTTTATATTAATCAGTTCAAAGTACAAGAGAGTGGGTCAGGTTTCACTCTCAGACTATGCGTCCAGATGCTTTGAGAAGTGAAGCCCTCTCCACGTATTTAAAAGTACAAGGGATGCCCAAAAGCAGAGCCCCAAAAAGCTTTAAAATCAAAAGCATCAGCTCTCTCTCTCTCTTAGAGAGTCTTTTTTTTTTTTTTAAAGCAAGTTCTATCTCTTTCTCATGGCATGGAGTTCAAAAAAGCAACGCCCAAAAGCTGTCAACGCAAATTGCGGCACAATTTCCGGAATTCCATACCAGCTACCACGTCAGCATCCCGGTAGATTTTAGGGTTTGCTGAAATTAGGGTTTCAGCCAAAAATTAGGGTTTCTTGCAGTTTTTAGGGTTTGCAAGGATTTCAGGGTTTCAGCCTGAAATTAGGATTCAGCTGCCCGTAGCCACGTCATCACTTTGTGACACCACGCTCAGTCAGAGGCAACCAAGTACATTCAAAGAAAGGTTCTTGATGAGACCTTCTGGACACAGGTGCAATCCTTGGCAGTGGCTCTACAGCCATTGTATGTACTACTACGGGTCACAGACATGGAGGGCTCTACACTTGGGTTGGTGTATCATCTGTTTATTCAGATGAAGACACACATTTCTGGATGTACCTCATTGACACAGGATCGGTAAGTACAAACTACAAAGTGCTCTAATGTCCTCATGTGACATGTCTATTTATAATTTTTCAAAACACATACTTACTGTGACTATTTTGTTTGCGGTCGTGATGATATTTTTGGCTATTGTAGAGACTCGATGGCAGTTCATGCGTCGTCCCATCCATGGGATGGCTGCAATTCTCCATCCTCTCTACAAGAGCCAAGAATTGTTTGAGGAGGCTTCATTGCTCACACTACGCTCTGAATATCTAAACATTATATATGATGAGGATGAGCAATTGATTCTCGATTCAGAGATGAGTAGCTACATGAACAGTTTAGGACCCACCTTTGTGCGGTCCGTAGCATTGAGAAAGGAAGCTACCAAGCTTCCTTTAACATGGTGGCAGAACTATGGACGCCACGGCCTTCCCAAGTTGTGCCACCTTGCATTGCACATCCTTTCTCAGGTGAATACTGAAGTCTGAATTATAATTTATAATTATTGAATGATGAATCTATATTGTCACACGTGACACTTGTCACCCATGAGTGTTCGCTATTTGAATTGCTATAGGATTGCTCAGTTGGGGCATGCGAGCGCAACTGGAGTGCATACTCTCTTATTCACACGAAGATCCGCAATCGTCTTAGCACCAAGCAATTAGAGAGACTGGTTTATTGCCGTGCTAGCATGCGGCTTGTGCGCAGCTTTTGAAACCGGCCTGTTCAATCCAAAAAGGGCGGTAGACTTTACTTTAAACCTTGATTTAGCTTTCACCCATTATTAGTCGTCTATTTTACCTGTACTTTCAAGACACAACAAAGGGGAGAGGGATACAGGCTGCTAGATTGCACCTGTATGAGTAGACGGACACCAGATTGGCCCCTAACTTAGGCGCCCCTTTCGGTATTTCTTTATTGTTCAAAAGAGGGAATAAACGCTGTGGTTCTTACAAGCTGCCCCGCACAAACTCGGCTGAATTTCCACTGTTCCAGCCCGATTTCGGCAGCATAACTGTACTAGAACCCTTCACGGTCAGTATTCCCACGCATTGACTGACTTTCCCGACGCCTACGGGCACTTTGCAAAACCTGGCGAGAATCTGCAGCACGCTGAATTCTCTGTTTTCAGCCCTGAAAATGCGCCAGATCACCTGTACAGCGGTCCCCTTGCGTCCCCGAACCTCCTGGGGGTATTAGGGTCCGTTTAGGGCCAAAACCCTAAACCTGCAAAAATACACAGCAGGCTGTAATTCACTGTTTCGGGCTCCGTTTCGCGTGCCGGTCGCATCCCTAGCAAGTCCTCGAGCTCCCGCACCTGTAGGGCTACTTGCCCTTTGAATTGGACGAGATTTCTGGCGTGAAACCTCTCCGAATTCACCTGTACCTGCGGGGGGATTAGCCGCTAGCTAATCCAGTACCTGTGCAAGAGGCTCTTGCCTCGGCAATCGCGCATGAACCCACACAACTGTACATTGGTCAAATGAAGAGCCCACTAGAGGGGCATAACATACTGCCAAAGGGGAGAGAGAGGGCAGTGCGTAGCGTGCAGGGCATCACTCCTGGCACCGCACTGTGCATAAGAGGGAAAGCAAGCACTCCATAGCTCTTAACCTGTGACAGAGACTTGCAAAATGAGCCTCCCAGCTATAAATCACGTTTTTGCCTTCTCTATAAGTAGTAAACTGGCCTCAGAGTGCCAAGTGTCACTCATTTGTGCATTTTCCCGCTTTAGACCCTCGGGTCTAAAAATATCTCACCTGCAGCCTCTGTTGACTTGGCCACAGAGTAACAAAATGATCCCCATGTCAAACTGCACGTAATGACGCGAAGACATTTTCAGGTCCCAAAATAGCAGTTCCCTAAATTTTAGGAGATGCTGCCATTGTATCTTTCTAGGTCATCCGACCCTCTTTGTACACTGCGGCCACATCCAAAACTGAAATGTAGCCTCTGTAGCAAAGGATTCCACTTTGGCTAGTCAATGACCCCACTTGGCTAACCATAGTCCTTGTCCAACCTTAGTGCTCTCTTGCCCTCAGGCCTGGACTCCCTCTGGACAGTTCCACACTAGCTATGCAATACAGGGCAGTTAGATTTCCCGAGGGGTGTTTCCAAAAAGTGAAAGTAAATAGATAATAAGAAAGAAATCAACAAAAAGGATAGATAGTAGTCACACGCTGGTGACATACCCCCCTCCTGAAATCTCAAACGTCCTCGTTTGCATCTATGTCGTCCATGCTTACTGTCAACACTGATGTATTCAACACCTGTCGACACATATACGACACATACATGCTCATTGTCAACCCTGGTGTATTCAACACCTCGTCGACTCATGTATTGCCTGCGTGTGAACCCTGTCCCAATGACATAGTGGTAGCTTCGCACTCTGCCATTGCTTTGAGTCACTAACTTTCCAATGACAAAATGGTAGCTGCACATTTTGCCACTGTCTTATAGTACACGTTGGATCCCGTAACACTTTCGAGCATACCCAAACCGACAGTTTAAGAATGCAGTTACACATGTACTCTTCAATAGAAGCAATCACTGTATCCTTGACAAACTGACAAGAAATACTCACTTCTATAGCACTAACCAAAATTTTGGACATTCCATAAGAGCAATTGCCAAACTGACAATCTGTACAGCTCTAACATTCATGTAACAGGTATTTGATTTGAGCTCACTTTAAATACCATGTACATCATTTGTTTCAAAAGCCATTGTCACACTGACAATCCATTTAGCTTTGAAACTCAAGGGGTCAAGGTAGGTTGCAAATCGAAGGCTTCCAGGTAAAGTGATAACACAGTTGGTGACTCTGCAAGTTCACCTTCTTCCATCCACTTAGCATCCATTGGTGGATAGTTTCTGAACTTTACCAAGTAACGCCTAGCAACCTTGCCTTTCACTTTCCTTTCTTTGTGTGCCAAAATCTGTTCAGGGACCAAGATCTCGTCAAGTTCCTCGACTTCCGGCTGATCTTCAGCTGGAATAGCTTCTGGCACATCACCCACATAGGGTCTGAGAAGACTCACATGAAACGCATTGTGAATCTTCCAACTGTCAGGCAATTTCAGCCTATATGCAACATCACTGATTATGTCGCATACTTGAAAAGGCCCATAGTAACGCATGCTGAGCTTTGGAAACACTCTTTCCTTGCCCTTCATCTTCTTTAACCTTGCCTTTTCAAAGCGTAAAAGCACCCAATCACCAAGTGAATATACCACTTCACGACGGTGACGATCAGCTGCTTTCTTTTGCTTTGCCTGAGTCCTTTCTAAGGCCACTTTGACCTTCTTGTACATTTCATCCATGTCTTGAACATACTTATCTGCTTCAAATATCTTGTCCTTTGTATGCAGTATGGGAGGAACTTTCTTGCCACCTTCAACTATCTCAAAAGGTGCCTTGCCAGTTGATGAATGCACTGTATTATTGTATGCATACTCCACCAATGGCAAATACTGCTCCCACTTTCCTTTATGCTCTGACACATAGCACTTCAGCAGATCTAGGACAGTAGAATTTGCCTCTTCTGACTGCCCATCTGTTTGAGGATGAAATGACGAAGAGAATTTGAGCGTGGTGCCCATATTCTCAAACAAGCCTCTCCAGAACAAACTAGTCATGCGTGGATCACGGTCGCTAATAATCGACTGTGGCATGCCATGATACTTGAAAATATTGCTCATAAACAAGCGTGCCATCTGATCTGGCTTTATCTTCTTCCTGACAGGAATAAAATGAGCCTGTTTGCTGAATCTGCAAATAATGGTCCAAATACCATCATTTCCTGTCTGCGTTCTTGGAAGATCAAAGATAAAATCCATAGCAATACTTTCCCATGGTTTATCTGGAATAGGTAGTGGTTGCAATAACCCTGGTGCCTTTTGCCTGTCAAACTTGACCTTTTGGCATATTAGGCATTCTCGCACAAAGGCATCCACATCCCTTCTCAATGTAGGCCAATAGAAGAATGTCTCAACCGCTTTAACTGTAGCATCGATACCACGATGCCCTGCATACGGTGGGACATGACTCTCTTCCATAACTTTGCGTCGCAATGGCTTTGTGACACACAATCTGCCATGCATCATCATGAACCCATCTTTAAGAAGATAGTGTTCATGACGTTGTCCATCCATTAGTTGCTCGAAGACCCTTGCAAAATCTTCATCATTTGCATACTGTTCTCTCATATCATCAAGTTCATGATGATAAGGAATCGACACAGCTGAAATTTGTGGCTTCCTTGACAAGGCATCAGCCACAACGTTCTTCTTGCCTTCCACATGCACAATCTGAAAATGGAACATGGACAAGATATTTGCCCATCGCATATGCTTCTCAGATAACTTTGTCTGTGTCAAGAAGTATCGCAAGGTCTGATGGTCCGTTTGGACAACAAAGTCTACACCTAGCAGGTAGTGTTTCCAACTTAAGAGCGCATGAATCACAGCCAGTAACTCTTTCTCATAGACCTGCATGGTCATCTCTGGCCCTTGCAAAATTCTGCTCTCATAGGCTACTACCCTGCCATCTTGCATTAGCACAGCACCAATGCTACTACCGCAGGCGTCACACTGGACTACAAATGACTTCCTAAGATCTGGCAACACAATGACTGGATCTGAAGTCATCTTTTCCTTTAAGAGATTAAAAGCTGAAATCTCTTTCTGTGTCCATCTAAAGGTGACTGCCTTCTTTTGAAGAGCATGTAAAGGTGAAGCAATCTCAGCGAAATTTCGGATAAACCTTCTGTAATAGGAGCATAGTCCCAAAAAGCTTCGGACATCATGCACCGTCTTCAAATTTGGCCATGACTTGATCGCTTCAACTTTTGCAGGATCCATTCTGACACCGTCCTTTGAGACAATGTGTCCCAGAAAGTGAATCTCTTCCAGAAAAAACTCACTTTTCTTTGCATTGATGAGCAACCTATGACTGCGTAGCTCTTTGAACACAATGGCCAAGTGATGCCTATGCTCCTCTTCATTCTTTGAGTAGACTATCATGTCATCAAAGAATGTACCAACAAACTGCTGGTGTGGACGGAAAATTCTGTCCATCATCCTATTGAACGTAGCAGGAGCATTTGTGAGACCAAAGGGCATCACTAAAAATTCGTAAAGGCCAAACGTTGTTCTAAAAGCAGTCTTGTGCACATCCTCTGATCTAATGCGGATCTGATGATACCCACTCTTTAGATCTATCCTGCTAAACATAGCTGCTCCTTCTAATTTGTCCATAATATCATCAATTCTAGGTATAGGGAACCTATTCTTGATGGTATTCTTGTTCAGTGCACGGTAGTCGATGCACATACGCCATGAGCCATCCTTTTTCTGCACCAACGACACTGGAGAACAAAATGGAGATGAACTGGGCTGAATCAGCCCTTTTTCTAACAGCTCCTGTACTTGGCCCATTATCTCTTTCTGCTGAGCCGCACTAACCCTGTACGGAGGCTTATTTGGTGGACTACTGCCTGGCACCAAATCTATCGCATGGTCCTCGGGTCTCTCTGGCGGTAATTGAGACGGTAATGAATCGGAAAAACAGTCACTATACTGTTGTAAAAACATTGACCTTTCTTTATCTAGCACAGATAAATTTGATTCATCACAATCTGACACTTCACGTGCAAAAACCAAGTACGCAGAAAGATGCTTTTTCATTACAGAAGTAATAGCAGAAGCTGATACAGTAGGAATAGACTCCCCTTTAAGCTTTACATCCAGAATGTGAGTCTTTCCCCTGCTCTGTACAGTGATCTTTTTGTTGTAGGCATCCATGATTCCCTGTACACGAAACAACCAAGGAATACCTAACAACACATCACATCCGTCCAGTGGCATGATGTAAAATTCTTCAGCATCTACATAGGACTGGATATGTAGACGCAACTTTCCAATGATGGGTGTCACAGCCTCTGTATGGCCAGGACATGCCAAACCTGCCTCTGCTGTATACCCCATCTCTTCAGGTCTGATTCCCAACTTTGAAGCCAATTCTGGGGAAATGAAGTTGGCTTTGGCACCTGGATCAAAGAAGATAAGCACTGTTTGATCCCTAACCTTTCCCCATGCTCTGCAAAGCTCAGTTGCATCTGAATTTGGCTTGTCGCCCACCATATCTGGCACTAGACCAGCCATGGGCTTCTTTCCTTTCCTGTCTTCCTTGTCATCAGAATCAGCTGGCCTTTTCTTTGTAGGACAATTGTAAGCAATGTGGCCAGGCTGCTCACATATAAAGCATTTGTTCTCTGTCCTCAGGACCTTCTTTTGGTCTTCTGACTTGCGAGGAAAACGTCTTTTCCATTTCTTTGCTGGTCCTTTTTCTGATTCAGCCGTAGCTTTGTCTTTCCCTGCGTTGGCTGACTCCTGAGTCCCTTTAGGAGCCTCATTGGGAACGTGCTTCTTGGCTGAATTTTTCTTGCCTGATCCTGCCTTGACGCCAGTGTTAAATTCACAATCTTCTCCCTTGAGCAAACCATTGCCAGTGTTTGCTACCTCGATGAGCTGCGTCAAAGTAGTGACTTTTGTCTTCGTACAGTACTTTCTCAATCCTTTAGGTAGGCCACAACAGTATTTTTCAATCTGTTCTGTCAATGGCACAAACCTATAGGAAGTTACTGGAAGTAGAGCTTTCCAAAACTTCCGATTGTAATCATCCAGATTTCTGCAAGTGGCAGCATTAAGCTGGTGCCATTCTGTCATGACATCTGCTTCGAAATCATCAGATAACCAAGCTGCTGCAAAAATCTGCTTGAAGTAAATCCATGTGGACGGAGCTTGCCCTTGAAGCAATAAAGTTGTCCACCATTGTCCCGCATTCCCTGTCAAGAAAGTGGCTGCCTTGCGGACCTTTGAAGCCTCTGTAAAGTTTCCCCCTGCATAGGCCTTATCAAACTGCTGGAGGAATGAAAGAGCCTTCTTCCTGTCATCAAACCCTGTAAAGGTCGTGAATGACACTCCTTTGCCACCTTCTTTGTACGGAGTTGGCCTCTCCAGCGGCGTTAAATTGTCATATGGAAGTGACTGAAACATGGGAACACTATTAGGGTTCATCTGTGTTCCTTGGCCGCTATTAACTTGACCTGGAAATGCCATATTTGGCTGCTGATTTGTAATTCCAGCCATACCAAAATTTGCTTGTGGCATCCCAAATTGTCCCTGAGTGCTTTGAAACCCTGGTTGCATACCCATGACACTGTACATGGGGTTAGGCATCATCGTTTGAGCACCCGCAAACACTGTTCCTGGCGTATAAAACTGATTTCCAGGTGCATGACCAGCCATGCTTTGGAATACGGATCCACCTCCAAAATAGCCAGGGTGTACTGAAGGTGGTGGGAAGACCTGTTGCATAGCCTGTAAGTTGCTTCCCTGCCCATTAGAACCAGCTATAGGCTGTTGAAAGGTGGCGGGCTGAATTGGTACAGCTTGAAAAACTGGCATCTCAGCCACCTGTTCTTGCACCTTAGGCATACGTTGTGGAGACTGCATGTTCTCCGTCAAGTGTACAGGTGTTTCCATTGACTGTGCGGTATGAATCACCTGTGCTCGAGCCTTAACAGGCTTTTGAATATGATCCAGTGACCCAACTTGCTGAGACGGAACAGGAGGTTGCAGAAAGGCTAAAAACCTCGGATTCTGCATTACTTGTGTGAACATAGCCACAGCAGTAACCAACTGGGTCCTGAATATATCATCATCAGTCTGTGGTGGTCTTGAGGACTCACCCACTTCATGTGTCTGTTGACCCTGTGAAGAGGAAACCTCTTCAGTCACATCATCTGGTCTGTCAGCCATAATTGCAATTCCCTGTGTCTAGTCTATGATCCCCTGTGTCTTCAAGCCGAAAACTGCCCAAGGCTCACTTCTATGGGAAAAAGTGATTTAATCCCGTCGATGGAACCATGAAACCGGCCTGTTCAATCCAAAAAGGGCGGTAGACTTTACTTTAAACCTTGATTTAGCTTTCACCCATTATTAGTCGTCTATTTTACCTGTACTTTCAAGACACAACAAAGGGGAGAGGGATACAGGCTGCTAGATTGCACCTGTATGAGTAGACGGACACCAGATTGGCCCCTAACTTAGGCGCCCCTTTCGGTATTTCTTTATTGTTCAAAAGAGGGAATAAACGCTGTGGTTCTTACAAGCTGCCCCGCACAAACTCGGCTGAATTTCCACTGTTCCAGCCCGATTTCGGCAGCATAACTGTACTAGAACCCTTCACGGTCAGTATTCCCACGCATTGACTGACTTTCCCGACGCCTACGGGCACTTTGCAAAACCTGGCGAGAATCTGCAGCACGCTGAATTCTCTGTTTTCAGCCCTGAAAATGCGCCAGATCACCTGTACAGCGGTCCCCTTGCGTCCCCGAACCTCCTGGGGGTATTAGGGTCCGTTTAGGGCCAAAACCCTAAACCTGCAAAAATACACAGCAGGCTGTAATTCACTGTTTCGGGCTCCGTTTCGCGTGCCGGTCGCATCCCTAGCAAGTCCTCGAGCTCCCGCACCTGTAGGGCTACTTGCCCTTTGAATTGGACGAGATTTCTGGCGTGAAACCTCTCCGAATTCACCTGTACCTGCGGGGGGATTAGCCGCTAGCTAATCCAGTACCTGTGCAAGAGGCTCTTGCCTCGGCAATCGCGCATGAACCCACACAACTGTACATTGGTCAAATGAAGAGCCCACTAGAGGGGCATAACATACTGCCAAAGGGGAGAGAGAGGGCAGTGCGTAGCGTGCAGGGCATCACTCCTGGCACCGCACTGTGCATAAGAGGGAAAGCAAGCACTCCATAGCTCTTAACCTGTGACAGAGACTTGCAAAATGAGCCTCCCAGCTATAAATCACGTTTTTGCCTTCTCTATAAGTAGTAAACTGGCCTCAGAGTGCCAAGTGTCACTCATTTGTGCATTTTCCCGCTTTAGACCCTCGGGTCTAAAAATATCTCACCTGCAGCCTCTGTTGACTTGGCCACAGAGTAACAAAATGATCCCCATGTCAAACTGCACGTAATGACGCGAAGACATTTTCAGGTCCCAAAATAGCAGTTCCCTAAATTTTAGGAGATGCTGCCATTGTATCTTTCTAGGTCATCCGACCCTCTTTGTACACTGCGGCCACATCCAAAACTGAAATGTAGCCTCTGTAGCAAAGGATTCCACTTTGGCTAGTCAATGACCCCACTTGGCTAACCATAGTCCTTGTCCAACCTTAGTGCTCTCTTGCCCTCAGGCCTGGACTCCCTCTGGACAGTTCCACACTAGCTATGCAATACAGGGCAGTTAGATTTCCCGAGGGGTGTTTCCAAAAAGTGAAAGTAAATAGATAATAAGAAAGAAATCAACAAAAAGGATAGATAGTAGTCACACGCTGGTGACAGCTTTCATGCCTTGGAGACACCCAAGCAGGTGAGATTTACATGCACATTTATAAAAACAAGTCAATGATCAAAAGACAGTGTTGAATCATGGACTATGTTTTGTCTTGTCATTGTAGGTGGATCCCACAGAGTTGAAGATGGTGGCAGATCCTACTGCGGAGGAGGTCGATGCACGGATTAGAGATGAGCAGGAGGAGATCCTTCGAGAGTTGCATAGGGAGCTAGAGAGCGTGGATCGCCGGGTCACTAGATCTCGCTCTCGAGCTTACAGTATTCCTCTTCGCATTGCTGCTGCAGATCCAGAGGTTGCACATAGAGAGAGCATTCGCAGAGGAAAGTTACCCGTTCGGCCTGCTCGTAGACGAGCCAATGAGGCTATTCGACTCATCCACACCAAGAGTTCAGAGGCTGATGATCCAGATGAGGGTGATGCACCCCTAGCATCTGTGCCAAAGGAGAGAGAGCCCGATTATGATGATGAGGGCAATGTCTTGACAGATGGAGACTGATGATGATTTTGAGTAGTAGTGATTGCCCAATGCTTTGGGTCTTGGGACTTGGACATTTGTCATGACTCATTTATGCTTTTTATTTTGTTGCTTGAGCCACCAAGGCTTTTTATTGAGTGACTATGTTATTTTTGTATCAGGATTCAACATTCAGTTATGTACTTTTGACTTACACTATGCCATGTGGTCTGGACTCGATTCTAGCGGTTACTTAACTTGTGGTGTGATTTTAAGTGTTTTTTGAAAGTTGTGGCTATGTTTAAGTATTGTGAAGTGTTTTTAAACTAGATAGGTGTATATAAATTTGAAATTCTTTGTATTTTTAGCTTTTAAAAAATATACTACGAATTTTACGTACCTTATGGCCCAATCCATACGGTACAACGTACAATACATACCGAATACTACGTACCTTACAACCATAGTTGACACGTACGGTCACGTACGACGGGTACACGTACGAAGACGTGCGGTACTAATCGAACTAAAAAAATTAGATGTACGGTGACCTAACGTACGATGCAAAAAAAAATCATGCATCTTACACATGATAGATCATATGAGTCATGACATTGACCTTAGTACTTAGAAGTTAGTACTAAATACTTGTAACTTAAGTCTTACAAGTTGGAACATGAAAGATCTGTCCATGGACATTGGAAACGGCAATGTCCGAAGAAAGAAGAATCATGATCTCCAAAGTGGTGGCGGCCATAGTAGATCCGCTACCCGAGCCTCGTCGCACATAGGTTATGGTTGTTTGAGCCAAAGCCATTGGGCTCTTGTTCAAATGCAGTCGAGATGCAAAACATTCCCACACCAAAAATCGCCCCCGCAAAAAAAATAATAATAATAATAATAATTAATTAATAAATAAATAAAAATGGACGACTCATGTACGGAACGTACGAGTCGTACGGTACAGTACGGAACGTCCCGTACGTCGAACGTGGACAACCTTGCTTACAACCTTGGAACGAATGAGGAGTAATGGTGCGCCTTAGAAACAATGCAATCTACGCATGAGCCTGCGCATCCTTTACATCCCAACGAGCTTGTTCTGTCGTAGGCAAAACAACTCTAACAGCAGTAATCCTTGCAGCAAGACCTACCACATCCTCAACATCGCCTACATCCTTAGGACCAAGACGTACATCAATGCCCTTCACAATATTCCAGACGCCCTTTGACACAAGAACATGTTGCATCATGTAAGCCCACATAGGGTAATTGTCCCCATCCAATCTGTCCTTAGCAGCAAACATCTTGAACATATCTGTGTTGTTGTCAGCCATGGAAAATGCCTGCACCTAATGTGAAAACTACTCGAAATGAGGAGAAACTGAGTGAGACCAACACGTGCTAGCTCACCCGAAATTTTTGTCGACCTGAAAACGCTCGCCAAAGCTCACTGAAATCGGAGAAAGTGAGCAGACATGTGTTGGAGCAGCTGGCGACTTAAGCCCGAAAGGACGTAACCTACTTTGATACCAATTGTTGCAATTAGGGTTGCAGGAAAACACACACAACTTGGAGAAGACGAAGGAAGCTCAAGGCACACAACAGAGTGTATAACTTAATGTGCAATGGAAAGATAGATAGCCGTAGAGTGATGGGCGTATATACAATGCACCGGGGAAAAAACCTCCTAAAGAGGAAAAAATGCCCCGAGGGCCAGCGGTCCTAAGTGTGTTCACACACATCACTACCACATGTATATGGTAACAAACAAGAGATTGATCTTCAAAATCCTTCGTGTGATATAAGACTTCTCGTTCAAAATCTTCTAATAATTGTGAAATATTTGGTGGAGAGGAAATCTTCTCAAGGCATTCTTCGGATGGAGTAACTTCAACTTTAATAATCACTAGAGAGTATTTTGGCTTAAGATTGTATTCATCTTCTAATAATGAATCCCAAAATTCTTAAGAATCATCATCAGATAATGTCACTTCATGATTTACAATTGGCATATCATCATCCAACAAAGAATCAAAGAAATCATAATCGTCTTCTGAGTCTGAATCTGCAACTATGTCCTTATCTTTGTTTGGCAAATGAAGTATCACTTGGCAAAACTTCTTGCTCGCTATCATCAATTGGTTCAGGAGAAGTTAATGAACTCAAAAATTCATCAATAAATATTTCTGTATCCGCATCGAAAATCATATTCGCTTCATACTCCATTGTATCATGTTGTTTGACTTGTACACGTGAGGCTTGAATCACTCGTTCCGCATGATAAAGTCCGCGTAAAACCATTTCATGTCCATCTTTGAACAAATTGATAGTGTGTCCTCGAAAGCTAATAGCTAGATCATACTGAAATAACCAATGCTGACCAAGAATCATGTCGTAGTAAAATAAAGGCATGACTTCGAAATCCGGTTAATCTGCATAATTTTAAATATCGAATTGCAACTGTCGAACTGTCTCATCACAAGTTAATATTGATCCATCCGCTAATTCCACATCATATAAGTGAGATGGCTTCTGAGTTGGTAAGCCAAGTTGTCGAACTATTTGAGTGCTAACGAAATTATTAGAGCATCTGTCCACTAAAATATTGATGGATCAACCATTGAGAGTTCCAAGAAGGCTCAAAACTTGCTTTGAGAGAGGCTCCAAAAGTGAAGAGCCACATTGAGCATGCTTCATAAGAATAGTCGTCTCCGCCGAGACATGAATTGTATTGACCACAAATTTTCCTTTATCTTTAGCAGAAGCTGGTTGTTCAGAATTCGATAATGTTTTTGCGTTAGAATTTCTTTTCGAATTAGACTGATTTGGTCTCTTTGGACATTGATACCATCTCTGGTCACCTCCGCAAATTGTACATAAACCATCCTTCTTTGAAGTCAAAGAAGCATTTGACGAAGAGCCTTGCTGACTATTGGAATGCCGATCTTGAGAAAAATCACGTCCTTTACCACGATCAAGTGGAGTATTTGAAGAAGATCTGCTTTGAAATTGTCGATCTTGAGAATAGAACCTTGAAGTTGAATAAGGCTCCATTGCTTGCTGTCTAATCTGAGATTGATGCTGCTGACTTCGGCTATAGCTTTCTCTCATCGATTACGCCACACACACAGCCATATTGCTATCTTTTATTTATATAATTGGAGCAGAATAAATATAAGTTACCTCATGCTCGTTTGCATGTATACCAGCATTCTGCTGCTTCCATACCGGGAGAGGGGATAGTGTGTAGCGGCGAGGGTAGAGGCTCACAATCTTCGGGTCCCAGAAAAAATTTTGCTTTGATATCACTGTGAGGATTAGTGGTGATAATCCTATAATTAAGACTTAAAACTTCATACTTAAGATCGAACTGAGACTTAAAAGTTAAGAGACTGAATGTGTGTTTGATTGATTGAATGAATGCCTGAAAACTGAGTACAATAGGCTCCTTAAAGAGACGAAGAGGCACAATGAAAAGACACATCTCATGGTGAAGACACATGACTTTAGACGTAAAGACAAATCCTTTCGGTGAAGAGCTGCAACCATTGGAGGAAGAGTCGCAACCGTAAAGCGAAGGGGTGTGACCAATCGTCGAAGGAGTGTGGCTTTTGGCAAAGAGGCATGTCTCTTGACCGAAGGGTCGTGACCATCCAAGCGTAGGGGTCCTCCTTGGGATGGCACTTTGCGTATCTGCAACTAGGAGTAGATGGAATACTGTAACATAGTCACAATCGTGACATGAGCTCTCTTGGTGGAGTCAATAGTGGGTGAGTGAATCTCACCGAGAGACCCCCTTATTCTATTAGGGTAAACAATAAGATTAGGGGTAGCGGATGGGTTAGGATTATTGGGTCAACCACATGGCCTGCAACCCCAACACCTAGAGTGCAGCGGCCGAATGCACTTGGCCCCACGGGCCACAGTAGGTGGCACTGAGTGATGAAAAAAGGAGAATAAGGCTAAAGGGTAGCCGATAAGACTAAGGTAAATGTGGAGAATGGTATGCTGCAACCAGCGGTTGTGCAATTGCAGACAACGTGAATGGATAAGGGCGACAAGCAGTGGGTTGTCGGGTGAGCAACGGGCTGATGAGGCACAGGTGTCAGGTAGGCAGCAATGGGGTAGAGAGCACTCATTGAAAGAGTGGCTGCTGATTAGAGGGCTGACAGGGAGCACGCAGCAAGTAGTCTCTCATGCCTCCATCCCTTCCACTACATTTCGAGATTGAATACCACTTTGTTTGGGGCTGTATTGAGGATCACCGTATCAGCTTCTTTTTATGGACTTCCATAATAGAGATTACTTCACTCCATGTTTTAACCAAGACCACATAGAGGGGTCCTCGCATGTTGTATCACGTATATATAATCCAATTTCAGCATTAATCTCCGCTTGTACATTATTTGGCACTGTAGAATATTGTAGAGGTGAGGGATATTTCACCTTCTTGCAAATGCACTTGGGTAGCATTTTTCTCTCGTTCCTCCAGTTTTAAAACCTGTAAGCTGCTATAAGTCTAACATTCTCCTAGTAAGCAGTTTTCAGTCAAACGCTTTGAGTTTATAGGTATCTGAAGCCATGTTTGAAATGCAATCGGAAGAGAGAGTCGACAGCTATGAAATGGAAACTATGTGCATAAATGGAGTTAAAGAACATATCATTGCAGACTAGGGCAAACCAAAAAGGCCCCATGGTTGTTTCCAAGAAGACCAAAAGAGCAAATCACGTACGCTAACAGGAAGGCCGAGTACATGCTCCGCCTCCCTAAAACAGAAAGAAAAATGAAGAAATGGGTACCTGCATAGCTGGGAATGCGGTACATCTCTCTGTTAAAAGCTTCACGGGGCTTTAACGATTCGGAAATCTTGACAGAGAGGCCTGCCAAAGATGGGATCTCTGAAGGAACCGATGGCGGGGCATCCGGAGCTTGTTCAAGGGGACCATCAACTGGCTCAGATTTTACCTCCGCCGGCAGGCTGGTGCCACCTCCCTCTTCAGACGCCATACTTCGACCCTGAGCAACACCAGACAATTCGGCCTAGGCAACTTGAAAGTTTGCAAAGGCGGCACGACTGTGTTTTTTTTTTTTCCTTTGATTGCATTCCCAATGTTGAATTTTGAGATCCCTCGTATATATATTCTCAAGATAAATTGCTTGGCAGGCCTTACTCTGGCCAATGGTGTTAAGTGTTCTTGACTAAATTTTGAGATCAATGTTGGCCTATTTATCTTCTCAACATATCGTAAAATGATATTGGTCAATTGCTGTCCAATTTTTTGGCCTTCCTAATGGGCAAGGCCTTAATCTTGTAGAGTTCTTTTTGGCATGGCTAAAATTCAAGCATTGTTTTTCATATCGTTTTCTCGGAGCAGAAATTTTGCCACCACATGGATGGTAGGTGGTGACAACTAGTACAGGTATAAGGGGGGATTGGAGGGTCATTTTCCATCTAATTTTCTTGGAGAGGACACTTTGCCATCACACGACATGAGGGTAGGTGGTACGAACTCGTGCATGATAAGGGAAGATGGGATGGTGAGGTAGGTAGATAATTATGAATGGGGAATCCAAAGTTCTTGATATTAAGGTGGTCCTCAAGAAACTAGCATATCATCTCGCCAAGGGACCTTTATTAGAGGTTGTGCCATCTCCCAACACATATGGTATGTCTTGTGAGGCTAGGCACGGAAATGGCACGCCTGAGAGAGAGAGTGTGTGTAATGGAAATGGCCTATTAACTTTGAGAGTAGCGGAAATTAGAGAAAGTACTTTTGTAGAATTACTTTGTGAGCATAGAGGGTGAACTTAATTGATGGTAGCAACTTAAACACAGCATTTAGTTAACTTGGTATGAACAATACTTTTGCAAGAGAGAGAGTTTAGAGAACATGACAACAGTTGAGGAACGGATTTATGTGGAGCAAGTCCCCCCTCCAATAGGCATTTGTATTATAGTTTCTCCCATCAAGAGAGACTGGGTTTAATACAATCTTTGTGTTCCTTGTGATCTAGGTGATGCAATGAAGATGGAAGCTTCATGCATCACGAGCATAACATAAACTTTGTGGAAAGCATTAACTATCCCAAGCTAGCGGGGAATGAGGGTAGGGAAGAGGAAGAAGAAACATTTCATAGGAGAAAGAATTAGTTCCTCACTTATCATCACTCTTCTTGCTAGCATACATAATAGCATAGTAATGAAGATGGAGAAGATGGCAAGCTTAAGCATTGAAGCATGGCTCTTGGTTGGATTTGCATTCCATAGCCAAGAGTGTTAGTGTAGGCTCTCAACTTCTCTACTAGCTTGGAGAAGGAGATGGAGCTCTTGCACTTTTCACTTCACACAATGAGAGTGTGTTTGAGTGTGTGGGGGAGAGTATACCCCCAAGCTAGCCCCCTTCTTACTTTAGTCAACCCCTCCTTGTAGCTCAAGCTTGAAGCTCATTAGACCCCTGCAATTCTGGCCAATCACATGCATGATGCATTACAAGTCTTGGGACAAGTGTCCCCATTTTCCCTTTGAGAGAGAGGACTTGATAAATGCAAAAAAAAAAAAATTAAATCTACTTAATTATCATTGGACGCCTTAAGAGGCCAACCAATAGGCCTTGGGCACTCCTTGAGGGTAACCTAGCTAGGGCCTTGACATGTGTCCTACTTGCCTCTTGAGCAAGGGGTGCCCTTTTGGAGTGAGAGTGGTCAAGCAACCACCCCCCCTACTTGCATGGCTCGCCCCCTCCTTGTAGGGATCTGCATTGACTTTTGTGACACCTCAAGCCCCTCAACCTTGGGCCCAGTTCTCACCGCAAGTTTGGCCCTTAAGCCCCTCAAGCTTGGGTTGGGTCCCCACATCAAGTACAACCCTAGCATCTCAAGCACGACAAGCATCTCAATCATCAAGCACTTCAAGCATCTCAGTCATCAGGCACGATAAGCATCTCAAGCTTGGGCCGGGTTCCCACCTCAAGAACAACCCTAGCTTACCTAAGGTCAAAGGACTTTTAACACTAACCTTTGGAGGTCTTCAGAAGCTAACCCTAAGGTCTTTTAAGCTCCATTGGTTAGCCTTGCTCTTTGACAGACCATCTGTCATTTGGACCCCTTTATCATTGGCCCCGTGTTGAGATAGATCTGTAAGCACATGTCTATATTCTAACCCTTGTTCTCATTTATTCTCCCACATTAAATGATCAATTTAATATGAGAAAATCAATTGGGTTGGTTAGATATTAGATTTTATGAGAGAGAGAGAGAGAGAGAGAGAGAGAGTTTTAACATCATAGGAAACTATCCCAAGAGACCTTACAGATCTAGCCGAGAGAGAGAGGGAAACTCCTAGTAACACGATATCTCAGCTCCCATTGGTCGCACTTGCTCATGTCTTCTATGATTTGTAAGAGCATCCATCAAGAATGCAAATCTTTTTGAATGAGATCTTAGAAATCTGTTTAGGGGGGAGAGAGAGAGAGAGAGAGAGAGAGAGAGGTCTTTCATTCAATCTATTGAAAATTGCTTTCTAGGGTTTGTTAGGTCATCCCATTTTCTCCTCAACAACTTGAGTACCTTTGGATGAGTTTTGAGAGAGAGAGAGAGAGGCTTTTGTCTATGTTTTCTCAAAAGACAAAGAGGCTTTCACCTGCTTAAGAACGGGTTCATGCCCCACTTGTCATTCCAAACTTAAAAATTTTATGTGGCAGGAGAGAAGAGCAATGGTCGGCCCTCTTCTGTAACCTCATCGTAGCCCACTATGAAAAGTTGTCGCTTGTCATCGGTTGTTGAGGAGAGCGATCAACTTATGTGTGCACAAGAAGGTGCTCGTTTGCGCGGTTCACCATAGGCAAACGAATGGCTCCATGTGGTTTTGGAGGCTAGAGGGGTCTAATACTCGTGTTTTGAGAGAGAGAGAGAGAGAGAGAGAGAGAGAGAGAGAGAGAGAGAGAGAGAGAGAGAGAGAGAGAGAGAGAGAGGATTTTTGCCTGCAAGAGAAGGGGGCATGTGAACAATATGCCTACCATTTTATGCCATGGTGCTTCCTAATTCCATGGCTTTGTGCGCCAAGTGCTTCCTGTCTTCATGGGTGTGGAAGAAGAAAGGTTTGTTTCTAGCCTTTAAGCCTGCTTCTAGTTGAAGAAAGCAAACATAAATGTTGGCCAGCTTTTGTTTGCTTTATCAAGCCCTTTCGAGCCTACACACAAAGATAATTTAGAAAGCTCCTACACCACACCATGTAAGGCTACATGCATTGCATAGCCAAGTGTAGTCCAAGAGGCTTGTAGCATGGCAGCAGTGAAAAGTCGACTTCACAGTATGCAAAATTTTATCAACATTCTTCGTAGGCACAGTATGCTCATATGAAAATGGTTGCGGTGACTGTGACAGAGATGGGAGCTAGCTTGCAGGTACATCTTTCAAAGCTGACGACAACTTTATAGTCTTGCAATCTTGAAGTTAGGTGCAAGGTGGAAAAGCACTTGACTCGCAGTCATGGCACAATCTTGAAAGTGATTTGTACTAAACCTTTGTGGTGACGAAAGAAGGGGAGCAACATTTGCCGCTCTTACTCACACTAAGAAGTCTGAGGGAGGAGGAGTCCAAAGAGGGCTAGTCTAGTGACTCATCATTGTGTATTTGCTGCCTAGGATTGGTGTTTATACCTTCAAACATGTATGCCTGGCTCCATGCAAGAAGCAAAGTAAGGGGCTACCAAAATTCAAAGACTTCCAAAATATCACCCCATAGAAGAAGAGAAGCATGTCTCTCACCTCTCCATCGCTTCAAAGGTGCCATCCTATACCAAGGTTGTAGGTGCATTGAAAATGAAAAAGTTTTGACTTATTTTATCGAAACTAAAGAGTGCCATCCCTTTTTGTTGGTTTAAATGGTTATTGAATCTTGTGAAGGATTCTGAAGGTTTCTTTGTATTGATAGTTTGCTTCTCATGTTTTGAGTAATTTCCAAACAAAACTAGAAAGAGAGGTAGAGAGATTGTGTGCTAGTCAGCCTTTTTGAGTCGTAGGTAAACATTATTAAGGGATGAGGCTCTTTTGAATTAAGCCTAGTTGTGTTCTTTATGAAAATGCATTTGTGGATAAATGACATACCCCATCTTTTATCATTTTTGTTATTGTGAGTCCACAGTACGGAGCATGTGAGTGCGTATGTGCGTTGCGGTGAGGAAGAAGACACACAAGAACACAGAGATATGGGGTGGGGAGACTCCAAGAGTGAACAACCCCCTATGCACTCTAAGTATATGAATGTACAAAAGTGGGCGGTCACCCATAGCCTGGGCGGACGGCAAGGCACATAGCACCTTTACCCCAACAATCTCCCACTTAAAGGCGAATGTGCCAAGGGTGCTACTAGCTAAACTACTAGTATGTACAAGAAAAATAGTTGAGAGTCTCTCTCAACCTATGCCCACTGGCTCCCTCAGTCGATCTGCATGCAGTTCTATCGGCTCTAGTGATAGGCGAGTATGCGTATACACGCTAGAGCCTGCATGTAAATCACGTAGACAACTTTGTATGTTATGCAAAGCTCCACGATGCATCATGCTAGTGTCAGTCACTAGGAGACCAACTGCAAATTCTCCCACTGTAGATGCTATCTTAGGTCTCAACCTCAAAAGGTCACACATGAGTGTCCCTGAATGCTGACAAAATCCATGCAACCTCGGTTAACTTATCCCTGTCAACCGCCTCTGCACTATGTGCAATTCCTACACCATCAGGACTAGAGAAAATGGATGTGACGAATCAGGGGTGCTCAACTGTAACATTTAATGGTCTAAAAACTTATGTGTAGCGGAAATTAGCATGAACATAGTGGGAATTTCATTAGAATAGATTCCTAATGAGAATTACAAGAGTGCTTGGGTGGAGAGAGCAAGAAAAAGCACAACACCCAGTTAGATAGCATCAACAATACTTTCAAAAGAGAGAGAAATTAAGCTATTGACAACAGTTGAGGACCGGATTTGCATGGAGCCGGTCCCCCCTCCAAAAGGCTTTGTATTATGGTTTCTCCCATCAAGAGAGACATTGTACAATACAATTCTTTGTGTTCCTTCAAGACTAGCTAGTGCAATGAAGATGAAAGTTCATGCACTAAGCAAAACACTTAGTGAACACAACTTTAATTATCCCCGTTCTCAGACCCAAGACCTCACACACCTTCGAAGATGGTGAGAGCTAGCAGGGTATGAGAGTAGATTGAGAGGAAGAAGGAGTATCTTACGAGAAAGATGTACATCTCCTCACATAATCACTCATATTAGCATAGCTTTAGCTTAGTAATTAGCTTGGTAGAGGAGATGAGCATGCATTGAAGCTTGGATCTTGGTTGGATTTGCATCCACAAGCCAAGAGTGTGTCGATGTAGGCTTCTATCTCACAAGCTTGGAGTAGGTGATGAGCTCTCCATTAAAGCTTGGAAAGAGATAGTCTTCTCTTTCTTCACACATGAGATTGTGTGAGTGTGTGTGTGATAATGCCTTGCAAAAATCAGCCCCCCTCTCTCTCTTGGGCGAGCCCTCTTGCTATTTGCTCTTGCAGGCTCCCCATTGGACCTCCCCAAGTCAAGCCAATGGCTGTTAAGCAGCATAAGTGATAGCCTTCTGACATGTGTCCCCCTTTCCCCTTTTGTGAGAGCTTTAGGTAATTTAATAATTAAACTAAACTCTCATTGGACCCCTTTGCCTCCTGGCCAATAGGAATCAGGCAAGCCAATGGGTTCTTGAATGCTCATTGGACCCCTTGGGAGACTGTCCAATAGTCTTCTAGGAGACTTAATTCTCATTGGTTCTTTTATTAAGTGTTTTTAAATTAATTAAACTAGATTTACTCTAGCCTAATTCTCATTGGTCCACCTCCAAGGCCATCCAATAGGAATTGGGCACACCTTGTGGGCATCTGGGCTAGGGAGCTGACATGTGTCCCTAATTCCCTTTGTGTAAAGGGAGCCTGTGTGTGTGTGTGACTTTCTCTCTCATCCCCTAGAAGAAGGGCTCGCCCCCTCCCATGTAGGGATATGCAAAGACTTTTTAGTTACACACAAAGCATCCAATTTCCCCTAGGGTTGACCTTAGGACACAACCTTTGAATTTTGGAACCTTAGCATTTTGGAAGTCTTAATGGGCTGAACCTTAGGGTCTTTTTAGCCCATTGTTGCACATGGCTCTTTTGCATATGGCCCCCCCTTTGGATCCCTATTTTCCCTCCTTTGGATCCCTACTGTGGCCGGTCTGCTAGCTTAACCAATATTCTAGCTTTTTCTCCCCTGGCACTTCCCCACATTAAATGATCAGTTTAATATGATAAAATCATTTAGGAGAATTAGATATTGATTATTATGACATTACCTCTCTCTTGAAATCATAGTCGTCCTCGACTATGGTGTAGAGAAGATAAAGCATATTCATGAGTCCTTTTCTTAGCGGGTAGAGGATCCCTATGTTACCCTACGACATCATTCCACAATGGATGACTAGTCCATTTGGCGCTTGAGAGCCTGAGGCTGCCGCAAGCATGTCTGCACATTAGTCCTATCAGTCTTCCATAGTAGAGTGACAAGCTCTACTTGGTGTTTAGGAGACGTCGTCTCCGCAAACTTGATCTAAGCATGCATACTACTTCATTTTTGTGCACAATAAAGAAAAAGAGAGTCTTATAAGACAAAAAAACTTTGTTCATTTTTAACATTTTGTACATTTGCTTACTCTTGGGAAGCATTGTAAGCATTGACAAGGTTTAGGTTATCCTTTAATTGTATGCCTTGCATCCATCTAGCATCTTCAAAAGAATAATTCTTAAACTTAATAAGATATCGTCAGATAGTCTTACCACCTCTTAATACCTTGTCTTCATGTCGGAGAATGGACTCGGGCTGCAGCACCTCCTCTTGGTCCTCGATCTCCGGTGGGTCTTCAATAGTTGGTTCTTGAGGTGGCTCTCCTTTGTAAGGCTTTAATAGGCTCACGTGGAAAGCATTGTGTATGAGCCAATGATTGGGCAACTTGAGTTGATAGGCCATCTCATTGATTGGCCTAAGAATCTGGAAGGGACCATAGTACCTTTTTGCTAGTTTAGCATAGTACTTTTGGTGGCCCGTAGGATTCTTGCCCGTCGTGTGCCTTAATCGAGCCTTGGGAAACTTTAACAAGACCCAATCATTTTCTTTAAAGGCTTGGGCTCTTCTGTGCTTGTCAGCAGCAGCCTTTTGCCTTTGCTATGAGATAGAGATAGCATCCTTAATCTTTTGAAAAGATTCTTGTAGGTCTTGGGGTGTCATCTTTCTCTTGCATAATCTTTAACTCAGGCTCTTTATGCAGCAATGCAATTTTAGCCTCATTGCGATTGGCATAAAGACCAGCCAGAGTATCCCAAGCCTATTTTGCTAAGCAAATATGAGGAGTAATATTGTGCTTCATAAATAATGCGATCAATGTATGAGCTTGCACATCTCTAACATCCCAACAAGACTGCTCAGTTGTAGGCAAAACGACTCTAGCAGCAATAGACATGTTAGAGCCTACAACATCCTCAATAGAGCTTGTATCCTCAGAAGACAAACGTATATCAGTGCCCTGCATAGCATTCCAAAAGTCCTTTGACATAAGAACATGCATCATCATGTAAGCGCACATTGCATAGTTATCCCCATTCAATTTGTCCTCAGCAGCAGTAAACATCTTCAAAACATCTATGTTGTTGTCGACCATGGTGAGTGACTGCATCTAATGTGAAAATTACATAAAAGTAGGACTAGCATGTACTATGTTGCACAACCCAAAGAGGACTCAAAAGACTTGGTTTGCAAAAAATTGTATTCATAGAAAATTTGCACAAAAAGAGATAATTGTCTATGCAATATTGCCTGTAGTGAAAACGGAGACTGAAATGAGCCCAAAACAAAATTTTGAGCACATCTAGATCTACGAGCTATGTTGAAGTATTACTTGACCTACTAATGCTCACCAAAGCTCATCCAAATCAAACAAAGTGAGCGGGGGCTACTAGCGACACTGGGGACTATGCTCAAGAAGACACAACTTGCTCTGATACCAATTGTTGAAATTAGGGTTGCAAGGATGCACACCCAACATGGAGAAGATGAAGAAGCTCAAGGCACACAAGAGAGAGTGTATTTCTCATTGAAAGAAAAAGAAAGATAAGTGAGCCCTAGAGTGATGGGCATACCTACAATGTACGGGGGGGAAACCTCCTAGTGACGAAAAAAGTGGCCCGATGGTCCTAAGTGTGTACACACACATCACTACCACATATATGGTAATAGGTACAATAATTACAATGAACAGGTAAATGATAGTGGACCTAGGTAATCCCTCCTTGTAATAAGCATAGTCGAGGAAGACTATGATTTCAAGGGCAAGGTAGTGTCATAAAAATGAATTTTACTCTTTAGAATTGGTCATTCTAACTAGAGAAAAAAAGAAGAGTGGAAGGGCCAATGTTACAAGATGGATATAAGGTGTGTCTAAGGAGGTAAGAGTGTTAAAAGGAGATGCAACCGTTAGAAGTGTGAAGGGAATTCCCATGGGAATCAAATGTGTTTTTGTGAGATATAAAGGGGTTAGAAACATGTCCCAAATGCATATGCAAACATGCAATAATGCATACAAAATGGGATTAGGACTATATTCAATGTGGCTTGAGAACCCTTGCTTATCCACACACACACACACACACACACACCACTCTTAGAAAGGAGAGATGGAGCTTCAGCATGGGAGAAGAAGGAGTAGAGAGTTAACATAAAGGTTTAAAATGGGTTGAACTACTTAAACCTAGTGAGACCATTTTTTTAATAACTCAAAAAAATGATGCGATCTCTAGAATTGGATTGCAAAACTTATTGCAAATGACAGGATCTACAAGTTTTGCGTTGAATTTTTTTTTCAATGTTTTCCTATTGAAGGAGTGGAACGAACCCAAAAACGTAGATTTTTGCTACAGAAAGGGTCAATGTGCAAGCTGCAAAGCAAAGCTACTTGCTCTCAAACAATTTACTCTCTCTCTCTCTCTCTCTCTCTCTAAAATCTCTAGAGCTTTTATGCTTCATCACACTATACTAATATACATCATCAAGACAAGTACTTTGTCTTATATTGATACATACTTCTTCTTCCTCTTGATCTCTATCTCTCGCCCCACAAATCTCTTGGCTCACTGAGTGTTTTAAGGGCTTGAGATTGAGGCCCCTAATGTGTTTTAATGTGATATGGAACACATGCTATGTTGAAGGATCATAACTTACACTCTTTTCAATTCCAAAAGTTTATGGTGTGTGGTCACTATGTATAAATTGTGTATATCGTATGCGTTCAAGGACTATTCTTAAAACTCTTTATTTGTAAATTTTTGACCGACTATATAACACCTTTTTCATATTCAATTTGTAATTTCTTTTCCCAATTCCATTATATGGCACACTTTTGCATATGAAAATGTAATTAAAAAAGAAACTTAATAACCACTATCACATAATTATTAAATGACCCCCCAAAAGGGCGTGTATGACAAAGTTATATAGATCAAATGGCCCTCTTTAGAGAGAGGCAATAAATCCTTTTGGAGGGGGGTCACCCCTGAAAATTCAGCCCTCAATTATTGTCAATTGTCTCTCTTATTATTTTATCAATACATATGTAATTGAGTGTGGATCTAGGTGATGCATGCACATGCATCTATATGATCGCTACTCCATTTATATGCAGATTGTTGATTTGTTTGAATTTTTCAATCATATAATTGGGAATTGTCATCTCTATGTTTTGATTGCCTTATAGTACTTATTCATTAGTCTATCTTAAGCATACCTTATGGACACATATTATGTTTAAAGTTGGATTGATGGTTTATATGCATATGTCTTTATCTTTATATGCGTGCACATGCATTGATATGATTATATGTTCAAGTATCTGCTTGATTTCTATGCCCATATATGTTAACATGTGTGTAAGTTAAGACATGTTTCATAATAAGGAAAAACAATATGCTACTCAAGCAAGACAACATCAAGACCATGTATTTGAAAGTTGGATAACCTGTACTATTACACCACCCAAAAGCAAAATACCATAGGAGATATGGAGAGAGTGCTTTTGCAAGCTTGCTCATGTTACCTACAACCATCACAAAGCAAAAAAAAATTATCAAGATTAGCACAATTGTGGATTGCAAGTGTCAAAAGAGCACAACACTTGTTATTGGCATCAACAAAAATCCAAAACCTACCACCTCATTGTTCATGCTTTGCCCTTGATCTTGATTGATGAAGATGAAAGGTCCAAGCAAATCCTCTCCTACCCGCAGGTCCTCTTGTAGGGTAACCACTTTTATATAGTAGACTGTGTATGGTTTCATGGTGGCCCACCACAAAGTGTATGCAGTGCATGCGAGATTATGGAGAAGTGGCAAGATCTCTGCCTTTTATAGTGATCCTCTAGAGTCTAAGTCTCACAACACCATTTTGAAAAACAAAATCTACTAGGAGTCTTATATCCTTTCCTACTAGGAGGGGGTTAGAGTTATAAAAGAGTATGGTTTTTATTGACATTGGCTTGTTACTGCTTCTATGGATGTATTCTAGCACATTGGTGGGAAGAAGATTTTGCTTTTAATGAAGCCTCCTCTCAAGGTGCCTTGAGTAATAAGTAGATCCATATTAAAAAACTTGGTGTGAAGAACAGAGTCATGTTGTGGGCTTGTACCAATATCATTGATCGTGAGGCTTGGGGGGTAGATAAGAGTGTACTCAATGACATGTCTAGGGCTAGGTATATCAAACCATAGGATGTCATCAAAATACTTGTAAACATGCTTAGAATTCATTAGCCATGGCCTTAAACTAGATTCAACCATGTTTTTAATTAAAAACTCTGCTAGAGCTATGTCTAGAGTATCGTTGATGTGGGGGTTGAGAGTGACTTGAAAGTAATTTTTGTCAATCCTTCTAGTTGCCTCTTGTAGAACTAAGGCCCTACAAATGAAGATAGGGTAATTGGCTGCTTTGTCAACATTAGAGATATAGTACATGCCCTTTATGGCTTGAAAGTTGCTTTCAAGTTGTGCTACAACATTTACGTGTTTCTTTTTGGGTATATTTAGAGTGCAATATTGAAAGAAATCATGCATGGTAGTGTCTAGAGGCACTTTTTTTTGCAACGATATAATTTTATCAGATAGTAATACTTGTACCAAATGACAGTTCTACAATGGCACTGTGTACAGAAAAAGGTAGAGGGTGATGTGATTGATACATTTTTCAAGGGTTGTCTAGACAACAACATTATTAAACACATCAAGGTCAAAAGAGAGCACATGTTTGTGGTCTACATTAAAATCTTAGGACATAATACTACAAGTGCATGTACTATTGGCTAATGAAATAAAGGTAGCCTTTGCACTTCATAAAGTCAATTTCAATGGCAAATGAAATCTCCAACTATATAGGCACTTAGACCTAAGAGGGGGAAGTGTGCATCCGAAAGCCAAAACAAATTATACTAAGGAAGCTCTTAATAGGTACATCCATGATGTGGTTTTGGTGCTTGATGGGATAAAAGAGGGTTCCATGCTAGTGAGACTTGGGCTTGCGGACATATCTACTAGCTTTATCCTTCAAAAAATATTCTTGCACATTCATTTATAAATTATTTTTTAACATTGCTCCTACAAGAAAAGGTATGTTTATGACATCAAGAAGTTTAATGGGGCAAACTTTGCACCTTGGAAAGTGCACAAAAGAAGGATAAACTTCCCATTTCATATGCTACAAGGACTGATGAGATAACATGAATCGGTTTCAATGGGAAGAGTTAGATGCACTTTGTAGATCTATGATTAGATTGCATCTTGCTGAGTCAATTTATTTCGCTATTTTGAAGTGTCCTATGATGCATCAAGTATGGTTGAAGTTATGCAGCACATATGAAAAAAAACTGCTATAGTAACAAGGTGTTCTTGATGTGAAAGCTATGTGAAATATTTGGTTAGTGTTGCTAGCCATATCAATGAGTTTGTCTCTTTGTTTGCCTAGATTTGTGCCCCGTAGATGAAGATAGATGATGACATGAAAGCTATTCACTTGCTTTACTCATTGCTACCATCCTGGGATACAATTTGTATTGTTCTTAGTAATTCTCCACCAAATGGTAGTGTACAATGATATCACTAGTTCTCTTGTTTTAGAAGAAGTGTGTCATAAGACTATGGGTAGCTCGCTTCATGGCAAACCCCACTATGTGTAGAAAGAAAGCAAACAAAGGAAAGATTGTTCTTGGCAACATGAATATGGAAAAGATGGCAATAGAGATACATCTTGTGATAGATCAAAGTCTCACAGTAGAAAGGGAATTTAGTGGTATTTCTGTGAGAATTATGGTCATATGAAGAAAGGCGATCATGAATGGAAACGTGAAAAAGGAAAAAGCAAAAGCAGCGACAATGATGCAAAAGAGGAAAATAGTAAAATTTTATTAAAGATCTAAAAGATCAATTTGGTCATTGATTATGACGATGCATAGGACGTTAATTTGCTGGACAAAGTTTATGGTTGTGTTCTACGATGCACAAGAGACTCTATGTTTACAAAGTTTGTTGTCATCCAATTTTTTAGTCAGTGGTGGTAAAGTTTCACATATGTGGTTCTAGAAGTTAGATGCATCTCTTCATGTGAACCACCACATAGGGAGCGGTTTATTTGTTATGAACAGACTATTGGTTTTGTCACATTGGATGACATTTATGCTTATGACATAGTTGGCATTAGTGGCATTACTATAGTTTGGTTGAATGGCGTAAGATTTTTCATTCACAATGTTCGTCATGTGCCATGTTTGACTCATAATCAGACTTCAGTTGGCATCCTTGATGACTTGGTTTATAAAGTCACTTTCTATCATCAATCTTGACATGTATCCAAAGGTAATTTTTTCTTTCTAGGGGTTCTAAAGTTGGGTCTTTGTATTCTCTAACAAAAACAATATTCTTTTGGTAACCGAGCTGCCAAATTTTGTTGTGGCATAGCTGATTGGGACATATGTCCAAGAAAGGAATATAAATTCTTTCTTGTTTGGGTTATTTGTCTGCTTTACTTTTTCTAAATTTTGTTTCTGTGAGCATTTTCGGTATGTGAATCAAACAGGTGCTTCTTGTTATGTTTCATTTGAGAAAGAGAAATGGCCTTAGAGCTTGTATATAATGATATATGCGGCCCCATGCCAACTCACACTCTTGGTGGTGCATCTTATTTTGTGACGTTCTTAGACGATGCAGCACATAAAGTTTTGGTTTATGCATTAAAGTCAAAGAATGAGACATTATCTTACTTTAAAAAATTCTTCTCAAATGTTGAAACACAATCTAGTAAGAAGTTAGAGGCCTTACATTCAGACAATGGCGGAGAAAACATCTCCAATGCATTTTTTGACTTTTGCACAAGAAGGGAAAATAAGCATGAGTTCATTGTTGCTAAATATACCTTAGCTCAAAACAATGTTGATGAGAGAATGAAGAGGATGATTCAAGAGAGAATCGTGTCTATGCTATCACAAGAAAGCCTAAAACAAGCTTTTTGGGTAGAAGCACTTTACACATTGGTTTATTTGATCAATAGATCATCGCATGCATCATTGCAAATTTGTGTGCCTAAGGAGTTATGATCAAGAGATAAGTTGTTGTATCATAGACCTAGGATATTTGGCTATGAAACTTATGAGCTTCATGCTAAGCTAGATCCAAAATCTCAAAAATTCATCTTTATTAGCTATGGACTGGACGGTCAATTCGGCTATCATTTGTGGGATCCAGAGAGCCGATCCATTATTTGTAGTAGTGATGTTGTCTTCAATGAGACTAAGATGCACAGACAACAAGTAAAAGAGGTTGAATTTTGAAAACTCACATTCTTTGATGTATCAACTTCTGTGTAGACAACTCAAGAGCCTATTGTTATGCAAGTGAACACTCCAGATGATATAGCTTTTGAGTAGGCTAGTACTAGTCAGTTAAGGTGATATCAGAGAGCCTTGAATCCGCCAAAGTGGTTCATTCCTAGCGAGGATTTTGTGTTTCCAATAGATAGTGTTGAGCCTCCCTGTTACAAAGAGGCCATGCTAGCCAAGGATTAGACTCACTGGGAACTTGCAATGAAAAGTGAGTTGTCTAGCATCAAAAAGAACAAAACATGATATTTGGTTCCATTGCCAAAAGGTAAGAAAGCATTGCCTTGCAAACGAGTCTATAAACAAAATTTGCATCTAATATTGGGAAATACAAAACTCATTAGTAGCTGAGGGATTCAAGCAAGAGCATGGCAAAGATTTTGATGAAATCTTTTCTCCAGTGGTCAAAATGGTGACACTAAGGTTGCTGCTTGGATTACTTGCTACAGAGGACCTAGATCTAGTTCAAATGGATGTAATAACAACTTTCTTACATGATTTTCTCGATGAGGAGATTTATATGCGGCAACCTAAAGGGTTCGTGCAGAAAGGTGAGGAACATTCTGTCAAGCCTAAGGTAGATGGGCCAAGGCCAAGGGTCAACTCCAGATACACATGCGGTACAGGGGCTATATGTAGCTAGGAGCCAGAGGGCCAGGGGCCTATATATAGGCATGTTATAAATGGACAACAATGTGGAAAATCAAGATGGTACTCTTGGTTTCATTGGACCTTTTATTGAACCGTGTTCTAGTGAAGCAACCAGCTGGATCGATGAAGGATGAAAGTGTGGAAAACATTAGTGTATCACCACTCTTGTTTTCAAGGACAAAAACGCTTCTTCAAGGGGGGAGTAATGTCACGCCTAAGGTAGGATGGGCCAAGGCCAAAAGTCAACTCCGGATACACATGCGGTACAGGGTTATATGTAGCTAAGAGCCAGAGGGCCAGGGGCCTATATATAAGCATGCTGGGTGGTTATTTGCATGTCTATCTTCCCTATGGCCTTTCACTGGTATCAGAGCTCAGGGGAGGAAGCTATGGAGGAGGGGGGAGATATGTCCTTGCATGGCTTTGTGCATCTCTCTCTCTCTCTCTCTCTCTCTCTCTCTCTCTCTCTCTCTCTCTCTTGCCTAGAAGGAGGAGGAAGAGCGTGCTTGCATGCCATGCATGCTCAGTTGCAAACAAAGGTCAAGGTTGACATGAAAGCACGGGCGCTATGGGCATGGCCCCTTCGTTACATAGTGCGAAATCGGCCAATGAGGACAGTGGGAACCTACCCTTGCATGCACAAGGAGGAGACGAGCTCGGCATGGAATTGGGCGAGAATGAGCTTGTTGGGAGTGCGGAGAGTAGAAGCTTGGCTCGTTTCTGCATCGTCGGCTCCCGAGCTCTCTATAGAGCACTATGGGCAAGAAACCATCCTGCATACGGCTGCCATCGTCGTTTTGTTACAGGTTCTATATTTCACTTTTCAAGAGGGCACCCTAACTTTGGGCAATCCCAACTAAGGGCCGTTATCCACGGGAAGGCTTTGCAGGTTGGTTGGTTAACATGGGAGGTTTCCAGAGGCCGCACACGGCTCGGTGGGTGGCATGGAAGATTTGGCAAGGTGCGACTACAAATTGAGTCTACAACTTTTTCTACCTTCATTGCAAGCTTCAAGATGACCAAGGAACACAACCATGCACACGAGCATGATCGGCAGAGTTTTCATGCATCGGTTGAAGCCAAGATTCAGCATACAATCACATTATGCATGCACGTCATGCAAGGTGGATTTCATCGTGGCCAAAGTAAAAGCTTCAATGTGTTCAAGGTAGAAGTACAGCCACAATTAGAGTTGGAAATTTTGTAAGCTTTGATAAAAACAAGGGAGGCAACCTTCTACGCTTCCGGAAGTGGAACTCTCTATGAGGTACTTCGTTTTTGTTTCAAACATAGTATATCTTGCTATAGATTTGTATCGGACAGGGCCTTCGACATCAGGAAGTAGGACATCTCTTCACAAACAGTAGATGTATTATTACAACGGCAAGGCTAGTCAGCAAGAGCACGTAAAGCGTCAAGCAAGGCTTGAGTGATAAATGATCTCGTTTAAAAACACGACTCTTTCCCATGCCTGGCAAAGGTCAAAGCATGGTAGTGCTTGAGAATCGCATGGCGATCGGCACGGTCTGTTGCTTGCCTTGTTGAAGGAGGCACAAGTACTTGGCAAGGCCGACCATTAATACAATTCCAAGAAGTTGTTCAACAAGTTGCTAGAGCTTGACTTCTAGGCGAGTTGTCTGTCCATGATGCACTCAGACGCGAATATGATCCATTCATTGTCGGCATGCATGATCCAAAGAGTTTTCTAAGATATCACGGGAGCACGGCTCCATGTACAAAATCTTTGGGAATACAATAAGCAAGCCAAGCAGGTACGAGGTACATCACTTGCAAGTATTTTTTTTGTTCAATTCAACAAGGTCAATTATCTGTGAATGTTCGATACAATCGACTTTCTTTTGCTTTGCCATTGTTCATTGGCAAGCGTATCTGTTAGCTATCAATAGAACTCCATGAATACTTATGTGAAGCAAGGCTTCCCTTTCAGCACTTGGCATAGCGTTTTCCAAAGTTTGGAATATGCTCATAGCATACGAACTTGGGAAGACTTGCCAAGATGTTTGCATGTTTTTACATCCCACGAGGGTGTATATGCTACATACGCAAACTCACTCGAGCAGTACATATGGCTATGAGCCAGATTTGAGCAAATTTCCAACAATCTCATTTACATTACATAAGATCTCTCTGCTCTACAAAGCAAAGTGCTTGGGTAAACTTTATACAAAAGTGCTGCATAAAGCAAAGTGTTTTGCCAAATTTCATGTGAAGCAAGGCTTCTCTTATGTGCCCGGGTATTAGCGATTGACTTTAGATCAACAATAATGGCACACATCTATAGCACTCCGTGGATATAAGCTCACAGGCAATGCTACACTGTGATGTATCCATTCCAATGTAATGGTGCACGGCACGTATACCAACGGCTCACATGGTTGAGGCTATCATTGAATCCATGGGCTTATTATTCTGTTTTTTGCTTTGTATGCATGGCATACTAGTACGATGGCCGTACAACAGCCATCATTGCATACGCTATAACACTAACTACTATATTAAGGACAAGGTAAGTGACTGATGTCGTATTTAAAGTCACCATGGTACAGTCTTGATCACATACAAGGTCTGGGGGGAAATGTGTGACTTATGGTACCTCTCTCTACGAGGATGTGGTAGACGTACATTCTTGTACGCTTATACAATAAGCTATGACATCAACATGGCCTGCATTGGAATATATGCAAGGGGCCTACCACACATTCGAATAAGGGGTTTTCCTCAGCCCAGCATTCTCCCTATCCATCTCTCTCTCTTTCCAGCTCCTATGTGGGAAACGTGAAACTAGGCATGCTTTTCTTGAAATCTTTCTACGTCAAGACGGTAAAACAAGAACGGCTAAGAGCCATCTATTGTTGGAATTAGGGTTGCAGAGAAAGGCATAGAGCTTGGAGAGAACGAAGGATGCTCAAGGCACACAATAGAGAGTGTCTTACTTAGTGTGCAATGGAAAGAGAGATAGCCCTAGAATGATGGGCATATATACAATGCACGGGGGGAAAAACCTCCCAAAGAGGGAAAAAATGCCTCGGCAGTCCTAGTGTGTTCACACACATCACTAACACATGTATATGGTAACAAATCCGCCTTGGAGTGATGCGGTGAACGAGAGTTGGAACATGAGTAAAGGGAAGTGCCATGCCCTGAGGACATGCTCAATCCACAAAGGGGAGTAAGCCCAAAGCTTTGTGGAAAGCTTGAAGCTTCTCATGAGACAATGCCTTTGTGAAAAGATCTGCAAGTTTGTCCTGTGTTGGCACATAAGCCAAGCTGGTCTCTCTTGCTAAGAGCCTCTCCCTGACATAGTGGTAATGCACCTCAATGTGCTTTGTACGAGCATGAAAAACTGGGTTCGTCGCAACTGCCAATGCGCTTTGACTGTCAGTGTGGATAGTGTTGGCAGTGGCCTGTCCAACACCCAAATCAGTCATAAGACGTCTGAGCCATACACACTCAACCGTAGCTGTGAAGACTACCCTGTACTCAGCCTCACAACTCGAAGTGGCCATAGTAGGTTGCTTCTTGCTCAACCATGATATACATGAACTGCCAAGCATGAAACAAAAACCACTTGTGGACACCCGCGTGTCAAAACAACCAGCCCAATCTGAGTCCGAAAAAGCATGTAAGTCTGGCGGCAATGATCCCCCCTTGGGATAGAACAAGCCAAGATGTAAAGTGCCACTAAGGTAGCGAAAAATCCTCTTGACAGCCTGCCAATGCTTAGACCCTGGGCTATGCATAAATCTCCTGACTTGTGAGACTGCAAACTGAATATCTGCCTCGTGTTGCATACATAAATGAGGCAGCCAACAACAGTTTGGTAAAGAGTGACATCAGTAGGATCGCCATCATCATGTAGACTCAACTTCAAACATGTTTCCATGGGAGTGGCAATAGGTTTGCAATCCTCAAGTCCAAACTTACATAGCAATGTCTCTATGTAACTTTTCTGACACAAGGAAATACCACCATCACACTGCTTAAACTGTATACCCAAGTAATGATGCAACAGCCCCAAATCTTTCATCTTGAAAGTAGCATTCAAATCAGCCTTAAATTCAGAAATATGTCTCTCATTTGGTCCAGTGATTAGCAAATCATTGACATAAAGAACCACAATGAGAAGTACATCACCCTCACGCTTTACATACAATGTGCTTTCTGTTGGACTGTTGCGAAAGCCTCGTTTGACCAAATGAGTGTCAGCTTTCTCATACCAAGCACGAGGAGATTGCTTCAACCCATACAAAGCCTTCTGACATTTGCACACTTTGTCCTCTTGTCCTTTTATGACAAAACTGCGAGGCTGCGTTACATAAACTTCCTCAAATATGTCACCATTCAAGAAAGCAGTAACAATGTCTGATTGATGTACATCCCAACCAAAATGAGGTGCCAATGCACATAGAAAATGCACAGTAGTCATACGACAAGTGGGAGAAAAGGTCTCTTCATAATCTATGTCTTTTTGCTGTGCATAACCCTTTGCAACAAGTTGAGCCTTATGGCAATCGATCTCACCATCTGGCTTGCGTTTCAACTTGTAAACCCACTTCGTACCAATGGCCTTTTTGCCAGGATGCAAATCACATAAAGTCCATGTGTCATTTTCTATAAGTGCATCATATTCTGATTGCATGGCAGCCATCCAATTTTTTGAATTCTGTGCTTCATCAAAAGATAGAGGCTCCTTAACATCACGTAAGCTAGACACAGCCAAAGCATAACAATCTGATGCATAAGATACATGTGAGAGCTTGAACGAGTACGACTAGACAAAGGTGCATCCAATTTACTGTCACACAAAGTGTGCACCAGCCATTTTGGCATACCTCTAGCCTGCTCATTTTCAGCCCTGTCCTCATCAAGTACATCATGTACATCTGCATCAGTAATAGGCTGATCTATAACATTTTTCAGAAACCCCCATAGGTTGTACATTTGCCTCATTAGAACTTACATTTGTATTTCCACCACTGAAAAGAGGCAACAAAGTGTCATAAATGTCATGTGAGCTTACATTACTGTCTCTAGTACATGACAGCAAGGGCTGAACAGAATCTTCCACAAACACTACATCCCGTGAAACAAGAATACGTTTTGTTTGCGGATGATACAACCTGTAACCTTTGATTTCAGCACTCTAACCAACAAAAATACATTTGACAGCCTTATCATCCCATTTTCTGCATTTTCTCCGTTGTGTTTGTGGCACCAAAGCATATGCCAAACAGCCAAAAACATGCATGATAGAAGGCTTTCTATCATACCATGCTTCCTATGGAGTAATAGACTGTAAAGCTTTCTTAGGACACCTGTTTAGTACATAAGTGGCACACATGATGGCCTCAAGCCAAAAAGAATGCGGCAAAGCTTGACTTTTGACCATACATCGTGCCATTTCCGTAAGTGACTTGTTTTTCCTCTCAGCAACACCATTTTGCTGAGGTGTATAAGGCACTGTACATTGGTGTTTTATCCCACAACTAGCCAGAAATGCATTAAATTCATGAGACATATACTCCCCCCCTCGATCGGAACGGAGGGTGCCCATAGTACATTTCGAGACATTTTCAGCCATAGCCAGAAATTGTTTGAAGCACATAAAAACTTTGAACTTCGCTTTAAGCGGAAATACCCATGCATGCCTGGAGTAATCATCATTGAAAGTCACGAAGTAAAGGTAATTTCCCAAGGACGGAGTTTGCATGGGCCCACAAACATCACTATGCACAAGCTGCAACTTGCATGTGGCCCGAACTGAACCATCCTTCGGAAATCTAGAACGTTGCATCTTACCCAAAATAGAGCCTTCACAAACATATTTGACAGGTGCTTCAAGAGGCGGCAAAGAATCAACCATATCAGATTTCTGCAAACACAGCAAACTGGCAAAATCCAGATGACCAAAACGTGCATGCCAAAGTTTTGCATTTGAAATAGCCCTTGAATTTGCAACAGCATTTGCAACATTTTGTCCACATTTGTTATACAAAGTGAGCTTATACAGCCCACGGCACAAAAGACCAGATGCAACAATTTCATCACCAAAATTGAGATCATGAACTATACATCTGTCATCCACAAACTTGACTACAAGTCCAAGTCTAGCAAGTGCGGATACAGACAAGAGATTCTCCTTGATCCCAGCTACGTAAAGTGCATCAACAAGTGTGAAAGAACTGCCATTAGTAGCAGTAAGCACAATCTTTTCAACTCCCTCAACAGGATAAGAGGCATCATTGGCACAAGTGACTAAATTCCCATGAGGGACAAACTCAAGAGAGGTGAACAATTCACGATGTGAGGTAATGTGCTTTGCAGCACCACTATCAAAATACCACACATGTAAATCTGCAGCAAACTGACAAGCATGCATCATGGACAATAGGATTGTAAGTGCACTCTGCACTAAAAGCCCATTCTGCATCAACATCAGCATTACAGTCTCCTTTATAGAAGACTTAACAATGGCTGCATTTGTAGTGGAACCAGCATTTGCAGTGGAACCACCCTCTTTCTTCTTAGCCTCTTTTGCCTTCAACTTAGGACACTGCTTGATCAAGTGATCATTAGCTTTACAATAATGGCAACGCATCTTCTTTTTTCCCTTATCACCAGAATTGCCAGACGAAGTGCTGCCACGAGAAACATTGAGAACAGAAGTTTTGCTACGCGGAGGAGAACCATAAGAAGTGGTTGCATTGCTGTTACCACCCTTTCTTTGAGAAGCAATAAAAACCTGTTCAATTGCACGATGTCTAGTTCTGTTTTTTCTGGAAAGTGGCTCTTGCAATAGCAATGTGCATAATGCATCAAACTTGACAACTTTTGGATTTCCTTGGGTCATAAGTCTCCAAGTACTAGCAAAAGTCTGGTAAGAATCGGGTAAGGCATCAAGAACAGTCTGCACAAGGGAACTGTCTGAAATGAATTCACCTGCAGAAATAAGTTGCTCATTGATATCCTTAACACTAGCAAGGAAAGTGTCCATATCATCTTCCTCATGCATAATCTTCGACTCCAGCTCTTTACGCAGCAAAGCAATTTTAGCCTCATTGCGACTTGCATAAAGACCAGCCAATATATTCCAAGCCTGTTTTGCAGATTTTGCTGAACGAATGTGAGGAACAATGGTGCGCTTCACAGATAATGCAATCAATGCATGAGCCTGCGCATCCTTTACATCCCAACGAGCTTGTTCTACCGTGGGCAAAACAACTCTAATAGCAGAAATCCTTGCAGCAAGACCTGCAACATCCTCAACATCGCCTACATCCTCAAAACTGGGATGTACATCAATGCCCTGCACAATGTTCGAGACCCCCTTTGACACAAGAACATGTTGCATCATATAAGCCCACATAGGGTAATTGTCCCCATCCAACCTGTCCTCAACAGCAAACATCTTGAACACATGTGTGTCGTTGTTGTCAGCCATGGTAAATGTTGCACCTGATGTGAAAACTGCCCAAAAATAGGAGAAATGGAGGAGAAACAACATGTGCTATATAGCACAAATCGTAGAAGACTGTAAGGCACCTATTATGCAGAAAACGACACTGACAGAAATTTTGCACAAAATGACGAAATAGCCTGTGCAGCACTGCTTGTAGTGGAAACGGAGGCCAAAATGAGCCCGAAATATTTGTCGATCTGCAAACGCTCGCCAAACCTCATTGTAATCGGAGAAAGTGAGCAGGCGTGTGCTGGAGCAGCTGGCGACTAAGCCCGGGAGGATGCAACCCGCTCTGATACCAATTGTTGGAATTAGGGTTGCAGAGAAATGCACACAGCTTGGAGAAGACGAAGGAAGCTCAAGGCACACAATAGAGAGTGTCTTACTTAGTGTGCAATAGAAAGATAGATAGCCCTAGAATGATGGGTGTATATACAATGCATGGGGGAAGAAACCTCCTAAAGAGGGAAAAAATGCCCCTGCGGTCCTAGTGTGTTCACACACATCACTACCACATGTATATGGTAACATCTACCTATTTTGGAAAGGCTAAGAGCCATCTTTTTGTAATCCATAAGTGATTGCTTACAAGATCGAACAATTCTATCCTATTGAGGACCCATCAATTTTAATGGACAAGCAAGCACCTTGCCATTACTGAGTTGTACGTTTAACAAGTCATTCTGAGTATCCGACAATTTATGAACCCTAAACGTACAAATGTTGTTAAACAACATTAACAAATGGTTGTTTATACATATAGCAAGGCTATGAGTTGTTCATAAAAAAGTTTCATTGTTTGTACTTAGAAGTGATTAATGTTTCACCTTCTATTATGGTTCAAACGTTTCGGCAACGTTTGCAAATGATTGCAGTAGAAATTATTTAGTTTCCTTTTATAACTATTTACATTCCTCTTTAATGTGTCCTAGGAGAATCCCATTCGCCATCAATATTGGCAAGTATGATCATGGATATACATGCTCGAATCTTATTTTGCTAAATGCATGCACACTAGGTGTTATGGGCCCTAGTGTTTAGCAACGGCTGATTTGGAGTGGCATGCATATTCATCACATTAGTGCTATGAATCATTTTGCACTCTATGTGCAGTTTCTCTCCAAGATTATGTTTGGATCTACCAATCACCAATAGAGGTCATGGCTCAGTTTGGGTGCTTGTGGATCTTTCCAGTTAACCGAGATGGTTATTTAGGACATTGTTGATTCCTCACTAATGTCGTACAATATTGTGATCCCTGTTTACCAGTCATCATCGGGGAAGACTGTCTGTAAACCATGGGGAAAAACATCTCAATGTTGTCAGTTCTGTCAGTTCTCCAAGGGGATAGGCAGATTACAAAGTGTAATCTTGTGCTAAAGGATATGCAACGTGCATACATTAGCACCAAGCAATCCAATTTGTAAGCATTTATTGCTTACCATAAGTTCAAACATGTTTGTGACTAGGTTTAGTCTCTTCATGCATAATTCAGGTCCTTAATCTTGCACCTAGTTATGATGGGGTTGTTTACTAGTGAAAATTGAGAACAAGTCAAGGACTTATATTTTGCTGATAAGTTACGTTAGCCAAATACTTTCATGGAAAGTGAAAAGAGGTACTTTTTCGAGTACAACTTTGTTGTGATAACTCATTTAGCATGCTCATGTGCGTTCTAAATGGAGTCTACACACTATGTTGGATAGGAGCCGGTAACATAAGATGGTTGTAAATGGACAACAATGTGGAAAATCAAGATGCTACTCTTGGTTTCATTGGACCTTTTACCAAACCGTGTTCCAGCCAAGCACCGTGGAAAACATTAGTGTATCACCACTCTTGTTTTTGAGGACGAAAACACTTCTCCAAGGGGGGAGTAATGTTAGGCCTAAGGTAGGATGGGCTAAGGCCTAGGGTCAACTCTAGATACACATGCGGTACAAGGGTTATATGTAGCTAAGAGCTAGAGGGCTAGGGGCCTATATATAGGCAGGTTGGGTGGTTATGAGCATGTCTATCTTCCCTATGGCCTTTCACATTTGGTGTGTATACTAAAGAATAGTCTTTACGATCTAAAGCAAGCACCAGGTAGTGGTATCATAAGGTGGATGCTTGTATGAAATCCCAAGGATTTATGCGTATTTTATGTGAAAGACTATGAAATGGATACCTTATTATGCGTATTCTTTATGTAGATGACATGCTCATTGCTGGCCATTCTAAAAAGGACATTGCTGACCTAAAACAGAGGCTACATAGTCAGTTTGACATGAAAGATTTGGGTGATGCCAATCATATTTGGGTACGTGCATTACTCAAGATGGTAAGCACAGAAGGGGAAGTCATTAAGTACTCCATTGCCTACCTATTTGAAACCCGCCAAGAATGATCGTCCAAAATTTGTTGAGGAAAAATTTGTGATGGCTAAGGTTCCTTATGCTTCAGCTTGTGGTTGTCTCATGTATGCCACAATGGCTACAAGACTTGACATTGCATATGCAGTGGGAGTTATCAACGGGTATATGCCCAGTCCTGGAAAAAAGCATTAGGATGCTTTCAAATTGATTCTCAGATACTTGAGTGCCACATCGGATAGACAATTATGCTATGGTCTTGGAGAGTTATCCATTAGGGCATATGTTGACAGTGATTATACAGGCTGTGTTGACAATCAAAAATCAAGGACTGGTTGGATCTACACTTTTGCTGGTTCTGCTATTTCTGGAGATTCATTCTTCAAGATCGTATGTCAATTTCCATTACAAAGGCAGAGTATGTCTCTTTTGAGTGAAGCATGCAAAGAAGCTATATGGTTTACTTGTCTAGTGGGACATATTGGACTAGAGCAGAAGATACGATCCTTCACTGTGATAGTTAGGGTGCTATTGCCTTAGCTAATGATCCAATGTTTCATGCAAAGACAAAACACATTGATGTGCGTTATCACTTCAGTTATGATTGCCTAGCAAACAAGAAGCTTGACTTGGTGAAGATACATACATCAGATAACATAGCAGATGCACTCACTAAGAATCTCTCTAACAAACAAGAAGCTTGAATTGATGAAGATACATACATCAAAGAATGTTGGAGATGCAATCACCAAGAATTTCTCCAACAATCAGTTTTAACATTGTTGTTAGTTGAAGGGCATCAAGTGAAGATGCGGAATTCTTCACTAATTATATAGGTTGTATAGTTTTACGCCCTCCCACATTGGCCATCAAGTGGGATAATGTTGGGTTGTTGACCATGTAGGTCGGGCATCCGCCGCCCATCACTAACCTATATAACTAACCGTTAATTGTATAAAAATACAATTATGAGCCACACATGAACTAATCTACTATCATATGCTACAAAGAAGAAGAGGGCTAGCTCTCCCTCACCATATTTGTGTCGTGTGTTATGTGCTCTCTCTCTCTCTCTCTCTCTCTCTCTCTCTCTCTCTCTCTCTCTCTCTCTCTCGTATCCAACTTTTCCCTTTTACTTCCCTTCAATATAAGCATGTTTGTAAATCCTAGTTCAAGAACCCTTTTAGAAAGAGTGAAACAAATCTCTCTTGTTGAGGAATTTCTCCCTCCTGACATCTCTCTACACATACTGTCTCATTTGACTAGCACAATCCCTCGCTGATTCTGCCGCTCTGGTTTGAAGCTATAGATGTACCGTGCTTGGTTCTTGTTTTAGCAAATGAGGCAATAAAACTTTGGACTAGAATCTACAAGTTGTAAATACTCCCAAGTTCTAAAACTTCTAAGGCCTCGCCCTTTAGTGTCATTCCAAACCTCGTGTGAAAATTGTAGACCTTTTTAGCTCTGAGAACTTTCTGACATATTTCCAAGTGATCAAGGGGATTTCCTAATCCATCATACAATTTCACCCATTTTTGAAAATTAACCAGTCTTACTTTTTGTGTGTGGTCTAACCCATTTTCGGCATCCCCAATCCTAGATCTTCAAAAAAATTAAATTATGTCCCATTTGGTCGCTTGTTGGTTTGTTGGTCATCGTTTTATCCAGCTTTGTGTTTTATTTCCTCCAATGATCCAATCATATGGGATAAAATTCATGCTCTCATACATTAGAGTAAATATATATAGTGGTTGGGATGGCTCCACATGAGTTGGATAACCACAAAAACTCTAGTGGTGGATGATTTGACATGGTTGAGGTTCACTCAAAACTCTCAAAAATAGTCCTTGAATAGCTCACCTTAGCCTAATGTAAACATTCTCTATTTGCCCCTTGTAGTCACTAATCAGTCAATTACTTATGGCCCTCAGGTCTTAGGATACCTACTCTAGACACCCTAAACATTTGAAATTGGGAATTTCATTGCTCTTAAGATTTTTATATGACTATACCTACCTCAATTTGGAGTTGTGTATAGAAGTTAGAGTAATCTTGGTGAATTGCACTTGAAATTGTGCTTGTAACTTGGTCTCCTCATAGTATTTTTGACCCAAAACTTGAGATATGAGATACGAGATATAAACAAGGATATCTATAAGTTTATGAAATTAGAAGCATTCACTATGAAAAAAAGTTTAGTAATTTAATACTCGACTTTTTTCAATTATGAATAATCTGACTACACAAAATTGTTCACGATGATGACTTTTACCGCTTGTTTAGTTTTGGTTCAATTTGTCTTGTCCACAATCCAGTATTTAGTATATTAGACTCTTTGATTCCAATTATAGCCCTTGGAGATGACCATACAGTATAAATTTTATCAAACTTCATCTATGGGCTCTATTTGGCACGTATATACAAAAGTCCAGTATCACGATACTCTTTTGGCTCACTTTTTTACCAAACTTGTATCACTAATGGTTTATTTGTAATTTTTTGTAGATTTGTTGTGTTGGTCTCAATTTAATTGCTAAAATTTGTCCAAATTTGAAATCTAAAATGTGTTGAAGTATCTCTATAGGATTGTCAAATCAGTAGCATTGCCCCTAGAGCTTAAGACTTGCTATGAAGGTTTTGACTTGGTATAATTGCTCCCAATATCAAGTTAAGTACCTTGTCAAATTTTGGTTAGGTTTGGATCTATTTAGCTTGACCAAGTGCCCAATTTTGAGTTTGGGAAACTCGTTGATTTTAGTTTTTGGTCCCTATAGGGAATCAAAAAGTACAAAACTTGTTCTAACCTCCTCTATTGGCCACTTTCAGCATGTATATTCATTGTATACCAAGAGCTTTGCAAAAGTGTCAAGTTTTGGCCCAAAAGATCGGTATCGTGATACTGGACTTTTGTCTAGACTTGGCTCAGACTTATCAATGTGATAGTCCTTCGCTTGGTGAGTCCAATGATGTCTCTTGAGGTCAATTTGGTATTGGTTTCAAGAAATTTTCACTAGTTTTTAGTATGTTTTCTTATTTTACTAGTTTGCTCTGTTGGTCCCTATTTTCAACTCCAAATTCCCAAAAATTTGGTATGTGGTATGTACACACCATTCATAAGCCAAGTGAAAAGTTTGACTAGGGTTGGTCCCTATTTTCAACTCCAAATTACCCAAAAATTGGTATGTGATATGTACACACCATGCATGAGCCAAGTAAAAAGTCAAAATCAATTTTCAGCCCTTTTGTTCAGTATCACAATACTGAACAATAGTGTCAATATTCAAATTCGTGGGTTTCGATGGCTTCTATGCATCTTGATAGTGGTTTAGTAAGTTTGTCTAGCATCAACAAATTTCAAGCAAACATCCATAAAACCCTTCAAAGACACCACTCAAAAAACCTCTTTGAAATGTACCATGGCTGATTTTGAATGAATGGGGTTTGTCCACACACCTTTAGTGATGTTTCCTACTTACCCTTCTACTATGAAAGCTCAAAAACGTAAAAGATGTGAAAAAATAGCAAAAATAAAACAAATCTATCTCCAATTCAACGAAAACCTTCCCAGCTACCCCAAGAGCTTAAAGCATATCCCACTAGCATGAACCTAATCTAAACACACTAAAGGGGTTTTTGGCAGTACCTTATTACTTCCAAATCCCTCAACACAATTGCAAACCAATAACTAACCATGTGCTAAAAATAAGGTAAGGTAACTACTCTAGAGTGATCTAGAGGTAATTTTGGATAATGAATCTAAGTACATGATTTTCTTTAGTTTAGGCTACCTCATCCCCAACAATGGTGCCAAATGTTACGGGGTTCCGTAACTCCGCTAATCTTATTGTAGTAATAGTAATAGCAAGAATGTTAAACATCATTGTCAATCAAAGGGACGTAGTTGACCCAGCTAGTGCATGGAAGCCAAAAGAGGGTGTTAAGAGTCTCAAAAAACCTAGTCACAGCATGCTACAATCCTTTGCTAATCTCAAGGAAACCCAGTCATCATTGCATGCTACAATCCTATGCTAACCTCAAGTAAACCAAATCACTTAAAGCTACTCTAAAATTGCTCATCAAACTGATGTATTTCACCTAGAAAATGATGTTTGATTGCAACCAAACTTGCCATGATGATAGAAAAGACCTTCAAGAACATGCTCGAGCCTCAAATCCATCGTACAATTGCCAAATGCAAAAAATGATACTGGATAATAGGTCTAAATTTAGCACATAAATTTTGGTAGTGAATACATCCTATAGCTTTGTAATGTCAAGCTCTATCTATAGCTACTTTTGGAATCACAAACGGATAAATCACAAGTTAAGACTAAAAATAGCATGTGGAGGGCCATGCCAAAACTTCATGCGAGGAAGATACAAGGAAAGAGAGCTTGTAGAGGTAGATATAAGTACGCAGTACAACTTGAGATCAATTCATTATCTCATAAAAACATAGGTTCAATTTACAAAGAGTGGCATTTTTACTTTGCCAACAATCAAAATCTGGCCCTCATGCCAACATAGCTCATAAATCTGGTAAACTAGGTGCTTTGGGTAAATGAGTTACAAGTTGGAAGCCATCACCCTTGATTTAATCAATAGAAGCTCACATATACATCCGTAAAAATAATAAATACATTTAACGAACCTTGCTTGTCGCAGGTGGTCTTGCTTTTAGTGGCGTGTGTTAACTTGGCTGCTAAAAATGAAAGATGGCATTGCAAACAAGGTTTGGAAAAGTAACTTTTTAAGCATGATTGATATAGTTTCAAGATTGTATCAAAAAACTTTCTATCAATCTTCAAAAGATTATTTCTTTCCAAACATCGCATAGATAAGTAGTAGGCACAAAAAACAAAAATCCAGGTTGTAGTAGCTAGATACATGCCCTTGGTTATCTATTGTAAATGTCCTACTTTCTTGATGTTGACAAGAACGATCTTCAAAGCACCAAGGTCAACTTCATAAAGCTCCGCAAATGGTCATGAGAAGTACAATGCGTGGTCGACAAGCTTTCCATGTGAAGTGTCCAGGTTTGCTTCACCATCTTGTCTTGTTATTGTAGATTGCAGAGCAACCACATTTAATATTTCAGTCGTCTTCTTACAAGTGAAGCAATATGGTTTGGATGATGGCTTTTGCAAGTTGTCCACATTAATTCAATGCCAAAGCTATTGATGTTACAAATTCAAGTGTTCCAAAGATCTACAAGAAAGAGGAATGTTAAAATCATGAACTAAAGACAATTTCTAGATGCAAATCAAGCATCACCTTTTTTAAATCCATGTGTCACAATTTATTTGGACAATGCATCTTTGAAGTAATATTCAAGAGTATCTAGTAGTGGGCACAAACTGGTTGCACTATGATAGAGAGTATTTGATTGTGGCTTGAAGATGCTTATGTTGTGTGCTACACATGCATAGAAGGCATGGTTTTGGATATGGCTCACTATGTGACGGTGATCCAAGGGGAATTCGAGCATCTACCAAGGACAAACAAGAGCTAAGACAAGAAATCCATTATATTAAAGGGGAAAAAAGAGACCTCTAGGATGTGCATCAACTATCATAATTTGAACAAAGTGACAAAACGCTATAGTTTGAGCACTATCAAATGTGGATTGGATCACACAAAAGTCTTTCATTTTGTGGTCAAGGTACAAAACCAAGCAGGGAGAAGACGAATCTGCGAGCACCTCCATCAATTTTCACTATTTGCCTCACAACATCTCCTTGAATGTGTGTGAAATCTCCCCTTGGAAAGATTCTACAAATTGATAGTATGGTTTCCCTCTTGTCTATCAGCTCAATTTTCAAGTACTCAGGATAAGATGCCCCAATAATCTTGTAAGTTCCATACTTAATACATTTTCCTCAAAAGATTTAAAAAAAAATCTTTGAACAACTTTGAAATAAGAAGAACATGAATCCCTTGTGATGCGAACGCAAGAGTTTGAAGTTTAATGTTTCTATGTCAGATTCAACCCTAACTCCATTTTTTGTCAAATTTCTCCTCACCAAAAAGAAGACTTAAGTCAAACTCTATTCACCCAACACATGATTAAAGAACAAAACATGTATATTATTGAACTTTCACATTGCAGAAGGCTTTCTTCAGGGACTGGGAGGGACTTGATTTATTGCATTTGATGCTTGGGTTAAGGGTCTTGCTAGATTTATCTCCAGCTTTCGAAGGAGTAGCTTCTTGAGATTCTACTTTCACTTCAAAAGTATGAAGTTGAGAAGTGGATTTCACCAAGTCGACAACAAGAGATAACTGCACATTCTCACTCGAGTCAACATAAACATGCTCACTCGAGTCAACATAAACATGCTCACTCGAATCAGCATGTTGGGAAACCTTTGTATTGGACAAAAAAACACATATAGCGGCATGATAAATCAAGGCACAAGAGTCAAGAAGATCAAAGTTGTACTAAGTATACCATTCATTTTGATATTCATTTCAAGATTACTTTAAGAGACCCAAGAAGAATGCTATTGACAAAGAACTGGGTGAGGAGGAAAGGAATGAGTGCGAGAAACAAAGAAGAAGAGATCGATGGAAGGCTTGGATAGTGTGAAGGAAAGAGATGATGATCAAAAGACTTAGGAAAAGTGTAGGATGGAGTGCAAAGGACAAAAGTGTGCTATGATGATAGCTATTGTCTGCTACATTGCAGACTCAAAAGGAGCAAGCCCTACATCTAGATAGAGAGCAAAGGATACGGAGACACAAGGGAAGTGGGAGTAAAATAAAAAATGCCCTCTTTACTTAGCACTCGAGATTATGTAAGCAATGAGGGAAAAAATGGATTGGATTTGAGAGATATATAAAAAACACACACACAAGGAAGTGGAGAGAGAGAGAGAGGCATTAATTTCAAGATTCTCTAAGATATAAAAAGTAATGAGATATTAGACCTAATGAGTAAAGGACATGGATTCAAAAAGATAAAAGAGTGGGGAGGGGGAGAGAGAGAGAGAGAGAGAGAGAGAGAGAGAGAGAGAGAGAGAGAGAGAGTTGGGGTAAAGGTAGTGTGCCTCTTACCCCAGTCGAACACGCTAGAAACGTTCGATTGCCCATCACTGGTACACACCTTATTCTTTACTAGATAGAAGAATAAGGGGCTCTCTCTCACACGCATTGTGGTGAGTTGCTCCACCCACATCCCGTGTTCTCTCTCTCTCTCTCTCTCTCTCTCTCTCTCTCTCTCTCCCCCCCCCCCCCCCCACACACACACACACACACACATGCACCGCATTCGTGCACTCACAATTGATATCAAAGCTACGGTTTGGCAATGGTGGGGAGCATGGTGGCATCGAGAGTTTGGAGTCAATAGCTCGCTTGCTGTCGATGGTGGAGAGATTAAGAAAGCTTGAAGCTTTTTAAGAACGCTATGGGAGCTTGTTAGCTCAGCTAAGAGTAAGGCATGCTCTTATGGAAGCTCAGAAGACAATGTGGAAGATAGTGTGTAGGTGAAGGTGCTGCCCTAAAAATTGGGTGCACCTCATCACTGTTCTGTAGATCTTTTTTCTCCTTCTAGCAATGCCCCTTCGTTCCAACATGGTCTACAACTTTGCAAAAGATCTTTTTTGCAAAATCCTCACTGAGTTGTTGATATTCAGCTCAGATTGATTGTATACATGAAGTTTCAGGTTTTTTGTTTTGTGCAGTGTGCGAGTATGGTGCACTTTTGAAAGCATGATAAGTGCTCAAAGTTAAGTGCATAAATTTTGAGTTTGAAGATGAAATGAGGTTTTTGGTAGATTTGGGTAAAGAAGAAGCGGGTAGATTTGGTTGACGGATACCCATTTTCAACTGAGGCAACGATGTCGGCATTAGCACTATAGGTGGAGCTTCTTTCATAAGTTTTCACAGGCCACTTTTGCAACAATTTCATGCTTCAATTCATGGTCTTTGCAAATGGATTTGCATATGATTATGAACACATGATTGATGCCCATTGTACATGCATTTTGACGAGCACTTTTGAGTGCCAATGAGCTCTCTTGAGAGAATTACTTTTGCATTGATCAGTTTTATGGATTTCACCTCTTTCAACACTTGTACATGTGAGATTACTATGTTTGTGTACGTTGAGTGCGGATTGTCATTGTCATAATAACTAATATCTAATTCTCCCAAATGATTTTCCCATGTTAAAGTGATCATTTAATATGGGGAAGTGCGAGGGGAGAAAAAGCTAGAATATTGGTTAAGCTAGCAGACTAGCCACAATAGGGATCCAAAGGAGAGAAAATAGGAATCCAAAGGGGGGGCCATCTGCAAAAGAGCAATGTGCAACAATGGGCTTTAAAGACCCTAAGGTTCAGCCCATTAAGACTTCCAAAATGCTAAGGTTCCAAAATTCAAAGGCTGTGTCCAAAGGTCAAACACTAGGGAAATTGGATGCTTTGTGTGTGTACCAAAAAGTCTTCAAAGTTCCTACAAAGGAGGGGGCGAGCCTTGCAAGTAGGGGATGAGAGAGAAACACACACACACACACACACACTCACAAGCTTCCTTTACACAAAGGGAAAGAGGGACACATGTCAGCTCCCTAGCCCAAATGCCCACAAGGTGCACCCAAATCCTATTGAATGGCCATGGAGGTGGACCAATGAGAATTAGGCTAGATTAGTCTAGTTTAATTGATTTAAAAACACTCAATAAAAGAACCAATAAGAACTAATCTCTCTAGAAGACTATTGGACAGTCTCCCAAGGGGTCTAATGAGAATTCAGCAGCCCAATGGCTTGCCTGATTCCTGTTGGCCAGGAGACAAAGGGGTCCAATGAGAGTTTAGTTGCATTAATTAATTACCTAAAGCTCTCACAAAAGGGGAAAGGGGGACACATGTTAGAAGGCTATCACTTATGCCTCTCAATTTTCATTAGCCAATGGGGTGCATGCATGAGTAAAATGGAAGAGGGGTCGACCAAGAGAGAGAGGGGGCTGAATTTCTCAAGGCATTATTCCACACACACTCACACTAGCTCATGTGTGAAGCAAGAAGACTTTCTCTCTCCTTCTCACGCTTTAATGGAAAGCTTATCACCTACTCCAAGCTTGTGAGAAGGGAGGCCTACACCAACAACTCTTGGCTTTGTGATGCAAATCCAACCAAGAGCCAAGCTTAATGCATGCTCATCTCCTCTACCATGCTAATTACTAAGCTATGCTATCTAATATGAGTGATTATGTGAGGATATGTACATCTTTCTCATATGACTAATCATTCCTCTCAATCTACTCTCATACCCCGCTAGCTCTCACCATCTTCGAAGGTGTGTGAGGTCTTGGGTCTGAGACCGTGAGGGAATCAATGTCGTGTTTTAAAGTGTTTGCTAGTGCTTGAAGCTTTCACCTTCTTTGCACTAGCTATTTATTGAAGGAACACAAAGAATTGTATTGTAAAATGTCTCCCTTGATGGGGGAAACCTATAATACAAAGCCTTCTGGAGGGCGGACCGGCTCCATATAAATCCGGTCCTCAACTGTTGTCAATAGCTTAATTTCTCTCTCTTTTGAGTATTGTTCATGCCTATCTAACTAGGTGTTATGCTTTTTGTTGCTCTCTCCACCCAAGCACTTTGTTATGCTCATTAGGAATCTATTCTAATGAAATGCTCACTATGTTCATGCTATTTTCCGCTACACACAAGTTACTACGCCATTAAATGTTACATTGGTATCATAGCACAAGGTTTCTATTTTCTTGCTCAAGACAGGGAGGTCCTCAAGCTAGCTATAAATGGTTGGTGTTATTAATTGCAATTGAGTAAGTAGAATAGGGATTTTTTAGCCTTGCAGTGCACCTGCCTTTGTGCAGATAGTGGAGCATCACCATCGAGAGCTATGGTCTTAATGGTGGAGTCCTATGGGGCTTTCCTACAGCTTAACCATTATTAAGCTATTAGAAGCTTGACAGGAGCCGGTGATGTTTTGGTGTTGAAAGACCCTCTCTTCTATTCCTTGCAATTAATGGTATTCAAGCCATGGGTACAATAGCTTGAGTGCTTTTCTAAAGGGGTAAAGAGGATTAGCAACTAGGGCTTGAAGTGCCGAAGTACACCTAAAAGTTGTTAGAGTGGCTGACAATAGTTTAGAGAGTGAAATTAATGTTGGTAGCTTTGATTTTGCTAATGAGCAGGCTACTAATGATGCCCCTATGCTTCTTAACTACCTTGTTTCTAGGCTTCAACAAGCCATGGGCAATCCATCCCTCCAAAGTGAAGTGGAACGGCAGCTTTGTGCTCATGGGATTCTCCAAACTCCCCACCATGACAAGAGAGTACCTAGGAAGCCTCCTTGTGAGACTTCCAAAAGAGGCCTCTCTCTGATTAGGGAAGAAGAAGAGGATCCATACGAAGGCTCAAAAATTTGCTTCTTGATGATGCATCTCCGTCTCAAAGGAGAACTCAAGAGCCCCCACTGAAGGAACGAGAAAGAAGTGAGTCTCGTGCCACCTCGGTGGAGATGGCCCCACGAAGACGGCGGGTAAAACACTCTCCATCACCTCCTAAACGGAGAAGACCATCGCACACTTCTGCACACCATAATTCAAAGAGGGATGATAAAAAGCAAGAGAAGAAAAAGGCGAGAAAGAGGTCACCCTCTTCTTCATCCTCTTCCTCTTATGAAGAAAGTGATGGTGTGGACAAAGAGAACCAAGGAAAGAAAAAGGCGAGAAAGAGGTCACGCTCTTCTCCATCTTCCTCAAATTCTTCATCTTCCGAAGAAAGCGATGGTGAAACTTTTGAACCATAAAAAAAAAGAGGCCATAGGAAATCCTATGCCGCATGGAAGAGGTCGTCCAAGCTCACGAAGTTCAAAGAGGGAGGAAAGAGCATCTCTTTCCTTTCCTACGATGGCACCTTTGGTGCTACAGACAAAGTCTTGGCATTTATCCAACAATTCAATGTGGCGTTTGGAGATGAGGGCTTCATGGAGTCCTCTAAGCTACGCCATGTAGCTATGCACTTTCAAAAGTCCGCCGGGCCATGGTGGTCTAGCCTATGGGCCAACGATGAAGCTCACAAAAATGGAAAGCTTTAAGAGCTTCCATTATGAAGCACTTTTTGGCCACTGATGCCAAAGACAAAGTACTCACCGAATGGCCAAGCTTGAAGCTCTCTCGCTACAAATCCGTTCACAAATATGTAGGCAAGTTTTGGGACTTACATCTCAAAGCCACTGTCTTAAAAAACATGGTTTTTGGAGAGCAAAAACAACAATTTTGTGCGGGCTTAACTGAAGAAATGGCAGAGTATGTCAACTCCCAAAGGCCATGCACCATATCTGCGGTTATACACCATACTATGGTGGCTTCACGAATCAATTTCCAAACAGGGGCTAAGAGAAATTCTAAGTCCACAGAAAACAAGGGTTCCAATGAGCCTAAGGGAAAGGACAATGTCCAAAAGTCTCCTAAGGGAAATTTAAATAACAACAAAGCTAAGGAGAAGGGAGTTTACAAAGGCGAAAACAAACTCTCTCGTGAAGAGCTCGAGCGTTATCGCAAGGATAACCGTTGTTTCAAGTGCCGCGAGCAAGGGCATGTGTACCGCGCTTGTCCCCAAAAGAACACCGCCATGAGCCTCCTAGAGCTACCTTGGTCGAAATCCAAGAAGAAGAAGCTCACCACAAAGGATCTCCTCTATGCCATGCTTGGGGAAAGGTAAGAGAACATGATGCTTTTATTCTTTTTGAACCTGGTTCTACTCACAATTTTATATCCACAGAGTTGGCCACCAAGCTAGGCATCCAAGCCTATGAGATGGGAGATTTCCTACCCGCCAATGGTGCTTTCAAGGGGCAAGAAGCTTCAGTCACTCCCTTAATCGGGAAATTAAGGCTCCATGTCCAAAGCTATGTGGACAAAGAGAACTTCTTTATTTTTCCTCTCAAGCACAAGGATGTAATCCTAGGGGCACCATGGTTTGATCGCATGGCTGCCAATGTTAAATTCCCTGAGAGGAAAATATATTTTAGGTTCAGGGAAAAAGATATGTACATATATGCTAAGGAGTTGGGTAACACCATACCCATGTACATACACAAGCTTTCAATAAGTCAATAAAGAGCTCTATTTCCGTGTACATGATTTTTGTTAAAGATTCTCAAAATGAACCTAATGCTTTAGCAAAAGAAAACATAAACAATCACAAGGAATTAGAGTTATCCAATTTTTTCAAGGGGTTTCAAGATGTTTTTATTGACGACATCCCTTGTGAACTACCTCCTAAACAAGGCAATGATGACCATCCAATTGAACTTCTTCCATGAAGTTCACTGCCTAATAAACCTCCTTATAGATTTTCTCAAGCTCAACAAGAGGAGATTATGCGGCAAGTGCATGAGTTAGTTGAGAAGGGCATGGTTAGGCCTAGCTCATCTCCATTTTGTTCACCCGTCCTACGAGTGCAAAAGAAAGACGGCACATATTGTATGTGTGTCGACTATAGAGCATTAAATAGGATCTCTATTAAAAATAGGTTTCCCATTCCACGGGTAGAAGACCTATTTGATAAGCTACAAGGGTCAACCTACTTTAGTAGAATTGACCTAAAAAGTGGATACCATCAAATAAGGATAGTTGATCAAGACATTGTAAAGACCGCATTTTGCACTACGTTTGGTCTTTACGAATACATTGTCATGCCTTTTGGCTTGACCAATGCACCAACCACATTCAACCGCTTGATGGAGAAGCTATTCATGCCTCATTGAACCTTTACAGAAGTGTTCTTTGATGACATTATCATGTACTCTAATTCATTAGATGAACACAAGCAACACCTCCAGGTAATATTTCAAATTCTACAAGAGAATAAACTTTATATTAATCGAAAGAAAAGTGAAATTTTATTACAAGAGATTCAGTATTTAGGTCACATTATTTCTCAAGATGGTATCCAAATGGATCCATCAAAGTTAGAGGTAGTAAAAGGATGGCCTAAACCAAGGAATCTTCATAAACTAAGAAGCTTTATAGGTATGTGTGCATAATATAGACGCTTCATAGAAAAGTTCTCACTAATAGCAGGACCATTACATGACCTAACAAAGAAAAACGTTAGGTATACATGGTCTGCCAAGGAGAACAATGCTTTTGAAAAGCTTAAAGAAAAGTTTATCTCTCAACCTGTGCTTACATTGTCGGATCTCTCGAAGCCATTTAAGGTCCAATGTGACGCTTGTGGTGATTGCCTTGGAGCTGTTTTGCTCCAAGAAGGGCACACCATAGCCTATGAAAGTCGAAGGCTCGATGTTGTTGAGCCTTCGACCCTGCTGAGAAAGCTCTAGTTATATATAAAAAGGAACTCCTCACACTTCTACATGCCTTAGACTCATGGAAGCACTATCTATTGGGTACTCCTTTCATTCTGTTGCGGACAGATCACCAAAGTCTTATGTACTTCATGATGCAAACCAAGCTCTCCGACAAACAAATGAGGTGGGCAAATTTCCTTTCACGATTTCATTTTCATATTGCTCACATTCTCGGCAAGCATAATCAAGTAGCCGATGCACTCTCAAGACGTCCAAGAGTGAATGCGGTTTCCATAGCAACTCACAATGATCTATCTTTTATGATAGATGAGTATGCTACTGATCCCGATTTTAGAGATGTGATTTCAGCCCTTGCAATAGGGAAGAAATAGGAACCATTTACTTTACAAGATCGTTATCTTCTCTATGGCAATAAACTATGCATTACTAACTCACTACGTGAGAAAGTAATGTATGAATCTCAAGCTCCTCCTTATGCGGGGCATAGAGGGATTCAGTCTACCCTAAAAGGGATTGAAACATATTTCTATTGGCCTACCATGAAAGCAAACATACAAGAGTATGTTTCTAAATGTGTGGGGTGCCAAAAGACGAAGTTTGATAGAGGGAAGCAACTTCGATTGCTTCAACCTTTGCCAATCCCTAATTCACCATGGGAGAGCATATCCATGGATTTTATCTTTGGATTGCCTAAGTCTATCCATGGGAATATGGGAATATGGACAATAGTAGACAATTTTAGCAAACAAGTTCATTTTATACCTGTCAAAAAGACTATCAAAGCCCATCAAATGGCAACCCTCTTCATATCACAAATTTTCAAGTACCATGGCTTGCCAATGTCCATAGTGTCAGATAGAGATCCTAGAATGACGAGTAATTTCTGGAAGGGTCTCTCTTTCATAATTTAGGGACAAGGCTAAACTTCTCTTCGGCCTATCACCCGAAAACGGATGGCCAAAGTGAAGTAGATCAAAGATCCCAATGGGAGAAGTACATACCCTTAGTGGAGTATGCCTACAATAACACTGTACATACTTCCACAGGAAAAGCGCCTTTCGAGGTAATTGAGGGAAGATCAAAAAGTCCCCTGCTACTTAAGGTACACAGGAAGATCTTCGTTGCAGATGAGTATAGCCGAAACTACATGAATCTTTCCAAAAGATTAAGGATGCTATCTCTATCTCACAGCAAAGGCAAAAGACTGCTGCTGATAAGCACACAAGAGCCCAAGCCTTTAAGGAAAATGATTGGGTCTTCTTAAATTTCCCAAGGCTTGATTAAGGCACAAGACGAGCAAGAATCCTACGGGACACCAAAAGTACTATGCTAAGTTAGCAAAAAATTACTATGGTTCCTTCTAGATTCTTAGGCCAATCAATGAGATGGCCTATCAACTCAAGTTACCCAGCCATTGGGTCATACATAATGCTTTACATGTGAGCCTACTAAAGCCTTACAAAGGAGAGCCACCTCAAGAACCAACTATTGAAGACCCATCGGAGATCAAGGACCAAGAAGAGGTGCTGCAGCCCGAGTCCATTCTTCAACATGAAGACAAGGTATTAAGAGGCGGTAAGACTATCCGGCAATATCTTTTTAAGTTTAAGAATTATCCTTTTGAAGATGCTAGATGGATGCAAGGCATACAATTAAAGGATAACCTAAACCTTGTCAATGCTTACAATGCTTCCCTAGAGTAAGCAAATGTACAAATGTTTAAAATGAACAAAGTTTTTGTCTTATAAGACTCTCTTTTTCTTTATTGTGCACAAATGTAAAGTAGTATGCATGCTTAGAATCAAGTTTGCGGAGATGACGTCTCCCAAACACCAAGTAGAGCTTGTCACTCTACTATGGAAGATTGGTAGGACTCATGTGCAGACATGCTTGTGGAAACTTAGGCTCTCAAGCGCCAAATGGACTAGTCATCCATTCTGGAACGATGTCATAGGGTAAGATAGGGATCCTCTACCCGGTTGAATGGCTTTATCTTCTCTACCCCATAGTCGAGGACGACTATAATTTCAAGAATGAGGTAATGTCATAATAACTAATATCTAATTCTCTTAAATGATTTTCTCATGTTAAACCGATCATTTAATATGAGGAAGTGCCAAGGGAGAAAAATCTAGAATATTGGTTAAGCTGGCAGACCGGCCATAGTAGGGATCCAAAGGAGGGAAAATAGGGATCCAAAGGGGGGGGCATCTGCAAAAGAGCAATGTGCAACAATGGGATTTAAAGACCCTAAGATTCAGCCCATTAAGACTTCCAAAATGCTAAGGTTCCAAAATTCAAAGGCTATGTCCAAAGGTCAAACACTAGGGAAATTGGATGCTTTATGTGTGTACCAAAAAGTCTTCAAAGCTCCTACAAAGGAGGGGGCAAGCCTTGCAAGTAGGGGATGAGAGAGAAACACACACACACACACACACACACACACACACTCACAAGCTTCCTTTACACAAAGGGAAAGAGGGACACATGTCAGCTCCCTAGCCCAGATGCCCACAAGGTGCACCCAAATCCTATTGGATGGCCATGGAGGTGGACCAATGAGAATTAGGCTAGATTAAATATAGTTTAATTAATTTAAAAACACTTAATAAAAGAATCAATAAGAATTAAGCTCTCTAGAAGACTATTGGACAGTCTTCCAAGGGGTCCAATGAGCATTCAACAGCCCAATGGCTTGCCTGATTCCTATTGGCCAGGAGACAAAGGGGTCCAATGAGAGTTTAGTTGCATTAATTAATTACCTAAATCTCTCACAAAAGGGCAAAGGGGGACACATGTTAGAAGGCTATCACTTATGCCTCTCAATTTTCATTGGCTAAGCCTGGCATGGGCAAATGGGGTGCCTGTATGAGTAAAATGGAAGAGGGGTCTACCAAGAGGGAGAGGGGGCTGAATTTCTCAAGGCATTATTCCACACACACTCACACTAGCTCATGTGTGAAGCAAGAAGACTCTCTCTCTCTCTCTCTCTCTCTCTCTCTCTCTCTCTCTCTCTCTCTCTCTCTCTCTCTCTCCTTCTCAAGCTTTAATGGAAAGCTTATCACCTACTCCAAGCTTGTGAGAAGGGAGGCCTACACCAACAACTCTTGGCTTTGTGATGCAAATCCAACCAAGATCCAATCTTCAATGCATGCTCATCTCCTCTACCATGCTAATTACTAAGCTATGCTATGCTAATATGAGTGATTATGTGAGGAGATGTACATCTTTCTTATAAGACTACTCCTTCTTCCTCTCAATCTACTCTCATACCCCACTAGCTCTCACCATCTTCGAAGGTGTGTGAGGTCTTGCGTCTGAGACCGTGAGGGAATCAATGTTGTGTTTTAAAGTGTTTGCTAGTGCTTGAAGCTTCCATCTTCTTTGCACTATCTAGTTATTGAAGGAACACAAAGAATTGTATTGTAAAATGTCTCCCTTGATGGGGGAAACCTATAATACAAAGCCTTTTGGAGGGGGGACCGGCTCCATATAAATCCGATCCTCAACTGTTGTCAATAGCTTAATTTCTCTCTCTTTTGAAGTATTGTTCATGCCTATCTAACTAGGTGTTATGCTTTTTGTTGCTCTCTCCACCCAAGCACTCTTGTTATGCTCATTAGGAATCTATTCTAATGCAATGTTCACTATGTTCATTCTATTTTTCACTACACACATGTTATTAGGCCATTAAATGTTACAGCCATTGTATGCACATTGTGGAGCCATTTTGGCATTACCCTCTGGCATTGCATACTATTATGATTTATGGTTTTGAGTCCTCTTTTGGAGACTATAGTGGTCACGGTTTACTCCCACTTTGCCAAATCTTTTGTTTATAGTGGTCAAGATCTTCTCCCACTTTAGCATCTTGGATGTGTTTTATGATTTTGCATTGAGATCTCACTCATTTTGTAGGGGAGACTCTATTTGATTTCCCCTAGATTTCTTGCGATACTTTTGGCTTATTGTCGTACACTCTTTTGATACATTTGTAGTCATTTGATTGAGACGGTGATTCCCTCTTGTTGTTGTGGTTGACTTTGCTCCCACATTGACGGGCATATGGTTGTTTTGGGCACAAACAGGTGTTCACGTACCCACACTCGTAGAAGTGCATATGAGATGTATGCTCATGTGGCTATGAGTTATAGGTAGCCAGATTTGAGCTTCAGTAGTGGTTGAGTTGTTCTCCCACTCACTCTACAAATTCAGTTTACAAATTCCAAGCACAGGTTCAGGTACATTTAGCAGTTGAGACTTGCATCGGTGTACCGATTGAAGAGGACAATGTAGTTACACTATTGTGAGAGATTTTATGCATTGATGCACTTGAGCACTACAAGTGTTGGTGAGATTTTTTGAGAGTGTTTCCTCTTTGCAAAGAGTTTCTTTTAGTTTAGATTTGGTGCACTTCTCTTTGGCATTGGTTTATGCACATTGCCCTTGCCAGTTCTGCAAAAATCTCTCAATTTCTAACTAGCGTTTCCCAGAAGGATTTCCTTCCATGTTGTAGAGCCATAGCTCTTGTTTTGGTGATAGTGGTCGAGTTATAGAGTATGCTCATTGTGGATATAGGTTGCCAATTATGCACATTTTTTTAACAAGGTGTATTTCAATCATGAGTCTATTGCTTACACGTTATATGTAGTCACACGTTACATGTTCTACAAGTCTCTCTGGTAGAGATATGTTGAGCTATAGTTCGCATATGCGTTGATCATAGTTATGATTGTCTGGTGGTTGACTTGATCTCCCACTTTGACATTCACTTATGGAATTTAATATGTGTGATAGTCTTGAGTCTATGACAACAAATCATGTGAGACAACGATCTCATTCATGTCGACACTTGAGATGTTGGCATTGTCATCACACAAGGCACATTAGACGTCGTTGGTTTAAACGTATGAGGCGGTGGTGGAAATGTATGTGTGACACAAACTAGAAAGGTGGCTTCATATGTCAATGACAGTGATGTCATGGCTACCTCTAGTGTTCCTCTTGCTTTTATGTCTGATAGAGATGCCACTTGCTCTTGATGGTTGCTAGATGAGTATGCAACATTCCACGTCATGCTTACCTCTATTGTTCCTCTTGCTTTTATGTTTGATAGAGATGCCACTTGCTCTTGATAGTTGCTAGATGAGTATGCGACATTCGAGATCACATCATGTCATGAGTGGTTTAGCACTTTTGCTAGTGGGATCCTTGGTCATGTGCATCTAGCTGACGAATCAACATATGATATAGAGGGTACATGAGATGTACACTTGTCATTACTCAATGGTGCATCTTATATGCTACGACATGTGCATTATATTCCTTCAATTACAGAGATTTTGATCTCACTAAGATAGTTGAGAGACTATGGATGTCAGGTACTGTTTAGAGAGAACTCTTTTCAGATGCACTATGGATGGCTAGTCATTATGGGGGAAGCCCGGAGTGGCTTGATCTACCCTATGTATGTATCTGAGGTGTGAGATGACTTAGTCTCAATTACATTACAATCATGATAGTGAGAGACTACACATGTATCTTTCATGGATGAGCTCTAGAGTGTTGTGCAAACAACATGTCTATAGATGCAGAGTTAGAGCGGCCATGCTCTAACAAAACACAACAGATTGATCCTCTTAGGACAGAGATGCCTCCTACCCTGAAGATGAACGATATGTAGTTCTTTGACGTGCTCATGCTAGAGGCTGATATGGTGATGCGAGGACATGTGGATACAATCCCTATGGATGATGAGGGGTTGACGACTAACCTAGAGTCAAGATTGATGTGTCACCTACTGCAAATAGATTGGCAAAGGTCACTGCACATAGCATTGATGCATTTTCCACGAATATGCTGGTAGAGATTACACATTTGTTGTCAGCCTTTGAGACCCTCATGTACAACCTTTTAGTGTTGAAACCTGATATAGCAACTGCAGTGGGAGCGTTTGTAGTTGGGATTGTCAATTGTGTGGTGATTGAAACTAGCATTATACACCATGGAGAAGTGCAAGTCATTACAAAATACTTGTAGGGTATACATGTTGATCTAGTAGGGATATACGCTTTTGTACACCGCTATAGTCTATATGGCAACGTGCATCGACTTCCAAAGAGCCAACATGCATAGGTTGAGATGAGATTCCTCCTTATACCTCATGTACATACTGATAGGTCCTATAATAATACCACTTATCGACACATTCACCTTTAAGTGGGAGATTGTTGGGTTAAAGGTAGTGTGCCTCTTACTCCGGTGGTCGGACACCTTAGAGGCATCCAACCGCCCATCACTTGTACACACCTTATTATTTACTAGATAGAAAAATAAGGGGCTCTCTCACACACATTGTGGTGAGTTGCTCCACCCACATCCTATGTGTTCTCTCTCTCTCTCTCTCTCTCTCTCTCTGAGAGAGAGAGAGACTGAGAGAGAGAGAGAGAGAGAGAGAGAGAGAGAGAGATGATAAGCTCATTCATTGAGCATTCATGTGATGGGAACTTCAATTAGTGAGAGAAAGAGTGGGGCATTAACTATTCCATTCACTCTTCTAGTCTAGGTTTAGAACATTGAAAAACAATATCAAATTCCAATAATTAGAGAGAGAGAGAGAGAGAGAGAGAGAGAGAGAGAGAGAGAGAGAGAGAGAGAGAGAGAGAGAGAGAGAGAGAGAGAGAAGAGCAGTTAGGAAGGATTAGGCTAGTCTCAGCAGAGTGAAAAAGGGCATCAAATACCAATCATGAGAAGAGCCTTTACTATTACAATCACCTTATGAGCCAAAGCCACAATTACATTTCCACGAGGAGAACAAAACACATAAGCGGTTAATCCCTAGGATTGAATGCAGGTGTGTGGTGCAATTAGAAAAATTACGTAAATGAAAAAGTGTCTCCACTCAAACTTAGAGGTAGACCTTACGCATCAAACGTGATTGTAATATAATAGATATTTTCAATCAAGAAAGAGTTGATCAGCTAATGTCTCTTTATCAATTCAACATGGTAGAACAATTAAATGATACACATTATGTATTAAGCTATACGGGAACCCTACAAAGATTGTCTGATGAGACTTTTACAGATGCAAAAGCCCAATGGCAAGATTCAATTGATAATAATAGTTTGGCTACTGTAGAATAAGATAATTCAAATCATAACTATTGGGGTAAAGGTGCTCTGTGCCTTGCCAACCGCCCAGGCTATGGACGCCCGCCTACTTTTGTATATACTTAGAGTGTATATGGGGCTGCTCACTCTTGGAGTCTTCCTACCCCATATCTTTGCATTCTTGTGTGTCTTCTTCCTCACCACACCACACACGCAACTCGCACGCTATGCATTGCGCACTCACAAGTGGTATCAGAGATGTGGCTTCCCGATCCACTCTCCTTGGCATGCGTGCACAAGCTCCGAGACGAGCTAAGGCAATATGACCTTGGTGTGTAGAGCTGAGGAGGAAATAAACACGTGATCATGAGCAGGTTATGGAAAAGGCTTTGAGTAAATCTTTGCGGAGCTTGGCAAAGGAGTAGCAAGGCTTGGAAGCACAATTGACCACCCAAGCAGGTAGCATCTGGTAGCTCTACAAGCAGGCACCATTTAGATTTGCAAAAAATCAAGCCAGGATCCGTGAGCTTTAAGTAATTTTGCACGAGCTCTACTTGATAGGAGCGCTAGAAATTAAAGCCTTTGTAATGCTAGCTAGTTGCAAGGCTTGAAGGAACTTTGAGAACCTTAAATAAGTAGTACTAGTTTTTACTTTCAATAAGGTAGCACTATGTTCACTATTAGGCAACGTTTACAAGAAGCAACAACATTTTCAAATTTGAGCAGCCTTCTGTAGCACGAGCGAAAGCTGACAGCAGAAAGCATTTTCTAAAAAAAGTGTGTGTGTAAGAGCGTGCTCACAAACACACACATAGACACACACGCATAGACTGGGAGAGAGAAGAAGTAGGGAGCTTGTGCTCTTTGTGAGCATTTACCAGGCTTTCTAGCAGGTAGCATGTGTTTTTTCATCAAGTTTTTCTCTGCAATGATCACGAGCATGTATGCTCGTCGAGTCTTGGCCACAAGCGTGGTTGCTTGGTCTGGCTTGTGTGTGCTACAATTTCCGGTCAATTGATTCCTGGATTGGCCAACTTTTGGGTTTTTCCACAAGTCGCTTGTACTTAGCTTTATGTATCACAGTGTGGGAGCTTCTATGCTCATTGATTTTCCAGACGATTGATTCCCGGATGTGTATGCAGTGTTGTAGATTGAATTGAGATTTTAATTGTGAGGTACTCCCAGATTGTTAATCATTATGGCTAGTTTTTTGGTTTTGTGAGCCATTTTATGTCGTTATGGTATCAAAATTTTGTCAAAATTTTGCATCTAGCGTTTGCCTCTTTATGCCATTGACACCTTATGTGTGGTAGCTTGTTATTTGGCTACGTTTGTCCTAGAGTGGGAGATTTGTGGCATCTCGAGCATTCGTTTCTCTATAGAGGCTTGTTATTTGGCATTTAATACAACCATTTTGTGCAAGTAGTGCATGTATGCATTAGCGAGCTTGGTGATTAGCTCACAGATTGCTTGAGACATTGGTTTATGGTTTGTGTACCATTTTGATGTTGTTTTGTTGTCCAATTCTTGTCATGTGCATCGAGGATTCCGCACATGGTTTTCTCTTGGGTGTGAGAGTGGTATTGGCGGGGCAGGTTTGCTCTTAGGTGGGAGATCATTGTTAACCTCAGGCTAGAGATAGGCATAGATTTGTAGAGGTTTATGCATGTATTTTGAGTGCGCCTTGATGCACATTTGCCCATGGTCTTGAGCCACAATTGATTGATGTGCTCTAGGTTGCGATTGCAGGTGGCACTCAAAGTTTTACGTACGGTGTTATTTGGAAGTGGGAGATAGTGCATGTATGCATCCATACCACACAGTGTGAGCTTGGCGATTAGTTGATGATTGCCAGTGTTTTGGCATAGTAGGGTTTGGCACATTTGTTGCAAGGTTTGTGACAACTTCTACAGAGGCGCTTGAGCTTGGTTCTGGCTTATGTTTACAAATGGTCTTTTGTTTGCACTCTCATTGACATTTGTCACACTTAGGCATTGGTGGTAGGGTGTTTCGGCAAAGAGATTTTGTGGTTGATGCGGTTTATGTGTTGATAGAGATTGTCTCACAATTTTGCGTCTTTGATGCCATACTTTTTGGACAGCTGGCAAGTGCATTTGGACAGGTAGTTTTGCCTTCTAGTTTGCTACTTTGGTCTCACGGCAAAGACAGGTGATCATTCTGATTGTGACCTCTCAGGGATGAGTAGGTTTGATGGTTCAGACATTGCATCATGTGGGTGAGAGTGTATCCTTCATGCATTGACACAATGAGGTTTACATGGACCATTGAGTGGTGATGCAGGTAGACCTTGCGGGATGTCTGACGATCAGTGTGGCAGGATCTAGAGGAAATGGAATTATCTACTATCCGTTTGCACCTTGTAGAGTCAAAATATGCTCTTGTTATGCACGAGCCTACTACAAGAGCATTGTGGCAGATATTACATGTCATGTATGACAGATTTGAGTCATCTACGACTTGTGTGAGACAGAGGTATTCATGTCCACGTCAACAGGTTATGTGTTGGCATTGTGGTCATTTAGGGCACATCAGATGGTGTTGCTTTTTTTTGTATAAGACAACACATGAGACATGGTTGTCTTTGAGATGTAGTTCATGCTGTTAGCTCAGTTGATTTGACAGTTGTAGGAGCAAATGCAATGTCTAAGTACACGAGTGACGGGGATGTCACATTTGCTTCATTTTTTTTCATGATGTTCTTATGTCTATGGATTGTGCACTTCCTTTCTAGTGGTTGCTAGATGAGAATGCCATGTTTCATGTCACTCCACACCATGACTAACTTTGTAGCTATTCTAGCGAGATTCTTGGTAGTGTACGCTTGATTGATGGTTCAATGCACGACATAGTTGGTGCAGGAGAGGTGAGACTGTCATTATTGAGTGGTGCATCATATGTGCTAAGACATGTGCATCATGTGCCACACATGACTGTGAGTTTTCTATGAGCTGGTCAACTTCGAGATTGTGGATGCCATACTTCTCTTTGAGAGTGATCTTTTATCATGCATTTGGGTTCAGTGGTACTTGCAAGAGGTGCCAGGGATGGCATGGTTTACCCTATGCACGTGGATCAAATTTGAGATGGCATGGTCTCAATTTTGTTGCAGACATGTACTCAACGGGAGACGAGACATGTGTCTTTTGCGGGTGAGCTCAATGTTGTGCAAGACGTGTCTGCGGATATATAGTTAGAGTGGCATTGCTCTAGTGAGACACATTAGGTGTTGTCAGAGTGTGCGGATAGAGGTAGAGTGGGTCTGCTCCCTAGAGACATAGACATATATTGATGACATGGGGTTCTTTGATATGCTTATGCTAGATGCTCACATGGTTATGCCAGGATTGGTAGAGCATGGTACAATATATGGAGGGGCGGTCACAGTGTTGAGTGTCATAATAATCAATATCTAATTCTCCTAAATGATTTTCTCATATTAAACTGATCATTTAATGTGGGCAAGTGCTAGGGGAGAAAAAGCTAGAATATTGGTTAAGCTAGCAGACCGGCCACAGTAGGGATCCAAAGGAGGGAAAATAGGGATCCAAAGAGGGGGCCATCTGCAAAAGAGCCATGTGCAACAATGGGCTAAAAAGACCCTAAGGTTCAGCCCATTAAGACTTCCAAAATGCTAAGGTTCCAAAATTCAAAGGTTGTGTCCTAAGGTCAACCCTAGGGGAAATTGGATGCTTTGTGTGTAACTAAAAAGTCTTTGCATATCCCTACATGGGAGGGGGTGAGCCCTTCTTCTAGGGGATGAGTGAGAAAGTCACACACACACACACACACACACACACACACACACACACATGCTCCCTTTACACAAAGGGAATTAGGGAGACATGTCAGCTCCCTAGCCCAGATGCCCACAAGGTGTGCCCAATTCCTATTGGATGGCCTTGGAGGTGGACCAATGAGAATTAGGCTAGAGTAAATCTAGTTTAATTAATTTAAAAACACTTAATAAAAGAACCAATGAGAATTAAGTCTCCTAGAAGACTATTGGACAGTCTCCCAAGGGGTCCAATGAGCATTCAGGAACCTAATGGCTTGCCTGATTCCTATTGGCAAGGAGGCAAAGGAGTCCAATGAGAGTTTAGTTTAATTATTAAATTACCTAAAGCTCTCACAAAAGGGGAAAGGGGGACACATGTCAGAAGGCTATCACTTATGCTGCTTAACAGCCATTGGCTTGATTTGGGGAGGTCCAATGGGGAGCCTGCAAGAGCAAATAGCAAGAGGGCTCGCCCGAGAGAGAGAGAGAGGGGGGCTGATTTTTGCAAGGCATTATTACACACACACTCACACAATCTCATGTGTGAAGAAAGAAAAAACTATCTCTTTCCAAGCTTTAATGGATAGCTCATCACCTACTCCAAGCTTGTGAGATAGAAGCCTACATCGACACACTCTTGGCTTGTGGATGCAAATCCAACCAAGAGCCAAGCTTCAATGCATGCTCATCTCCTCTACCAAGCTAATTACTAAGCTAAAGCTATGCTAATATGAGTGATTATGTGAGGAGATGTACATCTTTCTCGTAAGATACTCCTTCTTCCTCTCAATCTAGTCTCATACCCTGCTAGTTCTCACCATCTTCGAAGGTTTGTGAGGTCTTGGGTCTGAGAACGGGGATAATTAAAGTTGTGTTTACTAAGTGTTTTGCTTAGTGCATGAAGCTTTCATGCACTAGCTAGTCTTGAAGGAACACAAAGAATTGTATTGTACAATGTCTCTCTTGATGGGAGAAACCATAATACAAAGCCTTTTGGAGGGGGGACCGGCTCCATGCAAATCCGGTCCTCAACTGTTGTCAATAGCTTAATTTCTCTCTCTTTTGAAAGTATTGTTGATGCTATCTAACTAGGTGTTATGCTTTTTGTTGCTCTCTCCACCCAAGCACTCTTGTAATTCTCATTAGGAATCTATTCTAATGAAATGCCCACTATGTTCATGCTAATTTCCGCTACACATAAGTTTTTAGACCATTAAATGTTACATTGGTGTTACAGCACAAGGTTTCTCTTTTCTTGCTCAAGAAGGGAGGTCCTCAAGCTAGCTATAAATGTTTGGTATTATTAATTGCCTGTGAGTAAGTAGAATAGGGATTTTTCAGCCTTGCAGTGCGCCTGCCTTTGTGCAGTTAACGGGGCATCACCGTCGAGAGCTATGGTCTTAATAGTGGAGTCCTACGGGGCTTGCCTACGGCTTAACCACTATTGAGCTATGAGAAGCTTGACAGGAGCCGGTGCTGTTTTGGTGTCGAAAGACCCTCTCTTCTATTCCTTGCAATTAATGGTATTCGAACCGCGGGTACAGTCGCTTGAGTGCTTTTTCTAAAGGGGTAAAGAGGAGTAGCAACTAGGGCTTGAAGTGCCAAAGTACACCTAAAAAGTTTACACCTAAAAGTTGTTAGAATGGCTGACAATAGTAAAGAGAGTGAAATTAATGTTGATAACTTTGATTTTGCTCATGAGCAAGCTACTAATGATGCTTCAATGCTTGTTAATTATCTTGTTTCTAGGCTTCAACAAGCCATGGGCAATCCATCTCTCCAAAGTGAAGTGCAACGGCAACTCCGTGCTCACGGGATTCTCCAAGCTCATCACCATGATGAGAGAACACCTAGGAAGCCTCCTTGTGAGACTCCCAAAAGAGGTCTCTCTCCGATTCGAGAAGAAGAAGAGAATCCATACGAAGGGCTCAAGAATTTACTTCAAGATGATGCATCTCATTCCCAAAGGAGAACTCAAGAGCCTCCACCAAAGGAACGAGAAAGAAGTGAGTCTCCCGCCACCTCGGCGGAGATGGCTCCACGAAGACGACGGGCTAAACTCTCTCCATCACCACCAAAGCGGAGAAGCCCATCACACTCTTCTCCATGCCATAATTCAAAGAGGGATGATAAAAAGCAAGAGAAGAAAAAGGAGAGAAAGAGGACACCCTCTTCTCCATCTTCTTCATCCTCTTCCTCTTATGAAAGTGATGGTGAAGACAACAAAGATCAAGACAAGAAAAAGGCGAGAAAGAGGTCACCCTCTTCTCCACCTTCTTCAAATTCTTCACCTTCTGAAGAAATTGATGGTGCAACCTTTGAACCATCAAAAAGAAGAGGCCATAGGAAATCCTATGCCGCATGGAAGAGGTCATCCAAGTTGAAGAAGTTCAAAGAGGGAGGGAAGAGAATCTCTTTCCTTACCTATGATGGCACCTTTGGTGCTACGGACAAAGTCTTGGCCTTTATCCAGCAATTTGATGCGGCGTTTGGAGATGAGGGCTTCACGGAGTCCTCTAAGCTACGCCATGTAGCTATGCACTTTCAAAAGTCCGCCAGGCAATGGTGGTCTAGCCTACGAGCCAACGGTGAAGCTCCACGAACATGGAAAGCTTTAAGAGCTTCCATTATGAAGCAGTTTTTGGCCACCGATGCCAAAGACAAAGTACTCACCGAATGGCGAAGCTTAAAGCTCTCTCCCAATGAATCCATCCACAAATATGTAGACAAGTTTTGGGACCTACAACTCAAAGCCACTGTCTTTAAAAAGTTGGATTTTGGAGAGCAAAAGCAACAGTTTTGTGCGGGCTTAACAGAAGAAATGGCGGAGTATGTCAACTCCCAAGGGCCACGTACCATATCGGCGGTAATACACCATACTATGGTGGCCTCACGAATCGATTTCCAAACGGGGGCTAAAAGAAATAATAAGCCCTTGGAAAACAAGGGTTCCAATGAGCCTAAGGGGAAGGACAATGTCCAAAAGTCTCCTAAGGGCAACTCCAACAAAGCTAAAGAGAAGGGAGTTTACAAAGGTAAGAACAAACTCTCTCCTGAAGAGCTTGAGCGTTATTGCAAGGATAACCGGTGTTTCAAGTGCGGCGAACAAGGGCGTGCATACCGCGCTTGTCCCCAAAAGAACAACCGTCAAGATCCTCCTAGAGCTTCCTTGGTTGAAATCCAAGAGGAGGAGACTCATCAAACTCACCACAAAGGATCTCCTCTATGCCATGCTTGGGGAAAGGTAAGAGAACATGATGATTTTATTCTCTTTGACCCTGGTTCTACTCACAATTTTATATCTATAGAGTTGGCCACCAAGCTAGGAATACAATCCTACGAGATGGGAGATGTCCTACCCGCAGACAGTGCCTTCAAGGGGCAAGAAGCTTCAGTCACTCCCTTAATCGGGAAATTGAGGCTTCATGTCCAAGGCTATGTGGACAAAGAGGACTTCTTTATCTCTCCTCTCAAGCATGAGGATGTAATCCTAGGGGCACCATGGTTTGACCGCCTGGCTGCCGATGTTAAATTTTCTGAAAGGAGAATCTCTTTTAAGTTCAGGGAAAAAGACATGTATATAGATGCTAAGGAAATGGGTAACACTATCCCCATTGTACATACACCAGCTTTCAACAAGTCAATAAAGAGCTCTATTTTTGTGTACATGATTTTTGTTAAAGATTCTCAAAATGAACCTAATGCTTTAGCAAAAGAAAATAAAAGCAACCAAAAGGAATTAGAGTTATCCAATTTTTTCAAGGGGTTTCAAGATGTTTTTATTGACAACATCCGTTGTGAGCTACCTCCTAAACGAGGTAATGATGACCATGCAATTGAACTTCTTCCAGGAAGTTCACTGCCTAACAAACCTCCTTATAGAGTTTCTCAAGCTCAACAAGAGGAGATTATGCGGCAAGTGCATGAGTTAGTTGAGAAGGGCATGGTTATGCCTAGCTCATCTCCATTTTGCTCACCGGTGCTATTAGTGCAAAAGAAAGACGGCACATATCGTATGTGTGTCGACTATAGAGCACTAAATAGGATCACTATCAAGAATAGGTTTCTCGTTCCACAGGTAGAAGACCTATTTGATAAGCTACGAGGATCGACCTACTTCAGTAGGATTGACCTAAAAAGTGGCTATCATCAGATAAGGATAGTTGATCAAGATATTGTAAAGACCGCATTTTGCACCACATTTGGTCTTTACGAATACATTGTCATGCCTTTTGGCTTGACCAATGCACCAGCCACATTCAACCGCTTGATGGAGAAGCTGTTCCGGCCTCATCGAACCTTCACTGGAGTGTTCTTTGATGATATTATCATCTACTCTAATTCATTAGACGAACACAAGCAACACCTCCAGGTAATATTTCAAGTTTTGAGAGAGAATAAACTTTATGTTAATCGAAAGAAAAGTGAATTTTTCTTGCAAGAGATTCAGTATTTATGTCACATTATCTCTCAAGATGGCATCCAAATGGATCCATCAAAGTTAGAGGTAATAAAAGGATGGCCTAAACCAAGGAATCTTCATGAACTAAGAAGCTTTATAGGTATGTGTGCATACTATAGACACTTCATAGAAAAGTTCTCACAAATTGCGGGACCATTACATGACCTAACAAAGAAAAGCGTTAGGTATACATGGTCTGCTAAGGAGAACAATGCTTTCGAAAAGCTTATCTCTCAACCTGTGCTTACACTACCGGATCTCTCAAAACCATTTGAGGTCCAATGTGATGCATGTGGTGATTGCCTTGGAGCTGTCTTTCTCCAAGAAGGGCAGGCCATAGGCTATGAGAGTCGAAGGCTCGACCCTGTTGAGCAAGCTCTAGGCATATACGAAAAGGAACTCCTTGCAGTTCTACATGCCTTAGACTCATGGAAGCACTATTTATTGGGGACTCCTTTCATTCTGCGAACGGATCACCAAAGTCTTAAGTACTTCATGACGCAGACCAAGCTCTCCGACAAACAAATGAGGTGGGAAAATTTCCTTTCGCAATTTCATTTTCATATTGCTCACATTGCTGGCAAGCATAATCAAGTAGCTGATGCACTCTCAAGACGGCCGAGAGTGAATGCGGTTTCCATAGCAACTCACAATGATCTATCTTCAATGATAGATGAGTACGCTATTGATCCCGATTTTAGAGATGTGATTTCAGCCCTTGCATTAGGGAAGAAAGAAGAACCATTTACTTTACAAGATGGTTATCTTCTCTATGGAAATAGACTATGCGTTACTAACTCACTACGTGAGAAAGTAATGTATGAATCTCATGCTCCACCGTATGCGGGGCATAGAGGGATTCAATCTACCTTAAAGGGAATTGAAACATATTTCTATTGGCCTACCATGAAAGTGAGCACACAAGAGTATGTTTCTAAATGTATGGTTTGCCAAAAGACAAAATTTGATAGAGGGAAGCAACTTGGATTGCTTCAACCCTTGCCAATCCCTAATCCACCATGGGAGAGCATATCCATGGATTTTATCTTTGGATTGCCTAAGTCTATCCATGGGAATACGGGAAAATGGACAATAGTAGACAGGTTCAGTAAACAAGCTCATTTTATACCTATCAAAAAGACTATCAAAGCCCATCAAATGGCAACCCTCTTCATTTCACAAATTTTCAAGTACCATGGCTTGCCAATGTCTATAGTGTCGGATAGAGATCCTAGAATGACCAGTAATTTCTAGAAGGGTCTCTTTGAGAATTTAGGAACAAGGCTAAACTTCTCTTCGGCCTATCATCCACAAACGGATGGCCAAAGTGAAATAGCTAACCTAACAATTCTCGATCTACTAAAAGCCTATGTAACGGAAGTAGATCAAAGATCCCAATGGGAGAAGTACTTACCTTTAGTGGAGTATGCTTACAATAACACTGTACATACTTCCACGGGAAAAGCACCTTTCGAGGTAATTGAGGGAAGATAAAAAAGTCCCTTGCTACTTAAAGTACATGGGAAGATCTTCGCTGCAGATGAGTATCAAAGATATCAATGAGCAACTCATTTTTGCAGGTGAAGTTATTTTTTACAGTTCACTTGTGTAGACTGCATTGTTAAACTCTTACCAAACTTTTTCTAGTACTAGGAGACTTACAACCCTCAAGCTATCAACTTTGATGCATTATGCATATTACTATTAGAGGAGTCACATTCAAGAAAGAACAGGGCTAAACAACTGCAATTAAGCAAACTTTTGTTGCTGCTCAAAGAAAAGTTGGTAATAGCAATGCAACCACTTCCCATGGTTCTTCAATGAGTAGTAGATCACCTATTTCTAGTGCTTCTATTGGTAGCAAGTTGTATGGAAATAACGATGAAAAGGCAAGAAGAAGATGCATTGCTATATAGCAAGGCTAATGATCACTTGACAAAGCAATGTCCGAAGTTGAAGGCAAAAGAGGCCAAGAAGAAAGAGGCTGGATATACTACCAGTGCAGCTATTGTAGAATATTTTGGAAAAGATGTAGAGTGGACATTTAGTGCAAAGTGTACTTACAATCCTTTTGTCCAAGATGCATTTACGTCAGTTGTTGTAGTCACATGTTTGGTACTTTGATAGTGGAGCTACAAAGCACATTACTTCACATCATGACATGTATACCTCATTTGAGGTTGTCTCTCATAGGAATACAATTACTTGTGTCAACAATGCCTCTTTTCCGATCAAGGGAGTTGGAAAGATTGTGCTAATTGCTTGCTACAGAATGGTAGTTCTTTCACACTTTTTGAAGGGATAAAAAATAACTTGGTCTTGTTGTCGAATTTGTGGATGAACGATATACAATTCACGATCTCACTTTTGGTAATGAAATTGTTGCATTTGGCATTTTATGCCATGGGTTGTATATGGGCAAAATTTTGCAAATGTTGTTGTGGATTCAAAGGTTGTTCAGTAGATGCAAAACTAACCCATGCAAGTTTTGAGCATTTGAATTTTGCCAGGGTGTTGCGTTTGCAAAAACTTGATATGGTTGCTTCTTTGCCGCTTCTTGAAGAACCTTCTAAGTATGTTCCTGAAGGCTGTATTTTGGGTAAGATGCAATGTTCAATGTTTCCAAAGGATGGTCCAATAAGGGCTACATGTAGGTTGCAACTCGTGCATCGCGATGTTTTTGGGCCTATGCAAACTTTATTATTGGGCAATTACTTGTACTTTGTGACTTTCATTGATGATTACTCCAAGAATGCATGGGTGTATCTGCTTAAAATTAGGCTAAAGTGTTCATGTGTTTAAAGCAATTTTTGGTTATGGTGGCTAAAAATGTCTCTAAATGTTTATGAGCACCCCCATTGAGATTGAGATGGGAAGTATATGCCGCATAAATTCAATGCATTTCTAGCTAGTCATGGGATAAAACATCAATGTAGAGTGGCATACACACAACATCCAAATGGAGTTGCTGAAAGAAAAAAAAGGTGGTTTATGGAGATGGCATGATATATGGTCGAGAGTCAAGCTTTACCATATTTGTTTTGGCTTGAGGCTGTCATGTGTGCTACTTATGTACTTAACAGATATCCTACCACAGCCTTGTAATTTGACTCCTTATGAAGTATGGCATGATAAAAAACCATCTATTGATCATATGCACGCTTTTGGTTGTTTGGCTCATGCTTTGGTGCCATGGTTGTCAAATGCATTTTTGTTGGCTACAGTCTAAGGTTATAGGTAATGCCATCCACAAACACAATGTGGTTTCAAGAGATGTTGTATTTGTGAAAGATTCTATTCAGTCTGTGTTATCATATATCAGAGACAATATTGTAAGCTCACAAGACATTTATGACATTTTGTTGCCTCCTTTTAGTGGTGGAAACTTAAATGTAGTTTGGAATAAGGCAAATGCATAGCCTATGGGGGTTTTAAAAAATGTTATGGATCAACCTATTACTCATCATTAGGAAGTGAATGGGATCTAGCAAGGCGTCTTTATTTGCCATGAGATGATGGGGGTGATTAACATTTTTGACAAATCGATGCATGCCATGTGTGCAAGAACGGTGGGTGTGTAAGAGAGATGTAAAAGTGGTCAAAGGATGCACTTTCCCCCGCAAAAAAGGAGGTGGATAATTTTATGATTTTTGGCCTTCCATAACTCATGCATATGATGTGCAATTTGAGCGAAGATTAAAGATCCATGATGTACATGCCAAGCTCTTTCCATAGATATGTCACATTATATGATTTTACCTGCTAGATTTTAAATTTCATTCTGGGGGAAAATTTGAGCTCAAATAAACTAGTCATTGTGCCTATTTGAATTTAAAAGCTATCCTTTGATTGCTTTGTTAATACTAAATGTTTGACTCCCTTAAATTGCCAAATAAAGAGACCCTCCTAGAATCCGTTCTCTTCCTAATGGAAAATGTACATGATATGGAAAGGATTGAGAATGATGAGGGTAGAGGTAGGCCAATATGGCTGGTGCATACTTTGCAAGATAGTATATTGGATGCACCTATGTCTAGTCGTACTGGTTTAGGTTCTCACCATGTCTCTTATGCATCAGATTGTTATGCTTTGGCTATTTCTAATTTATGTGATGGCGGAGGAACCTCTTTATTTTGGTGAAACACAAAACTAAAAAAATTGGATGGTGTGGGATGGGTGTCTAACCTCACTCCTATCTTATTGCAGATTTAGCGAGAACCACGATTAAATTGTCAACCCATGGGATGAAACTCACTCAACTAGTGCATAGAGGCTACAAGAGGTTGTCAATTTCGTGGAAAACAACAAACAACTCGCATCTAACTCAAGCTACACTCAAGTGATTGAAATCACCAAAAGCCAATCGCTCATCGGCAAACAAATCACATCCGTTACAGCATCAAATGACATCCAAACGTAACGAAACTTCTAGGACAAGTTTATAAGACCTGAGCACACATGCTTATGGTCTCAAATCCCACTTTAGGTCAAGTGCAAAAATCACGATTATTAACAGCAGTGGATTTTTGACCTAGTCGTTTTTGACCCAAAATGCATCTAAATGCTTACAATGATGCCCCAATACCCTGCCTATACTTAGTTTTTTATTTTGAAGTGTAAATTTCTACTTATGGTAAAATTAGGCCGCGGGTCGGCGATGCCAAAAGCTATGAAATATCGTGAAATGCTTACGTCAATGCATAGAGCTCTTACCTCCGGTTGCAACGCAACGGACGCAACTACAATGTGACAACCGGGGAGGGAGTAGGAAGCGCGAGAAGGAGAGAAGTGAGTGTCGTTAGCTTACACTGTGTATTTTATTATCCAAAACTTATTAGATAACTTACAAAAATTGGCTTTTATATCTTAGCCAAGGTTTTTGGTGGTTAAAACTAATAATCTGGGAGCTCTAACTAAAGATGGGTAAAGATGGGTAAAGACAGGTTGATACAATCTGGAAGCTTGTAGCCCCGTCTCATCAATTACAAAGTTTTATTTGGAAAATAGGAGTTACAATATTTCCAATTTATCAAAATAATAAGTGTTTTTACAATGAGAGCTCCAAAAAATGATATCTAAGTTAGCTTGTTGCTAACATTCCCCCCCTCCTTGCCTGTGTCGTCCCTTGACATAGCTTTATGGGCTGAAATAATCTTCGGGTTGATGGCTGGCGAGGCCATCTTTAAGTGCATGTAGAGCCTTTTTGTATCTGATCTTTCTCTCTTTGTCTGGCACCCGCATATATTACATAGTCACTTTGTTTTTTAGCTCGACTATGGAATAGCCTACCAATCTGGAGGTCAGGTTGCTGATCATTGGCCCAATTATCTTCATTTGCCAATTGAAAAACCCTGTGTAGAATGCTTTCTCAAACGCCAACATATTATGAGATGGCAAGAACATGCAGCGGGCGTAGAAGCCATAGAGGACTTCTTCGGAAGCTTGGCCACTGAGATCATAGCATAAACCCTTATTGCCCTCGTGGAAGGACATCCACGGGGCTCCTTCTTGCTCTGGCTCATGAAAGACTTCAATGCAGGTGAGCAGCATTCGGCAAATTTTGTAAAGCATAGCACATGAGAGGTCAGGGAGACTTTTGAAGAATGCCATGGCACACGTTAGGGTTTTCACCATGAATACTTCTGTCAGTGTTCCCTTTTCTGGAGCTGGCAATCTCGGATAATTCAGCCATGTAGGCCGCTTCTTTGTCATTGCCTCACGTGCTTGCCACGTCCTTACTCTTGGTACAGGACAAAAAGTTGGATCCTTTTGAAGTGCCGCAGGTGCTCTTGTGAACAGAATCAAGTATCTTGGATTCTTGTTCAGCCAGCTCTTTCTCCACTTGGGGTGGACTTCATCTGCGCCTTCTACTTGCATGTCTTTATAAAGTCTTTCCTTGACCTGTAGTAGCAGCTCTACCTTGATCTAGGGATATGGCAATGATTGCTGATGCCATTGTGCATTTATTTGATTGGCAGTGAGTTGAGTAACATTGACAGAGTGAATAACTCTTAACTCCCAATCCATCGATGCTTTCCACTGCCCATGCGTCTCTTGGGTAACCTTTTCCTTAAGTGCATCTTCCTCAGCTTTTGACAACGACCATTGGCACTTCATCAACTTCTGTTAATGGTACTTGAAATTCATCTTCGCCACCTAGCCCTTCCACTGGCTGTGTTTCTATCTCAACGAAAGAGACTGAGGGAATATCAATATGTGGCTGCTCTGATGTACCTGCTTATTCCTGCCTGTCTTGATGTCCATCTCGCAGTAGCTCATTAACTCTTTTCAACTCGGCTATTTCCTTGAGCAACTCTTCTTCTCTTTGCACCCGCATTAATGCAAGGTCTCTGCATTGTGACTGCTTCAGCTCGAGATCTTTATTCTTTTTCTCCAGTGCTTTGTACACTTCTTCTGTACCTTTGATCGAGGCAACTACGGGATTTTCTCTTATTTGTCACAAAAAGGTTGCCTGATCGTTGATCCTCTACTTTGAATATTGCAATGAGGTGTTTGCTATGTCTGGCTACACTTGGATCTTCTAAACTGAGAGAGTTATAGTTAAGAGTTTGTTGGTAACCTCTGTCAGCTGTTCGTCTTTGGTTTTGCAGGCGTCTAATAGCTTCGTGAAAAGTTCACTAGCTCCTCCATTTCCTTATGCTGCTTGTCTCTTGATTACAGGTGTTGTTCAGCTTCAGCTTTCAACTCTTGGACTTGTTTTTGCAAATCAGTGATGACATTTAATCTGTCCTATTACTCTCCTTGGAGAGCGTCGATCACCATTTCTAATTCTCTAACCTTAGTGGGGTGGGTAAGTACTACTGATCGCAATTTTTTTGTCATATCCTGCATCTGCTTTGCATATTCATTAACTTGCAGAATTACCTCATCATTGGTTTGCCAGTCTTCATTTCTTGTGAGCTGCCTAGACGTTTTAGCAGTTTCTTGTGATTCCTATGGTGGGGCGTGGCGGCTGTTTGTGGTAGCAGCCAGGTTTGTTCTTCCCCTTGAGGCTATGCTTTTGTCTCTACTGCTCTGTCTTCTTGACGCTTATGCCGTTTCCTACTAGATGGTGGTAGACGATGTGGTTTTAGATTCTTGTACCTTTGCTCGCTCAAATCTTGTTCCCTCCTCTGGTTCAAGACTTGCTGCCGTTTTTGGTTCTGGCTCTCTTGCTTTGGTTGGTTTGGTAGTTGCTTGTTGTTCAGATCCTGCTGCTTCTTGCAGTTCAGGCTCTTTTTCTTTAGTGGCCTCACCCTTTGTGGTTCTATCTGTTGGTGATGGTGGAGGGCTTGGCATGGGGTGGTCGTGCTGTTCCGTAGCAGGTGACGATGGTCGGGGAGACATATCACTTTGTTCATGTTGGGTCTCTCCTTGTGTTGTTGCTTCTTCTGCTTGTTTTTCTTGCTCGGACACCTCTTCTCTAGCTTTTCTTTCTGCCTCTTGAGCTTCTTTCAGCTTTGATGCCTCTGCTTCAACGTACATACGTTCCAAAAAAATTGTGGGGTCTTTAGCCTCTTTCCTAGTAGGGTGCTTTGTTCTTGGTCCTTTTACTTCTTTAGGTACCACCTTTATAGGGTCCTCTCCTACAGCTTAGCGGCTCTTGGTTGTAGAACTCTTTGAGCCCAAGCCTTCTGTTAGCTTCTTTTGTCTCTGGCTTTGCTGCGACATCATAGACCTCTTTTGGCAGAAGTTGTAGTTCTTTCTGATGTCCTTGTTCACTTTTGAATCTACTTGTGAAAACCGTTGTGTTATTCTCCTCAAGCTGTTCTTTCAACAGATAGGTTGCTTTGGCTTGCTTTACTGAAATGGGGTCCAATTGGTATGGTGGTAGCTCTTGCAACTTCTCCTTTTGAGAGACTCTCTTCTTGGCCTTCTCTGCAGCTTGCATGGCTCCTGCTAAGTGAATAGAGTGTCAAAGTTAGAAAATTTGGCAGATTCCACCCTAAATTGTCCTTCAGTCTGAATTGCTGACAAATAGACTCCAATTCGCTTCAAATCAATTTTTGAATATGTATAGATGCATAAAAACATGTAAAGATCAAAATCATGAAGTCTAGGCAAAAATTTGCAACAAAAGTAAATAATCGTGATTATTTATAACTCAGAAATTTTTTCAACTTCTTGCAATTTTGGCATTATAGCCTTGAAGTATATATCAAATAGATACTCTGAGTGAAGTGTGGGCTCATTTGAGTGCTTAGGGTGAAAATGGTGCCAGATTAGGCTTTCCGTCTCTGAAACAGTAGATATAAAGGAATTTTGAGGTTTTGAACTCCAACTTGGTTACTGGGCTTAGGACATTATGTGTTTTGATCCCATGATGGCAAAGTTGCAATTTCCCCCTATCTTGGCAAAAAAGTAAATAATCACAATTATTAACTTTTTCACCAAAATGGACATCTTTTGAAGCAACTTGGTTCTAGGCATGATGTAGACTGTATGTATGAGATTTGAGGTGATTTGGATCAATAAATGTGACAGATAACTCAAAAGTTGGTTTGACAGGACTTCTTTGCGGTTTTTGGCAAATTTTCAAGTTATAATTGATCATTTTGGCTCATACGTGAAATGTGGCATGTAATAGGTGTACAAGTGATAGGTGAGGTGATGATACAATTTTCAAGCCAAAATATTACAAAAGTAAATAATCGTGATTATTTATAGAAGTCAACTTTTTCTTGCAAAACTTGAAAATTTTGACATAAACATATTTATACACCTAAAACAAGTCCTAAATTAAATTTGGTAAAGTTTTGTGTTGCCGACATCACTTCGTGCTTTGTCGACTCTGAAATCACCAATTTTTGTGACTACATGGCCTGTAGAGTTGGTTAGTTACTTTTGAGGCTATGGACTTGTCCGCTACATAGTCCTGAAGCAACTCATCCAATTTTGGCCCATTTGGACTCAGTTTGGCCTCGTATATCAAATTCGACGCTTTGTAGCCTTCAAGCAATTTTCTTCTTTTCGAGGGCTTGGCTTGATTGATTTTATGAAACCAATCATATACATTGTGTATAGACCTTGTATATAAGTTGTCTGTGGCATCAGAATCCAATTCTGGCATTTGCCAAAAACCTAGCTTTTCTACTTGGGACCCCCTCAATCCTTGTCGAATGGTCAATTGTTTGATATAGAAGTGTTCTATTATGTTGGGGTATGCTACAGTTCAAGTTTTCATCTGATTTGGTTGAGCTGACACGTCGCTATGGTCAATTTTTGGTCGTAAGACTTCATGCACTGCTCATATTCCAGGGTTTTTTTCAGGGGTTTAGACAAGCTACCGGCCGTATAGAATGGATCATTGATAAGTATAGAACTTACCTCTCATGTCTCGTGTGAGACGGCGTTGAAAACAAGCAACTGCGGACTCAAAAAAATGCGTGCGAAGTAGGTCGAAAAGCTCTCTCTCCAAAGGCAACAAGTGGAAATGAGGTGATTTTAGCCTACCTTGGGTATCTATACTCGCACTTCCCAAACCATTTTTCCCCAAACTCCTGGTTAGTTCTACTAGGCCATGAAATCTATGTTAAACTCAAAAAATTTGCCAATCGGATTCCTGTAGCTCATTCTGCAAGAATTCTGCAAAAGTAGGTATGGCCGCCTAATTTAGGCTTCCCGCTTTTATCTGTTGATTTGATTGAATTTTTTTGTGCTTGTCCACCTTATCTTTGTGATCATTAGCGTATCTTCAATTTTTTCATATGAGCTTCTTTGCTATTTATTATTAATTTTTGACCTGTTTATTAAAAAAATCAAAGAAAATAACAAATTGCGCTAAAAAAGCAAAGTAAAAATTTAATAATTAAGAATCCATTGAAAAAAATAGCTTTATTGTTTTTTGTTGGATTTCTCTATTTTAAAAGTCTCAATATCAAGAAAAATGACAAAAATTAACCAAAAAATAGTATTTTTTTGATGATTTTCTGATAGTATATACATTATTTACACTTATCGGGGAGATATTATCAGTTAAATTCCCTTGTTGATGATTTATAAGGGCATTATTAGGTATTTTTATAAAAAATCACACGTTAACATCAAACTTTTTTCTCTCTCTTCAAACATTGCCCTTAATTACTTAGTGCCCTTCCACCCCTCCTAGATGGCGTACTCCGAAACGACTGTGTGCATGGGTTGAACAATCATATCTATGCATAGCTTTGGTTGGCTCTACCGTGCTTTGAAGATCAATGCAATTCAAATGATTATGTTGTGCATGAGTTGGGTCTTGAGTAATTTAACTCAAGGGTTTCTGACGTCGAGGCTTTTGATGCTGTCTTCCAAAGAGAAAATCTTGTAGCTTATGTGCTCTTTGCTTGATTGTACCATCAGGATGCTTTAGCATGCTAATTGCTTGAGCTGTTGGTATCAATAATGGTTGTTGTCTAGCTTTTTCCCGCCATTGATATCTTGGTTTATTTTGTGCAGAATGGTGTGGTTGAGTCTTCTGAGACTTAACTCTCCATTGCTTGATCGTTTTTCCAGTTTGCGAAGAAGATAAGTGCTCCTTTTTCTTCCAAATCCATTTCGTGTTAGGTCCTTGCTCGGAGATGCTGCTCTTTGTGTTTTGAACCTTGGAACCATCTTTGGTACTATAGATGATGTTTTGGACACCTAGATTTGAATTGGCTTGTCCTTAAGCTATGCTGTTGGTACCCGAATTTGCCTGACTCCTTGCATGCTACTTGTAGCATTTTCTTGTCGATAGGATGGAGAAGAATGATTGCTTTGTTGTTTGCTCTGCTGGGAATTCCCTTTCCACTCCTCCTTGCTTGGTGCAATTGGAACAATGAGTTGTTCGCCTTTAGGTGATAGCTTGAGCTGATTGGTATGCCAATCTGGTACTGCCTTGTATGTCCGCATCCATGAGATTCCAAAAATCATTGTCTCATTCATGTGTTCATCTGGTAAGCATACAAACTGATGAGAACATGAACATCCGTGTACTATCACATTTAAGTTTACTACTCCCAATGTTGGTGTTGGGTTCTTGTTGCATCCTTTGATAGTTGCTATTCCCGCTGTCAAAGACTGACTTGTTGCTTTCTTTTACATGGAATAACTGACTACATTTACTCGAGCTCCTGTGTTAGCCAATGCATTCGTGCTATGATTGTTGAGCTGTACTTTGATGCGAAGGTCCATTCCATCTAACCATTCATCATCTGTTGACATTGCATCTTTGTGCAATTCCCATTGTCGGTCATCTATTTCTTGAGTGTTGATGGGAATAGGTATTTGTTGATTCTTGAGAGCAGCTTTCCTTTTGACTACTCAAAGCCGAGCTTCTTCTTGGGCTTCATCAATAACGTGTTGTCATTTTATCTTTCTTTGCTTAGCTGCATGCATCCTTTCCAACAATTCATGGGTTAGTGGCAAATTGTACTTCTTTAATCGACATCCACTAATCCTTTTTTGCCATATTCAACTGTCGACAAGTATAAGAAATAGGAAAATCAATTTTCCCGTCTGCTGGTTGAGTAGTATACAATTGATGGCAAAATTGGAAGCATCTACATGTATATGGAATATCTTATTCCAATCTGGTGCTTTCAATATTGGAGCTGAAGTGAGAGCTTGCTTAAGCTTCATGAAGGATTCTTCACACGCTTCAGCCCATTCAAAGTGTATAATCAAGATATACATGGGTTTTGCAATTATAGCGTACATATAAATGAACCGTCTGTAATATCCACAATGCCCCATGAAGACTTGAACCCCCTTGACTATTGTCGGTCTAGGCAAATCAACAATAACATGAATTTTGTCCATATCAGTAGCTATGCCGTTTTTAGACACTATATGTCCAAGAATTTTTCCTTGTCTACCCATGAATGTACACTTCTCAGGATTTAAGCAAATCCTATAAAGTCTACATTTTGCGAATACCATTTTGAGGTGTTCAAAATGATCACCTCGGATTGATGAATGTACGCATAGATCATCCATATATACTTCCAAGAAATTCCTAAGGTATTCTTTAAAAGCATGGCTCATCAATCTTTGAAAAGTGGCAGGGGTATTAGTTAACCCAAAAGGCATAACCCGATAGGTAAAAATACCCCATTCCGTTGCAAATGCAGTTTTATGCTGATCTTTTGGGTCAACCAAAAGTTGATTGTATCCCGAAAAGCCATCTAAAAAGATGTAAGCTTCTTTTCTTGCTACTCGTTCTAAAACATGCTCAATGATTGGAAGAGGAAAGTTGTCTCTAATGGTAGCTGCATTCACTTTCTTGAGGTTGACACACATGGTAATTTTCCATTTTTCTTGGGCACTACCACAATTGGAGATACCCAATCATGTGTTCAATTTCATAAATGAATTTGGCCTCCTTTAGCTTTTCAATCTCTTCTTTGATCTTCCTGGAAAATGTTTCATTGTATGTGTATGGCCTTTGTCTACTTAGTTTCGCATCATCTCTCATGGGTATGGTTTGTTGACAGATTTTTGGATCAAAACTCTTGAGATCCTTGTAAGACCAAGCAAAAATGTCTTGGTATTCTCTTAGTAAGCTTAACAAAATCTCTTCTTCTTCTTCTGTAAGGTCATTTGCAATGTAGACTGGTCTAGGCTCTTCTCCTGGTTCGGAGATCTATCTTTTTTTTGCGTTTTCAGGCCCTTTGTAGGACTCATCGTGTTTTCGTAGTTCTCTAACAGGTTGTTTGACTATGATTTTTCGATCTTGGAGAGTATATTTCTTGTAATGGGATGGAACACTTATTACATCTTTACCATCTTCTTCAGTGGTTTCCATTTCAGTTGTATATATCTCCTTTAGAGCCTTTTTCAACTCTTGATATTTCTTTTTCCGTTCGACTCTTGTCATGGTTGAATCTTTTTCCTAGTTTTTAGGTTTTGCTTGAGTTTCCTTTCTCGTTTTTCTCGATGTTTTTGACATTTCTGGATTTTCGTTTGAAGGATATCTACCAGTGATTTTGTCATTGGTACAATCATGTGCATCTATCTGCATCATGAACTGTGTTCTACTGGAGACTAATGGCATAGGTCTAGCTTTCAAATTTCTAGTGTTCCTTTTTCGTCTATACCATTTTTGTCTTCTCGGTTTCTGGTTAGGAAAGTCAAAAAACTTTTCCTCCCCTCCTTTCATGAGTAGCTTAGCTCTCACACGTTCTTTTTCGGACCTCAAATCATCTGAGGTAGCTGAGTGTTCCTCTAACTCATCTGTTGCATCATAGTAGAGGTCTGAAAAGACTTATTGAGCTTACATCAAGTCCTTGGGTTTGTGAATTTCGTCTTCAATGTGGTGGGTTGAGATCATTTGGATAGGAATTATGTCGTAGCCGTCCTCATTGCAAAATTGAGTAGGCATAGATGTATTTACACATACATCCATTGTTGTTAAAATTTGAGTCCACTCAAATGGATCAAACAAATGCTCGAGAAAGGGTTCAGGTACATAGGCTTCGTCTGTGCAATCCCTTTCTAAGATACATTCTTCTCTTTTTAAGGTCCCGTTTTCTGAAGCTCCAGACATCCAAATAGGAGTGTTTTTTTTCAACCAAGATGGAAGCTTAGTTTCAGCTGAAGAGACTGAATCAAATTCTTGTATGGGCGTTTTCATGACATCTCTATAAGTGTGATCTTTTAGATTAACCCTTGTTATTGATCCCACTTGCTTCAAGTACATATAATTGTTTCCCCAATCTTGAATGAGTTGTACTTGTCGCATGAAAGGTCTTCCTAGTATGATTTTGTAATTGAGTTTCTTTCCAAAGTTTACTCTGGCAAAAGCCTGTTGGATATTCAATCCCACAGGAATTAACTATCACTTTTTCAAGTAGTCATAATGGTCTTTCAATGTGTCCATTAGCCAATTGTAATTTCATTCGAGTTTGTCTAATGGTTGGTTGTCCCCAAGATTCCCATACTGCTTTTGTGGCTATGGCTATGCCTGCCCCACTATCCAGTATTGCCATGGTCTCTATGTCATTATATTTCACTAAAAGGGTTGTGTTTCCTTATTCCCCTTCATAGTATTCTCCGACTGTGTTCATTGGAACGTATCGAATCTCTTTGTTATCCATTCCGTGTTTCAATTTTCCCAAATTTTTTGCGATTAGCACCCTATTTTCACTTTCTCTAGGGTTTCACAATCCAAACCCAAATCAATTGATTATCTCTAAATACAACCCAAAAAACTCCAACCAACACTTGTTTGCTCGCACAATAAGATATAAGGAAAATTTCTATTCCAGCATTAGCAAAAGTATTTCTACTCCTTGAGAATACAAGAAAGTGAGTGAGAGGGGAAAAATCTAGTTTCCCCTTCCTCCCAAGATCTTCCTCTTTTTCCCACTCCTTGAGAATACAAGAAAGTGAGCAAGAGAGAAAAAATCGAGTTTCCCCTTCCTCCCAAGATCTTCCTCTTTTTCCTCTTCTTCTCCTCCCAAAAAATGTCCCAATAAACACACACTAACCCCGTAATAATCATCCCCCTTTCACTTTTGTCCGTTTGTCAAAAATAACAAAAAAGTTGTGCTATTGTCATTGTTTGGATAGTTTCTCTTCATCACATGCACCCCCCTTTGAATTTATTGTCACGGCATTGTGACAATAAATTCAATGAAGTCATCGTGACATCCACTTTGCTTCAGCCCAATGCGTGAATCCCATTTAGCATAAGGGATGGCCCAAGGCTCCCCCAAGGTGTAAACCACCTCCAAGTGAAACACCCCCAATGATCGCCACAATAGCAGCATTTCGAACAATGGAAAATGCCACCAAGGACAACATAGATCAACAACGTGCAACACCCCGTGGAATAGACAACAATGCCAACATAGCTACATGCCATGGATCTCCCCAAAGGATGGCTCCTCCTTCATGATTCCTATTTTGAGCTTCATTTTTTGAATAAATACCCTTTACACAATCCTTTTGGCATTGCATATAAGGTTACTAGGGTGCCCCGTGGGCCCCCTCCTCAACTATTGGGAAAAGAAGAGCACGATAGCCAAAATCTCAATCTCCCAACATATACACCTATCACATCTCTCACCATATCTCCCTTTCTCAAGTATACACACAAATAGACAATGAATGACTAATTCTACACACACATCATAGCACGAGAGAGAGAGAGAGAGAGAGAGAGAGAGAGAGAGAGAGAGAGAGAGAGAGAGAGAGAGTATTGCACAAGAATGGTTTCAAATCTTAGCTCCCAAACTCCATGGGACACTCATTGAGTTGGATATTTGATATTTTATAAAACTAGAGTAGTGTCACCTACAATTTGCTTGTGCTTCTCACCACTTATTGCATGAACCATTCTTAAACCATTAAGGGTTAGTTCTCACCACTTATTTACAAAGTGAATCGTGAAGACCGAGAGGCTTTATTGAATTTATTGCTCGACTTCTCTTCAATTTTTTGTATCCAAATCTACATAGCATCAACTCACCATTATATCAAAAATAGAAATGCAGCATTAAACAACCATTACAAGCCCAAGTATCCCAATTGTAATGCTAACCACAAGCAATAGAATGGTGATCAATATCATAACATCACGCCCACTAGGGATACCAACTGTCCTAAGTTGTTATCAATTGGGCCGAGAGTGATGGTAAGCAAGGAGAAAATCTAAAAAATTGCAAAAACAATTTTGAAGCATCTATTTGGGATCTTCTCCATGGTGGCCCTTAAAGGTCAAAAGATATCTTTTATAATTCTTGCCAATGCACGTAGTGGTGGTCTCATGATCAACTATATGTGCAAGAATAAGTTGCTCTTCTTCATCTACAAGTAAAGGGGGATCCTCATAAATAGGGTGTGGAGGTAGGGGTTCTTGAAAAGTCTTAAGAGACTTAGGTGGAATGCATTGTGAATGTGCTAGCGTGATGGTAAATTTAAATGAAATGAAACATCATTAATGACATAAGATTTTTTGAAAGGACCATAAAAACATGGAGCAAGCTTTATAAAAACATTCGTGTCGACACTTTTGATTCTTCCTTTTGAGTTTGATACATAACATAATTAATTTCCTTAAACACATGTGCCTTGTGATGCTGATTGGCATGCTTAGTATAAAGTTCACGTGAATGCCTTCGAGATGCTTTGATGGAAAAATAAACACTTACATAAATTTCATGAAAATTGTCAAAAAATTATATTATTAGTAGTAGGCACAACATTAGAAAGATGTAAAGCAAGAGTAGAAAGAGAATGACCATACACAATTTCAAATGGAGATTTATCTGTAGCAAAGTGAGTGCTATTGGTTATATGAAAATTGTAATATATGCAGGTAATCATCCTATTTTTTTGATTGAGAATGAACATAGGCTTTAAGTAATTACTTTTGTTTGGCCATTGGACTCAAGATGAAATGCAAAAGTAAAAACAAGTGTAGTACAGAGGTTCTCAAAAGCTATAGTACAAAAAACACTACAAAGTTTGGAATCTCCATTAGATATTATCGTCTTTAGTAAACCATGATGTGGAAAGACAGGTTTGAGAAATAGAAGTGCACATTGATGTGATGTGAGATTTTTCTTGCAAGGTATGAAATATGATTGTTTACAAAAACAATTAATGAAAATATTATGCTTGTGAATGGTGAGTCGAAAACCAGTCACAAAATCCATTAAAATGTGCTCCCAAAGGTTTTTCAGGAGGGGAAAGCATGCAAGAGACCTAGTTTCTTATTTGTGGCTACTTTAATATTTTGCTATATCAAATAAGTTAAAACATATCCCTTAAAATCATTTTTCTTAGTTGACCCCATAAAAATCACGACATAAATTTTGAAATGTACCTGCAAAAACTCTATGTCAAGCATTAGGTGGTTTGTGTAACTCTTCAATGATTAAACGATGAAAAGATTGTTAGACACACAATTTAAGATTCAAGTAAGGAAATTTCTTTTGCACTATGAACTCCAAAAATGTGTGAGAAAAATTTTCAAGCATATGCAACCATGTGGTCTTAAAATCATCGACATGTGCACAAGCACTATGCATAGACTTCATTTAAGCACCTGTAATGATTTATAGATTATTATCTGTTATGTGTACTATATTTTGATTCAAAAGGCTTAAATTTACGGCTTTCAAATGTTAGTAGATGGTTATGTTGTATAAGAACTACACCAATACCGTTTCCACTAGTGTCAATACCCATAATAAAGAATAGTCTAGCAAAATTAGAGGTAATTTTAAGATAGGTGCATTAGCTAAAGCATTCTTTAGCGTATTAAACAAACTTTCGTACGAATTAATCTATTCATAAAGAGTGTTAATCTCCAACAGAAGAGTCAAATAAGGAGATTTGTAAGCAAAATCATGAACAAACTTCTTATAATAACTATAAAAACCAATAATTCAACGTAACCCATGCAAATTTTTAGGTCTAGGCCATGATTGACTCCCCTCGTTTTTCTTGGATCACGTAAATTCCCTTCTCCGAAACAATATGTCCTAAATATTTAGTTTCAATTTGAAAGAATAAGCTTTCTTTGGGATTCAAGTACAAGCCATTTTGTTTATGCAAGTCAAATACACGTGTTAAGTATTCTTTACACTCTGTTTTAGAGTTACTAAAAACTCAAAATATTGTCAAAAAAGACAATGACAAAATCTTAATGATTGATACAAATTGTGTTTATCATGCATGAAAAAGTGATTGGTGCATTTGTGAGACCAAACGGTATATAAGGAAACTCATAGTGCTTAGCTTGTATCCTAAATGCGGTTTTCTAGACAATCTCTTCAAACATTTTGACTTGATGGCACCCCGACTTAAGGTCAATTTTACTAAAAATGTGCCTTTGATAATTTGTCTAGCGAATATCTACACTAGGAATAGGACTACATATTCTTAATAGTTATCTTGTTTAAAGCCTTATAGTCTATACACATATAAAAGGTTTTATTTTTCGTCTTGACAAGAAGTAATGGAGCCCTATATGATAAAATATTAGGTCTTACGAATCCCCATTCGAGTAAGTTTTTGATTTGGTTTTGTATTTCCTTGTGTACAATAGAGTCTACTCAATAAAGTGCTCTACAAGGTGGTTCACTACTCGGAATAATGCCTATTCTAAGGTCTTCATGGCGTGAAGATGGAATTCTAGGAGGCAATTCATGCATAAATTATTCCTTAAATTGAAAGAGAGATGCATTGTGTGAAGAGTTTATATGGACTTTTAGACTCAAAAGACACTTCATTTGCAAGCACTAGATAGGTTTTGTGATGTTTTCTTATCACTCGTTTTACTTGCGTGTGAGAGAGAAGTCAAATTTTTTGGCCTATTGAAGGGTTGCTTGAATGAAGAAAGTTCTTGTTATGTGTGAAAGTTAATGTGTGTGTTTTGTAATGAATTGGTGAATTAAAATACCCAAAATTATGTCAATACCATGTAGTGATGCTACCAAAAACGTACGTGCGTGTGAGAATTCACCAATGCAAACTTGGACTACTACTTGACTTCTATAATTATAGCGTAGATTATTGAAGCCAATTTTGACTTTATGTTGTGAAGACAATTCAAGAACAGAGATTTGTTGTGTTAATTGTTCTAAAAATAATAATGACTACTTCCATCATCCATTTTTTTAAAACATCCTTATCCTTAACTATGTGCTTCACTTTAAGTAAAACATGAGGAGAGGTAGAGATACCTTTTCAATGGTTGTCATTAGCAAAAGCCCTCACCATAGTTTTATTTAACTTCATTTTCATTGGGAGAAACATCTTTCATAAGGTTACCTATTCAACCATTTGTACATTTTTTGTTGAAGGTTTTCAAGTTGTGGTTGCAATTTGCTCCATTGGATTGGTCATTAGGATGGCCATTTCCGTTACAACCATTATCATCTTTGGTTCCTATTCATGTCAAAGTTAGTAGAGAAAGAAAGTATCTAATTACGGTTAATGTCAGTAGCCTCTTGAGTATGTGATGCTATCCATTTTTCCTTTTTCAGTATTGAGATCCAAGCAGATAGCTTTAGATAGAGCATCGGATTCAAACATGTCTACTTCATCTCCATTTAAAGTGCAAAACTTGATAAGTATTTACATTTCTAACATGCTCAATGGCTATAACTAAATAAGACAATTTTAAGAACGGTCAGTATACACTTGTATAGTTTCGTTTCTACCTTGTCGTATTAGATCCCAGTAACGTCATGCTTTAGCTTTGTAACATGCAGATAGAAACTCTGATAGAAACATTTTTTTGAATGCGTGCCATGTGCATGGATGTCTACCATGCTCGTTGGTGGCGTTCCATTAAACAAATGCAACAATACTGGTAAGATGATTGGATGCTCAATTAACATATCATGCTCAAGGGAAGTCTTCATCATGAAAATGATAAGATTGACCCATGCTGAAAGTGTGTTGTCATCCTTGGTTCCATTAAAATATTTAAACATGAAGCTTTTCTGTAATTTTATTCTTCTTTGGAGTGAGTGTAGACTCAATACGTGCAGTATGCAACAATCTTTCCTCTAATTCTTGATGTCTTGTGCATTCATGAACACGTGATTATTGCATATTCACAAGTTGCTTAGCAATGGTGGGTGGTTGAGGCAAATGATCCATGAGTGCATGCTATGTTTTTTTAAAACAATTTGATTAGGTCTCCCCATTTTTGGAAAAATAAAAATTATTTCAAAACATATCAAGTGCATAAGTGATGTCATTAAATATCTAATATCTAACCAACCCAAATGATTTTGTAATATTAAACTGATCATTTAATATGGGATAATAAACGGGAACAAGGGTTAGAATATAGACATGTGCTTACGGATCTATCTCAACACAGGGCCAATGGTAAAGGGGCCCAAATGAGAGATGGTCTGTCAAAGAGAAAGGTTAACTAATGAAGCTTAAAAACCTTAGGGTTAGCTTCATTAAATACCTCCAATGGTTAGTGTTAAAAGTTCTTTGACCTTAAGCAAACTAGGGCTGAGCTTGAGGTGGGAACCCAACCTAAACTTAAGCAAGCTGGGGCTGAGCTTGAGGTGGGAACCCGACCAAAACTTAAGCAAGCTAGGGCTGAGCTTGAGGTGGGAACCTTAAGCAAGCTAGGGTTGTGCTTGAGGTGGGAACTCCACCTAAGGTGCTTGTCATGCTTGATGACTAAGGTACTTGAGGTACTTGTCACATTTAATGAGGAAGTTGCTTGAGAAGCTTCCTATGCACGGGGGATAAGATGCTTGAGTCAAAAAGAGAACCTACACACTTAATGAGGAAGTTGCTTGAGAAACTTCCTATGCGTAAAAATCTCAAAGTTAGGGGAATTCTGAAAGACACATGGGACACATGTCAGACTCTCACTAAGCTTAACCACATGGTGTGCTTGAATGCTATTGGTTGGGCTAAAGAGGGGTCCAATGAGCTTCTACTTCCATCTAACAAATATCTAGATATTTTCAAGCTCTCTCTCTCTCTCTAAGGGGTAAGCAAGACACTTGTCAAAAGACTACCCATGTACTTGACTGCATGCTGCATGTGATTGGCTAGGGGGAGAGGGGTCCAATGAGCTTGTAACATCACCACTCACCCAAAGCAAGGAGGGGGGGGTGATAGGGGGATATACTCCACACACACACTCATTTTGAAAAGGCATTCTCACTTGGTGAAAGTTGAGGAACACCACCTCCTTCTCCAAGCTTGTGAGAAGTGAGAGCCTACATCAACACTCTTGGCTATGGAATGAAAATCCAACCAAGAGCCATGCTTCAATGCTTAAGCTTGCCATCTTCTCCATCTCCATTACTATGCTATTATGTATGATAGCAAGAAGAGTAATGATAAGTGAGAAACTATTTCTTTCTCCTATGGAATGTTTCTTCTTCCTCTTCCCTACCCTCATCCCCCGCTAGCTCTCTCCACCTTTGAAGGTGTTTGAGGCCTTGGGACTGAGGCTTGGGATAGTTAATGCTTTCTACAAGTTTATGTTATGCTTGTGATGCATGAAGCTTTCCATCTTCATTCCATCACGTAGGTCACAAGAAACACAAAGATTGTATTGTACCAAGTCTCTCTGGATGGGAGAAACTATAATACAAATGCCTATTGGAGGGGGGACCGGCTCCATATGAATCCGATTCTCAATTGTTGTCATGTTCTCTAAACTCTCTCTCTCTTGCAAAAGTATTGTTCATGCCAAGTTAACTAAGTACCATGTTTATGTTGCTACCATCAATTAAGTTCACCCGCTATGCTCACAAAGTAATCTCTCAAAAGTGCTTCGCCTAATTTCCTAATCCCGCTACTCTCAAAGTTCATAGGCCATTTCCATTACAAGTGAAGGGTGAGTTTAGGAAATGAAAAGCCTCCAAAAAGTGGAAAGTCAAAATACTTTCCATGCCCATACAAGGAGCTGGGCTAGTTTGCATTGTGTGCATTGATACATTTCTTTTAGCATCCTGTTCTCTTTAGAGCTTCCTTGCACTATTTAGGAAGTGAATTTGTTTTATTTGAAGCCACTAGGAGACACACACACACACACACACACACTTGAAAGAATGCTATGGGACCTCTTTGGATCTCCAGAAGGAAGAGTCCAAGCTATGTGTAATCTGCATACTGCATTACATGACATAGCTCGCTCACGAAGTGTCAATTCCATGTTTCCTGGTATCATTGGCAAGACTCTTTGGCTCAAGCATCTCTTGGTTACAATGTTGATCGCCGCCTTCACCCTCCAAGCTTGAATGCGATTCAAGTATAGGGGCCCTATTTCTTGTTGGGCAGATTAGTTGTAATGTGCCTTGTGGGTTGCAAAATTGTTGCACAATGTCCAAAGCCCTCCATGCAGAGACAATGATACCTCCCCTACATATCAAAGTATATTGTGCATCTACAAATGTAATGCTCCTTGATATTATACTCCTAGCCACAAAGTTCACATATCTTGTCTTGTCATGGAATACTTGCCCATCTACCTATCTCTTTTCTAACCTATGAGAAGAAGTGCGAATGTGCCCGATGGAAACTCTATGTGATGAGAGAGATGTGCATCCATGTGTTTGTCAAAGTCAACAATGCAAAAGCGTAGAGCAACCAGGAGAATACAAGAGAGAGAGAGAGAGAGAGAGAGAGAGAGAGAGAGAGAGAGAGAGAGAGAGAGAGAGAGAGAGAGAGAGAGAGCAGAAGCAGCCAACCTTGGCAATGAATTGATGATCTATACAATGGGGGCTACGTGTGCTTATATAGTCACCTTAGCAAATTGCCCTACCCAAGATTTGACAAATAAGTGAACTTAAATACCTAAAGTCCAAATAAATACTGGGATCTCACTTGATATGTTATTAACTTTAACATCCTATCTACAGCTCATAGTGGACGTATGTAGGAAGCCCAAGTCGATGAAGAAGCTACAGTCCCGGAAGAGGCCTCCAACCAGGTACACCTTGATTATGCTACCTCCAACTTTCTTTTACCTTAGAAGAATGCCATATTGAGCACCGTTTGCCTCATAGAAAATTGATTTGTAGACCACACTACGTCCAAGAGTCCCCATTCATGAATTGTGAACACATCACGTCCAAACATTCCTAGACAAGGAACTTTGAAACACATCCTGTCCATAATTCAGCCAACAACAATGGATTGGAGCACTCATCCATAGTGTTTTAGATATGTTTGATTGGTTCCTTGTTGCTAGATGCATGTGCATTGAACTCCAACCCACTAGCTCAAACATCAATAACTTGAACTCCAACACAATGGTCCAAATCATCTTTAGGGAGCTTCATTTTGCCCCTCTCTGCCACTCACAAACCTCACCCTGGCTGAAGCTAGTAGAAATCTAGCATCATGGCCACTGTGGTTGCCACCACGTGCGCCACACGAATCTCCTCTGGCAAATTTTTATCATTGTATCTCTGTCAAGCTTGCCTTTGCCTTTTTCCTCTTGTGAGTTCCTGCTTTTGCCTTTGGCTTTGCATTCTTGAGCCAAACAAAGTGTCTTCTTGCATTTATGACAACGGCTATTGGACCTCGTGGGTAGTATCGAGGCAACTAACTGAGTACTAATACTACCTTCCTTCTCAAGCATGCCTTTGCTTTGTCCTCTAGCAAGCTTCTACATTTTCTTTTGGCTTCACAATCCCAAGCCAAACAATTGGACGGCTTCCTTGAGAACTTTGTCTATGCATAGGTCGCTAATTGGGTATTGATCAGTCCACTTTCCATAGCCATTAGTTGGCGTTGGTCATGGTTTTAGCTGCCGCTTGAGTCGAGGGGGGGGGCATCTCGCGGGTCAAAGGCCTAGAAATCTTGAACTTCCTCCTCAATACACCCAAAATCTCCAAAAGATCCCTAAGCATTTCCAAGGGCAACAAGTTTCAAAAAGTAGTCGAACAAGGAGAATTACACTATTGTAAAGCATTGTGTTTCAAAACATTGGCTCCACCAAAAATTCTAGTGGAAGGTCTCTCTCTTTGTAGCGTTTCAAAACTTTGATAGGAGGAGGCACTTGACACTACCTTTTTGGTCCTCCTTGTGCCGGTAGACAGCTTGAAGCTCCAATACCATGTCAAAGTTGACGACGCGAAAGCATAGAGAAACAAGGAGAGAGAGAGAGAGAGAGAGAGAGAGAGAGAGAGAGAGAGAGAGAGAGAGAGAGAGAGAGAGAGAGATTGCAAAACCAAACAACCTTAGCAACGAATTGAAGATCTATACAATGGGGGTTGTGCTTATATAGTCACCTTAGCAAATTTCCCCCCCCAATTTTTGAAGAATAAGTATAATAAATACCTAAAGCCAAAATAAATATTGGGATCACATTAGGCTATGCACTTGAGATGCTATAAACTTTAAGAGTGTTGTGCTTGAGCACTATACCCTTACTCAAGAATGTCTAAAAATGATTGTGGTAAAATGCATCTTTGATGCTAAAGGGAGTGACGGTCAAATCCATGTCCTTTTTGTTTCAATCCTCAAGATATTAGCCCTTTAGAACACAGGGTGAAAAGGGTGAAGCTGATCAATGCCCAATCCATGGGATGGAAACTCGTCCAACTATTCATCTAGGAATATTAACAATAGATCATTGTGAGCCTAGATTATCTTTGTTGAAAGAGGTCCCATAATTTGTGTAAGAAGGTGTAATGGAAATGGCCCATGAACTTTGAGAATAGCAGAATTAAGAGAATTAGAGTGAGCATTTTTATGAGACTACTTTGATAACATACAAGGTGAACTTAATTAACGGTAGCAACATAATCATTATACTTAATTAACTTGGCATGAACAATACTTTTGCAAGAGAGAGAGAGAGAGAGAGAGAGAGAGAGAGAGAGAGAGAGAGAGAGAGAGAGAGAACTTGACAACAGTTGAGGACCCGATTTATGTGGAGCCGGTGGTCCCAATAGGATTTTGTATTATAGATTCTCCCATAAAGAGAGACTTGGTATAATATAATCTCTGTGTTCCTTATGACCTTGGTGATGCTATGAAGATGGAAATCTTCATGCATCACTGCATAACATAAACCTTGTAAAAGCATTAGCCATCCCCGTCCTCAGTCCCAAGGCCTCAAACACCTTCAAAGGTGGAGAGAGCTAGCGGGAAATGAGGGTAGGGAAGAGGAAACATTCGTAGGAGAAAGAAATAGTTCCTCACTTATCATCACTCTTCTTGCTAGCATACATAATAGCATAGTAATGAAGATGGAGAAGATGGCAAGCTTAAGCATTGAAGCATGGCTCTTGGTTGGATTTGCATTCCATAGCCAAGAGTATTGGTGTAGGCACTCAACTTCTCAACAAGCTTGGAGAACCTCTATTTCACCCAGTGAGAATGTATCCGAAAAATGAGTGTGTGAGAGGTGTATACCCCCCAAGCATACCCCTTGCTTCCTTTGGGCGAGTCCTCTTTTTTTTTCAAGCCTGAAGCTCATTGGGCCCCTTTTCCCCTATCCAATCACATGCACAATGCATTTCAAGCACATGGGTAGTCTTCGGACAAGTGTCCTCCTTACCCCTTTGAGAGAGAGCTTGCAAAAATATCTAAATATTTGTTGAATTGAACTAGAAGCTCATTGGACCCCTCTTTAGCCAAGCCAGTAGGATTCAAGCACACCATGTGGCTAAGCATAGGGAGAACCTGACATGTGTCCATGTGCCCCTTGAGAAAGGGGGTGCCCTTTGGGTGAGTGGGAGGTTAAGTCAAAGATTTCCCTAACTTTGGGGCTTTCCTCCTCCTTTCTAGGGTCTCTTTTTGACACAATCACATCAAGCACCTTACCCCCATGCATGGGAATCTTCTCAAGCACCTTCCTTATCAAGCATGACAAGCACCTCAAGCACCTTAGTCAACAAGCACGACAAGCACCTCAAGCACCTTAGTCAGCAAGCATGACAAGCGCCTCAAACACCTTAGTCACCAAGCATGACAAGAACCTCAAGCTTGGGCCAGGTTCCCACCTCAAGCACAACCCTAGCTTGCCTAAGGTCTAAGGACTTTTAACACTAACCTTTGGAGGTCTTTAATGAAGCTAACCCTAAGGTCTTTTAAGCTCCATTAGATGCACGTTGCTTTTTGATAGACTATCTCCTTTTGGATCCCTATTGAGATGTAACCATCTCTCCTCTTGGTCCCCTGCTGAGATAAGTTTAGAAACACTTATTACACATTGCTCTTTGGTAGACAATCTCCTTTTGGACCCCTATTGAGATGTAACCATCTCTCCTCTTGGTTGAGATAAGTCTAGAAGCACTTATTACACATTGCTCTTTGGTAGACAATCTCTTTTTGGACCCCTGTTGAGATGCAACCATCTCTCCTTTTGGTCCCCTGTTGAGATAGGTCTAGAAGCACATGTCTCTATTCTAACTCTTGTTCCCATTTATTCTCTTACATTAAATGATAAGTTTAATATAAGAAAATTATTTGAGTTATCTAGACATTAGATTTTGTGACATTACCTCTCCCTTGAAATCATAGTCATTTTCGACTATGAGGTAGAGAAGATAAAGCCTAGTCATTAGTCCATGTTTCTTAGCGGGTTGAGGATCCCTATTTACCCTATGACATCATTCCAAGATGGATGACTAATCCATTTGGTGCTTGGGAGACTTAGCTGCCGCAAGCATGTCTGCTCTTTAGTCCATATCATACTTCCAAAGTAGGGTGACAAGTTCTACTTGGTGTTTGGGAGATGTCGTCACCACAAACATGATCCTAAGCATGCATACTTCTTAAATTTTGTGCACAATAAAAGAAAGAGAATGAGTCTTATAAGACAAAAACATTGTTCATTTAAAATGTATTTTCATTTGCTTACTCTAGTGTAGCGTTGTAAGCATTGACAAGGTTCATATTATCCTTAAGCTAGGTTACTTGAATTCATCTAGTATCTTTAAAAGGATAATCCTTAAACTTAATAAGATATTGTCGAATAATCTTACCGTTTCTTAATACCTTGTCTTCATGTCATGGGATGGACTCAGATTGAAGTACTTCTTCTTGATCATCGATTTTTGGAGGGCCTACAACTATTGCTTCTTTTGGTGGTGCTCCTTTGTAAGACTTAAGTAGGCTCCCATTGAAAACATTATCCATGAGCCAATGGTTGGGCAACTTTAATTAATAAGGTATCTCATTGATTGGCTTAAGAATTTAAAAAGACCATAGTATTTTTTGCTAGTTTAGCATAATACTCTTGGTGGCCCGTAGAATTCTTGCCTGTAGTATATCTTAGAGGAGCCTTGAGAAACTTTAGCAAGACGCAGTCATTTTCCTTAAAGGCTAAGGCTCTTCTATGCTTATTAGCAGCAACCCTTTTTACCTTTGCTGTGAGATGGATATAACCAATTTATTCTTTGGAAAAGATTCTTGTAAGTCTCGGCTATATTCATCAGTAGCGAAGATCTTCCCATGTACTTGAAGTAGCAAGGGACTTTTGGATCTTCGCTCTTTAACCTCGAAAGGTGCTTTTCCCATAGGAGTATGTACAATGTCATTGTACACATACTCTATAAGAGGTAGGTACTTCTATCATTGAGACCATTGATCTACTTCCATGACATAGGCTTTAAGTAGATTCAAAAATCGTTAGATTAGTTATTTCACATTGGTCATCCATTTGTGGATGATAGGCTACTTACTAAATTCTCAACGAGACCCTTCTAGAAACTACTGGTCATTCTAGGATCTTTGTCCGACACAATGGATGCTCGCAAGCCATGATACTTGAAATTTTGAGATCTAAAGAGGGTTGCCATTTGATATGCCTTAACAGTCATTTTGATAGGCATAGAGTGTGTTTTTTTGCTAACCATGTCGACTGAAGCAATCCAAGTTGCTTCCCTCTATCAAATTTCAATTTTTGGTATACCACTTATTTTGAAACATACTTTTGCATGTTCACTTTTCATGGTAGACCAACAAAAATACATTTCTACTCCTCGAAGAGTAGATTATGGAATCCCTCTTTGCCCCGCATAAGGAGAATCATGTGATTCATACATGACTTTCTTATTGCATGGGTGAGTAACACATAGCCTATTGTCGTTTGGAAGATAATCATCCTTCAAGGTGAATGGTTCTTTTTTCTTCCTATTGCAAATGTTGTAATTACATACTTAAATTCTCGGTCAGTAGTATACTCATCTATCATAAAAGATAGATCATTGTGAGTTGCAAAAGACACCACATTTACCCTTGGCCGTTGTGAAAGTGCATCGACCACTTGATTGTGATTGCCAGTAAAGTGAGCAATATGAAATTTGAATTTCAAAAGAAAATTTGCTAACCTCATTTGTTTGTCGGAGAGCTTGGTTTGCGTCATGAAGTTCTTGAGGCTTTGTGATCGATTCGTAGAATGAATGGAGTCCCCAAGAGATAGTGTTTCCACGTGTCTAGGACATATAGAACAACTAGTAGCTCCTTTTGTATTTGTCCAATACTCGCTTATTGGAGTTGAGTCTTTTACGCTCATATGTTATGGCATGCCCTTCGTGAAGCAAAATAGCTCCAAGGCAATCACCACAAGCATCACATTGGCCCTCAAATGGCTTTGAGAGATCTAGTAGTGTGAGCACAAGTTGAGAGATAAGCTTCTTCTTAAGCTTATCGAAAGCTTCTTGCACTTTTGCAGTCCATGAATACTTAACGTTATTTTTTGTTTAAGTCATGTAATGGGCCTGCTATTAGCGAGAATTTTTTCTATGAAGCATTTATAATATGCACACATACCTATGAAGCTTTGTACCTCCTGTATATTCCTTGGATTAGGCAATCCTTTTATTACCTCTAACTTTGTTGGATCCATACAGGTGCCATCCTTACAGATAATGTGACCTAAATATTGAATCTCTTGTAGAAAAATTTCACTTTTCTTTTGATTAATGAAAAGCTTATTCTCTCACACAACTTGAAAGATTACCTGGAGGTGTCGCTTGTACTCCTCGAGAGAATTTGAATGGCCTCAAGATTTTTGTCTATCATGAGTTTGAATGCATCTGGAGCATATGTCAGGCCAAAACTTGTAACTTATCAAATAGATCTTCTACCCACGGCATATTTTTGTTTATAATGATCCTATTTAGTGCTCTATAGTCGACACACATGTGATATGTGCCATCTTTCTTTTGCACTAAAAGTAATGGTGAACAGAATGGAGAGGAGCTAGGCCTCACCATCCCCTTTTCCACCAATTCATGCACTTGCCTCATGATCTCCTCTTGTTGAGCTTGTGAAACTCACTAAGGAGATTTATTAGGCGGTGAGCTTCCTAGTAGATGCTCTATTGCATGGTCATCATCCCCTCATTTTGGAGGTAGCTCCCTAGGGATGTCATTAATGAAAACCTCTTGGAATCCATTTAGGAAATTAGACAACTCTATTTCCTCTTGATTCCCTTTATTACTACTTGTGAAAACATTGGAATCATTTACAGATTCTCCAACAAAAATCATGTACTTTGAAGTAGAGCTTTTCATGGACTTATCAAAAGCAATCATATTTACTAGGGATATAGTGTTCCTTGACTCATTAGCATCTATGTACATGCTCTTTTACCTATAGGTAAAGTAGATTCTCCTTTTAGGGAACTTCATGTTGGAAGCCATGCCGTTAAACCATGGTGCCCCAACAATAACATCCTCATGTTTGAGAGGGGAGATGAAGAAATCCTCTTTGTCCACATAGCTTTGGACATGAAGCCTCAATTTTCCAAGCAAGGGAGTAATTGAGATATCTTGTCCCTTTATAGCTCCATCACTTTCAATGTGTCTCCCATCTCGTGGGCTTGTATGCTTAGCTTGGTGGTCAACTCCGTGGATATGAAGTTGTGAGTTGAACCAGGGTCAAACAAAATAAAAACAGCATGCTCCCTTACCTTTCCCCAAGCATAGGAGAGAGGTGATCCTTTGCAATGAGCATCCTCTTTTGGAGCTTCAATCATAGAAGCTTTAGGAGTTTCATTGCGGGTATTTCTTTTGGGGCAAGAACAATAGTCATGTCCTTGCTCCCCACACTTAAAGCATTTGTGTTCCTTATGGAAAGCTTCTAGCTCTTTATTAGGAGAGAGTTTATATTTACCTTTGTAAACTCCCTTCTCCTTGGACTGATTGTTGTTGGAATTTCCTTGGGAAGATTTTTGGGCATTGTTCTTCCCCTTTGCTTCATTTCGGTCCCTAGTTTTTGTGGGCATAAAATTCCTTTTAGCCCCTTGTTGGAAATTGATTTGTGAAATGGACATAATATGGTGAATCACTTCAATGATAGTCCTAGGCCTTGAGAGTTGACATACTCGGCCATATCTTTAGGTATTTTCAAACAAAATTATTTCTTTTGCTCAGCGAAGTCTATCTTTTGAAAGACAGTAGCCTTGAGATGTAAATCCCAAAACTTGTCCACATATTTGTGCATAGACTCATTGGAGAGCAGCTTTAAACTTTACCATTTGATAAGCACTTTGTCCTTTGCATCACTTGCAAGGAATTGCTTCACGATGGAAATCATAGAGTTTTCCATGTCTTTGACTTCATCGTTGCCACAAAGGCTAGCCCACCATTGATGAGTAGATTTTTGGAAGTGCATAGCTACATGACGTATCTTGGAGGATTCCATGAAGTCTTCATCTCCAAAGGCCGCATCAAATTATTGGATGAAGGCCAATACTTTGTCGGTAGCACCAAAGTAGGTGAGAAAAGAAATACTCTTTCCTCCCTCTTTGAACTTCTTGAGCTTTTGCGACCTTCGTCATGCAGGGTAAGATTTGCGATGTCCTCCCCTCTTGTATTCTCTAAGAGAATAGCCATAGCTTTTGTTGGAAGAGGAGGAAGGTGAAGAAGAAGGAGAGGAGGGTTCCGTCTTCATGAAGCCACATCTTCAGAGGAACTTAGGGATTCATTACTGTCTCGTTCTTTGGATTCCTCCTCTCGTATGGTAGAGAGTCTTCTTTTGGGGATCTCATCAAGAGACCTCCTAAGCTCTCTCTCCTCTTGGAGAGGAAGGCAAATCCCATAAGCACGAAGTTGTTGAGTAACTTTGGCTTGCAAAGAAGGGTTGCCCATAGCTTGTTGCAACCTAGTAACAAGATATTTGACAAACATGGGGGCATCATCATTAACACCTTCATGTGCAAAATCAAAGTTGTCAATATTCATTCTACTGTCTTGATTATTCTCAGCCATGCTAATTAAACTTAATTATAAATTACTTTGTGCTTTGGTACCCTCAAAAACCTTAGTCACTACTCTTCTTTACCTTTGAAAATTAGTTCTCAAGCAGCCACACCCGTGGTTTAGACACTGTTGATTGCAAAGACTAGTGGAGAGGGTCTAACATTGCTCGGTTGATTATAGTTCCTGTTGAGCTTGCTAGTAGCTTAATAATGGTTAAGCCAAAGGCAAGCCCCGAGAGACTCCATTATTAAGACTATAGTTCCCAACGGTGTACCTCAAACTAAGTCCTTCTCATCCAAGATAATAGATCCCTGTCCCACTTACCCTATTGTAATAAACATGACCAACCCCTTCATGGACAACTTAAGGAACTCTCTTCTTAAGCAAGAAAAGAGAAACCAATAGCTCTGATGCCAATGTAATGAAAATGGCCCATGAACTTTGAGAATAGCGGAATTAAGAGAATTAGAGTGAGCGTTTTATGAGACTACTTTGAGAACATAGAGGGTGAGCTTAATTGACGGCAGCAATATAACCATTATACTTAATTAACTTGGCATGAACAATACTTTTGCAAGAGAGAGAGAGAGAATTAGAGAAATTGACAACAGTTGAGGACCATATTTATGTGGAGCCGGTCCCCCCTCCAATAGGATTTTGTATTATAGATTCTCCCATAAAGAGAGACTTGGTATAATATAATCTTTGTGTTCCTTGTGACCTTGGTGATGCTATGAAGATGGAAGGCTTCATGCATCACCAGCATAACATAAACTTTGTAAAAGCATTAACCATCCCCGTCCTTAGTCCCAAGGCCTCAAACACCTTCAAAGGTGGAGACAGCTAGTGGGGAATGAGGGTAGGCAAGAGGAGAAGAAACATTCGTAGGAGAAAGAAATGGTTCCTCACTTATCATCAGATCTCTTCTTGCTAGCATACATAATAGCATAGTAATGAAGATGGAGAAGATCGAAAGCTTAAGCATTGAAGCATGGCTCTTGGTTGGATTTGCATTCCATAGCCAAGAGTGTTGGTGTAGGCACTCAACTTCTCAACAAGCTTGGAGAAGGAGATGGAGTTCCTCTACTTTCACCCAGTGAGAATGTATAAAAAAAATGATTGTGTGAGAGGTGTATACCCCCCAAGCATACCCCTTCTTGCTTTGGGGAAGCCCTCCTCTTTGCTCAAGCATGAAGCTCACTGGACCCCTTTCCCCCTAGCCAATTACATGCACAATGCATTTCAAGGACATGGGTAGTCTTTGGATAAGTGTCCTTCTTACCCCTTTGAGAGGAGAGCTTGAAAATATCTAGATATTTGTTGGATCGAACTAGAAGCTCATTGGACCCCTCTTTAGCCAAGCCAATAGGATTCAAGCACACCATGTGGCTAAGCATAGGGAGAGCCTAACATGTGTCCATGTGCCCCTTGAGAAGGGGGTGCCCTTTGGGTGAGTGGGAGGTTAAGTCAAAGATTCCCCTAACGTTGGGGCTTTCCTCCTCCTTTGTAGGGTCTCTTTTTTACTCAATCACCTCAAGCACCTTACCCCCATGCATGGGAAGCTTCTCAAGCACCTTCCTTATCAAGCATGACAAGCACCTTAGTCAGCAAGTACGACAAGCACCTTAGTCAGCAAGCATGACAAGCACGACAAGCACCTTACTCATCAAGCATGACAAGCACCTTAGTCACCAAGCATGACAAGCACCTCAAGCACCTTAGTCATCAAGCATGACAAGCACCTCAAGCTTGGGCCGGGTTCCCACCTCAAGCACAAACCTAGTGTTAGGAAATAAGACGTAGCTAAATAGATAATTGAGTAGATTACTTAATGGAGAGAGACAGATTTATATACACGAGATTATAGAGTAGAGAGAGAGAGAGAGAGAGAGAGAGTACACACGATATACGTGGTTCACCCAATGTGGGCTACGTCCACGGGAAAGCAGCCACTCAATGGCTTTAGTACTTCAAAACAAGAAGTAGTTTACAAAGGGATTATACCCTTAATGGAGCTCCCACCTTGCTTCACTCTCACCACCTCACACTCACCTTGTTGCATCAACTTCACACTACGAAATGTGTGTAGAAATGGCCTCCTTTTATAGGCCAAAAGGGTTGCCATCTCTTATGAGAGACAGCCATGTGTAGCCGCCCTTGTGCGAATAAGTCCAAATCGGACCCTCCAATCCGCCCATGTGTGGCCGCCCTTGAGAAGACAAGTTTGCTTTTGAATTCGGCCACCGGCCACCGGCCATTGAATTGACTTCCGACCACCGGCCATCAGCCATTGACTACCGGCCACCGGCCAACCGACCGGTTGTTTTCCGACCACTTTCCGGCCGCCGTCCGGCCATAATATTCCGGCGAAAAAGAATATTCCGGCGAAAAAAAAGTTTCGGGGGCCTCCGCCCGAGGCCTTTAAAGTTGCCCCTGATTCTTGTCCGTGAAAATTTGGGTTTCCGATGAGTGATTTTCCTTCACGCACGATGGCTTCTCCTCATAATGGGGGCCTTACAAATGTGCGCTTTTACCACAGAAATTTACAAGGGTAAATCAGGCTCCATACTTAACAATCTCCCACTTGGAGACTGATCTCCAAACCAAACCTGTGACTGCTTTCCATTCTGGCTTCTTATCCTTGAATGCCGATTGAAGATGAGCAAAAGCTCAACTTCTCCTTGTTGACCACCTTTGTAAACATGTCTGCAGGATTTTCACTTGTATGCACCTTTCCTAGCTTTAGTTGTCCCTCTTCCAAAAGAGTGCGTATGAAGTGATATCTCACCTCAATGTGCTTTGTCCTTGAATGAAAGGCCGAGTTCTTCGCAAGATGGATAGCGCTTTGGCTATCACTGTACAAGACACAATCGTCTTGTTTGAATCCAAGCTCTTCTAAGAATCTGTGAAGCCACACAATTTCTTTGCTTGCCTCCGTCATTGCTACATACTCTGCTTCCGTGGTAGAAAGTGAAACCACTTTCTGCAGCTTTGAAGCCCAGCTTACTGCTGTGCCTCCAACCGTGAACACATAGCCAGTAGTGCTCCTTCGAGTATCTTTGTCACCTGCCATATCTGCATCAGCATACCCTTCTAGAAAAATATCAGTTCCTCCAAAATACAAAGCATTTGTTGTTGTCCCTTTTAGATACCTAAGTATCCACTTCACAGCTTGCCAATGCTCTTTACCTGGGTTGTCCATGAACCTACTCACAACTCCCACTGCATGTGCAATGTCTGGCCTTGTCCAGACCATAGCATACATTAGAGAACCTACCGCTGCAGCATATGGAACTTTAGACATATAGGCTATCTCCTCTTGTGTCTTTGGACACATATCCTTTGTTAGTTTAAAATGACCAGCCAAAGGTGTAGAAACTGGTTTTGCATTTTGCATTACAAACCTTTCTAGTACCTTCTTGATGTAATCTTCTTGAGATAGCTTTATTGTCTTCTTCGTCCTGTCCCTTGATATTTTCATACCAAGTATCCTCTTTGCAGCACCTAAATCTTTCATTGAAAAAGATTTGGATAGCTTCTCTTTTAGGTCTTTGATGTCCTGTATGTTAGCACTTGCAATCAACATGTCATCAACATACAACATTAGGATGATGAATTTCCCATCTCCCAAATTCTCCGTGTAGACGCAGTGATCCGAGTTACATCTTGTGAATCCATGATCCAACATCCATCGATCAAACTTCAAGTACCATTGTCTTGATGCTTGCTTTAAACCATTCTCCTTACCTTTTACTTCATACCCCTTTGGTTGAAGCATGTAGATTTCCTCCTCTAAGTCACCGTGAGGGAATGCCGTATTTACATCCATTTGCTCGAGATTTAGATCATGAGCAGCCACAAGGCTTAAGACAAGCTTAATTGAGTTCATTTTTACAACAGGAGAAAATATTTCATTGAAGTCAATACCTTTCTTTTGAGAAAAACCTTTTACCACAAGCCTAGACTTGTACCTTTTCTTTCCACCTTCTTCTTCCTTTAGCTTGTACACCCATTTGTTTTGAAGTGCCCGCTTACCTTTAGGCAACTCAACCAACTCCCATGTTTGGTTGCGATGTAGTGAGTCCATCTCCACTTGCATGCTCTTCGTCCATTCTTCTTTGGATTCATGTTGCATAGCTTCTTCATATGATTTCGGCTCTCCAGAATTTGAGATCAAGAGATGGTTGAAGGAAGGAACAAACCTTTCTGGAGGTCTACTTGCTCTTGTAGATCTTCGGGGAATAGGTTGAGGCTCCTCATTTGGTTGACGTTGTTGCACATTGTCCCCGTTTGCAGTCCTTGAGTCTTTACAGTCCTCAAGCTCCATGTACTCATCACCTGTTTCTTTTGTTTGTTTTCTTTCCAAGTAATCTTTGTACATATTTTGTTCGTTAAAAATTACATCCCTACTCCTTAAGATTTTACCATCTTCAGGATTCCATAGGCGATACCCAAAGTCTCCTTCTCCATAGCCAATGAAGAAACACTTTTTGGACTTTGCATCTAACTTTGATCTTAGGCTTCTATCTATGTGCATGAAAGCCTCACACCCAAACACTTTGAGAAATGCATAATTCACCGGTTTACCTGCCCATGCCTCTTCTGGAACTCCCCCATCCAATGCCGTTGAGGGTGACCGATTGATTAAGTACACAGACGTACTTACAACTTCCGCCCAAAGCTCAAGCGGTAGGCCTGCATGTAGCCGCATGCTTCGTGCTCGTTCCATGATTGTCCTGTTCATCCTTTCCGAAATCCCATTTTGTTGAGGTGTCCTTGGGGTTGTCCTTTGCCTCCGAATACCATTGCTAGCACAAAAGCTTTCAAAAGCTTAGCTGCAATATTCGCCTCCATTGTCGGATCTGAGGCATTTAACCTTGGTACCTGTTTCATTCTCCACAAAGGCTTTCCACCTTTGAAATATGGAAAATACATCGGATTTATTCTTCATGACATAAACCCATGTTTTTCTAGTCGCATCGTCTATGAATGTTACATAGTACAATGAGCCACCAAGTGATGGTGTACTTGCAGGACCCCAAACATCAGAATGAACCAACTCAAGTTTTTTATTTTTTCTTTCATTTCTTGATTTTTGAAATTTTACCCTCTTTTGTTTACCATAAACACAATCTTCACAGAACTCTAAGTCCACTTCTTTCAAACCTGGTAGAAGCTTCTTTGTTTGAAGGATTTGCATTCCTTTGGCACTCATATGCCCAAGTCGGTAGTGCCACACCGCACTGTCAACTTCTGTAGTTGCTGCACAAGCTGAAGGTTGCGTGCTAATAGTACACAAGTGTACCGACTTTTTCACCCTTGGCAACCACCAAAGATCCCTTTGAGATCTTCCACCGTTTGTTTCCGAATGCAATGTTGTGACCTTCATCGTCCAATTGTCCTGTAGAGATCAAATTTTTGCGAAGAGAAGGAATATGCCTAACATCTTTAAGCTTCCATTCATTTCCGTTGGCAGTTTTGACAGAAACTGTACCTTTGCCGACAATCTCACAAGCTTCATCATCTCCCAAGTATACATACCCAAAATTACCTTTGGTGTAGTCTTGGAAATGTTGCTTGTGTGGTGTCGCATGGAATGAAGCCCCGGAATCTACTATCCAGGAATTAGACACATTGTCTAATGAGAGAATTAGAGCATCTTGCTCTACTTTACCTGCCACATTGGCCTCCGATGTTGGCTTGTTGTCTTGAGACTGTGTCTCCTTCTTCTTCTTGGACCAGCAATCCTTCTTGACGTGGCCCTTCTTGCCGCAGTTCCAACATTCAAGAACTGACTTTGTGCGTGACTTGCTCCGCCTTGAGCGATCACGACCCTTTTGGTTTTTGAACCTCTCCTTAAGCCTTCCTCTTGTTTCCACTGATAGTGCAGCACTTGATGATTCTCCTGTGCTTCTCCTTCGCATTTCCTCGCTTAGGAGAACACCCACAACATCATCAAACTTAAGAGTATTTGTGCCAGAGATAGAATTACTTACAGCCATCACAAGGCTGTCCCAACTATCCGGTAGAGATGATAGTATAAGGAGAGCTCGCACTTCGTCATCGAAATTGATTTTCACTGATCGAAGTTGACTTATGTTTGTGTTAAAGTCATTTAGGTGTTCTGCAACTGAACCATTCTCTGCCATCTTTAGATTGAACAAGCGCTTCATAAGAAATACCTTATTGGATGCCGATGGTTTCTCGTAGAAGTCGTCAAGTGACTTCATCAAGTCCTCCGTGGTCTTCATCTCCAAAACATTGAAGGCCACCGTTGATGCCAAGCTTAACCGGATTGTTCCTAGTGCCTTTCGATCAAGGACAATCCATGCTTCATCTGCCATTGTTGCGGGCTTCTTCGCAAGACCGCCTAGTGGCAAATAGAGATCCTTCTGGTAGAGATAGTCTTCAATCTGCATCTTCCAATGTTGGTAGTTTTTGCCGTTGAACTTCTCAATCTTGAGCTTCCCTTCCTCCGCCATAACTCCCACTCAATTCAAGGAATCCTTTCCTTGAGATAATTTAGCTACGAGCAAACCTTGCTCTGATATCAGTTGTTAGGAAATAAGACGTAGCTAAATAGATAATTGAGTAGATTACTTAATGGAGAGAGACAGATTTATATACACGAGATTATAGAGTAGAGAGAGAGAGAGAGAGAGAGAGAGAGTACACACGATATACGTGGTTCACCCAATGTGGGCTACGTCCACGGGAAAGCAGCCACTCAATGGATTTAGTACTTCAAAACAAGAAGTAGTTTACAAAGGGATTATACCCTTAATGGAGCTCCCGCCTTGCTTCACTCTCACCACCTCACACTCACCTTGTTGCATCAACTTCACACTATGAAATGTGTGTAGAAATGGCCTTCCTTTATAGGCCAAAAGGGCTGCCCTCTCTTATGAGAGACAGCCATGTGTAGCCGCCCTTGTGCGAATAAGTCCAAATCGGACCCTCCAATCCACCCATGTGTGGCCGCCCTTGAGAAGACAAGTCCGCTTTTGAATTCGGCCACCGGCCACCGGCCAACCGACTGGTTGTTTTTCGACCACCCTTCGGCCGCCATCCGGCCATAATATTTCGACGAAAAAGAATATTCCGGTGAAAAAAAGTTTCGGGGGCCTCCGCCCCCGAGGCCTTTAAAGTTGCCCCTGATTCTTGTCCGTGAAAATTTGGGTTTCCGATGAGTGATTTTCCTTCACGCACGATGGCTTCTCCTCATAATGGGGGCCTTACAAATGTGCGCTTTTACCACAGAAAATTACAAGGGTAAATCAGGCTCCATACACAACACCTAGCTTGCCTAAGGTCTAAGGACTTTCAACACTAACCTTTGGAGGTCTTTGATGAAGATAACCCTAAGGTATTTTAAACCTAAGCACATGTCTCTATTCTAACCCTTGTTCCTGTTTATTCTCCCACATTAAATGATCAATTTAATATGAGAAAATCATTTTGGTTAACTAGATATTATATTTTATGATAGAAGGCCACTGTCAGGCCTAAGTAGGATAGGCCAAGGCCAAGGGTAAGGATGGAACTCACCTGCAGTACGGGGGTCTATGTGTAGCTAAGAGCAAGAGGGCCATGGGCCTATATATAGTACGATTGGGAGGTTATTGGCATGTGGAGTTACCTAGAGTCTTACACTGGTTTCAAAGCCTCAAGTTTTTGGGAACATGGCATGGTCCCTCTAGTTCTTGCATGCTCATGCAAAGCCATGGAGGGAGAGGTCGATAACAACCGTGTGGAGAGGGGCTTGGCAAGCGAAGACCATCACCAAATCGAGCCATCTTCGGCTTTCTAAGTTTGCGATGTAGAGGGGTGCAATTTTTGAGACAACTGCCTGTGCCCTCGTGGCCTGTATTGAGAGCTAGGAGAAGACTTTCCCTGCATTTGCTGTTGCCATTGCTGCAGCTAAAGTTTTTTTTCCCATTTCCTACTTAGCCGCCCATGGTGGCCCTTGGGTAATATTTCTAGGCCAACACAAAAAAGAAGAAGAGAAAAGCTAGGGAGGGTGCCCACGGTCCCCCCCCCCCGCCCCCCCCCCCCCTTTCCCTCTTCTTGGAGTTCGAGGCATCTAGGGCAAAGAACTTAGCCCAATTTTTTGAAATTTCAAAAAACCAACAACAAATTAAAAAAAAATATTCAAGAAATTGGCTGCCAAATACTGTTGCTTGATTCAATAGATGTTCTACTTCCCTCTGTCGAGGGCCTTGCCCGATTCACAACCGAATTGGAAGCTTGTGAAAACTTCAATGCTCTAGTTGGGTTACACAAACTATGCCCATGAGCATCATTGGACGGAGCCTTGCTCCTTCGTACCAATTATGAACATTCTTTAGAGACGTGGGAAAGATAGTCGTACTATCTTCCTCAAATTCATAGAATGTTTCCACAAAATAAATTCAAAATCAAGTCAACTTTAAATACGTACCTGCTATACGATGGATGATTGGCACATGAATAGTGCCAAGCATTTACAACTTTTCCAATCATAGTGATCCAGTTAAGCAAGTGACCATGTTTTCTGAGGTTTGATGTAGCTATGAGCAACCATAGACAATTCACGAGCAAGCAGAACATATTCATGCAAGCTGTTAAAAACCTCAGTTGGTCAACAAGGTCGCGGGTATGTAGATTTATTTAAAGCTAACTTGATTTTGAGTTTTTTTTTGCGAAAACGTTCTACAAATTTGAGGAAGATAGTATGACTATCTTTCCCATGTCTCTAAATAATGTTTATAATTGGGTCAAAGGAGCAAGGCTCCGTCCGAAGACGCTCATGGGCATGGTTTGGTTAACCCAACTAGGGCATCAAAGTTTTCACAAGCTTACAGTTCAATTGCAAATTGGGCAAGGCCCTCGGCAACGGGAAGTAGAACATCTATTGAACCAAGCAACGGTATCTGGAAACTAATTTCTTGGTTTTCTCTTGATTGCAACTCATTTGATTGTTATGATGGCAAGACCCCATCGGCTTGCATACTTAATGAGGTACGCAGTTGATTTTTTTTATTGAGCATGTGATGTCTATGGATGATCAAGGATAACAGTCATCAAGCCAAGCAGGTACGAGATGCATAGCTTGCAAGTATTGTTCTACTTCTCCATAAGATCTACAATTAGACAAGGTCATTTTTTTGTGAATGATCACTTATGTCGACTTTCTTTTGCTATGAACAAGAGTATCTGTAGCTATGAGCAATGGTAGCATCCAAAGTAGGGCTACTAAGAAGTATCATGCAAAGACAAGGCTTCCCATGTTTGGAATATGCTATAAGCATACAAACTTGGGGGGGGGGGGGACTTGGCAAGTGTCTATATAGGTTATTTCATTATGTGCTAAGACGGCATATATGGTGCATACGACAACTCTCTCTCTCTCTCTCTCTCTCTCTCTCTCTCTCTCTCTCTCACACACACACACACACACACACACACACACACACACACACACACACATCAAATATGGTTATGAGCCAGATTCAAGCGAGTTTTTATGTCAAAAACTCAAGACAATTGGTCAGAGTAGAGCAACCGGCTAGACAATTTCAAGTTTTCTTGTTTTTCTACATTTTAACATTTAAGTTGCCAAGGATTGCCTATTGTACAAGCAAAGTGCTTTGAGAACATTCATGAGAAGCAAGGCTTCTAACCCGTTCCAAGTTCTTGCTGTTGACTTTGAATCAACGGCATTGGCACACAGTTGTGGGATTTGGCAAAGTGAGGATATGCTCACAATTTACGTATGACAAGGGCAAATTGTGATATATCCATGTCCGCTTGTGCAAGGCATTTCTAGTATCGGCAATCTGTAGGGGCCATCATTGTCGCCAAGGGTTTACACCTCTGTGTGCACGACATGCTAGTGACGTCAACATAATTCCATCTCATTATTGTTTACACTTCCGCTATAATATTAGCTACTCTATCAAGGACTAGCTAGGTTATTGATGTCTTAAAACATTTTATAGTTATGTTTATTCACAGGCAAAGTGCCATATTTAAGTCACCTCGGTACACTTACGACCACATACAAGGTAGGTGGTCAAGATGTGACTTATGTTATGTCTCTCTATGAGAGTGTTGTACAAGTGGAGCAAGGTTAATGAGGGTCCCTCTCACTCATATCACCGAGTGTTTTTAGTTATCTCCACACACAAGTATATCTTGTACTTGAAGGACGTTCTTCCTACGGACATCCTTATCTGAAAAATATTCCACATGTGGAGAATATGACTCTCTGGGACTGACACTGGCACCTACTATTTCAATTATGTGTCGTGACAAATTCCCTATGTGCTGGTCAAATCCGTTCATAAGACCATTTTGAGCATGCCATATCAGGAACAATTTCGGTGGCCAAAATTTTTCGGATACCTTGTCAGACTTGTTAAGGTACAAGTGTCGCTAAACAAATTTACCGTATGGTTGTTTGTACATGTAGCAAGGCTATGCTCTATTAATGAACATGTTTCACTGGTACCTAGGTGTGATCGCATTTCACGTTTCATTATGGTTCAATGTCAGGCAAAGGGCCCAGGACAGACATGGATATGCAGGTTCGGGTCTGTTTTTGCTAAATGCATGCACACTAGGTGTTATGGCCCTAATGTTTAACAAAGACTGATTTGGAGCGGCATGCATATTTATCACATTAGTTGCTTATGAATCATTTTGCATTCTATGTGCAATATCTCTATTACTTTTGAATCTACCAATCACCAATAGAGGTCATGGCTCGATTTGGGTGCTTGTGGATCTCTCAAGTTAACCAAGATGGTTATTTGTAACATCACTGATTCCTCAGCAATGTTGTACGGTAGTTGTGATCCTTGTTTACCAATCATTTTGGACGTCTATCTGTTAACGGTGGGAAAACACACCTGAGTACTGTCATTTATCCAAAAGGGATAGACAAATTACAAGTGTAATCTTGTGCTAAAGGATATGTAAAGTGCGTACATTGGCACCAAGCAATCCAATTAAAAAGCATGTATTGCTCTAGTTGGAGTTTGCTTACCATAAGGTAAAGCATGTTTGTGACTAGATTTAGTCTCTTCATGTGTAAGTCAGGTTTTCAACCTTGAACACTGGTTATAGTGGGGTTGTTTACTGATGAAAATTGATAACAAGTCAAGGACTTATACTTTGCTGATGAGTTACGTCAACTAGTTACTTTCATGGAAAGTGAAAATAGGTACTCTTTTGGGTACATCTTAGTTGTGATAACTCGTTTAGAATACTCAAGTGAGTTCTAAATGGAGTCTACATGCCACGTTGGATATGGGTTGGTTACACAGACGGTTGCAAAGGGACAACAATATGGAAAATCAAGATGTTATTCTTGATTTCATTGAACCTCCTACTGAACCGAGTTCTGGCTAAACAAACAACCGGATCCATGTAGGATGCCACTACGAAAAACATTAATGTTCTTATGAAGATACAACCACTTTTATTTTCGAGGATGAAAACACTTCTCCGAGGGGGGAGTAATGTCAGGCCTAAGGTAGGATGGGCCAGGGCCAAGGGCCAGAACGAAACTCACATGCATTAAGGGGGTCTATGTGTAGCTAAGAGCTAGAGGGACAAGGGCCTATATATAGTACAATTGGGAGGTTATTGGCATGTGGAGTTATCTAGAGTCTTACAACCACAACTTTGAAGAGTGCCTCCACCACTATAGGTGCACCCCCAACTCTGCTTTGATAACAAAATGCGAGATAGAGGGCTTAAACCTATTAATGTGTGAGATTATCAATGGTTTCTCAAGACAAAGATAATCCCAACCGTCGTAAAAATCCCTCTTAGGGCTAATATGATCATAAGTGGGCTCCATCATCTATGGTATATGTAGCATCTACTCCATCCAATAAAGTAGGTGTCACTATTGTATTGAATAACCATAATTTGACACAAGGTTCTCGAAAATGTTTGTAAGTGCATTGGGCTCTTGAGTGCTCCTAAGGCCAGTTAGCCTTGCGCCAATCGGGTCCTCTTAGTGAACTCTTGGACCAAAAAGTGTCACTCCAAGATACACTAGTCTTGTACATACTCCAATATCTCTCCTCCAAATATGAATTCATGCCACCGAAGTGTTCATACCATGACCTTGGTTTTCCCAAGGCACTTCAAGGCTTCTATTACCACAAACGGATTGTTGTGTGTCCTAATGTCGTTGCAAGCCCTCAAGGAATATGAGAGGAACACAATGTCATTGACATACAACAATATGAGTACAACACCCTTGCTAAGCTAGCTCAGCAGGCAACCCCATTTCACCCTTACGGTAAGACAATCTTGTGTGACAAGCCTCATACATAGATGATGCCCTATCACTATAAAGATGCCCCAATGGATAGTCTCACGTACTCCAATGTCTTGTAATCTCAAAGAGAGAGACAGACCTGACCTGGTTGAAAAACTTGCAAGTTTATAGAATGGTGAGCATGGGTGGCAATGGCACTAACAACCAAAGGAGAAAGGAAGCGAGAGGAAAGGTTAAAGGTATTGGACAACTCAGCAAAGCAGGTTGAAAATGAACAAGGCTTTTGTGCATCTCCCTTTCGAGGCTCAAAATGTTATGCTCGCAGCTCCGGGGAACGTAGCCATCGCAAGAGCAGTGGCGCCATTCTGGCTCTCGTCTTCTATATATGGTCTTTGATCAAAGCTAACATCGCATGCTTACAGAATTCACAGGTATGTGCGCCCCCGGCCCCCCCCCCCGGGCCTCTCTCTCTCTCTCTCTCTCTCTCTCCACTCTATTTAGCTTCAAAAACAAACCGTCGGCGATATTTACCCTGTTTTTGTCTGCATTAAACATATGTTTGTGTCATTATCACTCTGACAGATGCGCAAATTCCAGTCTTTACTTCGAAAGTTCTTGTTTTAATTGGCAATTTCAGCTTGGAGAGCCAGTTTAGGGGCTGCCAAGCTACATTGCCAGATGATTGGATAAATCATTTTAGATGATGGGTAGTTTCAATTTTGTTCGAAGTTAATCAACAAGTACTACTGGGGCCCTATTTTCCATGATGCTGCAACACTCGGTAGACTGTGAATGCCATTAAAGTGATTTGCTGGTTGTTCTTCAATGTTTTGAAGTCATGTCTACTAAAATTGTGCAGCTCCATCTGTCTAGCATGTCTGGGGTTTCCGAAGTTTCTTGAAACAGGCCACCCTATCCTTGTGAAAGGACAAACATGTTTGTGTGGTGTGTTTCTGATCAGGTATGCTTGCCTTTGTTCTCGTGCTTGAGTGTGCAGAGTTGGCACATTCAATTTGTCACAGCTACGGAATATCCCCATTCTTTTCAGGTGTGTCGAATCTTATTAAAATGTTGTGTTGTCGCTGGTGAAACACCAAAACCTTTTTAGAGGTTGCGTGATTGAAACACCAAGTGTATACTTTTTTGAGTAACCTTGACAATGATTGATTGTATCTTTTGGGCACTTTGTCTGCAGTTGCTACGTGCTAGATACTTTGGATCAATAAGAGAAGTGTGGTGCCCTCATATCAATGAAACCGGCTGGCACTTCAGCGACGGGCTGTAGGAAACTTAAAAGTTTCAAAACAATCTTGGGCTACTCTGGCTCTAGTCGTATTTCTTTACTATACTAGTGTTTGGAGAATGGTACAATGGTGAAACTTCTTGGAGAAACCGCCGGCGTACACTTTTATAGCTCCGATTGCTAAGAGCATCTCTCAGGAGCATTGGCTAAGAGCAACTTCCATAAAAGCAACTTGGGCACAAAGCAGCTCCACGTAGAGAGTCGAGACTGCAAACGCACTTATGTAGGAAATCTGCCATGTCAACAAGGCTTTTGTACAACTCTCTGTGTGGTCTCTCTATACATGCCATGTCAGCACTCCGGACGTTGTCAGTTTAGCCCATAGTCACAGGGGACGCCCTTTTTCGGGCTTCCCGCCCCCAATTTTCCGTCCCGTCCTCTTTTTTACACTAAAAATCCATTTGAGCCCCGTCCCCCGTCCCCCGTCGTGGAATGCGTCCCTTGTGACTATGGTTTAGCCATGCCTCATTGCTTTGCTACATTCATGATGGTGCCACATCACCAGATGATGACATGCCTTTTTGGACAGATCTATTAGACTAGTGAGGACCATCTTTGCATAATTGATTGCACGAGGTGTAGGCCGGTGTTGCAACATCCTAACATGGGACTAGTAGCACATGTGGTTATGGTCTCATACTTGCAGAAATTTCGGAGCATGTGGTGTGCGAGCATATGCATACACCGACCTACTTAGTTTCACAAGTACTGTCACAAACTGTTGACGTGTCAAGCCTTGAAGAACGGAGCCAACTTGCAGATCTTGGCCAAGGGGCCTCAACCCTAGAAGCAACAGCATAAGAAGAAACAGAAGCAACAGAAGAAGCATAAGCAATTGATGATGTGGCAGATCTGTACGGACATCCCGATTTCGTGCTGACTGTTGACGTGGCAGACTGTACGGATTTCTAGAAATTGCGTTGACATGCTGACGTGGCAGCCTGTACGGATTTCCGCGTTTTGTGTTGACTGCTGACATGGCAGTTGTATGGATTTCCTTGATTTACGCTGACAGCTTTTGGGCATTGCTTTTGGAGCAGAAGCTTTTGAGTTTGAAGGCTTTTCATGTAAACTGCTTCTGGGGCCTAGAGCCTTTAAATATGGGGCCATGGGCTCATTCTCTGGAATGCTTCCCGGAGAAGGTGTAGAGTTTGGAGTACCGGCTTGTACCATGTTGATGCAATATAAAGAAATAACGAAAGGGACGCCAAGGTTTGGGGCCAATACTCTCTAGGGTGGAATTCAGCCACTCCGTGTCGCGTGTCGTCTCTCTCTCTCTCTTAGTTCAGTTGTTATTGAAGTGCTAAAAGTCTGTTCAATTTGTTCTTTTCTATGATAAGGCAAAAGAAACAGAAGAAGCGTGTTCGATTTGAAGGAGTACCCAGTTCTTCTTCTTCTTCTTCTTCTGACAGTTCTTCTAGCTCTTCAGATTTGAGGGAAGAAGACAAAAGGCAAAAAGCGAAGCAAGAAACAACGCTACGGAAAGGGCAAGAAAAAGGCAAAGAAGTCTAAATCTCGTCCAGTGAGTGACAGTTCTATAGAGGACTCGTCTACAGACAGTTCAGACTCTGATGACGACAACTTTTATTCGAACAAGAAGAATTTTTATAGAGCCAACCAATATGACTTTCTGGAAGATAAAAGCAAGAAGGTCTGAGAGTTTAAGGAAGGTGGACATTCAATCAAATTTAACACTTTTTCAGGATATAAAGATGCTTCGAAGGCTGAGGATGCTACTCAGAGCACTCCAAGATTCGGAGAGCTGCCTCTTATTTTAAGGGGAATGCTCGAACTTGGTGGTCCACGCTTCTTTTAAACAAGACTACGCCAATTAAATGGCTGAAATTTAAGAAGCTTTTTATTTCTTCTTGGTTGACTCAAGAGTATGAACGCAATATACGAGCTGCTTGGAACCATCTTCGGATGACCAAGAGAGATACAATGGATACTTATTGCGAGAGATTCTGGAGCTCTTTTCTACCCACCTCTTCATTCAAGAAGATCTCGTTCAGAGAACAAATTGAGCGGTTTACGTTGGGTCTACCTACAGAGATCCGAGATCACTGCTTGGAACAGAAGACAGCTTCTATTCAGGAGTTGATGAGTCATGCAAAACGGGGCTTTGCCATTCACTCTGGCAGTCTGATCTACCCCACCGATGAGGTCATGACACAACGAGCCGAACAGACTTCAACGAATGAAAGTAGAAAGAGAAAGAGCAACCCAGAAAAGAAGGATGCACGACCCAAGCTTACTCCCGAGGAGAGAGCTCGCTTCATTAGAGAGGGGAAGTGCTTTGGATGCAGGGAACATGGACATATCTCCGCGAAGTGCCCTAACAAGGCATCGAATGAACAAGACGAAGAAAGGCGAGAAAGTTCTAAAGCAGCTAAGAGACGTGGCAGAAAAGGCAGATAAAAAAAAAAAAGCAGAACTGGTATGTCACGAGGACGTGGCAACTGCTAACTTTAGTTGTTGGTTTCTTTCCCATGGGTTTTGTTTTATTTTTGAGACCCTCTTTTTGAAGTAGCAAACGGTCGGACATTGTATGGCCAATGTGAACGGTAGTTTCACCCGCAGACGAGAACTGGTCGGCACTGGAATTCGTATAGTAAGAGGATGTCTAGGCTCAGAGCAAGATCATATAGGTCCCCCCGTCGCACTTAGCAAGTTGGTGGATACTAGGAAGTGAACTCAATAAAGGCATAAAGTCAACGTGGGATTACCAACAGAAAGTATCCGACAGTTGGGCCACATTGCACTTTGGATGCGGTCCCAATGAGGATAGATGGTCAAAAGACCATTGGGAGCCGGACGGAATCATCTCCTAAAATTTAGGGAACTGCTATTTTGGGCTATGAAATGTGTTCGTGTCATTACCTCCGGTATGACAAGGGGAACATTTTATTACTCTGCTGCAAAGTCAACTGATGCACCAGTTGAGAGATTTTTAAGCAGGAAGCCCAATGCGGAGAAATTGCATGTATGAGTGCCAAGTGGCACTTTTTGGTCAATTTACTAAGTTTGGGAGAACAGAACTCGTAACTGACTTTTCGGAGCAGTTTTGGAGGTTGTTAACTCTGATTTTCAGCCATTTCTCTCCATTTTTGAGCTTCCCATGAGAGCTCATTTTCAGCATTGGAAGGCATCAGATGCGTGTTTGCAGGGCTGTTTTGCTGCGTTTTCAGCGATACGCAGGTTTTGGCAGCCATGGAAATCTTCCCCTTTTTGCATCTATTTGTTCACAGATGCATTACAGGTCAAGGGCAGAAGAGGGGGCACTCGATTTATGCTGGGAGGATACTTCATTGAGAACCTGTCACACAGGTTAAGAGCTATGGAGTGCTTTCTTTCCCTCTCATGTACAGTGTGGTACTCGGAGTGATGCCCTGCACACTACACATTGCTCTCTCTCTCCCCTACGTGCAGTTATGTGATCCCCCGCAAGAGGGCTCTTCATTTGATTGATGTACAGCTGTGTGGGTTCATGCTTTTGTGCTGAGGCAAGAGCCTCCTTGAGCAGGAAGCTAACTGCTACTCCAAAGCAGGCACCGGTGAGGGTCATAACCTCACCGTACAGGTGCGTTTTCAGCGCTGTGTATGCGCAGAAAATTGACTGTTTTTCAGCCATACGGATGGCAGAACCTTTGGAAATCGTGTCCCACTGGCAGAGAACAATTCGGGGACTGTTTAGGGGCTGGAAACAGGGCAAAAACCAGTAAATACAGCGAGCTGAATTGACTGTTTTTGTGCAGGAATCAGAGGGTTTACGCCAGTGCAAGTGAGATCCAACATGGGAGTTGATTTCGCGCAAGTTTTGGTGCTGTTATGCTGCCGAAATTTGGCCAAATCAGATGGTATCTAGTGTGATACAGGTAAAGGATTCCCAGGACCTTACTTTGTAATTTTCCCTCTCAGAGAATGAAGAAATACTGAAAGGGGCGCCAATTTTGGGGCCTACAGGTTGTCGGCGTCTGCTCGGGGCATTCTAGCTTTCGAGCCGTGTGTGTATTCAAGTGGTAATTCCTGTCGCAGGTTTCCTTTGCACGTTCTGTCTGTGTGTGTCTATAGTAAAGAATTTCGGGTGAAAGCCAAAGCCTACTGCCCCACCACGGGCCGGTTTTAATGTTCCATTGCCGGGATATCAATCACTTTTTCCTCAAAGAGTGAGCCTCGGTTGTTTTGGGTAAAGACACAGAGTACAGGAACGCGGGATTACACTATGGTCGACAAAGGGAAGGGCATTATGTTAGAGGGTTCCTCTTCACAGGACAGACAGGAAATTCCGCATGTTCGCCCTGCCAAAAAGTGGTCAAATTAGGGCTGATTTTCTGTTGCGTTTTTAGGGTTTGCAAGTATGAACCAAGATGAGATAGGGAGAGGTCTCACGGTGGTAGATTGGCCACTTGATCTCCTGCGGGAGTGATGTGGGTCTGCCAAGTGACACGCTGCTTGCCGATTCTCTGAGGCGATTGCTTGGATTCTTTGACGCATCGGTAAATCATCTTGAAATTTGAGCTGCTTGGTCATGGGTGGTACATCAGGTTGTGGAATTATGTTCGTTTGTAGAGGCAAGAGCCTTTTGTACACGTAAAAGTTAAGGGACAAGTTGCAAGATGCTATGTGGTGAAGTTCAAGAACTATCCACCTATGGATGCAAAGTGGATGGAAGAGCATGAACTGTCAGAGTCACCAAATGTATTGCAGCTTTACCTTGAGGCCTTTGGGTTACAGCCTACGTATGCCCCAACCCAATGTCTGCAAAGGAAGGGTAATGATAGAGCTAGCACATCAAATGTACATATGAATTCAGTGTAATAGATGGAAATGACAAAAGTATGAAGGTCTCATTAAGTCATTTGTATCTATGTGTTACTACCTTTCTTGCGGATACATGCGATGATAAAAACACAAGATCATCAGTGGCATGTATGTATGGTATGCAATCGAGGACGTTTGCGATTTCAAGAGGGGGGTATGTCACGAGGACGCGCCAGTTCTAACTTTAGTTGTTGGTTTCTTTCATGGGTTTTGTTTTATTTTTGAGACCCTCTTTTTGAAGTAGCAAAACGGTCGGACATTGTATGGCCAATGTGAACGGTAGTTTCATCTGCAGACGAGAACTGGTCGGCACTGGAATTCGTATAGTAAGAGGATGTCTAGGCTTAGAGCAAGATCATATAGGTTCCCCCGTCGCACTTAGCAAGTTGGTGAATACTAGGAAGTGAACTCAATAAAGGCATAAAGTCAAGGTGGGATTACCAACAGAAAGTATCCGACCGTTGGGCCACATTGCACTTTTGGATGCGGTCCCAATGAGGATAGATGGTCAAAAGACCATTGGGAGCCGGACGGAATCATCTCCTAAAATTTAGGGAACTGCTATTTTGGGCTATGAAATGTGTTCGCGTCATTACCTCCGGTATGACAAGGGGAACATTTTATTACTCTGCTACAAAGTCAACTGATGCACCAGTTGAGAGATTTTTAAGCAGGAAGCCCAATGCGGAGAAATTGCATGTATGAGTGCCAAGTGGCACTTTTTGGTCAATTTACCAAGTTTGGGAGAACAGAACTCGTAACTGACTTTTTGGAGCAGTTTTGGAGGCTGTTAACTCTGATTTTCAGACATTTCTCTCCATTTTTTAGCTTCCCATGACTTTGCCTAGGCCCAAGGAGCTCATTTTCAGCATTGGAAGGCATCAGATGCGTGTTTGCAGGGCTGTTTTGCTGCGTTTTCAGCGATACGCAGGTTTTGGTAGCCATGGAAATCTTCCCCTTTTTGCATCTATTTGTTCACAGATGCATTACAGGTCAAGGGAAGAAGAGGGGGCGCTCCATTTATGCTGGGAGGATACTTCATTGAGAACCTGCCACACAGGTTAAGAGCTATGGAGTGCTTTCTTTCCCTCTCATGTACAGTGTGGTACTCGGAGTGATGCCCTGCACACTACACATTGCTCTCTCTCTCCCCTACGTGTAGTTATGTGATCCCCCACAAGAGGGCTCTTCATTTGACTGATGTACAGCTGTGTGGGTTCATGCTTTTGTGCTGAGGCAAGAGCCTCCTTGAGCAGGAACATGGGTAGCTAACTGCTACTCCAAAGCAGGCATCGGTGAGGGTCATAACCTCACCGTATAGGTGCGTTTTCAGCGCTGTGTATGCGCAGAAAATTGACTGTTTTTCAGCCATACGGATGCTAGAACCCTTGGGAATCGTGTCCCACTGGCAGAGAACAATTCGGGGACTGTTTAGGGGCTGGAAACAGGGCAAAAACCAGTAAATACAACGAGCTGAATTGACTGTTTTTGTGCAGGAATCAGAAGGTTTACGCCAATGCAAGTGAGATCCAACATGGGAGTTGATTTTGCGCAAGTTTTGGTGCTGTTATGCTGCCGATATTTGGCCAAATCAGGTAGTATCTAGTGTGATACAGGTAAAGGATTCCCAGGACCTTACTTTGTAATTTTCCCTCTCAAAGAATAAAGAAATACTGAAAGGGGTGCCAATTTTGGGGCCTACAGGTTGTCGGCGTCTGCTCGGGGCATTCTAGCTTCCGAGCCGTGTGTGTATTCAAGTGGTAATTCCCGTCGCAGGTTTCCTTTGCACGTTCTCTCTGTATGTGTGTCTATAGTAAAGAATTTCGGGTGAAAGCCAAAGCCTATTGCCCCACCACGGGCCGGTTTCAGGTACCACATGGCGTGGGACCTGAACCGAATTAAATGAATGAAAGTAGAAACTTTGCCGTTTTTGGGGCAAAGTGAAGGATTAGGAAGCTCTTTTGGAGGAGCCAAGGCCAATTTCTTTTCACTTGGAATTGGCGGCTCGATTTGGAAGTACGCCCGACAGGTTGAGGCCACAGGGGGAGGTAGTTCGAGTGGCACCCGGACGGGATGTTGCCATTACGCCGAGCATTGGCAAACGTCGTTTGCAATGACAGGGGTGTTCAGGGCACGCGAGTGACGTTCTACTCTGAATCCCTTGGTACCACAAGAACTACGCCGTGGTTGACTACCGGGCCGAGAAAGCGACTTTGACAAATGAAGGGCTCAGAGATTGTACTTGATGAACTTCAGTTTCTTTACTCATTCTTTTGGGAGAGAACTGAACGATGGATAAAGGTCAAATATGTTTTGACCTGAACGATGGATAAAGGTCGAATATGTTTAGGCCTGAAGATCATACCATTGATCTGATACCTGGAAGCACACCACCGAACCGGCCACCTTACCGTATGAGCCAAGCACAGAATGAAGAGATTATGAACCAAATGAAAGACCTCTTGGAAAAGGGTCTTGTCCAGCCTAGTACTTCACCGTATTGCTCTCCAGTGTTGTTGGTTTTGAAGAAAGACGGATCTTGGAGAATGTGCATCGATTATAGAGCTCTCAACAAAATCACCATCAAGAACAGATTTTCGATTCCTAGGATCGATGATATACTCGACAGACTACAGGGATCCTCGTGCTTTAGCAGGATTGATTTGAAGAGTGGATATCATCAGATCAGAATTGCGCTGGGAGATGTCTACAAGACAGCTTTTCGGACGACTTTTGGGTTATTTGAGTTTTTGGTGATGCCTTTTGGCTTAACCAATGCTCCTGCGACATTTAACCGGATGATGGACATGATTTTTCGAGAGTACAGGCTATTTGTTGGCACTTTCTTTGACGATATCATTGTTTTCTCCAAGAATGAGGCAGAACACAGAGATCATCTGCTTCAGAGATACACTTTTTGGGACACATTGTCTCAGCAGCAGGAGTGCAAATGGATCCGGCCAAGATAGACACTATCCGTGATTGGCCCGATTTGAAGAATGTCCATGAAGTTAGAAGCTTCTTGGGATTGTGTTCGTACTACAGGCGGTTCATTTGAAAGTTTGCAGAGGTTGCTTCCCCTTTGCATATCTTGACACAGAAAGGAGTCCCTTTCTCGTGGGGATCCACAGAGGTGACTGCCTTTCAGACATTGAAAGAGAAATTGACTACGCGACCAGTTTTGACTTTGCCGGACTTGCAGAAGTCATTTGAAGTATATTGTGATGCTTGTGGTCGTAGTCTCGGTGCGGTCTTAATGCAAGAAGGCCATGTCATTGCTTACGAGAGCCGATTGTTCTCAAGGCCGGAATTGACAGCACAGATTTACGAAAAAGAGCTTTTGGCGGTCATCGATGCTCGTACTCGGTGGCGGCATTACCTACTAGGACCGGCTTTTAGTGTCTTTACAGACCATCAGAGTTTGCGCTACTTCTTGTCACAGAAGCAGCTTTCGGAAAAGCAGATGCGGTGGGCGAACATATTGTCATAGTTTCACTTCCAGATTGTCCATGTGCAGGGACAGAAGAATGTGGTGGCAGATGCTTCGTCTCGGAAGCCGTTGGTTTTGGCTATTTCCGCGATACATCATAGGAGCTTCGAGGATACGGTCGACCAGTATGCCACAGATACAGGTTTTGGAGACGTTTTCACACGGATACGGGATGGGGAGACAGTAGTGGGATGTTCCATTCGGGATGGCTACTTGATGAGAAAAACCATGTTGTGCGTTACGCAGCCGTTGAGGGAAAAGGTTATGTCTGAATGCCACTGTCCACCTTTTACGGGTCACCGTTGCATTGCTACCACCATGAAAGGGGTAGAGAGATACTTCGTTTGGCCGAGACTCAAGAAGGATGTGGAAGAGTTTGTGCGCAGTTGCTTAGTATGCCAAAAGGTCAAGTTTGACAGGCATAAAGCACAGAGATTGTTACAGCCTTTTACCCATACCCACCCTCCCCCGGGAAAGTATTGCAATGGATTTCATTTTTGATCTCCCGAGAACACTGAGTGGTCACGATGGTATTTGGACTGTTATTGACAGATTTAGCAAACAGGCTCATTTCATTCCGGTGAAGAAAACAGTCAAGCCGGATCACTTAGCGAGACTGTTCGTGGCCCAGATTTTCAGATTACATAGCATGCCTGAGACGATTGTCTCCGACAGAGACCCCATATTTACGAGTTTGTTTTGGAAGGCAATTTGGGAGAACATTGGCACGCGGTTTCAAGTTCTCGTCATTGTTCCACCCGCAGACTGACGAGCAATCTGAGATTGCCAATTCAGTGGTTTTGATTTATTGAAGTCTTGTATCTCGGATCAGAAGACTCATTGGGAAAAGTACTTAGCTTTGGTGGAATTTGCCTACAATATCACAATACACTCTTCGACTGGGAAGGCGCCATTTGAGATTGTTGAAAGTGCTGCGAAGGTTCCACCCTTCCTAAGCACGAAAGATAAGATTTTTGAGATGAATATACGCGAGACTTAGATACGGCTTTTGCCAAGGTTTGCAAGACTTTGCAGAAATCTCAAGAACGATAGAAAAAGGCAGCGGATCGCCATCGTCGTGACTAGAAATTGGAGGAGGATGATTGGGTGCTCTTATGTTTTGAGGAGGCCTGCCTGAGAAAGAAAAAGGGAAAGGAGAGGGTTTTTCCAAAGCTTAGTACGCGATACTACGGACCTTTTCAGATCACTGAAAAGATAAATGATGTCTCCTTCCGACTGAAACTGCCTGATACTTGGAGGATTCATAATGCATTTCATGTGAATCTCTTGAAACTTTTTATAGGTGATGTGCCTGATGATGGGGAGCCTGATGAGCAACCCGAAGTGGAAGAAAACGAGGAGATCCTTGTTCCTGAACAGATTTAGGCACATAAGGATTCGAAGAATAAGGGTAAAGTCCGAAGGCGGTTCTTGGTTAAGTTCAAGAGCTATCTTGCATTGGATGCGAAGTGGATGGAGGAGGAGGACCTAGCAGATACTCCTTAGATTGTGAAACTTTACCTCGATGCTTTTGGTTTAGCATAGTCTACTCCAAATGGAACCCAAAATTCAGCTTGGCCGGAGATTTGGTGCAGTGGGATGCACAAGAGGGGAGTCACTCCGCTCCTTTGCCAACAGATGCCTTGATTTTGATACTAAAGTCACTGATGTCTCTTCGAGCTTCAGGGATACTGAGAGCTGACAGTATTCTGCTAGATGACTTTATGAAATGGAATTCTTGATTATGATACTGATTTGTTCTTGACTTCTTTTACGTGCAAGAACTGATAGACGAAATGACAGCAGCAGTTTGGTCAGACATGGTTGCAATAGGGGTTAGTCAATCGGACATTGATGAGGTCCCGATTGGATCTAGATGCGATTGCTAGCTACATTGCCGATAAATCATGGTCTAAGATCCGAATGAATGATTGAATGTCCTGTGATGTCGTGTGATGTGACTGTCGATTGGTACATGTGCTAGATGTGTGTTCCTACTACGTAGGTACTAACAGTCAGTGTTTGCTAAGACGGTTTATGGCTTCTGTCTCTTTTGCAGGCGTAATCGAGGGCGATTACAATGCTTTCAAGAGGGGGGTATGTCACAAAGTGATGACGTGTCTGCCCGAGAGTATGCGGGAAACCCTAGCCCTGACTGCTGCTGAAAACCCTAATTCTGGAAACCCTAACCCTAAAACTTGCAAACCCTAAAATTTGCCAAAACCCCTAAAAACAGAAGAAACCCTAACCCTAACCCCAACCCTAAAAGGAGAGCATGTTGAAATCCTGGAAAAAGCGCTGAGCATGATGATGTGGCACTGTATGGCCCTGCCCGCTTTTTGCGGCGGAAATTATGGAAAATAAGGGCCAGCTTTTGGCGGCAGCTTTTCAAATTTGCTCTACGCAAGAGAGAGAAAGAGACTGCTTTATTTGAAAACCAAAAGAGAGCTTGAGAGAGAGGAGCTTTTGGCTATTATCTTTTTTTATGCTTTTGATCTGAAGCTTTTGGGGCTCTGCTTCTGGCATCCCTTGTAAACAATAAATAAGCGGTTTGGGCTCACTCTGAAGAGCATCTGGACGCAGATTCTGAGTGGAACCCTAACCGCTCTCTTGTACTTTGAACATTGATTAATACATAAAGAAATACCGAAAAGGGACGCCAGTCTTTGGGGCCAATATCTCTAGGCATTGAACTCTACCGGGCCAATGCAAATCTATTGTGATCTGTGAATTGTTTTGAAGTGGTTATTTGGTGCTGTCGTGATTGATTCTTGACTTGGAGTGTCCAAGTCTATTACATTTTACTCCCGGGTGGAGAAGTGAGAAATATTGTTTTGGTATTGTTTGAACCTCGGAACGACGCAGGCCGATGCCTGGGGAACGTTTTGTTGTATGTTTGAAAACCTCGGAACGATGCAGGCCGATGCCTGGGGAGCGTTCCTTTGTATGCTAGAAAACCTCCGAACGACGCAGGCTGATGCCTGGGGAGCGTTTGGTTGTATGCTTGAACCTCCAAGCGACGCAGACTGCGGTCTGGGGAGCGTTTGGTTGTACAGTCCTCTGAGCTCATGGCCCGGACCTTTTTAGGTTGTTTGCGGGGGGAGTGGTGAGGTAGTCGTTGAGTAGCTTCATACGGCAGACCGTTTGTCTCGGGGGAGTGCTCAGCGGCGATGTTTCTTGTGTCTTGTAACATGCATATGTGAGCATTTGTGTTGCATTGTGATGTGCCAACCATTGAATATTCCTAATTGGATGGTATTGCCTGGGTATGTAATTTTAGTGCATAAAGACACCCGTGGAAGATCAATGCGGTCTGGGTGTGATGGCTAATTTTACTACGCCGGAATATCAAGAGTTCCGATCTGGACGAAAGGAGAAGCCAACTCCTTGATCAAAGAGCCGAAAGGAGAAGCCAACTCCTTGATCAAAAGAGTCGAAAGAAGAGGCAAACTCCTTCACAAAAAAAAGAGCAAACTGATTGTCCCTCGGAAATTTTTGAGCTAACTTGAGTTGTTTTGTAGATATGTTTCTTTCAAGAAGGGGGGATGTCACAAACTGTTGACGTGTCAAGCCCTGAAGAATAGAGCCAACTTGTAGATCTCGGCCAAGGGGTCTCAACCCTAGAAGAAGCAGCATAAGAAGCAGAAGCAACAGAAGGAGGAGAAGTGTTGCTAATTGGACTATTTTCTTATTTTTAATGATTAATTTCTTTTTATGAAATTAGGATATTTTAATGTGTACACTAAGAACTGTTAAAAGATTGTAGCTACAAGAAATGCCATCAGGAACGGACAACTCTGATGTGTCATTTGATGGGTGACGGTAAACATCGCGAAGGAGTTTCCGTAAGTTCGGTTGAAAGGGCCGGGTTACGAGTGCCTCTGATGCGTCACATGAAGGGTGACAGGTGCATCAGTAAGGAGGCATCCTGTAGGCTAAGGAGGAAATCCGAACTGAGTAAGAAAATACGCGTAAGAACGCAAGCACAAGAATAAAGTTGGGTTCAATGAAGCTTTTTACGAAAAGCAGGAACAATCGCGGGAAGGCAGACGCTTTCCCGCGAGGAATCTATGTTTTCATTGCATTCGTGCATGTGGTTGCATCCAGGGACGCCTGGGAAGTGTTGTGAAATGCATTGGTTTTAACTTATAAGGTTTTATTGAGTTTTTGGGCAGGTTCAGACCAATTTTAAAATATGCCGGCCGCCCACAAAAAAACGGCCGCGATCTCTACGCGAGCAGTTATTCGTGCCGTGGCCAGGGAGCTATAAAAGCACCACATGCCCTCACTCAAAGGGGGTACCAACGTCAACAAGAGAAGACTCTGCCGCCGCAAGAGATCGCGAGACTACGAAGCACGGAAGTCGCTTTTTCCCACGCAAGAGTGACAGGTATCTATTGTGGATTCGCCATACGAATTGTTGTCGCGTGTTTGTGTGGTTTGTTTTGCAGGAATCTCCCGTCTTATGGGAAGGCCCTTCACAGGAAGTACGGCTTCACGCCTAAGTCACTTACGGGAAAGTACGGCTTCACGCCTAAGTCCCTTACGGGAAAGCACGGCTTCGCGCCTAAGTCCCTTACGGGAAGGAACGGCCTTGTGCCCAAGCCCTTTACGGGAAAGCACGACCTTCGAGTCTAAGATTACAGAACGGAGGGGTTTCCTCGGGTTCTCGTGCTTGTATAAGAATTCTCCCTGAATAAAAGAATACTCTTAACGGGGGGGGGGGACCAGCCCATCTTCTGGTCCCCAATACTGTGTCGATCTTCTCCCTTCTCTCATGTTTGCAAAGTATTATAATTTTCAGATTTTCTAAGTGCTCGTGTACGCTTCCGTTTTGTGACAGTGGTATCAGAGCTCGGACTCCTCTCTTTCTCTGCAAAGAAGGACGATTTCGGGAAGAACGGGAAGAACCATGTCGAGCCAAGGGAGAAGTGTTGAAGAGGAGCTTCAACAAGTGCAAGCTCAGCTTGCGGAGTTGCAACAAATTCTATTGTTGCCAGACGTCCAAAAGCTTTTGGGCGGAATGAAGAAAACGAATGGAACTGATGCAGCCAAGCATCCAGACAACACTGTTGGCATGAGACCATAGGAGGCAAGAGAAGAAGCACGTGCCGAGGTGCACAAAGGATCTTCGGATCGGAATGAACGGCCTACTTCAAGGAAAGGCCAGGAAAAAGCGCTCTCTCTGCTAGACGAGAGCAAGGACATCTCTATCTCATCTACATCTTACTCTCCTGATTATACTTCTACTTCTCGATCATCTCGTCAGAAGAAGGAAGCAGCTACTACCGCTGTCACCAGCGTGTGACTACTATCTATCCTTTTTGTTGATTTCTTTCTTATTATTTATTTACTTTCACTTTTTGGAAACACCCCTCGGGAAATCTAACTGCCCTGCATTGCATAGCTAGTGTGGAACTGTCCAGAGGGAGTCCAGGCCTGAGGGCAAGAGAGCACTAAGGTTGGACAAGGACTATGGTTAGCCAAGTGGGGTCATTGACTAGCCAAAGTGGAATCCTTTGCTACAGAGGCTACATTTCAGTTCTGGATGTGGCCGCAGTGTACAAAGAGGGTCAGATGACCTAGAAAGATACAATGGCAGCATCTCCTAAAATTTAGGGAACTGCTATTTTGGGACCTGAAAATGTGTTGACGTCATTACCTCCGGAATGACAAGGGGAACATTTCCTTACTCTGCCGTGAAGTCAACTGGGCAACCGGTTGGGATATTTTTAGACGGCAACCCCGAAACGGGAAAATGCTTATAAATGTGCCAAGTGGCACCTTCTGGTGCACTTGCCTCATGCAACAAGAAGTGGCGCTGAATTTAGGAGGGAGAGAGCCTCATTTTCAGATTTGTCACAGGTTAAGAGCTATGGAGTGCTTGCTTTCCCTCTTATGCACAGTGCGGTGCCAGGAGTGATGCCCTGCACGCTACGCACTGCCCTCTCTCTCCCCTTTGGCAGTATGTTATGCCCCTCTAGTGGGCTCTTCATTTGACCAATGTAAAGTTGTGTGGGCTCATGCGCGATTGCCGAGGCAAGAGCGTCTTGCACAGGTACTGGATTAGCTAGCGGCTAATCCCCCCGCAGGTACAGGTGAATTCGGAGAGGTTTCACGCTAGAAATCTCGTTCGATTCAAAGGGCAAGTAGCCCTACAGGTGCGGGAGCTCGAGGACTTGCTAAGGATGCGACCGGCACGCGAAACGGAGCCCGAAACAGTAAATTACAGCCTGCTGTGTATTTTTGCAGGTTTAGGGTTCTGGCCCTAAACGGACCCTAATACCCCCAGGAGGTTCGGGGACGCAAGGGGACCGCTGTACAGGCGATCTAGCGCATTTTCGGGGCTGAAAACAGAGAATTCAGCGTGCTGCAGATTCTCGCCAGGTCTTGCAAAGTGCCCCTATGCGTCGGGAAAGTCACTCAATGCGTGGGAATATTGACTGTGAAGGGTCCTAGTACAGTTATGCTGCCGAAATCGGGCCGGAACAATTGAAATTCAGCCAAGTTTGTGCGGGGCAGCTTGTAGGGATCCACAACGTTTATTCCCTCTTTGGAAGAATAAAGAAATACCGAAAGGGGCGACTAAGTTAGGGGCCAATCTAGTGTCGGTCTTCTCATACAGGTGCATTCTAGCATCTGTATCCCATTCCCCTCTCTTGTGTCACTATAGCGCAGATATAATAGACGACTAATAATGGGTGAAAGCTAAATCAAGGTTTGAAGTAAAGTCTACCGCCCTTTTTGGATTGAACAGGCCGGTTTCAACCGCCACTACCATACATCAACCTAAAGATAAGCCTCGATTCAAGAAGCAAGGTCGCAAGTCTCAACATCGCATGAGAGTCTTCAAATCAGGCGACAAGGACATCAAGTTCGAAACCTACAACGGACGGAGAGACATCTCCAAAGCACTGTCCTTCATCAGATAGTTTGAAGTCGCCTTTACCAATGGGCACTTCACAGAAAGATCCAAATTACGCCATGTGGGGATGCACCTCAAGGAAAGGGCAAGTAATTGGTGGTTAGCCAAGATTCTGGAAGGTTCTCAGGCCAGAACTTGGGAGAGCTTCAAATCTGAATTTTATGAACAATTTCTTCCACCTGACTTCGAGCAGGACATACAGAAGGAATGGGACTGGCTTGCCCAAAAGGAACATGAAAGAGTAACGACCTATGTGGACAAGTATGGGTCGGTTCTTCTGAAGGTCACTCCCTTCATGAAGATTGCCGACGAGGAAAAGAAAAGAAAGTTCGAAGCGGGTCTCCAACCGCAGCTTCGAAAGAGTATGAAGGTGTATCCGCATGATACTCTTCAAAGGATGATGGAGTCAGCAATCATTGCTGAGGATTTGCACTCAACTGGGATGCCCAGAAAGATGGAGCATAGCACTTACCGTGCAAGACAAAGAGGGGTCTACGATGACCAAGGGGGCCAAGGAAGAAAACGTCCTCCATCTAGAGACGATGATCATTCTTAGAAGCTAGAGGGAATGAAGCTAGAGGGCACTGGCAAGCGAACTAAGTATCTCTCTCCTACTCAACTTCAAACTTTCAGAGAGGAAGGAAGATGCTTCTACTGTGGCGAGAAAGGACATATGAAACCTCATTGCCCGCTAAAGTAGCAACGGCAAGAGCAAGCCTCTACAAGGCAAGAGAAAGCAAGGAAGGAACCCGCACTACCAAGCTCGAACTAAATTCCAGATGTTCAAGGAAACACAGAAATAGAGAAAGGGAAGCGTCTTCAATTTATTAAAAAGTACAAAGATTGTTTCACAGAAACACTTCCTGATGAACTCCCTCCGGTACGCCCGGAAGATCACCGCATAGATCTCATACCGGGTAGCTCGCCTCCCAATCAACCCCCTTATCGGGTAAGTCTTGCTCAGCAAGAGGAAATTTTGAAGCAAGTCAACGAGCTTCTAGAGAAAGGGTTAGTACGGCCAAGTGCTTCACCCTACTGCTCTCCAGTTCTACTGGTGCAGAAGAAAGATGGCACGTTTCGAATGTGCATAGACTATAGGTCTTTAAACAAGATCACAATCAAGAATCGCTTTCCGATCCCTCGGATTGATGATTTACTTGATAAGTTGCAGGGTGCAAGTGTCTTTAGTCGCATAGACTTAAAGAGTGGGTATCATCAGATACGGATCGCCCCTGAGGATGTCCATAAGACTGCTTTCCGCACAACCTTTGGACTATGTGAATTTTTGGTAATGCCTTTCGGCTTGACCAATGCTCCTGGGACATTCAATCGCATGATGGACCGCATTTTCAGCCCGTATCGAGCTTTTACGGGAGTATTCTTTGACGACATACTCATCTTCTCTAAGTCAGAAGAGGAACATCGGAAGCACTTAGACTTAGTGTTTCAAGAATTGCGAAAGCATGAGTTGCATGTGAATGCAAAGAAGAGCGAGTTCTTTCTCTCAGAGATACACTATCTCGGCCATATAGTCTCTCACAATCAAGTGAGTATGGATCCTGCCAAGATCGGAGTGGTAGAAGATTTGCCTATTCCCACTACGGTACATGATGTACGTAGTTTCCAGGGATTATGTTCATATTATCGAAGGTTTGTCCGAGGATTTTCTCATGTAGCAGGACCACTTCATGACTTGACAAAGAAGAAGATTCCTTTCAGATGGGGATCGAGACAACAAGGAGCTTTTGATCGGCTCAAGTACTTGCTAAGCCATGGGCCTATTTTGATAGTGCCTGACTTAAGAAAACCATTTGAGGTTCACTGCGATGCTTCAGGCGATTGCATCGGAGCAGTGTTAAACCAAGAAGGCCATGCAGTGGCCTACGAAAGCAGACGGCTTAAGGATGCAGAGTTGCATGCATCAATCCACGAAAAGGAACTCACGGCTGTGATTCATGCCTTATCCAACTGGAAGCACTATCTGCTAGGAGCGGATTTTGTGATCAAGATTGATCACCAGAGTTTGCGGTATTTTCTTACGCAAAGGAAACTATCTGAGAAGCAGATGAGATGGGCAAACTTTTTGTCTATGTTTCACTTCCAGATCCTTCACACGGCTGGGAGTAAGAATGTAGTCGCAGACGCATTGTCTAGGCGGCCAAGGGTGAACGCTATCACTTCGGTGTATCACCAAGAATTAGAAGCACTACCGGATTTGTATCCGAATGATCCAGACTTCTCCACCATTTGGGGAAAGCTACATCGTGGAGAGAATGAGTTTCCCTATTCCATTCGGGACGGTTATCTCTACCACCATCAGGCCATATGTGTGGCGGAACCATTAAGAAAGAAGATCATGAATGAAGCGCTTCGCATTATGCGGGTCATCGGGGTATTCTCCCTACAACCTTAGCAATGGAAAGATATTTCTTTTGGCCTAGCCTTATAGCAGACATTGATAAGTATGTCAGGGAATGCTTGGTTTGCCAAAAAGTGAAGTATGATTGGCATAAGACGCCTGGGTTGCTACAACCTTTGCCTGTGCCTAATGAACCTTGGGAAAGTATTGCCATGGACTTCATCATGGACCTCCCTAGAACTCAGACTGGGAATGACGCGATCTGGACCATTGTGGACAGGTTTAGCAAGCAAGCACACTTTATACCAGTCAAGAAAACGATCAAAGCAGATCATATGGCTAGGGTCTTTCTAGCACAGATCTTTAAGCATCATGGAATGCCTAAGTCTATTGTGAGCGATCGAGATCCTCGCATGACAGGAAATTTTTGGCGTGCCTTGATGGATAATCTTGGTACAAAGCTGAATTTTTTATCTGCCTACCATCCTCAAACGGACGGGCAAAGTGAGATAGCCAACTCCACAGTATTGGATATGTTAAAAGCTTATGTGTCAGACCGGTAATCTGACTGGGAGAAATATTTGCCTCTTGTCGAGTATGCGTATAACAATACCATACACTCATCGACGGGGAAAGCACCTTTTGAGATTCTCTATGGTAAGCCTTTGCTTCCACCGATCCTTTTAACTAAGGATAAGATCTTTGCAACAGATGAGTTTGTCCGGGATTTGGACACCGCCTACGGGCAAGTTAGGAGAGCTATTCTACGCTCTCAGGAAAAGCATAAGAAAGCTGCAGACAAGCACAGAAGGACTCTAGACTTAACAGTCGGACAGTTAGTCTTACTCAAGTTTGAGAAGGCAAGACTTAAGAAACAAGCGTCTCATAAGGGGAAGGTGGTAAAACTTTCTACTTGTTATTATGGGCCGTTTAAGATCACTGAGCAAGTGAATGATGTTACATTCCGATTAGAGCTACCGCCTAATTGGAGGATCCACAATGCTTTCCATGTCAGTTTACTCTGGCCGTATGTGGGACCGCCTCCGAGTCAGCCAAGTGCTGAGGAACCTCCTGAGGTTGAGGAAACGAAAGAAATACTCCAACCGGAGCAGATAGTAAGTCATCAGGAGAGGTCTCTCAAATCCGGAAAGATAACACGGAAGTATTTGTTTAAGTTTAAGAACTATTCGAATCTAGATGTTGAGTGGATGACGCAGGAGGAATTAGCAGCTTATCCCGAGATACTGGAGGTATATGTCCAAGCACTACAGTTGAGGTCAACTGTTTAGAAGTTAGAGGGATGTTGCTAATTGGACTATTTTCTTATTTTTAATGATTAATTTCTTTTTATGAAATTAGGATATTTTAATGTGTACACTAAGAACTGTTAAAAGATTGTAGCTACAGGAAATGCCATTAGGAACGGATAACTCCGATGTGTCATTTGATGGGTGACGGTAAACATCACGAAGGAGTTTCCGTAAGTTCGGTGGAAAGGGCCGGGTTACGAGTGTCTCTGATGCGTCACATGATGGGTGACGGGTGCATCAGTAAGGGGGCATCCCGTAGGCTAAGGAGGAAATCCGAACTGAGTAAGAAAATACGCGTAAGAACGCAAGCACAAGAATAAAGATTGGTTCAATGAAGCTTTTTACGAAAAGCAGGAACAATCGCGGGAAGGCAGATGCTTTCCCGCGAGGAATCTATGTTTGCATTGCATTCGTGCATGTGGTTGCATCCAAGGACGCCTGGGAAGTGTTGTGAAATGCATTGGTTTTAACTTATAAGGTTTTATTGAGTTTTTGGGCAGGTTCAGACCAATTTTAAAATATGGCGGCCGCCCACTTAATAAGTGGGCAGCCACTTAGAAGATAAAGCAACAAAACCAGCCAGCGAATTCTCTCTCCCTATTTCGGGTAGAATAGCGAAAAAAAAAAAAAGTCCGCGATCTCTACGTGAGCAGTTATTCGTGCCGTGGCCAGGGAGCTATAAAAGCACCACATGCCCTCACGCAAAGGGGGTACCAACATCAGCAAGAGAAGACTCAGCCGCCGCAAGAGATCGCGAGACTACGAAGCACGGAAGTCGCTTTTTCCCGCGCAAGAGCGACAGGTATCTATTGTGGATTCGCCATATGAATTGTTGTCGCGTGTTTGTGTGGTTTGTTTTGCAGGAATCTCCCGTCTTACGGGAAGGCCCTTCACGGGAAGTACGGCTTCATGCCTAAGTCACTTACGGGAAAGTACGGCTTCACGCCTAAGTCCCTTACGGGAAAGTACGGCTTCACGCCTAAGTCCCTTACAGGAAAGCACGGCTTCGCGCCTAAGTCCCTTACGGGAAGGAACGGCCTTGTGCCCAAGCCCTTTACGGGAAAGCACGACCTTCGGGTCTAAGATTACAGAACGGAGGGGTTTCCTCGGGTTCTCGTGCTTGTATAAGAATTCTCCCTGAATAAAAGAATACTCTTAACGGGGGGGGGGAGCAGCCCATCTTCTGGTCCCCAATACTGTGTCGATCTTCTCCCTTCTCTCATGTTTGCAAAGTATTATAATTTTCAGATTTTCTAAGTGCTCGTGTACGCTCCCGTTTTGTGACAAGAAGCAATTGATGATCTTGCAGATGTGTACGGATATCCCGGATTTCACGCTGACTGCTGACGTGGCAAACTATACGGATTTTCGGAAATTGTGCTGACATGCTGACGTGGTAGCCTGTACGGATTTCTGCGTTTTGCGTTGATTGCTGACGTGGCAATTGTATGGATTTCCCTGATTTACACTGGTAGCTTTTGAGTTTGAAGGCTTTTCATGTGAACTGCTTTTGGGGCCTAGGGCCTTTAAATATGAGGCCATGGGCTCATTCTCTGGCATGCTTCTTGGAGAAGGTGTAGAGTCTGGAGTACCGGCTTGTACCGTGTTGATGCAATATAACGAAATGCCGAAAGGGGCGCCAAGGTTTGGGGCCAATACTCTTTGGGGTGGAATTCTGCCACTCCGTGTCGCGTGTCGTCTCTCTCTCTCTCAGTTCAACTGTTATTGAGGTGCTAAAAATTTGTTCAGTCTGTTCTTTTCTATTGGCACGTGGTGCCCGTCTTGTGACAAGTACCTTCTATGAGGTGTAATTAGTAGGCATCATGCATCACGTGCCAACCGGAAAATTACGAGAACAAACTTTAGCAACTTGTTCAAAATTGGTGAACTTCACACTTGAGAACTTTAAGATTCGATACTGAAGAAGCGGATTTCCCCTTCAAAGATTGTTGGCCCCCAATTAGGCACCCCTAACGGTATCTCTTTAATTTTTTGATAAATGGAAACATTACAACTCTTGAGTGTGGGATTACTCACCAAATCTGATAGAACTGAGGCCCTTTGCCTTTTCTTTAAAGGCCCTAAAAACAATAAAAAAGTCTATGGTTATTTTTACAAGTGCTTAAAAGCACAAAAGCTATCTGCTATCTTTAAATGCTGCTTAAAAGTATCTAAAAGTCAGCTTCTTTTATTTATTGTTACCCAAAAATACTTTTCAGTGTAAATTCAGATACATTAGCATTGTTCACGACATCGTGTTTGTACAATTTTGGTGTGTCAGTGTGGTACAAATTGTGGGCTGTTCTACAGAAATCTAGGGAAGCAAACAAGAGGGAGGGGATCTCTCAGCTGCCGATGAACGTCCTGACTGTAGCCACCATCCAACACTTGTAGGCACATAGTTGTAAGACTGAGCGCCCCATACCACCCAGCCTCACTTCCTCGAGGTGACCTCCTGCACGCCTACCCGAGGTCCTCATTTACAAATGAGGCCTTGGCCTCCTTTTACAAGTGAACGGCCACACTGGCTGGGTTCACACTATGTCCGCTCGGACACTGGACATCCATCTCGACGGTGTCTTAGACGAGGTACCCTCTCCTATGATAGAGACAACATCTAGGCAAGCAATTTTTAGGGTCTTGAAATTGGCGAGTCACCTAACACGCGGTGAAACAATGCAACTACACCATGAACGGTTTGAAGACAACGTACTTTTAACGGAAAGAGAACATTGGACACGAGACTCAATGGTGATGGAGTTCCCCACTCAGAAGCATTGGTCCCTCCAATATGCCTCAAAAGCATCTGCTTTTACAAGTTACTTTTACAAAGTGCTGAAAAGCACTAAAATCATTTGATAACAATAACGGGCACCAATAAAGCACCCCTGGTGTAAAATTGCCATGCGAGCAGTCATCTGTATGCACACCACATCACCTGTTGTCTGTATGCTGCCACGTTAGCCTATTCGTACGACCGATATTCCCCACTACAAAACGCACCGCAATTTCTGTCGGAAGTGACATGCGACAGTACTCAAATTTGTGCATGGGGCTTTTGGCTCATATTCCCCACTGTAAAATGCACCGCAATTTATGTCGGGGGGGATGTGCGGTAGTACTCAAATTTGTGCATGGGGATTTTGGCTCCAATCATCTCTTCCCTTCCTGGTCTCACCATTTTGTGACATATGTAAGCCGGGAGCCCCTCCCCCCCCCCCCCCCCCCCCCCCCCCCCCCCCTCTTGCCTCCGTGTGAGTTTTGGCATCTCAAGTGAACTACCCAATGTAATCACATTATTTAGTTTGGCTTTTAGGTATTTATTTTACTTATTTGTCAAAGTTTGGGCAGGGCAATTTATTGAGGTTGTTATATAAGCAACCCTCAATCCCCATTGTATTCACATGAGTTATTCATTGCCAAGGTTGGTTGGTTCAGGAGACTCTCTCTCTCTCTCTCTCTCTCTCTCTCTCTCTCTCTCTCTCTCTCTCTCTCTCGTGCTTTCGGGTCTCTACGCGTCCGATTGTCGACTTTGACATGGTATCATAGCGTCCGGCTCAGTGACCTTGGGCGAGCAAGGCGTCCCGTGAAGAAGAGAACCGGCGGTGATCTCTCTCTGTAACAGACTTGGACACCCCAAGTTGGGAATGTGGCACGACCTACGAGAGAATCACTTAAAGATACTTCACAAACTTTTATTACAATTCACTTGAGTCGACACGGCCCGGCGTAGTTCCGGGCTAGAGGTATTGGCCCCAAAGTCTGGCGCCCCTTTCGGTATTTATTTTTATATTAGTGCTTGAGCAGAGTCAAAGGGTCCTCTCTGCTCAACTGCTCATCAACCAAACTGAGTCGAGGAGGCCCTCTCAATACATATTTAAAGGCCTATGGCCTCTCACAAAAGCAGTACATGAAAAGCTTCAAACTCAAAAGGTGTTGGCCCAAAAGCTGCCAGCGAAAATGCAAAAATCCGTACACTGTGCCATATCAGCACCTGTCAGTGCATTTCGTGGAAATCCATACCGCGTGCCACGCCAGCATGTCAGCGCGTTTTCCGGGTCTATACAGCTGTCCACGTCATCAGTTAGGACTGCTACGTCATCAGTTTGTGACATACCTCCTCTTGAAAGAATTGTAATCGCCCTCGATTATGCCTATAAAAACATATGCCATAAACTAGTTAAGTAGACACTGACTCTAAGTACCAACGCACTAGACGACACAAATCCAGCACTTGCACAAAGACGACAGTCACTGAACATCAAATCACATTGATATTAAATCACATAGAATCCATCGAGATCTAGGACCATGATTCCTGTCAACGTGTTTAGCAATCGCATCTAGATCCACACCGGACCAACTGATGTCGGATTAACTAATTCTTATTGCGATCATGTCCATAGAATCTCAAGACTGAAATGCTGGAGTGATTTTGTCTTTCAAAACCTGCACTCAACACAATCACACGAACTGGAGTTTTGTAGAGCAATGGTTGCCTCCTTCAGCCGTTGCTCTTGTTGCCGGTTTCTTGCCCTTAAAGTTCCCAATTCCGCTTCGGATTTTGGTGTGATCTCTTCTAGTTTTTTGTTTGTTGTATCCATGGCTTCTTGAAATGCCTCATTAAAAGATTTGGCCACTTCTAGATTAGTGGTTGTGAGCTTTAGACATTGCTGAAGGTGATGGAGCCACTGATGTCGAGGATAAATCTCGTCCTTCATCCTGTCCACCGCTTCATGAGTATACTTGGCAAACTCATCTTTATCTTCCAAACTTTTCAATTGTCTGGAAGTTCTTGCTTCATGTTGATGTGATGGTGCATGTTTGATTTCTGTCGGGAGCTCTCCACTTGGCCTTTCAGCTGGTTTTTGTTCAGACATCTCTGGATTCTCTATTTGTTCTTCAAAACTTTCCACATTGTGAGCAATGGTATCTTGTTGAGGTTGCTGTCACAAGACGGGCACCAGGTGCCAATAGAAAAGAACAGATTGAACAGACTTGTTGCACTTCAATAACAACTGAACTGAAAGAGAGACGACACGCGACACGGAATGGCGGAATTCCACCCCAGAGAGTATTGGCCCCAAACCTTGGCGCCCCTTTCGGTATTTATTTATATTGCATCAACACAATACAATCCGATACTCCAGACTCTGCACCTTCTCCCCGAAGCATGCCAGAGAATGAGCCCTAGCCTCATATTTAAAGGCCCTAGGCCCCAAAAGCAGTTTTACATAAAAAGCCTTTAAACTCAAAAGCTTTCTGGTCGAAAAGCAATGCCAAAAAGTTGTCAGCGTAATTTACGGAATTCCATACAACCTGCCACGTCAGCACTGTCAGCGTAATTTTCTGAAACTGCCGCGTCATCAACTGCTATGTCGTTCCTGCTTTATTTTAATCCTTTATGTCACTTGGGGCCCCATCAGACGGGGTCCCCATAAGTTGGTAGGACTTCTTCTTCTGTTACTTGTTCTTCTTAGGGTTTAGGCCCCTTGGCTGGCATCTGTAAGTTGGCTCATTCTTCATGGCTTTGACACGTCAGCAGTTTGTGACATCTCCCTTCTTGAAAGAGAGTAATCGTCCGCGATTACAGCATATCTGCAAAACAACTCAAGTTAGCTCAAAAATTTCCGAGGGACATTCCGAGGGACAATCAGTTTGCTCTGTTTGTTAATGAGTTAGCTTCTCCTTTCGGCTCTTTTGATCAAGGAGTTGGCTTCTCCTTTTGTCCAGATCGGGACTCTTGATATTCTGGCGTAGTAAAATTAACCATCACATCCAGACCACACTCATCTTCCATGAGTGTCTTGATGTACTAAAATTACATACCAAGGCAATCTCATCCAATTAGGAATATTCAGTGGTTGGCACATCACAATGCAACACAAATGCTTACATATGCATGTTACAAGACACAACAAACAGCACCGCTGAGCACTCCCCCAAGACAAACGGTCTGCGGTATGAAGCTACTCAATGACTACCTCGTCACTCCCCCCGCAAATAACCTAAAAAGGTCCGGGCCATGAGCTCAGAGGACTGTACAACCAAACGCTCCCCAGGCATCGGTTTGCAGGCATTGCTCTGCGTCGTTTCGAGGTTTTTAAACATACAACAAAACGCTCCCCAGGCATTGATATGCGTCGTTCCGAGGTTTCAAACATACAACAAAACGCTCCCCAGGCATCGGCCTGCATCGTTCCGAGGTTCAAACAAGACCAAAACAATATTTCTCACTTCTCCACCCGGGAGTCAAATCATCAATCAATGAAACCAATATTAAAACCAAAGTCAAACAATTCAACTCGGCACCAGGACAGGTTCAAAAAAAGATACCATCAATTTCAAACAAATTTCAAACAAGATCACCAAACAAGTTCTCAAAGAGGACTCAAACTTAAAAAGCAATCCTGACATTAGTCGAGCTCGAAAAGTCGACCGACTTTCCTTTCTGAAACTTGCACCAAAAATTAGGGTTAGGTTCATTCCATAAGGTCGTAGCCGAGCACAGCATGGTCCATCAGCTCTTGGACAAACAATGTTTTCTTTGGCGGTGATGGTAGTCCCAAGATAGCAATCGCACTGGATCTCCAAGGTCATCTGCTCGTGAAGAGACATCTACTGAGAGATGTCGAGAAATTTCAAGTTGTAATCTAATAGGGTTTCCATGGCAAGCATTTCAAGATACCCCACTCTGCAAGAAGTTGCACTCCGAAGGAAGATGTCAAAAACCATGTAACTCTGGGCAAAAATTTTCTTGAAAGCTTGCCAAGTCCTTGGAAGTGTGCGGCTTGGTAGCTATAGACATCAATATCTGCATGGCACTGCTTTGGAGAAACATAGTGACTCGAAACAAATCTTGGATCCTTCTCTTACAAGTGATCTTTTTGGCTTATGCCCTGTATGTCACGTGACACATCCAACCCTAAGTGTCCGTGGACAAGCTACAGCATGATCAGGGTTCAGTCAGTCCAGTCAGTCTAGATTAGAAGTGATTTGGCACTTTTGTGAGTCTATTCGTAGACCGTCCATGCCCAGTCACTTAGCATAGATGCATATCCTCTGGTTGCACACAGCATGATCATCAGTATTCCCTTTAGAATCCATCAGATTCAATCAGGGGAATTTTCCAGTGCATTTAGCCTATTTTTCTTATTTTTGGTATTTTTCACTTATTATTTTTAAGTGACTTTCCAACAAAAGTAGGTAGGGCAATTTTGCTAAGTTAATATATAAGCAAACCCAAGTTAGCACTCAATGGCAGAAGAGGCAGCAGGAGCTCCCCGCTCTTCTTCTCAGCAAGAACCCTCAACCACCAAAGCTTCCCCATAGCCTAGCGTTTTTGGACCCTCAGCACTTCCCCATCCCTGGCGTTTCCACAGCAGTGCATCGCCACAGATACTCAGCCTAGCGTTTTCAGTTGACATCGCCAAGACCTCAACAGCGTGGCATTTTCAGCCATGATCGCCAGCAACAGACCCAGATTTGCATAGCGTTTTCCCTAGCGTTAGTAGATGCAACAACGTTTTTGGTTTTCAACCCTTTTGCAGCAGAAGACAAGAACCAGCCCTAGCGTTTTTGGTTTGCAGATCAACATTAGCGTTTTTGCAGATCTTCGCGACAGAATCAGCCATACCATTAGCGTTTTCAGTTTTCAGCAGTTAGACATCGCAGATCAAGTCCCGAATGTTGGGGTATAAAGCCCAATGTGGTCGCCAAGGTAAGTGGGCGGGCCGCCAGGTATGTACACATATTCTTTTGTAAAAACCTAATAAGAACTCACTATGCTCTACACATTACAGTAGAGCGAGTTTACCATATCGTCGTGCTCTTCTTCTCGCACTCTCTCTCGCGTCACACTTCCGCTCGTACTCCTTGAACTGGTATCAGAGCTCAGATCGAGGCTCGGGGCAGCATTTGCAGGTAGCCAGAGTCACCTGCTCAGATTGGAGCGAAGACACGGCCCCAATTCCTGTGGGAAAGCCCGAAGGACTGGGTGTTCTCAGAATTTCATTCTGAGGTCATCTCGGCCACCGTTCGGTTTCAACAGAGTTCTGCGCAGGCCATTTTCGACTACGTGGTCTCAGCGGATGCAGATCCGACTCTGCAAATTTGGGTTTTTGGCCTACGACTGCAGGTGTTGAGGATATCGGCACTCCCAAAGTGTTGATTTGTGGCTGTCTACACATCGAAGGACGGCTCACAATTCTTGGAGGCGTGTCACATACGACACGGGCGCATCTACACAGACTGTATGCGACATTCACTAGTTCATCAGGTAGCTTGTGTTTGCTGCTTGATATTCCAGATTTCATCCTGACATTGCAGGTACTTCCACATGGGATGTATTGTCAGAGATGATGTATGTCTGTTGAGGGTTTGCTGGCTGTGAGTCACGCAGCAAACAACCGCCGCAGCGGTTACAGCATATAGTGGGAAATTTGTGGATGTATGACTTTGTGGGAAGTCTATGTACTGTCAGATTTACTGTAGCCTTTGTTGAGGATCGAGTGAGGTTTTATTGAGCTGGGGGATTCTCGAATGTTGAGATCCTTTCGGTGATACAGGTGTTGGAGCGATCCCTCGAGCACCCTTAGATAGGCAGCTAGGATGTATTGACTGTGAGTTAGACAGTTGGGATTGCATCTTTGCTTTACTGCCGTTGAGGCATTGTCGCAGTCTATGCTTACAGGACAATGACAGACAGTACAGGTGCAGGACAGGTTTACCCACAGCTTACAGTGTTAGAGAGACGGTGGTTTTTTGAGCTGTTTTTTGGTCTGTTTTTTGAGTACACCAGAGCCATTTTACAAAGGAGACTCTGCCGAAATTTATGCAGAATCTGAAGCTTTCTTGGTTCATTTGACAGATTGATATTGGTTCAGAGGTCAGTTTACAGGGGAAACTCTGCCGAATTTTTTCCAAGAAAGGAAACTACTGTGAAGCGTAGCTATGGCTGGATCACAGGACACTGCTCTTTACAATATCAAGAAGCTAGATGGAACCAATTTCCCATTGTGGAAGAAGCAGATTTGGCACGTGTTGGTACAAAAGAAGCAGATAAAACCTATAAAGCTCAAGGTGATAAAACCAGAAGATATGGACGAAGATGAATGGAGCGAAATGGATGAATTGGCACTTTCTACCATTATGCTGACTTTGGCAGAAAGCGTTTACTTCAATGTAGCAGACGAGATGTCGGCTTATCAAGCATGGTTAAAGCTCAATGATCTTTATGAGAAGCAGAGTGCAGCTTCATAGGTATATTGGCTTAAGAAGCTTGTTGATTTGAAGATGAAAGAAGGGACACCTATGTCCAATCATCTGAATGAATTCAACACAATCTACAATCAATTGTCAGCTCAAGGTGTCAAGTTTGACGAACCTGTTAGAGCTATGAGAGCATGAGCATGAGAGGCGAAGAAGAATTTTCCCCATCAGGAGGTTTTCCGACCCTCTCCCTTCACCATCTACGACTAGGATTGCACTAACTCCTATGGAGGCTTTCGACAAGAGGATGATGGACAAGAAGTTAGAAAGCGAAGAAAGAATCGCAGCCATCGAGCGTAAGTACCAAGAAAGAATGGCAGCCATAGCGCGTGAGAGCGAGCAAGCACGCTTGGAAGCCAAAGCAAGAGAAGCGGAATTTGATCGAGAGAACAAAGCAAGAGAAGCAAAATTTGATCGCGAGACCAAAGAAAGAGAAGCAAGATTTTATTGCGAGAACAAAGCACGAATGCAAGAGATGTTGCGACTCTTTTCTCAAGTTCAGGCACCGATGCAAGAGATTCGGGAAAAGAAGACTCTCTCAGTCTCTTCTTCTCCAAAGCATGACACACAAGATTTGCATGATTGTGTGAAGCATGATGATGATTTGATTCACAATGACTTGCATGATGATTTGGATGACAAAGATAAGCATGATGATTTTAATGATATTGCTAAGCATGATGATTTGGATACCAATGACAAGCATGATGATTTGCATGATCAAGATGTGATTTCTCACAAGCATGATGATTTGCATGATCACGAGGTGATTTCTCACAAGCATGATGAGTTGCATGAAGAAGATGTGATTGTTCACAAGGATGATGTGTTAGTGGATGCTTTTTCTAGCGAAGTTATCCTCGTTGTAGATTCGATCAATCATGAAGAACCGATCTTGGCTTTCGAGTCGAGGTCCAAAGAACCCCCATAGGACGATTCGATCATTCACGAAGGATCGATCTTGGCTCTCGAGCCTAGGTCCACAGAACCCTCACAGTAAGTATTATGTGTTCGCATGATTGATACGCACGCATTGTATGAGTGTTTCATTCGTGATCGTTTCCTGTATTTTAGTCAGCGTCTTTATGTGATCCCTTTTCCTAGGCATGACATATTGTACGTTGAACACGTTTCACTCATGAATGAGCACGGATGTATGCGGATTGTTCATGAAAAGCTGAAACGTATGCATTCAAGGAAGTCACATTCCATGTCTCTTCCTTGGCATGACACATTTGTAGAAAGAGCACATGAAAGTATGAGCACCAAGCATGGGCATTTCCGTTGTGAATTGCCACAGTTGATTGCTTTAGATCAAAAGAGAAAGATTCGATCTCATTGTTTGCGTGTATGTGGTGAACGGTTTGTCACTCCATCTCTTTGTTCATCTACATTGCATGCACAGTCTTCGAGGAAGACAAGATTTTTTCCACTCACTTTACATGGAATAGGTATGTTCATGGTTTTGTGTTGGAAGTGGTTTCAGGAATTTTCAGACATGGAGATTCTTGAAGAAGGAAGAAGCATGACTCCAGACGAAGTTGACGCATCGAAGGAGCCACAAAAGACTTTGTGTTGCTTTCGGCGCGGCCCAGAGAAGCAAGCGTTGCAGACCTTTATGAAGTTCAAGTACCGCACGACCCACACATCAGAGTGGGCGGACGAAGAGTCCCTTCCAGGATTCCAGATGCTATTGGCAATCTCCCTCGAAGCCATACAGTTCGGTACCAGTACCTCACTTTGAAAAGGAGGGGATGTCACGTGACACATCTAACCCTATGTGTCCATGGACAAGCTACAGCATGATCAAGGTTCAGTCAGTCTAGATTAGAAGTGATCTGGCACTTTTGTGAATCTATTCGTAGACCGTGCATGCCCAGTCACTTAGCATAGATGCATATCCTCTGGTTGCACTCAGCATGATCATCAGTATTCCCTTCAGAATCCATCAGATTCAGTCAGGGGAATTTCCAGTGCATCTAGCCTATTTTCCCTATTTTTGGTATTTTTCACTTATTATTTTTAAGTGACTTTCCAACAAAAGTAGGTAGGGCAATTTTGCTAAGTTAATATATAAGCAAACCCAAGTTAGCACTCAATGGCAAAAGAGGCAGCAGGAGCTCCCCGCTCAACAGGCATTCTTCTCAGCAAGAACCCTCAAGCGCCAAAGCTTCTCCATAGCCTAGCGTTTTTGGACCCTCAGCACTTCCCCATCCCTGGCGTTTCCACAGCAGTGCATCGCCACAGATACTCAGCCTAGCGTTTCAGTTGACATCGCCAAGACCTCCACAGCCTGACGTTTTCAGCCATGATCGCCAGCACAACAGACCCAGATTTGCATAGCGTTTTCCCTAGCGTTAGCAGATGCAGCAGCGTTTTTGGTTTTCAACCCTTTTGCAGCAGAAGACGGGAACTAGCGCTAGCGTTTTTGGTTTGCAGATCAACATTAGCATTTTGTAGATCTTTGCGACAGGATCAGCCATACCATCAGCGTTTTCAGTTTTCAGCAGTTAGAGATCGCAGATCAAGTCCCTAACCTCGCAGATCTCACCTTCCCGCAGCAGTTCCTCGCCGCACGGTCAGTTTCCTCAAGGTTTACAGTTTCAGCCTGGGAAACGCAGATTTCAGCATCTGCGTTTTCAGTGCGTCGTTGTCGCATCGTCGCCATCGACATTGTCATCGACATAGAGTCAGAATTCAGCAAATAGAAGATTTGCAGATTTCAGCCCAGAGTGTTTTTGGACAGCGGTAGAAAGATTGCAGATTTCAGCCCTTAGGTCGACTTCGTCATCACCGTCGTCATCGTCGACATAGCCTAGACTTGCATTAGTCTCATGCATACCGTTTGTACCAGATTGTGCAATCATAAGTAGACCACTCTCGTCGACGAGAGTGGGGCCTTTGGAGGAGGGTTTTACGTCTTTGTTGTCGTATCTGTCTTCTCTCTCTATCTCTCAGTCTCATTCACTTGCACGCACAATGTCCATTCACTTTGTTTGTGATCATAGCATTCTCTCATTAAGAAGGGAAGGCTCTACGTGCCATAAGAACAAAAAGGAACCTTGAGCACAGTTCGGAGCACTCATCTTGAGCAAAGCGCAAACAATCATTCCGCCGCACCTAACACTGTAAGACATGAGCGGAGAAGATGGGAGCGCGCCCGATGCGCGATGAAGTAAGGGTGGGAGTAGCTAATAAGTCCGAGGTCGGGAGCGGAAGATACTTAAGTCCGGGGTCCGAACCGACAAATACTTCAAGTAAAATTCGAGTAGTCTTTGGTTTGCTCTGTCTGCTCTTTTGTAGGACCAATATGCTTTCAGAATAGCACATGCTTGATGCTCTGATACGACTGTCACAAGACGGGCATGACGTGCCCATAGAAAAGAACAAACTGAACAGACTTGTAGCACTTCAATAACAACTCAACTGAAAGAGAGAGACGACACGCGACATGGAGTGGCAGAATTCCACCCCAGAGAGTATTGGCCCCAAACCTTGGCGCCCCTATTGGTATTTCTTTATATTGCATCAACATAGTACAAGCCGGTACTCTAGACTCGGCACCTTCTCCACGAAGCATGCCGGAGAATTAGCCCTAGCCTCATATTTAAAGGCCCTAGGCCCCAAAAGCAGTCTTACATGAAAAGCCTTCAAACTCAAAAGCTTCTGGTCCAAAAGCAATGCCAAAAAGCTGCCAGTGTAATTTACGGAAATCCGTACAGCTTGCCACGTCTGCACTGTCAGCGTAATTTTCAAAAACTGCCACATCATCAGTTGCTACGCGGGTCCTGCTTTATTTTAATCCTTTATGTCACTTGGGGCCCCATTGGACGAGGTCCCCATAAGTTGGTAGGACTTCTTCTTCTGTTACTTGTTCTTCTTAGGGTTTAGTCCCCTCGGCCGGCATCTGTAAGTTGGCTCCATTCTTCAAGGCTTTGACACGTCAGCTGTTTGTGACAGTTGCTCAGTTGGAGTAGTGTGTGGAATTTTCTCCTTTGTTTTTGGCTCTTGTTCGAGCTTGTCTTCTCTTGGTGGTGTTGGTTCAGCTTTCTGTGTCTTGGCTTGCTCTTTTTGGTTTTCTTCTTTTTTGTAAAGGTATTTCTATCCCGCCAACGGGGCATCATGTTGGTAGCAGATGGGCTTTTTAGAGCGGATTTTGATTCGTTTAGGTGATGGTTTCGATTTTTCTTCAAAATCCCCTTTTAGCCCTCCTTCGAGCTCGAATGCAGTTGCTCCTCTTTCTATCCTTGCCGCTCTTTGGGTTGGCTCTTCGACTGGCATCGCGGAGCGTGGTCATTTCTTGGGCAATTCCTCTTCTATCTTAGCCTTTCCCTTCTTTCTTGATTTTCTCTCTAGAGGTGTCTCCTCCTCCTCATCTTGTTGCTTGCCTCTTTCAAGTGCCGTTGATGTGGTAGCAGTTTCTGTTTTTGCCTCCGCTTCAAAGACGCTGACAAGTCTTCTTCTGAATCTTGTGGCAACTGGTGGTGCCTTGGCTTGTACTTCTTCTTCTCCGTCCAATTTGTCTGCTAGCCATAAGTTTTGTTCTGGGGTTGGTGGTAGGTGTTCTGCTTGGCCAATAGCATGATATGCTATCCTAGTGAGCACTTCTGGAGCCCCTAAGAAGGATATGTGCTGTGGTTTCTTTACATGTGTTAGGGGAGTATGGATATACTAGGCATGGGTGACGTGTGTATCCCCCTTTTCTTTGATATTTGTGTGAAGGTAGATACCACTACGTGATTATGGCATGTGTACCGAGGCGGCCTCTTCGCATCGACATGGAAATGCTGGTGGTAAAGTCTGAGTGCCTGCTCTATTCCTTTCTGTCTGAGATGTGCGAATGATGTTGATCTGCTAGTGAATATGCCCGTAGTAGGCAGTTGGGGATCTCTCATTGGTTTTTTCCCTTTGGCAATCTTAGAGCATCAACTATCTGCTCTTCTGTGATGTTTACCTCTATTGGAGTGTCGTTCAAAAATGAAATGGTGGCTCGACCATCTTCATTAATGCTGTACATCAGCTCATAAGCCCTTTTGTAGTCGACACCACATGGTTCCAGCTGGATATACTCTGTAAGGCCTATCTTCTCCCACAGTGGCTAACGACATCTTCCCTTGCTAGGTCTTGAGCTTCTTTTGGCAACATCTGCACTTCAACTCTTGATCCTTGTGCACTTTTGAATATCCTATGATAGACTGTGACATGCTGGTTCTCTAGCTGTTTTTTGGTTAACCAAGTAACATTTGCTTCCTTTAGGGAATTTCTTCTAACTGGTACGGGGGAAGCTCTATCAGCTTAGCCTTCACGGTTTTCTTCCCGAGGTAGATGAGAGAGATCCTGACAAAAATTCACCGGAATATGCTTGTCATACTTGTTTCACCACTTACTAACAAGTAAAAAGGTTAATATAGCAAGTAAGGTACAAAAAACACAAATTTTGGTAAAATTTATCT